>NC_069781.1:85607623-86232623 GCF_027406575.1 Nycticebus coucang
AGCCAGCCTTGAGACCCTGGGATAAAACCGACTTGGTCATGATGTATAATTTGTTTGATGTGTTGCTGGATTCTGTTTGTTAGGATCTTGTTGAATATTTTTGCATCTATATTCATTAGTAATATTGTCTATAATTTTCTTTTCTTGTTGGGTCTTTTCCTGGTTTGGGGATCAGGGTGATGTTTGCTTCATAGAACGTGTTAAGTAGTCCTCCTTCTTTTTCTACCTTTTGGAACAGGTTGAGTAATATAGGTACTAATTCCTCTTTAAAAGTTTGGTAGAATTCTGACGTGAAACCATCTGGTCCCAGGCTTTTCTTTTTAGGGAGGTTTTGTATGGTTGATGCTATTTCCGAACTTGATATGGGCCTGTTCAACATTTCCACTTGATTCTGGCTAAGTCTTGGAAGGTGACGTGCTTCCGAGTATCGGTCAATTTCCTTCAGATTTTCATATTTCTGAGAATACAGTTTCTTGTAATATTCATTAAGAATTTTTTGGATTTCTGAGGAATGTGCTGTTATTTCGTCTTTGTTGTGTCTAATTGATGAGATTAGAGATTTTACTCTTTTTTTCCTGATTAGGTTGGCCAAAGGTTTATCTATTTTATTCACCTTTTCAAAAAACCAGGTTTTTGATTTATTGATCTGTTGTATTATTCTTTTGTTTTCAATTTCATTTAATTCTGCTCTAATTTTGGTTATTTCTTTTCTTCTACTGGGTTTGGAGTTGGAATGTTCTTCCTTTTCCAGTTGCTTGAGATGTCCCATTAAGTTGTTAACTTCCTCTCTTTCCGTTCTCTTGAGGAAGGCTTGCAGTGCTATAAATTTCCCTCTTAGAACTGTCTTTGCGGTGTCCCAGAGCTTCTGATAGTTTGTGTCTTCATTGTTGTTTTGTTCCAAGAAGTTGGCGATTTCTTTCTTAATCTCATCTCTGACCCAGCTATCATTCAGCGTAAGGTTATTTAACTTCCATGTTTTTGTACAAGTATGCAGATTCCTGTTGTTACTCAGCTCAAGTTTTATTCCATGGTGGTCCGAGAAGATGCCAGGAATCATTTCTATTCCTTTAAATTTACTGAGATTAGACTTGTGACCTAAGATGTGATCGAATTTGGAGTAAGTTCCATGGGCTGATGAGAAGTATGTGTATTCAGTTTTGTTGGGATGAAATGTTCTGTAGATGTCTGTTAAATCCAAATGTTGGATGGTTAGGTTTAAATCTAAGATTTCTTTGCTCAGCTTCTTGTTGGAGGATCGATCCAACACCACCAAAGGAGTGTTGAAATCTCCGACGATTATGGAGCTGGAGGAAATCAAGTTGCTCATGTCTGTTAGAGATTCTCTTATAAATTGAGGTGCATTCTGGTTGGGTGCATAGATATTAATAATTGAGATCTCATCATAGTGAGTATTACCCTTAACAAATATGAAGTGACCATTCTTGTCCTTCCTTACTTTTGTTGGTTTAAAGCCTATTGTATCTGCAAATAAAATTGCAACACCTGCTTTTTTCTGATTACCATTTGCCTGAAATATGGATGACCATCCTTTCACCCTGAGTCTGTATTTGTCTTTTAGGTTAAGATGTGACTCTTGTATGCAACAGATATCTGGCCTGAGTTTTTGTATCCGGTCAGCTAACCTATGCCTCTTTAGAGGACAGTTTAAGCCGTTCACTTTAATGGAGAATATTGATAAGTCTGGTGAAGTTTTGGGTATTGAGTTTTTCAAAAGTCCAGTGGCCATTTTTAATCCTTTCGCCAGTGTGGAAATTGGAGTTCGATCTGAAGTTTCTGAGTGAGTTTAATTTTGTGGTATAGGATTGGGTTGGTCATTATGGAGGATAGGTCTGAGAATATCCTGAAGAGCTGGTTTTGTTATGGCAAATTTTTTCAACATATGAATGTCATTAAAGTATTTAATTTCTCTATCATAAATGAAACTCAGTTTAGCTGGATACAAGATCCTGGGTTGAAAGTTATTTTGCTTTAGGAGATTAAAAGTCAGTGCCCACCCTCTTCTGGCTTGAAAAGTTTCAGCAGAGAGATCTGCAGTCATTCTAATATTCTTCCCTTTGAAGGTAATAGTTTTCTTTCTCCTGGCAGCTTTGAGAATTTTCTCCTTCATATTAACTTTAGTGAAGTTAATTATGATATGCCTGGGGGATGTCTTATTGGGGTTGAGTCGTGCTGGGGTTCTGAAGCTGTCCGCTATCTGAATTTCAGAATCTCTAGGCATGTCTGGAAAATTCTCTTTCATAATTTCATGCAGAAGGGCCTCTGTGCCCAGAGAGGCCACTTCATCTGTTTCTGGAACTCCTATGATTCGGATATTCACCTTCTTCGAATTATCCCAGAGCTCTCTGAGAGAATGATCCGTTTTTGCTCTCCATTTCTCTTCCTCTTTGAGAGTTTGGGAGCGTTCAAAGGCTTTATCTTCGATGTCAGAAATCCTTTCTTCTGCTTGCTCCATTCTGTTGCTGAGGGATTCTACTGTATTTTTCATATCTTTGAGGGCTGCAAATTCTTGCTTCAGTGTGTCTAAGTCTTGGGTGGTTTTGTCTTTAAATTCGTTAAATTCTTGTGACAACTTTTGAATTTCTACTCGAATTCCTAATTCCACTTTGTTAATCTTGTCTGCAATCCAAATTCTGAATTCAATTTCTGACATCTCAGCCAGTTGTTTATGAATGGGATCTTCAATTGCATCTGCCATATCTTTCCTTGGGGGCAGGTTAATCTATTCTGTTATTCATATTACCAGAGTTTTTCTGCTGATTCTGCCCCATGGTGGTTTGACTCCCTCTGATTTTTTTCCCCTGGGGCTTTGTCGAGGTCCTGTACAGTGTTGTGGCCTGAGAAACTGGGGCGCTGTCTAGTGTGGTGGGGCTACGTTGTTCTGTCTGGTTTTCAGCTGGTTTCTGTTCCACCCTAGTGAAACAGATACTCTGTATTGAAGTCTCAGCTGTGGAGAAATATCAGCAATTAATTCACCCCACCCCCCACAGGCAAAAAATTGGAAAAGAAAAATCAAACCTTCCTACCACTGTGCACCAAGGGCACCACCTAATTTGTCCTCAGGCGATTGGTTTAGTTCAAAAAGTCCAAATCAATTGTCTCAGTCTGCACCTGTCTCAGGTGAGAGAGTTTAAGAGGTCTCTGGGAACTGGATCACAGGGCGTCTGGTGACTACTCTGGTGTGGCTTGCTCCAGTGCTGCATGGAGTCAGGAGGAGCCACCCAGCCAGTAGATCAGTCTGGGAAGTTTGCTGCCTCCTTCCCCACCTTGCACCGCTGTCACACCCAGTCACTGATAGCCCTGCAGTTGGCTGACCCAGTGGCCTTTAGTGAATCAATACTCCAGGAGTTTGCACCTGCCTGAATCACAAGTCTGTCAGGCTGCTGCGCTCTGCCTCTCTCTAGCAGGAGGAGGTGAGGCCTGACAACCTCGGGTGCTTGATGAAGGTTGGGGGGTTTTCACTCAGGTCCAGTCTCACCCCTGATTAATGTTACTGACAGAACAGAACAGAACAACTCTGTGGTTCCCCTGAAGAAGAGAAGCTGAATTGAGTTCCAAATCAGCTTGTCTTTGCTCTTGTATTGTCTATAGGCTGACGATCCCCTGAGGGCCAGGTGCATCTTAGGTTTAGTAAAGCGGACCTCTGGGTCAGCCCCACCCTGGGAGTTTCCCCGGTTTGCAAGTTGGAGTAGCCTCAGGCAAATCCTATACTCAGAGTCTCTGGTTGCCCAGGGAGACGGGGGTGTGGCTTCAGAATATTTGGTAGTAAGCGTATTGCTACCAAAAAAGGGCTGCTGTTTTATGGCTCAGGCAACCGCTGCTCCGGTGTAGCTCCCTTCTGGCCAATCGTCCTCTCTCCGCTCCTGTACCCCAGAGTCTGCCCCGACCGGCTGCAGCCCAGCACTGTCTACACCCCTCAAGCAATCACCCAAAAGTCTGGACCCCTGGAGACAGGCCTCCAGACCTTGGAGCAAGAGCAAAGGGGAGTGTGGGTTGCACTGGGAGCCTGGGGTTGCGGGCAGAGAACACACACAGCTTTACACAGTTTTATGCCTGGCTGTATTGTCACCAAAAGACGGCTGTCGCACTGTGCCTCAGGGAACTGCCACTCCGGTGCGGTCCCCTCTCCGCCGACCGGGACTGGCCTCCAGACCTCAGTGTGAGTAAAGGGGAGCGCTGGGAGCTCAGAATTCCAGGTAGAGACTATATACAGTCTATACAGTTTTATGCCTGGCAGGAGGATGCCGTGGCACCCTAGTAGGGGAGGTAGGTCCAGTTTTTAGAAGGTCTGTCCTGTGGAGTGTAGTGGGAGGACCTTTGAACTCTGCCCGATTGTTTGTGGGGCACTCTGAGACGTTCTCATGGGGGAGGGGACTCCCGTCTGCTTGGTGATGGATTTTGTACCTTTTGTTTGTATCCTTGTGGTCGCAGCTCACCTCAGCGGGGTTGACGTGCGTTCTTCAACCTTCTCTCTTAGTGCAGCTCAAATCCACCAGGTTACTTGCTGAATTTTTGTCCTTTAAATCTCCTACTGGATGGGAGCCTCTGTGGAAAGCTGACTTCAGTCAGCCATCTTGTCTCCTCCCCTAATTACCCTATTTTTTTAAAAAAACTCTCCCCAGATTTTGCTCCCATGCATTATGTGGTTTATTGTGTGCTTTATCTATAATCTTTTACATGAAGTATCTGCAGTTGTTAGCTCATCTTGTAGAACTTTGAAGTAATGCCCAGTACCTTTCCAACCCAAGCTATGAGTTAGATGAAACAGAAACAATCACTGCAAATTTGGCAGTCCACAAACAGGTCAGAACATTATACACAAATATTTGCAAATAAGATCAGCTCCAGTCCCTCCAGAATCAAGGATCAGAGTCCTACACTGGAAATGCAGGTTTTCCTTACATTTGCCTTACAGGCAAGAGCATATAAAAACACCACAAAGCTTTCTTACTACTTTGAAACTCAGCATTTGCTTGGTTGTTGCAAAACTCAACCATTTCCAGAGTTCAGACAAAGTTGGTACTGACAGTTTATGATTATTTTTTAATATTTCTGGAAGATGGGGGCAGAGGAAGGAGACCTTAAAGCTGCCTACTTTGTTGTTTTGTTGAAGTCACTCCAAAAAATGTTAACACTTAAAGGCACAGGGATTTTTTTAATTAAACTTAAATTTTTACATATTGTTATTGCATTACATATGATAAAATGATTAGTAAAATATTTTCATACTTAAATATATATTACATTAAGAATCAATGAAGGAAGTTGAATTAAAACATAAATTCAAATAGAATATTATAAAAAGTTTCATACTTGTTCACATATGTTTGAAATGAATGATAGACTATGGCATTAATATTTCCTGGGTACATTTAAAAAGGGAAGCAATAATTTTAGCTTAAATATAAGCATTTATAGTGTTTTGAAAATTACCTCATTTGCAACTATTATTTAAATTTATGATGAAAATTCCTTAGATATCACCTTATAAATTTGTGATGGCTGCTTAGTTTTTCAAAATTCATTTAAAAAGTATTTGGCACAAATATTTGAAGAACACTGCACCATTCTACATCAGCTTCTTAAATGTATACCAGATTGAATCGAATTAGGGATAAACACAAAAGAGAACTAGATTTGGCCACCACCAGTGTCTTCCTTTTACTACTCCTCACAACAAATTGATTGCTGCCTCTTTACAATACTCTTCTTGGCAATGGTGTGCCAGCATGCTCTTCTCATAATCTTTTTGCCTTACTTACTATTTTTCTCAGTCTTCTCTGATTTTTCTTTATCTGGTTAGTCTCTTCTTGGCTCTTTTCCCTAACTACACCAGTCTCCTGGCTCTAAACACTATTTGCTGATAATCAACAACTTTCTATCTTCCTTCCTCATCACTCAACTGATCTCTAGACCCTGATATCTATTTTGTGTGTCTATTGGATGTTTAATAGTTGCAAGTTTAATATAAGTTATCTTAATAAGAATATCTTGGTCTAGCCACTTTCCAAACAAATTACTACTCCAGTCTTACCCATTTAAGCTAGTGGCTCCCCTTTTAACTCAGTGTTCTATCCAAAAATCTATGTTTCATCATTCATCCTCCATTTGTTCACCATGCCAACCACTGCAATAGATGTTTCAATCTATCAGCGAGTGAATGAAGAATTAGTTTCAAAATACATCCTGAATCTAACACTGTTAGTACTTAGTCCAAGCTACCATAACCTCTCATCTAAAATTCCGATATAGTCTCTTCAACAATCTTTCTAATTCACCCTATAATACATTTACCACATTACAATCAAAGTGATTTTATCAAACAAAAAATTGGTCATGTCACCTCCTTACTAAAATTTTCCAACTTAAAATAAAATTCTAACCATCAAGAAATTAGCCGTCACCTACAAAACTCTACATCAGAGATTCTTTACCCAAGTTGTACATAAGAATCATCTTGGCAACTTTAAAGAAAATATCAAGGCCCATTATCATGCTCAAATATCTGGGAGCAGGGCAAGTACTGGTATTTTTTTAAAGAACTGCAGGAAATTCTGATGTGCTCCCAGGGTTGAGAAAATCTCTCCAATTTTACACTCTACAACTCACACACAATCTTTAGAATCCAGTCACATGGTGTTTTCTATTCCTTAACATACTAAGCTCATCCCAACTAAAACCCTTTGTACTTGTTTCTGGATCTGCAATCCTCTTTCCAAAGTTCTTCAGATGACTGATGGACTGGTGTCAATCTGCCTTAACTCAAATATCTATAATGAGACCTTTAAGGACCACCCATCCTAAATCTATATTTTTGCTCCTCATCAACCCAGGGATTCTCTTCCTAAAATCACTTTGTACATTTGTTTTGACTTACATGTTTGCTGTCTCCCACTGGACTATACCCACCATGAAAACAGGAGCCTTCTCTGTCTTTCTCCCCCTTTCTGTCAGTCAGAATTAGCTACCGACAGCTTCAGTGACACACAAGTCCAAAATCTCACTAGCTTAACACAATTAACAATTAAAGTTTACTTCTCACTCCTTCTATGTGCCTACTGCAGC
This sequence comes from Nycticebus coucang, assembly GCF_027406575.1. Taxonomy (NCBI): domain Eukaryota; kingdom Metazoa; phylum Chordata; class Mammalia; order Primates; family Lorisidae; genus Nycticebus; species Nycticebus coucang. Next base: position 85,614,707 of record NC_069781.1, read on the forward strand.
TCAGCTGGGGTTTTATTCCAGGATTCAGGCAGATAGGACTGCTACTATCTGGAACATTGGCAGAAGAGCAATTGAAGGTCTCAAATTGGCATTCAGTTGCTATGACCCAGAAATGACATATGCCAGTTTTACTGACAACTCATTGACCAGAAGTAGTCCCATGGCCCTAGCTAGCTACAAAGGGGCCAGGAAGCACAATGCTTCCAAGTACCCAGACAGTTCAGAGAGGCAGAAAGAATTGATCAACAGCACAAATGTTACAGCCATCATATGTCTATTGCCTATGATAGCATTTTAACATGGTAAGTACTTAGAAAATATCAAATTAATTAATTAATATATTCTGACACTGCAAAGCTCTATCAGTAGCTGAGCTACTGTATATTTTTGTCACTCAAAAGAGGGATAATTTTACCACTAAGTGGATGAGTTTGATTTGTATAATTTCACAACTAAAAACAGATTTTTATTGGATCCCTTCAATTTCATGGAAACTAAGTTTCAGAAGCTTAAATGGGTTTTCCAAATTTCCATTGTGAATTTTTCATTTTAAATCTTTATTTTTTTAATTTTTTAAAAACCAGGAGAAAGTATGAATGCACTACCCCCACTACCACAAATTATGCAGTCAAATTTCCTGCATTTGGGGAAATCAGGAATCTAGTGCAGGGATCAGCACATCTGGAGTGCGATGAGCCTCCCCTGGGAAAACCACCTTCCTAATAATGGTGTCTCCCCTGCCAGGTAAATATGCCACTGCTAGTTTTTCAGTAGTGAAAAACCTGACCAAGAGATGGAACGTTTGTATCCCATCAATGACTTGTAAACTGTAGTATGTTATTTTGACTTCGCTCACTTTCAAAATGTTTTTAAAACTTGGCAGGTCTACAAAAGTTTCCAAAAGTCAGTATCACTTTAACCACAACACCAACCATTTGGGAATCATCAATCTACCTTATTTTTCACTACTAGGTGAACTCCTTGCTGGTAAACTTAAATAGGAAGCATCATGAAAAAACTCTCACACTATGAAAGTAAGGGGTTTACATCATGTTATAGGGGGAACTAGAATGTGGAGCGGGTGTGAGCTTGATCTGCTTTACTCTGAACTTTTTTATGTCACAGTGAGCCATAGGGTACCTAAGCACCAATATATTACTCAGTATAATTTGCTGAACATTCTTTTTCTAGCCCATCGAAAATATATCAGATTTTCTTTCTCAAGGATTATTAAGAAAGTAAAAAGCCTAAATTTATTATCATGGAATTAGTAGACAGCTGGGCTTCTGAATGAATATAAAGACATAGTGGAAGTTCTTGATCTTTTGCCCCCTTAATCACACTACAAGTCCTTAATCCTTGCCTTCACCATGCTCATTGCTAACACGTGCTTCAGTATTTCTTCAACATGCAATTTGTTTACTGACAATAGCTTTCCCCAATATTTACTGACACTAGTTTTCTTTGCCTGTACAAAGTCTATTTTCTTTCCTACAAGTTCTGTTTCTCATACATAGCGTTATCTCTCAAGAAAGCTTGTCCTGATTTCCTTTACCTATGGAAAGTTTGGGTAACTACTTTTTATGCCTTTTATCATGTTCCTTCTTAAAGATATACTGTGTACCTAGAATAATGTTTGGCCCATGGAAGAATTTCTAAAAGTAAGACTTCATTGACGGATTAGCTAATTAATTTGACTGTCATTTGCTACATTATACTAGATTTATTTCTTGATTTTTTAAATCTCTCCCATTAGATAACATGTACCTTAAAGGCAGGGACTATGCAGTATTTATCTTTGAATCAGTACCTGGCATGACACTAGCACAAAGCACAAAGAAGATGCTCCATATATAGCTGCCAAACTGAATCTAAGCTGTCCAGATATTCCAAGAAATAAGACCTCATAATTTATGAAATCCTCACAGTAATGTTTAAGAAGAAATAGAGTTGGATCAATGCAAATCTAAAATCCAGTTGTGAAGCAAAGCATGAATTTAACAGTTCAAATGTGTTTTTGGTTGAAATGTTTGCTTGACTAACAGGCATTTCTAAAATATGTTTTTGCTGTGGAGGCTGCAAAAAAATTTTTTAAAGGCATTAGGACATCAAATGTTAAAAACATATCTAGCCCTTACTTACCAGAAAAGAGATTGTCAGTATAAATGCTCGCAGGCAAGGTTTCAGCTTCACATGGTTTCTAAATATTTCCTTGGGTGAAATGTACTTAGAGACACTTTAAATGGAAGGAATTTTGTTTGCCAGCTTAGCTACTAGCATCATTTCATTAACATGGAAGCAAGTGTGTTGTTGGAAAGTAAAAATGACATTGATTCTTTATGACAACAGAACAAGAAAATATAAATTAACTTAATACAAGGATGGAAATAATAAAAATTTAAGAAACTTATCTTTCACCATTCCTAAAGCTTAATGGTCAATCATAAACAACTCTAGAAGACAGCATAAAAATGCTATTCATGAATGCCATTTCATAAAACAACTTGTAGAGGGCGGTGCCTGTAGCTCAGTGAAAGGTCACTGGCCACATACACCAAGGCTAGCGGGTTCGAACCCAGCCCGGGCCAGCTAAAACAACAATGACAACTGCAACAAAAAAATAGCCAGGTGTTGTGGCGGGTGCCTGTAGTCCCAGCTCCTAGGGAGGCTGAGGCAAGAGAATTGCTTAAGTCCAAGAGTTGGAGGTTGCTGTGAGCTGTGATGTCACAGCATTCTACCCAGGGCCACATAGTAAGACTCTCTCAGAAAAAAAAAAAAAAAAAACTTGTAGAATGGTACATGCACTATGATATAATTTATACTGTCAACAGACATATACTCGTATATACATACTTACGTGAATAAAGGCCTTGAATACATACCAAAGATACACAATAGCACATACCAATGCACAAACCAATAGTTGTGCTTCCTTTGGAGAGAGAGGAAAAGAACCAGAGTAAGAAAGAACCAGAGTAAGGAACGTTAATATTATCTATAATAGTTACATTTTTACACAGAGAATACGTATTTGTATTATTTGTAAAATTAGAAGTTATTACTTAAAATATCTTTTAATGGGAGTTAAAATAAGAAATGAGTGATTATATTAGGTAATTTTAACACCCTTTCTGTCCCAAGATTAAATAATTATCTTAGTTCATACATCTGCAGGAAATTTACAGAGAATTCACATAATTGATAAAGTTAATAAAATAAAGTGTTTATTTAACTTTTTTCAATGTCAGAATGTTTTTTTTTAAACACGCAAAATATTATTCTGCCTTAGTGGTATTTTGTTCTAAAATTTTTAGCATAATTTCGATCCAAAGTTTCTTATAGAATATGAAAAAGCAACTTCCTTAGTGTTTCTCTTATATGTGCATTTTTCCCAATTTCTAAATCAACATCTGAAATATGGAAAATAAAATTGAAAAATATACCAATTGCATTTTTTAAATGTTTACTTAATTTAAACGTTTTTTCCCACTGGCAATACAGTAGCAAGTTGATGGTCCCCATAAAGATTTGATAAATTATTGAAAATCCCTGTCGGTTAATATTATATGCTATTATAAAGAATGAATCAAACTTATATCAATTAATTTGGACATATTTCCATACAGTATTGCTAAATACAACATATTTAGTGAAATACTTATCTATTATTATATAAACAAATTACCCCACTACATAGTAGTTTAATAATAATAGCGCGTATCTCAGAGTTGCCTCAGAATACAAGCATGGCTTGACAGGGTCCTTTACTCAGAATCTCCCACAAGGTTGCAGCTAAGGAGCTAGCCAGTGCCCAGTCATCTGAACAGTCAACAGGGACAAGATTACCCAGTAGCTATTGGCAGAACTCAGTTCCTTTCAGGCTGTAGGAATGAGGGCCTTAATTCCTGGCTGTTTCCCAAGATCACTCTCAGTTCTTTGTGGCTCAAACCACTTCAAAAGACAGGTCACAACAGCGTATGTGCCTTGCTCAAAATGAGCAAGCAATGGCTGGGCGCCTGTCGCTCAATTGGTTAGGGCACCAGCCACATGCTCCAGGGCTGTTGGGTTGGAACCTGGCCCCAGCCTGCTAAGCAAAACAAACAAAACAAACAAACAAAAAATAGCCAGGCACTGTGGCGGGCACCTATAGTCCCAGCTACTAGGGAGGCTGAGGCAAGAGAATAGCTTGAAACTAAGAGCTGGAGGGGCTGAGGGTGACAAAATGAGACTCTGTTTCAATTAAAAAAAAAAAAAAAAAAGAGCAATCAAGGGAGAATTTCAGCCAGCCAGAAATCAGTATTTTATGACCTAACCTTGGAAATGATGAACCATCACCTAATGTTGAAACTGGTAAGCCATCAGAATAAGTCACTAGGTCCAGCTTACATTCAAGGGCTAGAGATTAACCAAGGGTGTGAATACCAAGAGATAGGATCATTTGAAGCCATTTTTGAAAGTTTCCTCACACATATTTAATGTCTTTATGAAGTTAATAAGACCAAAATCTAGCTTTCATTATGCATGATTATACAAGTTTCATATACATTTTATGAGCAAATAGAAAATTAGGGAAGGATAGTCAATAGTTTAAAACACAGGGAACCCAACTAACAACTTATTAGGGAGAGGCAAAAAATTAAAAAAAAAATACTTTACTAAATCAACAATAGCAAAAAAACCCCACACATTTGATATGATTTATGTATATAAAATCCTAAGTGTGTTTGTCTGTATCCATTATATACTGTTAGGTATACATTTTTAAAACAAAGACCACCAGAGCTTTAAAAACAAGCTGAAGTTATCTTGTCATCCAATAGAACACTCGCCAGTGAATAAAGTTTACTGAGTGGTTCAATGAAGAGAAAAAGAGAAGACTTTCTAAGTGCTAGACTTTCTAAGTGTAGTTCATAGTAATTAATCAATCAAGATTAAAAACTAAATTTTGAATAGCATAGATTGTATATAGTTGGTTAAAGAATTCCTATTGCTCCTTAGGAAAGAGTCTCCCCTTATGCCCACTAAAGGTCTAGTGTCCTGGGATCACTTAAATTTATGGTTATTTATCTACTTCAGCTGGTTGAACCTAGCTTTTCTGAAACACAGCATTCAGTTTTGTTATTTCAAAATCCCTATAAAGAGAAAAAATGGTTTTTAATCAGAAAGAAGAAAAATAAGTTGCAGGGAAATGTGTACAGCATGATTCTATTTCAATAAAAAGAGTGGGGGGGAACCTATATTTGTTGCTGGTATGCTTACCTATTTTAGTATAAGCTCTAAGGAAGGATAGTAAGGTAGCCAGGTGAAATTACTTTTTGTTTTTTTTTTTCATTTTTACTGTGGTTGCCTGTGTAACGTGTTGTTTCCTGAGTGATAAGCCCACCCAGTCTGCCAGAACTGAGAAGTTTCTTGGGATATGCAATTTCTAATATGCTAAAGCCAGGAAAGTCCTAGGCACCTTGTTTCTTGGTAATAATGATTATATATGACATTTTAACTCTCAGAACACCAAACAAAGAAATAAAGGCTGTCACTGACTGGATTTAATGGTTTTAGAATGTTCTCTGGAAAGAGTTTTTGCGTCTTGAAGAAGTACTAACTGGCAGTGGTGGCATGTGAAAGTTCTCCTGTGACTGGAGAACAAAGGAAGGCCACTGACTGAGCGTGAGGTTGGTGGGAAGTGCAGGTAGCTTGTAGCTTGAGAACAGAAAGGAAATGGATGGAGTGTCATCCGTGCCAGAGAAAAGTGAGCTGAGGAGGGAAGTGGGGTAGGCTCGCCAACCTGCGTAAGGCCCAACTGTGGTTTAAAGTCACAAATTTGAAACAAGACTAGTCTGCACAGAGGCGTGGTTTTCCCCAGTGATGCCCGGCTACACATCTGTCCAGACGGAGCATCTGGAAATCTAGGTTGTGCTTATTTTAGGGTTGATGTTTTTCCAAGAAGGCAACAAAGAAAGAGAGTGCCAAGGTGGACATGAATATATGCCTGGGGGAGGGTGATGACAGTCCATGGTGTGTCAACCTGGCCTAGGAAGAACTGGGAACAGGAATGGGGATGAGAAGTAGAGAGAAGGTGACAGAATCAAAGGGGACGGAGTGGCACATGTAGGGGAAGTGAGGCACTAGAGGGAGTGACTGGAAAGATAAGTGGTTGTGATCAGAGGAGAAGAGGGGATGTCACGGTGTTTCAAACAGAACACTCCGCTGGCTTTCTTTCCCAGAGAATTCACCTGGGGCCCTAGGTTGTACTCATTGCGTGTGAATAACATCAGAACAAGTCTTTCTCCTGTCAAATCATCAGGGCTAATTGACTGAAAGAAAGATTAAGCAGTGGACACCGTTGCTGGTGACAACAAGGATACTTAGCAAGTGGAGGACCTGAGGGTCCAGTTCCTTAAGTCAAGCTTAAAATCGTCAAGAATTATTACAAATGGAAGTAATCAAAAATGAGCAAAAAGAAACGGACGGAAGCTGTTCAGAATACAAATAGCAGCAGAAAGCATATAAAACAGGAGTGAGATAAAGTGACTGATCTAGGATGACAAAGGGTGCCATTTGGAAACAGTGGTTTCAAACCACTGGAAAGTGGCACAAAATTGAGAACAATTAGTGCACGAAGGACAAAGAGATATTTTAGAGGTTATTTGTAACCTTCCTCTGAATGGCTGTTTAAAACCAAATCTGGATCAGAGGTGCCCAGGAATCATGAAAAAAAAAGCAAAAAACCAAAAGCGATCAGACTGAGTATAGATAACAGTAACCAAAGTTGTAGACAAGCAACAGGAATACCATATACGTAAAAAAAAGTTCATCACATGTGTCCTCGGGACACACCCAGGAAAACACATGTGGGTTCTTCTTGCTTGCTGGAAAACATATTTCTCTCTACTTATCTATGGCTAAAGGAAGACTCACTAAGACTAAAAGAGGAGTCAGCCCAACTGATTCTATCTACCCCAAAAGCAGCTTTGAATTATGTCATTCCTAGGTGGCCCATTGCATTTTTTTTTTTTTTTTTTTTTTTTTTGCGGTTTTTGGCCGGGGCTGAGTTTGAACCCGCCACCTCTGGCATATGAGGCCGGCACCCTACTCCTTTGAGCCACAGGCACCACCCCTTCTTTGCACATTTTTACCCTTTTTTTTTTTTTTGACACTGAAACAGCAGAAAATCATTGACCAGACTCTTCAAACTCCTTGAAAAATTCTAAAACGTTATGGCGTCTTAAAACCAAACACTTGATTGTGCTTCTTTTCTGGAAAATTCAACAGTCAGGACTCTAGGTTACAGTCATTCTGATAACATGTCCAAATAATAACAAAGTAGCTCCCTATCCTTTCAAATCATAGGCACTAATTTTAGAAACCCAGATCCCCTACAGTGAACATTTAAAGACCCCATAACATTTGGAGCCCTTCTGTAACATCTTATTTTTCTCAAAAGAAAAGGTACAAAGAGGAAGGATTTATTAACCAAGAAAATAATAATAATAATCATGTGCTTGAAAGAATACAAATTGTTATTTAACCAGGGGGTGAAATTTTCCAAGAAAGCTCCTTAAAGAAAATGTTTACATTCTTTTCTTTTTTTTTTTTTTGTATAAAAGGATTTATCTAACAATGTATTACAAACAAAACTCACAACACTGTTGATGATCTCAGCTGGAGTGAAAGGACAGAATGCAGACCAATTTATTGCCAACTGGTTTAAAGAAGTTACAGGCCCACATCCAGGAGGAAAAAAAGAAGGGAAGCAGTTTAGGGCATATAAAAGGTAGAAAACTCGCATTTTCTGATTATCAAATATGAACAAGCTTTGTGCTCAGAATGTTACAGAAATTTTTTTATTTAATCCTAAAACTAACTGTCTGGTAAATAAACCCAATCTGCTGTTAAGGAAAGTGAAGGTCAATGAACTTGGCAAATAGTCCTAGGTGTCACAGCCCATAAAAGATAGGCCTAGGTTTATCTGACTTCAAAGTTAGTAAAAGACATAAAGAAGTTCATCAGGGTATTTTTACATCCTATTTCAAAAACCACCAAACAAAAGAACAAACAGAAATAATTTTAAAGCTCAGTCCCCTGCCGCTGCACGTTTACTCAAATAATAATTCACAAAGTGTAAATATACCAGCCTTGTAATGTGACTTAGAGACAATTTAAGATTGCTAGGCTAAGTGCCTTTTGTGAGTCTTTCTGACCCTGTGACTATATGATGGTCTGTCTACACCCTGAAAAAGAAATAAGGGCAGGATTAAATGCACTAATAATTAAAATGAAAGGATTAACATCACCATTTTATAAACAGGTAGCCGGTGGACCAAATAGAGCCCTCAAACCTGTTTTCTATGGTCAAAGTTGGATTTGAACTTGACAGGTTATATAGTATACAGTTTGCTACAGGCTTTGCTTGCCTTCTGTCTGTGATCTTAAACCCAGTCAGATTCACATATTGATGTTACCTGCGTGATCCTTGGAGGCATTTGAGTTTATAATCCCTGCACAATGCTGCAGAAAGTTTCTTCCAGCTCTTAAACTGTATGATTATTTGATTTAGAATTACCGAAATATATATCCAGAGCCATCAAAACTTTAAAGAAAAAAATTTCAACTCACAATTTGATATGAAGAAAAGGAATTCTTTTTAAAAGCAAAGACTTTCTGATCTTCAGAAGACATCAGTATTTGTGGGAAAGGAAAATGAGGATGTGACATTTCCTCAGCATTTAACTGGAGGAAAATCTTTATATTGTAATCACATGTCAAGCAATCCACAAATGTCTGCAAGACAGCCACACTGTGCATGGCCCAAGCTAGACATCAGAAAAAAAAAAAAGAAGCTTAACAAATGTCTCTCATAATCCAAGAGGAAGCTTCTCATCTAATTCATAAATTAACAACACATCCGCCTCTAAAGTTACCACATGTCTGGGTACTGAAAAGTGGCAGATAGATTTTTTATTATTTTTTTTTTTTTTTTGTAGAGACACAGTCTCACTTTATGGCCCTCAGTAGAGTGCCGTGGCCTCACACAGCTCACAGCAACCTCCAACTCCTGGGCTTAAGTGATTCTCTTGCCTCAGCCTCCTGAGTAGCTGGGACTACAGGCGCCCACCACAACACCCAGCTATTTTTTTTGGTTGCAGTTTGGCGGGGGCTGGGTTTAGAACCCACCACCCTCTGTATATGGGGCCGGTGCCTTACCAACTGAGCCACAGGCGCCGCCCACGTGGCAGATAGATTTTAAAATGCTAAGTCGAAATCATTTTTCCCAAGAAAATAAATAAAATCAAGGATATGTATCTTGGTAAGCCAATAATAATAATAATAATAATAATGCCAGTCATGTCTCTTTGGGCCACACTGAATTAAATGAACAGCAAAGTAACTGACTCATGAGGAGAGGGGATTTTTTTAAATTTATGAAATAAAAAAGTCACATCATTCCCCAGAAGCTCAGACAAGGTAAGATACAATCTTCCTTCTTCTCTTTGTTATAGGTATCCTTGCCCAGAAAATCAGATCACTCTCCAAGTTCCAAACATAGCATACCTAATTTGGGTGATTTCAGGCACAAATTCTCCTGTCACAAAGGAGAAGCTTATGGCCAAGGCCTCAAATCAGTTGTAAATATTCCTGATAGCTGCTGTTCAATGAGTAGATGACAGCCACTAGATCAATGACTTATACATAGTAAGTGCTCAATAAATATTAGAAGTTCATGATTTTAACTGTCAACATTGTAAATATTCTGGCACTGATTATAAGGGCCAACTTCTCTATCAGGAAGCTCCCAAGGTTATTCACTGATATTTTTCTTTTGATTCCATTTTACAATTAAAATAAAAACTTGGGAAGTCAAATTCATGGGGGAAAAAAGTAAAAATTTTGAGAATTGACACATGTCAAAAGAAATGATACTGGCCAGGTGACAATTTGCATTGCTCATTGAATAGCCCTTCACCCTTGGACTTATCTCTGGATTCCTATATACTACGCAGCTGACATACAGCCTTACAGGATATAGTGCTTGGTATAAAGTCTGTCATAATAACATTAGCAAATATCTTGCAAAAACATTAGAAAGTATTCTTTTATTCCCCAAATGGGAATATTTAGATCTTAAACAAATCTGAATCAGGTTTAAAGATAGAAAGTGACAGTGTCAATGTGGATTGGGAAGGAGAAAGTTTGGAAATGGAAGTTCTCTGTGAACCATGGTTGACATCTGCCAATTTTATATATTCCCACATGTTCTTTCAGCCCCATTTGTTCACATATCCTATTCCCATCATTTTTTGTAAGTTTCTTGTGTGTCTTCCTCATAGGACACTGAGTAACTTTACTATAATTTTGCTCAATATTAGGCCATTAAGTTTTGCAAAAATCTTGATACATTATGGGTTTTTGGTATATCATTGTTGAGTAAATAAATGTATGAAACTGCAAGTGATATATTCACTATTTAACTGTGAAACTGTCCAATCTTGTGACAATACATCAAGACCAAAGTCAAGTTACATGATCTGAAGTTCAAAATATAACAAGAAAATCCTTCATATTTTTGAGATTTCTCCTTTTATCGAAGTCATCATTTGATCTCTCCTTTTATCCAAGTCAACATATCAACATGGATTCTTATAGACAATAAATCCCATCATAGATTCAGAGTCAGAAGAGTGTGTCTGACGCCTGCAAGAACCTGAGTGGGCAACCTGCTGTGTTACTTTTATTTGTCCTCACTGTGGCCTCATGGGTGGCTCAATGTGATAACCACAGCATATGCAAGCAAAACCGAGGCTCATAGCAGTGCAGATAGCCACATGAGGCGGTGTGATTGTATTTGCTCCCGTTTTGTTTTTTTTTTACTTCAAAATAAAATATGTGCAGTGTGCATAGGAATTTGTTCACAGTTTTTTTTTAACTATAGTCTGGCCCTCCAATGGTCTGAGGGACAGTGAACTGGCCCCCTGTTTAAAAAGTTTGAGGACGCCTTAGGATATGGAATGGCTTGGACTTCAAACCAGATCTCTCTGGTTTCAAAGCCCATTCATTTCTCATGATAATTTGACAAATAAGCAAATAAAATTTAAGTGGAAATACATTAATGAAGATTTGTAAATGTAAAAATATGGAAATTCTAACACACGTTTATTCCAATGATTTAAAATGAAAGTTCAGAAGTAAAGTGCAAATCCTTTGGTTTTCATTCAAATTATTACTGCTAATATAACCTCATTGCAGGTGTGAAAGTATTTGCCCACTATTGAAAATTCCAATTGTGTAATACAGATCAGTAAGATGCATTGGTTTTTTTTGCTATAAGAACCTGAAATTTATTTTCCCCACATTTGTATTTTGAAAATAATAGCTTCATGAGGACAGAAAAGGATATGACCTTTTACTATGTTTACAGATGTAACTAATCAAATACCATCATTTTGACTGTCAATAATTACTTCAAAATATGGGGGGAAAGCCATTTCCTAGAACTTGGTTTCCCTAAGATAGTTTCACTTTCCGAATCAGGAAGTAATAAGAGTTTTGAAAAGGATGGGAGGAAGAACTTGAGGACTTACTAGGCATTCAGTGCTAACTGTATGCCCAGTGCTTGATGGGATAAAGATGTCGAAAGATGAAAGTTGAATCTGTAATAATTACCGGGAAATGTTTATCATCTTCCATACACCAGAATTCTCAATTGAAATCCTGTTCAGAGAATTGTTTGTGTTCAGCTCCCCCACCCCTGGGAATTCCTCCAGCTATATTTCTACAGAAGGCAATATTGTGCTTATCCAGGGAGAATGGGAAGTTAATCTGCTGAGCTGTTGTCCTGTTCTTTAAAAATACCAAATCACTGACGGTATTGATTTTTGGCTGTTTATACAACTTTAACTCTTCAAAATTTAATATGGAGAAACTCACGTTGTTTTTCTTTTTTCTTTTTTTTTTTTTTTAAGACCTCTTTTTTTGAGCAAGCTCGATGCCTTTAAGGGCAAACAAGTATTTTGTAAATTGGTCCACTGAATGACAAGCCAACAGATCTGAAGCCAGCTGTCACCTTTTATTAGTCACACCCATAAATCCAGCCTGGTACTGGGATCACTCCCAGTGTCCCTGCATCATGGTCAAGGTACTGAGGGAGGATATTTCCCCCTTTTTAGAGCATTTTCTTTGGAAGCATGCAGGATCGGCTGTGTTTGGTGGGTTCATTTCCTTGCAAATTTTCATAAGGGGATATTGATGACCCATGTTACTTTCCTTCTTTAACTCATATCGTTAACCTTTCAGTCAGGTAGTTGGATGCTAATTCTAAACTTTAAATCTACAATCTATCATTCCCCATCAGCACAATATTCCTGTTTTGTCCCTCCTCTCTAGAAAGAAGTAATTCTACACTCTTGTTAATGGATCATGGGCTCGCAACATTACCAAATAAAATATAATAACCACAGCTGAGCTTTTACGTTTTACCATCAGTCTGAATTTTAAGAGTGTCATCAAGAAAATCATCTTCAAAGATATTTTCTTGCATGCTTAAGTCCTGCTGCCGAGATGAAACTGGAGACTGCAGCAGTTCTGATACCCTGGGCTTTTTGCTGTTCTGATTCTTTCCTCACTAGCAGAGGCAGTGAATTTAACACTCAGATTTGCTCTGACAGGCTGACAACTGATATCACAAGACCACAGCTAAGAATGGTTTATTACTTTTAGTGGAATTTATTTAATTCAGTCTCACAGCCTGAGGGTGGGGTAAAGATTTAACTTGAAATTAAATTCCAGCAGGAGACCTTTTAATATAAGAAAAATGGGCAGAAGGATAAATGACATGCTCAATTGCATGAATTTTTTTTTAAAAAGCCTATATTTAACATGGAAAAAAATCCCACAAAATCATTTCAGTTATTTGACAGATAGAGAAAAATTACAGAGGAACTGGTAAGGACAATGGAATGCAAAAGAAAATGATCTAAAGGAAAGTTTTGACGGACTTGAATTTCTTCAATCTGTAGAGAAAAAAAAATCACCCTAGTTTATGAATGCTTTTCGTCAATGTCTGGCTAAGTTGATAAGAAATCCTGAGTGTTCTTCTGTTCTTTAACTTTAAACTATGTGATAATTCCGGATGAAATAGAAGATCTTAAGTAAAGGTACGGGTAGAGATATTTTTTAACCCAAACACAGTGAATGCTTATGCCCAAATATTCAGTACATAAAGTGATTTTCATTTGTATGATAAGGCTAAGGAAAGTGGAGTTTTATCACAACAGGCAACCCAGACAGGGCTACTTACAGGGTATTGCATGGTGATGACCTTGGTCCTCTACTGTTTGCTTAGGAGAAATGGTCTCCATTTACATGGAGAAAAGGAGATACCTTGTGGTTGATAGATACAGGAGCATCAATGATATATTTTTGTTCTCTGTGGTAGCATGTTGGTGGTTTTAACTTCATTTTTTAAAGAAAAAAGACTTTCATAAAAGCTTATTAAGCTTCATTGTTTTCTATTACAGGCATATCTAATTTTGATAGTTTGAGGAAAGAGTAGAATTTAATAGCCAGAATAGCTAATTGCTTACTTTGTGTTTAAAATGCTCTTGTTCAGTCCAAGCTTTAGAAATGTGAGTCCAGATCATATCAAACCTGGGGGCCCATCAGCTTAGCAGCAAGTTTGGCCTTAGACAAAATTATAAATGTCAGGATCTTCTTGTTCACAACCATATACCATGTCCTTACTGCGTCTCTCCTCTCTTCAGAAACCCAAAGTTCTACTGGCTGTCCAAGGAAGCCTGCTTTGAAACTTCATAGCCACTTTCTAAGGAGTTTTTAGGATTCCCTCATTCCCATAAAAAGCTGTGCTGTGTTTACTGAATCTACGTGGTTAACATATCATCTCATGGTTTGTAAATAGCAATATTGATAGCTGACAGCAGAGCTTCCTGTATTATTTTGGTTCATGATATCCTGAATTATCTCAGCAAGGTTCATGTCATCCCTATGACAAAAGAAATGCCTAATTGTGCCATTTATTAAATTAGGTCCAAACACCTCAATAAGCATTTATGTCTTAAAAACTTAGCACTATTAAACATTGCACAAATTTCTCAAACTGTGGAACCAGGCAGAACTTCACCACCTTCGTTGAAAGGAACGTAATGATCAATGTTAAATCTTAAAAATGTTAACTGCTTAGAGCCAGTAGTTCACAAAGATGTCCAACAGATGTTATCGTGCTTTGATTAGTTGTTTTTTTGTTTGTTTGTTTACTGTAGAAAAGGAGAAATAGACCATGTTATTGTGTTTTACCTAAATTTTTAAAATATACTGCCATGACTTTATGAGTTTGCCATGGGCCCTGGGTGCCGTCAGTGCTCAGTTTGGGAACTGTAAACTTAATGTATTGTCTCTATTAACAATTTCAACAGAGATGCCCATGGTTTATTACAGTGAATTAACTGTTGGTGCTAATTGCACCAGCAATTCTACTCACCCCAGCTAACTTACATTTTATTATTGACACTGTTCTTATAATCCCACAGTAATTTATTAATGCTTTTAGGGTTTTCTTTTGAAAGAGTCCGAGCAGTGACATAGTCAAACCTCTGACCCACTGTAGCAATAAGCCTTTGTAAGCAGGTAAACTACAAACAACAATCATGACCATTCAAAGGGCAAATATTTACCTTTCTCTGGTTCCCAGAATTCATCTTCCTCCTGTTGCCAGCACATCTAAACTGGACATACAGGATATAGTGCAACCAGCATCTTTCCTTGCAGGGATCTATGCCTCTGTGGGACTGTTTGTCCCTCAGATCTGCCCCTTTGCATGGTTCCTGTACCAGTGTTCTCTCCTAGAATCTTACCTGTTTGAATGCCTTCCTCTCAGAATGACACATTGATACAGGATTGCCTTAATCCAGCGGCTCCTCACATTTGAGTCATCTGGCCACACATTTCCACTAACATAATCATTATCCCAAACAGAGGCTCTTTATGGAAGTGATGTGCCCTTGTCCTTTCACTACTTACCCAAAACGATCACTTCCACCTGTTGGCTGATGCTCGAAAATGACTTTGCAGATGGTTAAACCTCATGGCTTAAAAAAGTGAACCCTGTTCAGTGTATAATGCAAGTACGCTTGATAGAAGAAAACTGTAAAGAGGCAGTCACTTGCACTATGGTGTGAATTAGTGCTGGAATTTTCTTCAGAGCATGTTTAGACATGGAAAAATACAGGATTTTCAAAGAGAAGAAGAGGCTACCCCCAAAGTGCTGGGCTCCACATACAGCACACTTTTTATCTCCCTATTTTTTCATGCACAACTTTCGGTTTTTATTTGAAGTCTAATGAACTGGTGGATGGTGACTGTTTCCATCTCCTCTGTCTTGATGCATGTTTACTCATAGAAAGTTCTTAAAATAAAAATGTTTTAAGTGTAATTCACATGGGTATTTGGTATAATAGATACTTAAGAAAACCCAGTCATTCAAATAAGAAACAATGGGTCTCATTAATATTAAGCTCAGTAGAATGTTGTTTATAGATTTTTCCAGTGTTCAGGTGTTTTCCTTCTATGAAAGGGTCTAATCCTCAAAATACACACTTTCTCTCTCGTTCTCTCTCCCTGTCTCTTGATAAGCACAGGGACTAAGGAGTAACCACATAGGCATAAATGTAAACATGCTCACTTTTATAAAGGAACTGAAACAAAGATGATAAGTTATTCATGGTTTTCTTTCACTAAAAGAAGATTTTTGACTATAAATGGACAGCAAGTTATGTAGGGTACCGGCTGTGATTGGGAAGAGTAAAATCCACTTCAAAGAGTTCTGGAATAAAGTAGAACAGTGTATACAAATAATTTACTAGTTTTAATCTAATATTTGCATTATCCACACTTTAGGCTCTTATCAGTGGTGCACGTTTTAATGTGCCCTGAAAAGACTAATTGGGTCACATGATCCCCTCTACTGTAGGTTAGCCACGTTCAGAGAGGTTCTTAGCAGGGCACATAACCACAGCAGGTCAACCTCAGAAGGTGGCAAGCCTGTATCATTGTGGAGCTTTAAGTATTGCTATTGATTTCAACTTTTTTTTCTTTCTTGCCTCACTTTTGTAGCCTGAAGTTTCTTTATACCCTCTAACCTACTTTCCCAAGTGCTATAAATTAAAGTCAATAATTATTTTTTATATTCCCTTATAAATTCCCAATTGTCTAAGTTTCTTCTCTATTTTTCTTAGTATTGAGAAAAATTATTGAAGACTGTGAATCTATGTTCAAAAGTAACCCTGAAATGAGCCACTCTGTGATTTGGGCTCCATTGTGGTGCTGAACAAGGCCAGCCCTTGGCTGAACTAACTATAGGCAATGTTCCCCAGTGATGGCCAGGTAGGTTGAGAACCAGCTTCAGAGTCTTTTGAGAAGCATCACACATCCAAGTGTTCCTATTATATCAGGGTGTGCTCACCTCATCGGGCCAGGGCTATAGTTTGAAAAGGTCATCACTTTACTATTCAATTAAAATTTAAATATTCCAGAAATATAGGGAGATAATAAAGATCAGCAAAATTAATTTTAAAATGACAGCTAGGTCAAACTAGAGCCCTTGCTACATAAATTTTGATGAAGAAGGGGGCACTACAGCTGGAGCATCTGTCAAGGAAAGGCATGTTCAGACAAGAAGCTGAGTAAGTATCAGTACACAGGGTAGCACAGCGAGGGATGGAGGTGCTGAGGAGATAATATTGATGGATGAGCTTGACTTGAGTGGCCCGTGATGTCATAAGATGACAGTGCTCTCCAGTGGAGCATTTCTTCTTGCCTTTTTTTTTTCCAGACAGAATCTCACTCTGTCACCCTGGGTAGAGTGCCACCACATCAGCACTCTAGCAACCTCAAACTCTTGGCCTTGAGCAATCCTCTTGCTTCAGCCTGCTGACTAGCTGGGACTAAGGCACCTGCCACAAAGCCCAGCTAGTTCTTCTATTTTTAGTAGAGATGGGGTCTCGCTCTTGCTCAGGCTGGTCTCAAACTTCTGAGATCAAACAATCCACCCACCTCAGCCTCCCAGAGTGCTAGGATTACAGGTGTGACGTTTCTTCTTTGTCAGAATGCCCGCTGCCAGTGAGAGTTTTTGTCAGAACTTCTCCTATTAACTAACGATGGATCACTGAGCCATCCCTGGTCTTTCCCAGCCCACCATCTTGCCATGCCAAATATAGTAAATTAACTTCTCGATTTCTTCCCAATGTGTAACAGCTAATTTCTTGTCACTTCAAACTGAACATATCATAATAATAACTCAGACTGTGTAGTTCCAAACTCAGATTAAGAGAGACAGGATTTGAGTGCTAGAAGAGTTTCAGAATGCTCAATCCAACTGTTACTCAGAACTTTCCTGGTGATGACTTTCTTCTAGTCACCTAGGAAAGTAACTTTGTAGTTTCATTCTTCTTGCTATTTCACCTTCCATGTTAGTCATTAAGTGTCACATTTTTATGGAGCTGACTTCCCAATATCTCCTACTTTTGTCATCATCTTGCCATTCCCACCAAATCTACTCTGGCTTAATAGCCAAACTCATTTCTTCGATACATGCATAGCCTCATGGAAGTGCACACTCTTTAGAATTAGGTAAATTAAGATCAAATGCCACTTCTTCCCCTTGCTAGGTATGTGATGTGGGGCAAGTTTGTTTAACAATCCAAAGTTAAATTTCCTCATCTATAAAATGGAACTGATGCATATTTCCTTATAGTGTTGTTAAAATCAATAATATATAAAAACTATTTGGAGTAGTCACCATTGTTAAATATCTTAAAAATATGTTAAATATCTTCTTGGGTTGAACTTAAAACCCTTCATAAATTTTATTATTTTCTTGCTCAGATATAGTTTATTGTTCTCAGATACCTTGAAATGGCATTCAAACTTCTTACCATGGGATTCTAGATTCTAGGAAAATGGTACCCAAGTACTATTCTGGCCTTCAGCTACATGTTTGTTCCTATGTTTAATAGCCTCAATCTGTGAAGCCTCACAATCCTCAGAAGAAAAAAACTTTGTTTTTTCTCTCCCTGCCTATCTCAGGAACATCTTATATTTAACTATTTCTAGACTAAAGGATTCTCCAGTCACTTTGACTCAAGAATAGTCTTTCTTCAGTAATTAAATGTTTAGTCCAGTGGCATAATCATATAACAATATTCACTTTGCATATTATTTGAAAAATTCTCCCCACCTACTGCCAATTTAAGGTGAGCTAAAAATAATAAAAGTGATACAGAAAGTGGAAACCTAGTCATTGTGTCTGAACTTTGAGAAGGATTGATTGGCTAGTTTCCAGCCACTCCTCAGCATCTGAGAGTACTGGTGAGTTCAATTGCGGGTCTAGGAACAGTGCAAGAAGTACTTAATTTGCTGCCATTAGAAACATAATCGTGCTGGGTTTTGTGGTGTGTGTGTGTGTGTGGTGTGTTGGGGGTGGGGGGTATGCAGAATCCACATTGAAGACTAATGGAGCCTGTGAAGATTTTCAGTTTAAAGGGGAGAGTTGAGATGGCATTAATTCTCCACTGAAAGTTGATGATGAGTATCTCTGGAGTTGTTAAAAGTATAGCATAAAAATGGGGCTTGAAAATTCCCTGTAGTCCCAGCAGCCCAAGACTTGTGGGACCTGGAGACCCTTGAACATTTAGAAGTAGGAAATACTTCATAGATCATAGTTTAAAGTTCTAAATCACTCTGCTATAGCAGAAGAAGCAAGTCTACCACCTCCAAATTTAATTTTCAGCATGGCTATACCTGTTGAGCATCACTGATTCAAAAGTCTTCAGTTCTTATCCAAACATAAATGATACCTCTATCTTGACAAACTCTGAATACCTTATCTGAAGGTAATCCATAAAATGTTTATATAAGAGAAAAATAGAAAGCAAGTTTGTTTGAAAGGGCTATGTAGTATCTCAAATATTGCCAAAAATACTGTTCTTCAAATACAGTGAAAAATACCATTTTTCTCCCCAGAGCTTCCATAGTACCAAACACTGACAATAGCCTACTTTGCCTCCTTCCCAGCAGCTGGGTCAATCCTATATAATCAACCACCCTGTTTCAAGACCTGTGTTCTTACGTTGTACAGGTAATCTCCAACATCTCTCAGAATAGCTCCGAGGGATCCAATTATTATGATGATTTTAGTGGAAAATGGTGATTATCATTTATGCATTCATTAACAAGAACTTGATGTAAATCAGAAGGGAAACATCTGATGTCACATTTTCATTCACATTTCTCTCTCAAAGGGGGTGCATTAGCTTAGACCTCATTTCTTTCTTTTTTTTTTCTGTAGAGACAGAGTCTCACTTTATGGCCCTCTGTAGAGTGCCGTGGCCTCACACAGCTCACAGCAACCTCCCGCTCTTGGGCTTAAGCAATTCTCTTGCCTCAGCCTCCCGAGCAGCTGGGACTACAGGCACCCGCCACAACGCCCCCCGGCTATTTTTTTGTTGCAGTTTGGCCGGGGCCGGGTTTGAACCCGCCACCCTCGGCATATGGGGCCAGCGCCTTACCGACTGAGCCACAGGCGCCGCCCCAGACCTCATTTCTTTCAAGCAATAAAAGTTCTGACTCATTATTGCTTGAAAGAAATGAGGTCTAAGCTAATGCGCGGGCCCCATAAGCCGAGAGTGGTGAGTTGAAGCCCAGCCCCCACCAAACTGCAACAAAAAAATAGCCGGGCGTTGTGGTGGGCACCTGTAGTCCCAGCTGCTTGGGAGGCTGAGGCAAGAGAATCGCGTAAGCCTAAGAGTTAGAGGTTGCTGTGAGCCGTGTGACGTCATGGCACTCTACCTGAGGGCGGTACAGTGAGACTCTGTCTCTACAAAAAAAAAAAAAAAAAATTCTGACTCATAAATTGAGTTCATGGTTCCTCCCAGACCTTTGCATAGCCCCCTGTGCAAAACTCTGATTTAGAGAATAATACATTGGATTGTAAATCTCTTTATTCAACTGGATCTCTGAGATAGTTTACCTTTCCACACATCCAACCTAAAACATAATACTTTCGAAAGTGTTCTGATTATCTATTGTTGGGACCACTCCAAACTTTAACAACTTAAAATAACAACTATTTTATTCTTTCACAATAGAAAGAATAGATGGTCCATGATACTAGACAACACCTCTTGGCAACTTGAAAATATATAGATATATAGTTCATAATAGATGAACTGGGCTCATCTGGGCAATTTTGTTCCTCTACCTACCATTGGCTGAGAACTTGCAGATATCAGCTGGTGGATGTATTGGTCTGGAAGATCCAAGCTAGCATCATTTATTTGTTTGGTGTCTTGGTGGGGGATGGCTGGAAGATTTGGCTCAGCTGGTCCCACCCTCTGAAGTGTCTACAAATGATTTCTCTGCATAGTGGTTTAAGGAAAGTAGAATTTCTTCCAGGGTGTCCCAGGGTTCCCAAAGAAATTATTCAAACAAGCATACACCAGGGAGAAATTGCATGACTTCTTATGACCCAGCTTCAGAAGTCACAGAACACCGGTTTTATCATGTTCTGTTATTCAACCAATTCACTGAGGCCAGCTCAGTTTCAAGGGAAAAACATCAAATGCCATCTTTTAAAGGATAGACAACCAAATAATTTATGGTGATATTTAGTCTAGTTAAGGGACTTTTATTTATTCAACACACACTCATTGAACCCCCCTTAATACATGTCAGACACTGTGCTAAGTATTAGGGATAGATCAGTATATAATAAAAAAAAAAAAAGACATCCTCAACATTTCAGCACCAAGCACAATACATAAAACATCAAGATGCCCAGTGTAATTTTGAAGAACTTAATTCATGGGGTTGGAGTGTTGAGACTGAACTGATTGACAGGGAAGAAGGAACATTACTGTACCTGCTTGACTGTTTGGGGGCAGCTCTGTCATATCTCCCAATATGTTATGTGAGCATACCTGGCATTGCCAACTCAACCAGGTCTAAGCTTAGAATTCTCCACCTGGATCATCCATTTTAGTAAAATGTATATCCAAAAAACAACTTTGTGCTTTAAAGAAACCATATTTGGTTCCCAAGGCTACCTTTAATTATTCCAAGACTTGGATGTCTTCATTTTATGATTAAATCCAGTGTGTTTATAGAACTTTGCTCTTTAGTACAAAAATCCACCAGAGTAATAAATTATAATGAAAGCATCCTTACATACCTCTTAAAATACCTCTGCGCCATGTACATATAGTGTAAACAGGGTATTCTAGCTATCTTTATTGTTTTGTTTCTGTGACACTTGCCCATCCGATTTGAAGAAATTGCATACACCATGGGGAATAACCTATTGGTTCAGGCTCCTTCTATGTTTTTCTGATGGCATTATGTATTTCAGTGTGAGTGCACTCTTAAAAAAAAATCAATTGCCTTGACAACATGGATTCAAGATACAATTTTAATGACACATATCACAAAGCATGATGGAATGTTTAATATAAGGTAAATGTGGTAAACTTCTGGAGTTTTCATAAAAATCACATCATCTTTATAAAAGATTGTTTTTAAGCAAAACCCTTGCAAAGGAATTTACAAAGAGCAATCTTTTTTTTATTACAGTAGAGTTTTATCATCTAGGCAGTATTTTTGTATGTATATGAACTACCATCACAGAAGGGAATACTAAGAATAGAGGGAAATCCAGCTCCTCCCTTTACATTATTTAAAAGAACCTTGCAAATAATAATGCATGTTGACAAGCTTCACTATTTATGTATCTATATATTTTCAAGTTGCCAAGAGGTGTTGTCTAGTATCATGGACCTTTGTATGTCTTTTTAATTTCCTTTCTCTTCACAAAACAATTAAATAAGACTCTCTAAGAACACCTTTTGGACACTTAAACAGTATGCTACCTTTCCAAGAGGAAACAGTATTCTATTTTCTAAAAATTCTCCTTAGAAAATACAAAGAGAAAACTAATGCTGAAAGCAAGCTTTGCAAAAATGCACGTTCAAAGAGCTTTGATTTGTTAAAGGGTAAGAACAAGATTGCTCCATAGCCATTCATACTTGTAGTTAATGAAACTGTGTATATACTTTTTTCTATTTAACAATTGCATTTCACTTCTTTTTATCATCTTCATGGAAAAATTTTTACAGATGGTTAATAGAGAACTTCAAAGGAGAGAAAAGTGATCATTTTCAGAAGTTAATCAGAAGCAGAACCAAATGTAATGAAACAAAATAATATTAGTACAATATTACAATTTCTATTTTCAAATCTTTGCCTTTATAACATAACTTTCATTTCCGTACCCCCCCAAAACAATAAAAGTAACAGGGAGTTCTATTTATTTCATCTCAGCATTGTTTTATAAGTACACAGTGATCTGGTAACCTCATGTAAATTTTGTGAAAGTTACTAAGTTAAATCCCCATGGACATTTGATGTGACTATCATGGGTGATAATAGATAAAATGAAAATAAATTTGCACTTCTATTGAGAATTAAAATGGGGCAGTGCCGTGGCTCAAAGGAGTAGGACGCCGGCCCTATATCCCGGAGGTAGCGGGTTCAAACCCAGCCCAAGCCAGAAGCTGCAAAAAAAAAAAAAAAAAGGAATTAAAATGCATGCCCATCTGTACCAAGGTACAGTATTAATATCTTATCATTCATAGATCATTTCTGAAAGAATCCATAAAAGGTGTTCATCAGCAGAATATACAAAGAATATAAGGGCCAAAACAATGTATAATAGAATAATGTATAATCACAGAAACTGATAAAAAATGTTCATAACTTAATCAAATATTCATTATAAGAAACAAATATAATCCTAACTAAAAATTGTCTTATAGAAGATGTGGGAATAAGTCTAAACAATTAGGATGGCATGTTGTTCAGCGGGTACTTAAAATGTGAAACATTTCTTATGTTATTCAGAGGAAGGAAGGAGATACTGATCAATATTGGACTACATAAGAAATTTTATAGTCTACTTAGCAATTAGAAATTTTGCTAATTGTGTATGTTAAATATTTGGATAACACTAAAAACTATAAATAAAATATACAATGTTCAAAGTAGCAAAAGAATGGAAAAGAAATAATTCATCAATTCGACTTAATTGTGAAAAAAGAAAATATTTTTTAAAACCTTAATTATGTAGTAGAAATAACTCCAAATGTGCACCACAATAATTAAATGGTATAAACTCACTAATTAAAAATCATAAAGATCATCAGATTCATTTTTCTGAATCTTCTTAAATTATTTTATGAGTTTTACCTAAACAGTACAATATTGAATATTATAAAAGTGATAAAATAAGTTGCAAAAAGCAAATATTATATCCATCAACAGAAGATTTATGAAACAATAAGTATTATAAATAAAATAGAATTTTGGAAAAAAGGAAATAAGGGTAAGAAGTTAGACAAAGAGAACAATATACCCAAAAGGACACATAATTATTGTGAATTTGCATGTGCCTAACAAGTTGGTTTGAAATACAATTTCATAATGTTAAGGAGAAATGAAAAAATATGCAATAATATCACCTTTACCAGGAACTGACAGATAAAGCAAAGAAAAAATATTAAGGTGGTTATAGAAGCCTTGAAAAAAACCATTAATGGAATTCATCTAATAAGTGTTATAGAAACTTGTGGCCTATAAACAGAGAACATATTTCCTCTTTACTAACACATATGAACAATTAGAAAACATGAATATAAAGAAGGTCTTTACAATCAATATCATACAGATCAAAATTTTTTATTTTCAATCTCAGGACAATCAAAATAGTTACGGTTGCCAGACAAAATGTAGTACATCTAATGAAATTTGTACAGTTTCTGATAAACAAATATATAAAATGTGTACAGTTTCTGATAAACAAATATACAAAACTTTTTAGTGTAAGCATACTCTATGCAATATTTGAGATATGCTTATACTAAAAAAAAAAATGTGTTTTTTATCTGAAATTCAAATTTCACTGGGCATCCTGTATTTTTATGTTCTAAATCTGGCAATCCTAGAAATATAAATCATCAATAAAAATACAGAAAACCAAAGCAAAACAAAACAGAGACTATGCTTTAAACTAAGACATGTACTCCAAACATATTTTTAGCACAAAAGATCAAAAGCAAATTATGAAGAAAAGCATAAAGAGTCTAAAGGAAAATGAAGTGAGAACAAGAATGAAGGAGGACTTACCAGATATTTAAACCATTATGAGAGTATAGATTTTTAAACCTGGTGTTATTGTTGCAGAAATAGATACGTAAGGCAGTGAAGCAGAATTGGCAGAGATATATCCTTGTGTGTAAGTTTGGCATTTCACAGAGGTGATACTACAAACCAAAAGTCAACAGGGGAGGTTTTGATAAAACTCATTGTAACAGTTTACCTTCCAAATAGAAAATAATGTTGCATTATTTCCCAAGATGACATTTATTTTTAGAAATATTGAAAAGTTAAACAAAAAATCAAAATGCTAGATGAATATATAGAATATATATTTGAACTTGGGTTACATATGGATTCTCTTACATAGACCACACAAATTACATGAGGAAATACTGATAACGTTGTCTACACCTGCATGAAAAAAAGTCTATGAAAAACAAATTTAAAAGACTAGCTACCAAGTGAGCAAAGGCACCTTCATTATACATGATAAATAAAAGATCATTGGTATTAAGAATATATAAAGAACTCTTGCAAATAAACAAGAGAAAAGCAAATAACTCAATAGACTATAAAAGGGCATATAGTAAAAAGATAGCTGCATTTCAGTATTTAATCCTTGAATACTCCAAACATTCTACAAAGTTGAAGTCTCTTTTGTCTGTCCCCCAGCTCCATCCTATATTAGAGGAAGAGGCTGAAATGTGAAATATCACTATCTGCTCATTTTTCTTTTACAGCCTCCACCCCCCAACCATCTCTGACAAGTGAAGGGTAGTTTTTCAATTCTGAGAAATAATTTTGTGGTGTCTGTCATAGGGGAATTCTATCATTTGGGGGTCTTGTAGACAGACTGCAAGGTTGATTTAGAATTGCAAAATATTTATTGGGGGAAAAGAAAGTATGGAGAATCCTCAAAGTACTCAAACTAGACCTCCAATTTGATCCTGCAATCCCATTACTGGGCATCTACCCTGAAGGAAAAAAAATCCTTTTATCAAAAGGACATTTGCACTAGACTATTTATCCCAGCGTAATTCACAATGGCCAAACTGCGGAAACAACCTAAATGCCCACCAACCCAGGCATGGATTAACAAGCTGTGGTAAATGTATGCCATAGTATATGTATACTATTCAGCCACTAAAAAAGATGGAGACTTAACATCTTTTGCATTAACCTGGATGGAGTTGAAACACATTCTTCTTAGGAAAGCATCACAATAATGGAGAAGCAAGAATCCAATGTACTCAATTCTGATATGAGGACAATTGATGACCTTGGGGGAAGAGGGGAGTGGAAAGAGGAAAGGGGGGCTGGAGGTCACGGTGTGTGACACACCTCTTGGAGGTGGGACGCAATTATAAGAGGGACTTTACCTAACAAATGCAACCAATGTAACCTGATTCTGTACCCTCAATGGATCTCCAACAATAAAAAGAAAAAAGAAACAATGTTGAAAACTGCATATTTACAGAAAAAAAAAAGAAAAAAGTTTGATGCAGAGAGAGAAAGAAGATCAGACTGTGCTTTATACCTAAAACATCTTGGCAAGCCAAATAGAGAGCCTTTAGCACAAAGCATTGACCATTGAGGAGTACCTCATTGGGCAGAAATGACCACAC
Source organism: Nycticebus coucang (assembly GCF_027406575.1). Lineage (NCBI taxonomy): Eukaryota > Metazoa > Chordata > Mammalia > Primates > Lorisidae > Nycticebus > Nycticebus coucang. The sequence continues at coordinate 85,640,542 of NC_069781.1, forward strand.
CCTACTATGCCTCCCAAGTTCAGACATTGAGTGAGAGGTGCCCAAGGAGAGCAGGGCTTTGGCTTACACTCTCTGGGAAATCCTGAAGACACCACAGCTCAATATTATCAGCCAACTGCATTGTCCTCATAGCAATTTCTCACTGGAAAGAGTTTTGAACAAAGCTCTATCATGACTCCACAGGAGAGGCCAGAATCGTTCTTACCTGACTTGAATTATCATGAGCAAGCATCAGTGCTCTCCTGTCTGGAAAGGCTATATTAAAGCCACTTCTTTCTTTAATGAATGCTTCTTTTCTTTTTCTTTTTTCTTTTTTTTTTTTTTTTTTAAGTACCAATACATTTATTGCATCAGAAAATCAAAGATTTGGGAACATTAAAGGACCTTGGGCCCATTTGGCAAATATTGTTATTCAGTGCATTATGCGTGATTGACTACTAAATAGAATTCTCTGTAACTCCTCAAATTTGAATTCAGCAGCCCCTGTACTCTTTCCATCTTTCAATAGATGCCCAAACGTGTTTGTGTATCAATTTTTTCATACTTGAAAAATATAAATGTTGTCAGTGGTTTTTAAAGTACAGAATTTTCTCAGCCCAGGTAATCCACATATAATGGTAGGAAGAGAATGGTGATCTGGTAACATGGGGTACAAACAGTTAGGTCGCACTGTTTGAATTTGTAAGGTAAAGTCCAAGTTTCAGTTGAGCCCTTCACCCAGGAGGTGTGCCATATATCTCTACATTGTACCATATAAGTGAGAGCTTACCATCTCCCTCTCTCCTCCCCCTTCTTGAATTTAAATGTTTTTCTCTCTTGTGGGTGTGTGATTGTTCAGCTACTAGTTTAATATTAATATTGAATATATTGGATGTTTGCTTTCCATTGTTGTGAGACTTTACTTAGGATAATATTCTCCAAATCCTTCCATATAAAAATAAAAGATGGGAAGTCTCCATCTTTCTTTATTCCTGAGTAGTATTCCGTGGTATATATATATACCACAGTTTATTAATCCATTTGTGAGTTGATGGGCTCTTGGGTTGTGTCCACATCTTTGCGATTATGAATTGAACTGATATAAACATTCAAGTGCAAATGTCCTTGTGGTAAAATTATTTTTTTCTTCAGAATAGATACCTAGTAATGGGATTGTGGGATCAAATGGAAGGTCTATTTTTCACTTTTTGAGGATTCTTCATACTTCTTTCCAAAGACACTGTATTAGTTTGGAATTCCATCAGCAATGTAAAAGCATTTTCCTTCTCTTAGCACCCACATCAGCATCCACATCTTTGGGACTTTATAAAGTGGGCAATTCTTGCTGGGGTTAGGTGATATTTCAAGGTGCTTCAGTGAAATCATTAGAGATCCTCATTATGGTATTGCTCATGCAAAATCATTTTTGTTCAGATAAATTTATCACCAGGTGATCGGTTATAACCTCTTCCTTAAGCACTACCTACATGGTATCTGGTGCCACTTTTCCAATTTCTTTCTGACAAAGTCTCCTTACTTCTCCAGGTGGTTATCTCCAATGGAACGGGGCTACCCAAGGCCAGTTCCCAGCTCTCCTTCACATGTAACACATCTCACTCATCCTAAGCCTTGGAAATGTCTGAGAGGATAATACTTTTCACTCTGGAGTAATAACAGAGAGTTTCACCTCAGATTTTAGCCATTGTATGCTAATTTAAGGGGATGCAGAAGCAGCTTACTAAGGGGTCTTACTAAATTTTCTTCTTGAAGAAAGTTCCCCACCATTCTCCATAATATGTTCCCAAAATAAGTCATCTAATCTTCAACTCTGGCTCATAATTTTATATACCTCTTTTATAAGCAGAAGTAGATGATCATCTAAAAGTCCAGGTTAATTGCTACCTTTTTTTGTAATCTCTGTTTATTTATTGTTGGCTTCAGCCCAAGCTGAAATAGCAAAAATCCCATGTTAATATCCACTGTATACCTATGTTTCTTACATCTAGCAATTTTTCTTCTAAAAAAAATGTATACCCAAGCATATTCATTAAATCATTGAGAGTATTACTGGAAAATTGAAATAATATAAATATTCGTAAGTATGGGAGTGAACAAATAAACTTATATGGTAGAATAGTGTATAGCAATGCTTCTCCAACTTTTATGTCACAGTCACCTGTGTGATGGCTGGGCCCACACTAGTGTCTCTGATTCACTGGTCTGAGGCAATCTGAGAGTCTGCATTTTTAAATAAATTTTCTGGTAATACCAATTTTGCTGATTCATAGTCCACACTTTGAGAACCATTGTTATGTGGCAATTAAATTGAAAAAAAAAAAAAACTATTACTCAAGATTGCATTAGCTATCTGGGTTCTTTTCTGGTTCCATGCAAAGAGGAGAACTATTTTATCTAGATCTGTAAAAATGACATTGGCATTTTCATGGCAATTGCATTGAATATGTAAATGGCATTGGGTACTGTAGTCATTTTAACAATCTTGATTCTGCCATGAGCATGATATGTATTTCCATCTGTTTACATCATCTGTGGTTTTTTTCCTCAGTGTCTCACAATCATCCCTATAGAATTCTTTCACCTCCTTGGTTAAATATATTCCTAGGTATTTTATTTTCTAAGTTGCTACTGTGAAAGGTGTCTTTGATTTAATTCCCATCCTGATTATTTTTGGCATATCTGAAAGCTACTGATTTGTATACATTAATTTAGTAATCTGAGACTTTGCTCAATATATTTATAAATTCCCGGAATCTTTTGGTTGAATCTAGATATAAGATCCTATTGTCAGCAAAGAGTGATGGCATGATCTCTGCTTTCTCTGGGATATCCTTGATTTCCTTCTCTTGCCTGATTGCTCCATCTAGGACTTCCAACACCATGTTAAAGAGAAGAGGTGAAAGAGGACAACCTGTCTGGTTTCAGGTCTAAGCAGGAATGCTTTCAAATTTTCCCTGTTCAAAATAACATCAGCTGTGGATTTGTCATATATGGCCTTTGTACTTTTGAGTTACATCCGATTTTGTTAAGCATTCTTATCATAAAAGGGTGCTGAATTTTGTCAAACAATTTTTCTACATTTATTGAAATGATCATATGGTCTTTCCTTTTGCATCTATTTATGTAGTGAGTTACATTTATATATTTGTATATGTTGAATAATCCTTGCATCTCTGGGATGAAGCCCATCTGGTCAGGATGAATTATTTTTATTGTGCTTCTGAATTTGATTTGCTAAGATTTTATTGAGAATTTTTGCATCTATATTCATTAGAAATATTGATCTATAGTTTTCTTTTTAAGGTGAGTCCTTTCCTAAGGTATCAAGGCTTTGTAGAGTGAATTGGACAGTATTTTTTCTTTCTCAATATTATGGAATAATGTCTACAATATAGGTACCAGTTCTTTGCAGTTTTGATTAAATTTGGGTATAAATGCATCTGGTCCAGAATTTTTTTTGTTGGAAGATTTTATTGCTGCTTCAATTTTGGTGCTTAATGTTGGTCTGTTTAGGAGTTCTACATCTTCCTGATTGAGTCTAGGAAGATTGTGTCTTTCCAAGAATTTTTTCATTTCCTCCACATTTTCAAGTTTATGAGCTTAAAGATTTTTATAGTATTCTGAGATGATATTTTGTATTTACATGACATCAGTAGTGATTTATCCTTTTTTATCTTTAATTGAGCTTATTAGAGTCCTTTCTTTTATGTTATGGGCTAATCTAGCAAGAGGTTTATCAATTTTGTTAATCCTTTCAAAGAATCAACTTTTTGCTTCATTAATCTTCTATACAGTTCTTTTGTTCTTGATTATTTCTTTTTTCTCCAGAACCCTGGGTTTGAGATTTATTTGCTCTTCCTTTTCTAGTTTGTTTGGATAATTCATTAGATCGTTGATTTGTGATCTTTCAGTCTTTTGGATGTCTGTGCAGGACTGCTTTTGCTGTATCCCACAGATTTTGATAACTTGTGTTTCCATTATTATTAGTTCATCTTTATGTCCTCATTGAGACAACTGTAATTCAGCAATAGGTTGTTTAGTTTCCGTGAAATTGTGTGAGGATGAGTGCTTCTGTTGCACTTGATTTCTAATTTTATTCCACTGTGATCTGAGACATTATAATGCGTATTTTTTTAAATTGTTGAAATACATCTTATGGCTTAGGATATGATCAATCTCAGAAAATATTCTATGAATGGATGAGAATTTATAGTCAGTGGGTTTGGGGATAGAATATTCTGTAAACAGAGCATAGACCTATGGATCAGAACAGAGAGCCCAAACATGAAACCATCCTCATAGTCCTATGTGATATTTGAGTAATTAGACAAAAACATACACTGAGGAAAAGAATCCCTATTCAACAGATAGTTCTAGGAAAACTGAATAGCCACATTTAAAAGACTGAAACAGGATCTTTGCCACTCACCATTCACAAAAATTAATACACAATGGTTAAAAAATTAAATCTAAGGCATAAAACTATAAGAATTCTAGAAGAAAACATTGGGAAAGCTCTTATAGATATGGGCCTAGGGACAGAAGTTATGAAGAAGATCCCAAAAGCAATCACAACAACAACAAAAATAAACAAGTGGGACCCAATCACATTAAAAAGTTTCTCCACTGTTAAGGACACAATCAACAGAGTAGTTAGACAACCTAGAGAGTGGGAGAAAATACTTCCATGCTATGCATCTGATAAAGAGCTGATGACCAGAATCTACAAAGAACACAAGCAAATCAGCAAGAAAAAAAATCAAACAACTCTATTAAAAAGTGGGCAAAAGACATGAACAGAAACTTTTCAAGTTAAGATAGTCTAATGGACAACAAATACATGAAAAAATGTTCTTTTGAGCATTTTTAATCATAAAGGAAATGCAAATAAAACCACAATGAGATATTGCCTAATTCCAGTGAGAGTGACACTTAGGAAAAAGTCCCAGAACAGTAGACGCTGGCGTGGATACAGAGAGAAAGGAACGCTTATTCACTGTTAGTGGGACTGCAAACTAGTATATCCACTGTGGAAAGTAGTGTGGCGATAACCTCAAAAAGCTAAAAATAGATTTACAATTTGATTCAGCAATCCCACTACTAGGTATTTACTTAAAGGAAAAAAAAGGAATTTTATAAAAAAAAAAAAAAAAAGACACTTGCACTTGAATGTTTACAGCAGCACAACTCACAATTATAAAGATGTGGAAAGAACCCAAGTGCCCATCAATTCATGAGTGGATTAATAAAATGTGGTATAAGTATATCATAGAGTACAACTCTGCCATAAAAATAAATGATGACCTAGTATCTTTTGTAACAAACTGAATAGAACCAGTAACTATTTTTCTAAGTGAAGTATCACAAGAATAGAAGAACACATACCACATTTACTCAATACTAAATTGGAACTTGTCCATCAACACTTATGTGCACATATAAAACTAAAACGCAGTGGAAATCAAGTAGGTCAGAGAGAGAAGTGAGGATTGGGTAAATTCATACCTAACTGGTACAATGTACACATTCTGGGTGAGAAGAGCACTTATAAATTTGACTTAAAATGTACAAAAGAAAATTATGTACCAAAACATGTGTACCCCCACAATATTCTGAATTTTTTTTTAATGCAGAGCCCTTCGGGCAGAAATAAGATTGCAGTATTTAACAAATAAAATATTTTATTTTCTTAACATATTATAGGGAACACTTTTATATGTAACATATAAAGAGCATTTTAAATAAGAATTACATAAATGCTTGGATCAGTTTAAAAAATTATATGAAAAGATTTTTTTCCACTTTGTATCATCTACAAGAATCAATTTTTCACCTTTGTCCCATAAATATGATGCTATCCATTAGAAATTTTTTAAATGAAAAAACTAGAGCATTATCCAACATCATAAATAAATGTTGAAAACAATGTTGAGTCAATTAAGCAAATTACATGCATATGATCTAATACCAATTAATCAAGCTTAATAACAAAATAGTAGAGTACAGGTAAATTATTCTGAGCACACAGATATGCAGCAAAATATAAATCACAGTCAAATATAAATCACATGTCAACTTCATTATAGGAGCTACCGGATAGAGAAAGCAAAATGGATCGGGGATAAGTCGAGAAATATCTAAAGCCCACCTGGCAAAGGTCGACGTTTGCTGATACAGATACAAAGGAGCTTGTTACATTCCTTCTTTGTGGTTTTCTCTATATTTGAAATGTGTCATTTAAAATACATAAATTTTTCAAAGGAGAACTAAGGAAGTTAATACATAAAATCTATATACTGTATACTGACAGAAAATATTATTATATTTTATAAAACAAATATAGATCCTGTAGAATCTTAACCATTTTGAAAGTAAAATCAGTAAAACAGCCAAAACTGATAGTTTCTTGATAATGATAATATCACCATTACTTACAGTAATGATATTGATTTGAATCAGTTATTCTTCTGAAGCAATTTCATAGAGACAGGGGAGGAAAGCAGGAGTCGTTTGCAGTTTCTTTAAATTATTCCCCTTAATCGTCAGTTGACTATGTAGAGACTCTGAAACTGACAACCCAAATCTGAAATCACTAACACATACTTGACACACACATATTTTGTCTGCATTATAATTGGCAGAAGAACTGCATGTTGTAGATTTCCAGGTATATCAGTTGTAAATAGAATTTTTTGGTTTAAAAGATTTGCTATATTCCTGCCTTAATATTGTGGATGGTGGGAAGGAAGGAATCAAGTCTCTGAAGAGATTAGTAAATCTGCAAATGTTATGAATCACCCTGAAGTTCTTAATATTTCTTTAAGAGATTAAATGTACAAACTTCTTTCTGACTGCATAGCTGGTATTTTAGGAGACTAATTTAGATTAGACCAATGACTATTGTGACTCACTACTATGATGCTAAAATACATGTTCTGTTATTTATAGTCCTTTTACAATATGAATAAGAATGTATTAATTTTCTCAACTAGAGTTGTGTCTATTGCATCATGCCAATCTAGTTCGAGAATACAATTTAGCAAACAGTTAGAGGGTGGCAAAATCAATGGTTCACCACAATTTGCTTAGTCATTTCTACTAAACAATTTGTTTACTGGCATCCAGGAGACCTAGTCAATTAGAGATTTTTCAGAGGGAAGAATCTATTTTTCCCACGGAAAAGAAAAATGTCTTATTAGACATGGCCTCTTAATTAAAAGATATTAAGTGCCAATTCCTTCTGAAGCAATAATCTTCATTTAAAAAATCTTTATTAAGAAATGAGTTTTTTCTGATCTTGAGATGGAGCCAAGTTCAGCTACTAATAACAAAAATCACTGTTAACTTCGTTAATGACTGTCTACCCCCATATTAAATTCTAAATCAATGGTACTCATTTGTTTTAAATAGCTCTGGCACTGCTGGCAACATTCATCGGCTGGACCACTTGAGTGTTATTCACTATTAATTATTACTCCCCCTACCCTTTTTCTATGCAGAAACTAGTGGGATGGTTTTGTTGCTTTTACATTTCATAGCAACATTCTAACTCAGCAGCACCAAGAGAGGCAGATCCACAATGGACTGTTTAATTCAAACAAGGGATGGAAGTGGGAAGGGAATTTGGATTGGAAGTGAAAATGTGAAATGCTTCAATTGATTGTATGTTTAACAACTACGTTAATTAAGATCAGACTATTTCTATGAATTCATTTCCTCATTGCAAGTGGCAGAGATACTATCAGACAGAAACTAGTGTAAATCTCATGCAAATGATTTTTATTGAACATGTACTGCTTACATTTTAGGGACTGTATTCTACCTAAATAATGCAGGAGCATGTGATGCCTGCCAAATCCCACACAATGTTGAAACCCCCGTTAGTGTTTTATCTTTAAAGAGAGAGCTCTGCATCCTTTTGGCAGCTGATGAGTTCAGATAGAAAACATGCCAGGACTGTGGACCAATGCATTATCACACGCACCCCCCCACCGCAAAACTGTGCTGCGTCATATGCCATAACATTGGCAAGCGGAGCCCAGAGCTCTTTAAGAACAAGAAGAAGCTCATAAATAATGGTTGAGTCACACAAGGGATAATTAAATGAGACAACTGAATGCCAATGGACTGACTCCCCAGCGGAAAATGCTCCTCACTAAGGATCATTCCTGCCGCTGCTTTATTTTTTTCTTCTTTCTCAGTTTTAGTTCTGACTAGCAGTTCATTACTGCAAATACTTTTCAAATGGGAGTGTTTAAAAAAAAAATTGTCAAACTCTGAAAAACATTTTGAGCCATTTTTATATTTAGGAACATTTCTCCAATCTATATAAACGTATAAAGCTATTCTTACTTTTGAAATTGTTTAGCTTTCACCTTGCCACTTAATGACAGTATACCTGTTTCACAAACCAGCTACAGATAACACCCCTGAAAAGCAAAAGGAGAAAATTCCATAATGTGCAAAATCTCGCTGAATTGTGCATCCTACAACGTGAGTGGAATTCATTCATTTCTTTTCATTTAGGATAAATACGCATCAATGTTATAGCTGCCTCCTCATTCTTAAAAAATGAGATTCACAATGAATTTCAATGTTTCTCCACCAACCTCCTCTGAATTCTTTTTCAGAAATGCTTAATGTTTCTGGCTTGACAGCTTTGTGCTCAAGGTTGACAGGATATTTTTAGTATCCCAAGTATTTTAAAGGCTCAAAAAAATCTAGTTCTGGTTTGCTTGTTTATGAAATACATTTAGCAGACAATTACAGTTCATTTAATATGCATTCATTGCTGTCTGAGGAAAAAAAATGCCTTCAGCTTTTTTTTTGGCAAAATGAAGAGAAATATGTATTTTCTCACACTGAGGCCACTCATAATGGGACATACTCACCGATGACTGAAGAGTATGCAAGTGAAACAAAAAAAGGAAAAAGGTATAGATGGAGGTAAACCTAGCTCAAATCTACTTCTTGATCAAGCAGAGGACAAAAAGCCTGGGGTCTTCATCCTGTCCCATTTTAATTCAATAGCAACAAAATAATCCCACATATTGATGAAAAAGGGTCCCTCAATTTTAGGCAGGCTTCTGAAAAGTTAAGTAAAAATCTATACTGTCACTTTAGGCAGCCATCAGATGTTTATTTAGCACCTATAATGTGCCAGGCCCTATGGTTAGTTCTGGAACTGGAAATGTAAATAGAACAAAGCTGATCACTGCCCGTTTGGTGATTCCTCTCCAGCAAGAAAGACATAGACAAAGAAATAATTTAAAGACTGATGCTATCCCTGGCCCAACATGATATCACGTGTGCATTATTCCAGCCTGAAATGCAGAACATAAATTAACTAGGATGATACCTCAGAGAAGACCAAACTTAAAACTGATCTTTTTAAAAGAAAAAGGGGACCTTGGGTTTCAAAAATATCAATTTCTTGGGAAATGAATGGTGGATATTTTTTGAGCCTTTTTTAAGATTAAAAAAATAACTGAATGATCCTAGGCCCTAGATTATATCCTGTACTATTTTCTAAGTGTTGTAAAAGGACATTAGTGGGTGAATTAACAAAAATGGTACACAGATGGTTATTAGGTAAAAGTAATATATAAATGTTAAGTTTACTAAAGTTGACAACTTTACCATGGTTATGAAAGAGAATATCTCTCTTCTTAGCACCACACATTGAAGTATTCAGGAATAAAATGTGATGATAAACATAACTTACGTACACATGGTTCAGAAAAATAATATGAGGGTATATATGAGGGTGGAAAGCAACACAAAGGCTAAAGCTAACAAGACAAAAATACTATGAAATATTAACAACAGATGAATTTGTTAAGGACAATCTATTTACTATTCTTGAAACTTCTCTATAAGTTTGAATTAAAAATATAAAAGAAGTTAAGAAAAAAATTATTTGCTGCAAAGGGGTTGTGCAGCATGCTATGAGACACGTGGGTCGGGGAATGACCTGGTCTCTAAGCGGGCTGCCTCAGAAGGCGACACTTCAGAAGATGCCTGAAAGATAAAGAGAAGGTTAGAGCGCAGTGAGGAATGCATGGGGTTAGGAAATCATGTGAGGCACAAACATGTATAAAGGCCTTGAGGCAACTGAGCACTCAAACCAGGGAAGTCTAATATAGCTTAGAGCCCAGAGCTGGCAGAGAATGTGGGCTTCAAGGAAAATGGAAGGGGAGGCAGAGGGCTAGGGTCTCACGAAGGGTCTCATACACCAAGTCACAAGATTTGGTAAGATTGGAACGGCATGATAAACCGTGTAATGCCATTCAAGGCAAAGAAAAGAAACAAAACAATTCTTTTGGCATAATAAAGAGTAGAACAGTGAGATATCTGCAAAGGGTAAAGGTTTGACTTTCATGAAATCCAATCCGAGAACCTAAAGGGTGAGGGTTCTCACGTCCTCTCTTCCTCCTTTCTCGGGATTGAAAGGACTCAGTTCTATTCCCACCTAATCTGTCAGTGTAGCTAAAGTAAGAGCCCCCAGGCTAGAGATGGTAGGAAGGATCATCTGAGGAAAGGATGTTAATGCAAGTGATGACAGCCAGTGGGCTAAAGAAGGGATCAGGGAAAAGTTACAGAAAGGATGTTCTCAGCAAACCTCCACAGGATGTCCCCAGAGAATGGAGGTTTAAAATCTAAAGCCTCAAGCTGTGGGATTTTACTTAGAGAAAAGTCAAAGAGAATAAAGAAGGTCTCCCTGCATTTCTGCGCTATATTTGCATTTGACTCCATCTCTTGAAGTTGTAGTGAATAGCTACTCAAACCTTCCTGAGTGTTCCTGTATGTTTCCCTACCTAGAATCAAAACCTCTATGTGTGTCGTGTTTTTCTTCCATCACAGGAAGTCATGTTTGAGATTACAAATATTTTACAAACATATCTTGAACCAAGATGGCAATGCATTGTGATGGGAGCTAGGGAAATGAGAGGGGAAAAATGATATCTTGGAAATAAATTAGAAGGCTATTGAATTATTCAGATGACAACTACATGTAGATGCTTCAGTTGTACCTATGCAGTGATGACATTTCATTGTGATACATATGTAAGTCTTAGCCATTTAATTATTTTGAAGACACATTTGTTTTTATGTTTTGAATTTTATTAAAATAAGATACACTTATTAATTAACAACCTAACCTCTTGGAATTTAAGACCGTAACAAATTTATCTGGATATTATGTTATTTGGGTACTCTAGCTACCAAAAGCATTCTGCTCACTAGAGTTCTACCCCTAACTACAACAAAATGAATAGCCTAAACTATCTCTACAGTTGTGCAATCAGCCACAGAAGCTCCGAGGACCTACTTAGCCCATATTTCACTCCCCCTGAAGGTTGCACAAGGTACTTCAAGGTGAAGAAGTTAGCATGGAACAGCTAGGAACTGAGATAACCCTTATATCTTTTAAATATGCTATATATTCCACCAGGTACTGACTCTGAATTAAGCTAATAAAACTCAAAATGTGTGCTAAGTTGACTGTGCCTTTTTATAATTTTTAATAGACTTAATAAAGTGTTTCATGTGTTTATTTGTCTATGGCAGAATATCAATTTTTTTTTTTTTTGAGACAGTTTCACTTTGTCACCGCTGGTAGAGTGCCGTTGCATCGCAGCTCACAGCAACCTCAAACTCGGGCTCAAGCAATTCTCTTGTCTCAGCCTCCCAAGTAGCTGGAACTAGAGGTGCCCACCACAATGCCTGACTATATTTTTTGTTTAGAGATGGGGTCGAGCTCTTGTTCAGGCTGGTCTGGAATCCGTGCGCTCAGGAAATCCACCCAGCTCGGTCTCCCAGAGTGCTAGGATTACAGGCATGAGCCACTGTGCCCAGATGAAAATCGCTTTTTAATGGTACATTTTCATTCATAAAACCAAAGAAACAGTACCCATTTTTGAAGTCAAAATTAATACATAAGCTGTAAGTGAATAGAAGTTCCCTATGTCCTCAGAAGTTGAATCTACAACTTTTATTAGACTTTCTACAGCTTTTTCATGTAAAGTATGAAATATGAGCATAATTGGCAAACAATTCTATATAGGATTCTCTGGTCTCATGTACTTATTGATAATTAACATGGGGAGCTAAAACAAATACATAAATTATCACAGAATCTACATTATGTCTATAATTTGCCCAATAGCTTTTTACCCCTAAAGTATAATCACCAATACATTAAATAAGAAAAATGCAGGTCAAAACCTGCATCTAGAAGTTAAGAGATTTTCTCTAAGAAACTTGACATGACCTGAAAATTGTTTAATTCATCCTCACAACTTGCCTTCCCTCCCCAGGTCCACTCCCAGCCACAAGCTAAGTTTTCCCTTCTGTAGTTCCAAGGGAAACTCTTGAGCAGCTCCATCAGACTCTTCTGGAAAGTGTGCTCTATCCTGAGAGTATAGCTCTACCTGGTGTAACTCAGACAACCTGAAGCTGGTCACCAACTCGAGGTCAGGTACATAGGGGCTAGACTGCTGGAGCTCCAACTACATTCATCTATGAGGATCTGCATTTTGAGAAAAATCCCATTTATACAATTAATAAAATGTATTGGTTCGCGTAACTCAGTATTTTGCAGGACAGCTGGCTCCACTTAAATGTCTCTGTGCTATGCATCCTATGGCTTTGCCTTCACCATCAGATTGCATAGACCATTCCCATAGTTCAGGAATCTCATTGCCAGGTCCTGACTTTACACCAAGTTGTTACATTAGTTTGCTAGGGATGCCATAGAAAAGTATAACAGACCCGGTACTCAAACAACAGATATTTATTCCCTCACAGTTCTGGAAGCCAGAAGTCCAAGAATCCAAGGTGCCTGCAGGGTTGGTTTTGTCCTAAGGCCTTTCTCCTTGGCTTGTAAAATACATCTTCTCTCCATGTCTTCATGTGGTTTTTTTCTCCTTGCATGTCTGTGTCTTAAACACTTTTCTTTTCTTTTTTCTTTGCTTTTCTACCATTTAGGATTTTAGTTCCCTCTAAATAGCAGAAATTATTTTCACACACAAAAAAAAGAAATGACAGCTACACAAAGAGCATTTTTATTTTTATTGTTATGTTATTTTTATTGATATATAATAGTTGTACATATTTGGGGCATATATGATATTTTGATGTTTATATACAATGCATAATAATCAAAGGACCATCTATCACCTCAAACATTATTCTTTGAACTTTAATTCTTCTTTTCTAATTATTTTGAAATATATAATAAATTATTAACTATAGTTTCCTTACTATACTATTGAATACTAAAAATTACCCCTTCTATCTAACTGCATTTTCATAACATTAACCTCTTATTATCTTTCTTCCTCTCAATCCTTCCCAGACTCGACTCTGTATCTCTAAGAGATTTGCTTTTTTAGTTCCCACATGATTAACAGCAGGCATATTTGTCCTTCTATGCCCAGTTTATTTCACTTAATATAAAAATCTCCACTTACGTCCATGTTACTGCAAATGACAGGTTTTTCATTTTTTATGGATGAATAATATTCCATTGTGTTTCTATACCACATTTTGTTTATCCATTTAGCCATTGAAAAACACAGGTTGATTCTACACATTGACTATTGTGAATAGCGCTGCAATAAACATGGGAGCGCTGGTATCTCTTTAATATGCTGATTCCCTGTCTTTTGAATACATAACCAGTGGCATTGCTGGATTACATAGTAGTTCTGTTTATAGTTCTTTGAAGAACCTGCATAGTTTTCCATAGTGACTGTATGTTACCATCCCACCCTCCCCCAATATTGTACAAGCCTTTCCCTTTCTCTGCAACCTTGTCAATAACCACTATTTTTTGTCTCTTTGATAACAGTCATTTTAACATGGGTCAGATGCTATTTCTATACAATTTTAACTTGTATCTCCCTGATGATTAGTGATGTTGAGCATTTCTTCACACATTTGTTGGCCATTTGCATGTCTTCTTTTGAGAAATATCTATTCAGGTCTTTTGCCCATTTTTTAAATGGATTGTTCAGGTTTTTGCTATTGAGTTGTTTGAGCTCCTTATATATACTGGTTATTAACCCATTGTCAGATAAATAGTTTTCAAATATTTGCTCCCATTCTGTACATTGTCTCTTTGCTATCTTGTTGTTTCCTCTGCTGAGAAAAAGCTTTTTAGCTTGATGTAATTCCTTTTGTCTATATTTGCTTTAGCTGCTTATGGTTTTGAGCTCTTACCCAAGAAATCTCTGCCCAGACTAACATCCTACAGCATTTCCTCAATATTTTCTTCTAGTACTTTTATAGTTTCAAGTCTTAGATCTAAGTCTTTAATCCATTTTGAATGTATTCTTCTATATGGGGAGAAATCGGGATTTAGTTTTATTCTTCTGCATATGGACATTCAGTTTTCCAAGAAACATTTATTAAAGAGACTGTCCCTTCCCCAATGTATGTTTTTGGCATTGTCAAAAATGAGCTGGCTGTAAATGTATGGATTTATGTCTGAATTCTCTATTCTGTTCACTGTCTGCTTTTATCCCAATACTATGCTAGTTGAATACTATAGCTTTGTAGCATAATTTGAAGTCAGGTAGTATAATGCATCAAGCTTTGTTCTTTTTGCTCAAAATTATCTTAGCTAAAAACTAATAGAATTAGTTTTTCTATTTCTGTGAAGAATTTCATTGGTATTTTGATAGAGATTATACTGAATCTGTAGATTCGGTATTATAGACATTTAACAATATTAATTCTTGCAATCACAATTGCAATAGTGAGCATGAATTATCTTTCCCATTTTTGTCTGTCGTCTTCAGTTTTTTTCAACAGTATTTCATACGATTTTCTTAGAGATAATATACTTCTTTAGTTAAACATATTCATAGGGATTTTTTGGTAGCTATTGCAGATGCAATTGCTTTCCTGATTTCTTTCTCAGATTGATTGCTGTTAGTATAAAGATACACCACTGTAGGGTGCCAGCCCCATATGCCGGAGGTGGCAGGTTCAAACCCAGCCCTCGCCAAAAACTGCAAAAAAAAAAAGAAAAGAAACACTAGAGTCAGAAGAGATCAAACTTTCGCTCTTTGCAGATGTTATGATTGTATATCTGGAAAACACTAGGGACTCTACTACAAAACTCTTAGAAGTGACCAAGGAATAGCAGCGTCTCAGGTTACAAAATCAACATTCATAAATCGGTAGCCTTTATGTATGCCAACAATAGTCAAGTTGAAAAAACAGTTAAGGACTCTATTCCATTCACAGTAGTGCCAAGGAAGATGAAATATTTGGGAATTTATCTAACAAAGGACATGAAAGATCTCTATAAAGAGAACTATGAAACTCTAAGAAAAGAAATAGCTGAAAATATTAACAAATGGAAAAACATACCATGCTCATGGCTGGGAAGAATCAACATTGTTAAAATGTCCATACTACCCAAAGCAATATATAATTTCAATGCAATCCCTATTAAAGCTCCACTGTCATACTTTAAAGATCTTGAAAAAACAATACTTCGTTTTATATGGAATCAGAAAAAAACTCGAATAGCCAAGACATTACTCAGAAATAAAAACAAAGCAGGAGGAACTACGCTACCAGACCTCAGACTATACTACAAATCGATAGTGATCAAAACAGCTTGGTATTGGCACAAAAACAGAGAAGTAGATCTCTGGAACAGAATAGAGAACCAAGAGATGAATCCAGCTACGTACCGTTATTTGATCTTTGACAAGCCAATTAAAAACATTCAGTGGGGAAAAGATTCCCTATTTAACAAATGGTGCTGGGTGAACTGGCTGGCAACCTGTAAAAGACTGAAAGTGGACCCACACCTTTCACCATTAACTAAGATAGACTCTCACTGGATCAAAGATTTAAACTTAAGGCATGAAATTATAAAAATACTAGAGGACACTGCAGGGAAAACCCTTGAAGAAATCGGTCTGGGCAACTATTTTATAAGGAGGATCCCCCCGGCCCCCCGGGCAATTGAAGCAGCTTCAAAAATACACTACTGGGAATTGATCAAACTAAAAAGCTTCTGCACAGCCAAGAACACAGTAAGTAAAGCAAGCAAACAGCCCTCAGAATGGGAGAAGATATTTGCAGGTTATGTCTCTGACAAAGGTTTAATAACCAGAATCCACAGAGAACTCAAACGCATTAGTAAGAATAGAACAAGGGATCCCATCGCAGACTGGGCAAGGGATTTGAAGAGAAACTTCTCTGAAGAAGACAGGCGCACAGCCTTCAGACATATGAAAAAATGCTCATCATCTTTAATCATCAGAGAAATGCAAATCAAAACTACTTTGAGATACCATCTAACTCCAGTGAGACTAGCCTATATCACAAAATTCCAAGACCAGAGATCTTGGCGCGGATGTGGAGAAAAGGGAACACTTTTGCACTGCTGGTGGGAATGCAAATTAATACATTCCTTTTGGAAAGAGATATGGAGAACACTTAGAGATCTAAAAATAGATCTGCCATTCAATCCTGTAATCCCTCTACTGGGCATATACCCAGAAGACCAAAATTCACATCATAACAAAGATATTTGTACCAGAATGTTTACTGCAGCCCAATTCATAATTGCTAAGTCATGGAAGAAGTCCAAGTGCCCATCGATCCATGAATGGATTAATAAATTGTGGTATATGTACACCATGGAATATTATGCAGCCTTAAAGAAAGATGGAGACTTTACCTCTTTAATGTTTACATGGATGGAGCTGGAACATATTCTTCTTAGTAAAGTATCTTCCAAGAATGGAAGAAAAAGTACCCAATGTACTCAGCCCTACTATGAAACTAATTTAGGGTTTTCACATGAAAGCTGTAACCCATTTACAACCTAAGAATACGGGGAAGGGGGAAAGGGAGAGGAGGGAGGGGGGTGGTGGGTGAAGAGAGGGGGATTGGTGGGATTGCACCAGCGGTTCATCTTGCAAGGGTATATGTGAAACTTGGTAAACATTCTGTGAAGCTAGTGAATGATGCCCCATGATTATATCAATGTATACAGCTATGATTTAATAAAAAAAAAAAAAGAAAAAGAAACACTAGCTTTTGTTATGTTGATTTTGTATTTTTCAACTTTTAGAATCTTTAGGTTTTTCTAAATATAAGATCATGTTGTCTGCAAACAAGGATAATTTGACTTCTTACTTTCCAGTTTGGATGTCCTTTATTTTTTTCTCTTGCCAAATTGTTCTGACTAGTTCTTCCAGAACTGTGTTTTTATTCAACATAAAATGAATCTGGAGCAGTGAAAATGGACATCCTCTTCTTGTTTCAGATCTTAGTGGAAAGGTTTTCGATTTTTCCTCATTCACTATTATATTAGTTGTGGATTTATCATTATCTGGCCTTTATCACTTTTAGATATGTTCCTTCCATCTGCAGTTTCTTGAGAGGACTAATTAACCTCTTTTTATAAGGATACGGTCACATAGATTAAGACCCACCCAAATGACCTCCCTAATCTCAATTACTTCTTTAGAGTCTCTTTCTCCAAATACCCTATATAATCAAAATATAAGGTACTAGGTGTTTAGACTTCTACCATATGAATTTTTAAGGCACACAATTCAGCCCATAACAGTGGTACTTGATGGGTGGCCAATTGAACAATTGAAACATATATAAAGAAAGAGTGATCTCTGGTAATTTCTGTGAAAAAGGGTTTCACTATTGCAAAGTCTGAGCAAATTTGTTATCACTGACCTCATCAGAATTTGAGGGCAAGTAATGTGCCCATTCATGACTCCAGTTATGGCCAGAGAGGTAAAATTAGATGATCATCTTGGCCCATAGTTAGAAGTGAGAGAAGCTCCAAATTACATGGAGAATAGTGGTTTCCCAAAGGAAATCTGGAATATTGGTAATGTGAGAAATACTACACAACTCTAAATAAAACATATATACTGCATTAACTCATTATAGAAAGTGGCAAAATCCATCAAGTAATAGAAATAGAATATCACTGTATTGCATCCATCATAATCATTACTGACTTAGGCAGGAAAACCAATAGGTATAGAAATGCTGAGTCATAAGATATCCACTGTGTCATTGTATCACTTTGGAGACTACATATTAATCACAATGGAAAAGTCTAGCAGATACCACGTTAACCAAAACAATCTAATGGGATCATCTGTGAGACACAAAAATCACAATATTACCTACACAGTGTTTCTACAAAAAGAAAAAAGAGGAAAGAATCTTAAATAAGAAGTATTTTTCAAAATGACTACTCAGATGTTTTCCAAAGTGCAAATGTCATGACAGGCACAGAAAGACTGGAAAATCCTTGAACTTTTCTTCCCCATTAAAATGAGAAGAATATAAAATATGAAGGGTCTGTCACGGTTAAAATGTGCACTGCTTTTACTATATAGAAAAAGGAAAATTGGAAGAAGCTGTTTGTAAACTTCTCAACAAAGCGCAGTATTTCTTTATGCAAAGGAAACCATGGCAGTAATGGAAATTGAGGTATACCATAAAAATATATCTAGGGTAATTTTTTAAATAATAAAACCTAGCAACTTTTATCCTACCTTCTTTTGTGTGTATTTTGTTCTTTTCCCCCACCATAAAAAAAATTTTTTTTTTTTTTAACAATAATGTCTCCTTTGGGATTTTATAAGAAATCTTTTCTATTCCCATGAGAAAATGACCAAAAGGAAAAGGACGTAAATTGACAGAGACATTCAGATTATATTTAAGGAAGAACTATCAGATTGGCAGCAAATGTAAGAAGTCTTACTTCCTATACTTCTTAAGGAAAAATATAATAGCTATCTTCCTGTATATGGCTTGAGCATGTCTTTACAGAAGGTGAAGAATAGGACTTTAATTAAATAGTTTCCTACTTTACATTGAAAATTCACAAATTTATGATAGTTTATAAGCATGAAGATACTGAGATGTTTCTTAAAGGTGAATAGATGACTTGGTTTTAAGACATTTAATTAAAGAATAGTGACTCAACACTGTATCTAAGCTTTGTAAAATACAATGTCCACTCACGCTGACTTCTAGTTTTACTTTATGCCCAGATAGATAGCCTAACTTACTAATGGCTCTTACTTTCTTACAGATTCACCTGTTACAAGTCCACATTTATGCTACAGCTCCATAATGGAAAAGGAACATAAGTGCCTCCAGGAGTTTTCGGGAGGGGGGTGCAGCAATCCAACCACTTTTTATTCACTGTTTCTTTCTTGAATTCTTTCTTATTAATATATGAATAAATGACATCAATTTATCCTGGCAATCACCATTATGTCTTATCTCTATTTTTTTTTTAATTTTCGGTATTTATTGAATGTAAAGAATATGAAATTTAACTGTTTTCTGGCCTCTGTGTTACAGCTTTTTGATGAAGAAATTCCTTAACTCTAAAACTTCCCAAACTCTAAAAAATAAAGAGATATTTAGGCACAGTTCAGGTCCACATACTACTTTTTTTTTCTTTTTTTTCTTTTTTTTTATTGTTGGGGATTCATTGAGGGTACGATAAGCCAGGTTACACTGATTGCAATTGTTAGGTAAAGTCCCTCTTGCAATCATGTCTTACCCCCATAAGACACACACCAAGGCCCCACCCCCCTCCCTCCGTCCCTCTTTCTGCTTACCCCCCATAACCGTAATTGTCATTAATTGTCCTCATATCAAAATTGACTACATAGGATTCATGTTTCTCCATTCTTGTGATGCTTTACTAAGAATAATGTCTTCCACTTCCATCCAGGTTAATATGAAGGATGTAAAGTCTCCATTTTTTTTAATGGCTGAAATGTCTATGTCTCTGTTTTTGTGGTATATATACATACACCACAGTTTGTTAATCCATTCCTGGGTTGGTGGGCATTTAGGCTGTTTCCACATTTTGGCGATTGTAAATTGAGCTGCAATAAACAGTCTAGTACAAGTGTCCTTATGATAAAAGGATTTCTTTCCTTCTGGGTAGATGCCCAGTAATGGGATTGCAGGATCGAATGGGAGGTCTAGCTTGAGTGCTTTGAGGTTTCTCCATACTTCCTTACAGAAAGGTTGTACTAGTTTGCAGTCCCACCATCAGTGTAAAAGTTTTTCCTTCTCTCCACATCCAAGCCAGCATCTGCAGTTTTGAGATTTTGTGATGTGAGCCATTCTCACTGGGGTTAGATGATATCTCAGGGTTGTTTTGATTTGCATTTCTCTAATATATAGAGATGATGAACATTTTTTCATGTGTTTGTTAGCCATTCGTCTGTCTTCTTTAGAGAAAGTTCTATTCATGTCTCCTGCCCATTGATATATGGGATTGTTGGCTTTTTTCTTCTGGATTAATTTGAGTTCTCTATAGATCCTAGTTATCAAGTTTTGTCTGATTGAAAATATGCAAATATCCTTTCCCATTGTGTAGGTTGTCTCTTTGCTTTGGTTATTGTCTCCTTAGCCGTACAGAAGCTTTTCAGTTTAATGAAGTCCCATTTGTTTATTTTTGTTGTTGTTGCAATTGCCATGGCAGTCTTCTTCATGAAGTCTTTCCCCAGGCCAATGTCTTCCAGTGTTTTTCCTATACTTTCTTTGAGGATTTTTATTGCTTCATGCCTTAAATTTAAGTCCTTTATCCATCTTGAATCAATTTTTGTGAGTGGGGTAAGGTGTGGGTTCAGTTTCATTCTTTTACATGTAGACATCCAGTTCTCCCAACACCATTTATGGAATAGGGAGTCTTTCCCCCAAGGTATGTTCTTGTTTGGATTATCGAAGATTAGGTGGTTGTAAGATGTTAGTTTCATTTCTTGTTTTTCAATTCGATTCCAAGTGTTTATGTCTCTGTTTTTGTGCCAGTACCAGGCTGTCTTGACCACTATGGCTTTGTGGTACAGACTAAAATCTGGTATGATGATGCCCCAGCTTTATTTTTATTACTAAGAACTGCCTTAGCTATATGGGTTTTTTTCTGGTTCCATACAAAACGCAGAATCATTTTCTCCAAATCTTGAAAGTACGATGTTGGTATTTTGATAGGAATGGCATTGAATAGGTAGATTGCTTTGGGAAATATAGACATTTTAACAATGTTGATTCTTCCAAGCCATGAGCATGGTATGTTCTTCCATTTGTTAATATCCTCTGCTATTTCCTTTCTGAGGATTTCATAGTTTTCTTTATAGAGGTCCTTCACCTCATTCGTTAGGTATATTCCTAGGTATTTCATTTTCTTTGAAACTATGGTGAAGGGAGTTGTGTCCTTAATTAGCTTCTCATCTTGACTGTTACTGGTGTATACAAAGGCTACTGACTTGTGGACATTGATTTTATACCCTGAAACATTACCGTATTTTTTTTTTCGTTTCACACCAATATATTAATCAAAGAGATCTTGAACATACAATGAACAAAGAATCTATTCCCAATACATTTAAAGACATCTGGTATAAGTTAGTGCTGTGGACATTTTTTACAGAATATGATAAAACACGGTGTGAAAATGAAGAAAACCACATATAAATAAGGCAATATAACTACAGTAGAGGTGGTAATTTTTCTAAGATGTTTTACAGAGTTAATATAATTGAATTAATCCCTTCATGGGATCATTCATAAATTTTGAATGAAACAATAGTGATTTTTGCCTATAGGATTACACAGCTAATAAAACATTTTTAAAAATAAAAGTATAATGATGAATGATGGTCCCACAAGATTTAGTAAATGTATTCAAACTTCAAAATGTACTTTTTTTTTTTAACATATCAGTGTTTCCTTGTTTATTTCTTTTTTTTTTCAAAGTTTTTTTTTTTTTTTTTTTATTGTTGGGGATTCATTGAGGGTACAAAAGCCAGGTTACACTGATCGCAATTGTTAGGTAAAGGCCCTCTTGCAATCGTGTCTTGCCCCCATAAAGTGTGACACACACCAAGGCCCCACCCCCCTCCCTCCTTCCCTCTCTCTGTTTCCGCCCCCATAACCATAATTGTCATTAATTGTCCTCATATCAAAATTGAGTACATAGGATTCATGCTTCTCCATTCTTGTGATGCTTTACTAAGAATACACTAAGGCCCCACCCCCTCCCTCCATCCCTCTTTCTGCTTCCCCCCCCCATAACCTTAATTGTCATTAATTGTCCTCATATCAAGATTGAATACATAGGATTCATGCTTCTGCATTCTTGTGATGCTTTACTAAGAATAATGTCTTCCACTTCCATCCAGGTTAATACGAAGGATGTAAAGTCTCCATTTTTTTTAATGGCTGAATAGTATTCCATGGTATACATATACCACAGCTTGTTAATCCATTCCTGGGTTGGTGGGCATTTAGGCTGTTTCCACATTTTGGCGATTGTAAATTGAGCTGCAATAAACAGTCTAGTACAAGTGTCCTTATGATAAAAGGATTTCTTTCCTTCTGGGTAGATGCCCAGTAATGGGATTGCACGATCAAATGGGAGGTCTAGCTTGAGTGCTTTGAGGTTTCTCCATACTTCCTTACAGAAAGGTTGTACTAGTTTGCAGTCCCACCAGCAGTGTAAAAGTGTTCCCTTCTCTCCACATCCACGCCAGCATCTGCAGTTTTGAGATTTTGTGATGTGGGCCATTCTCACTGGGATTAGATGATATCTCAGGGTTGTTTTGATTTGCATTTCTCTAATATATAGAGATGATGAACATTTTTTCATGTGTTTGTTAGCCATTTGTCTGTCTTCTTTAGAGAAAGTTCTATTCATGTCTCCTGCCCATTGATAAATGGGATTGTTGGCTTTTTTCATGTGGATTAATTTGAGTTCTCTATAGATCCTAGTTACCAAGCTTTTGTCTGATTGAAAATATGCAAATATCCTTTCCCATTGTGTAGATTGTCTCTTTGCTTTGGTTATTGTCTCCTTAGCTGTACAGAAGCTTTTCAGTTTAATGAAGTCCCATTTATTTATCTTTGTTGTTGCAATTGCCGTGGCAGTCTTCTTCATGAAGTATTTCCCCAGGTCAATATCTTCCAGTGTTTTTCCTATGCTTTCTTGGAGTATTTTTGTTGTTTCATGCCTTAAATTTAAGTCCTTTATCCATCTTGAATCAATTTTTGTGAGTGGGGAAAGGTGTGGGTCCAGTTTCAGTCTTTTACATGTAGACATCCAGTTCTCCCAACACCATTTATTGAATAGGGAGTCTTTCCCCCAAAGTATGTTCTTGTTTGGTTTATCAAAGATTAGGTGGTTGTAAAATGTTAGTTTCATTTCTTGTTTTTCAATTCGATTCCAAGTGTCTATGTCTCTGTTTTTGTGCCAGTACCATGCTGTCTTGACCACTATGGCTTTGTAGTACAGACTAAAATCTGGTATGCTGATGCCCCCAGCTTTATTTTTGTTACAGAGAACTGCCTTAGCTATACAGGGTTTTTTCTGGTTCCGGAAAATGCAGAATCATTTTTTCCAAATCTTGAAAGTACGATGTTGGTATTTTGATAGGAATGGCATTGAATAGGAAGATCACTTTGGGAAGTATAGACATTTTAACAATGTTGATTCTTCCCATCCATGAGCATGGTATGTTCTTCCATTTGTTAATATCCTCTGCTATTTCCTTTCTGAGGAGTTCATAGTTTTCTTTATAGAGGTCCTTCACCTCATTCGTTAGGTATACTCCAAGTATTTCATTTTCTTTGAAACTATGGTGAAGGGAGTTGTGTCCTTAATTAGCTTCTCATCTTGACTGTTATTGGTGTACACAAAGGCTACTGACTTGTGGACATTGATTTTATATCCTGAAACATTACTGTATTCTTTGACAACTTCCAGGAGTCTTGTGGTTGAGTCTTTGGGGTTCTCTAAGTATAAGTCATGTCATCAGCAAAGAGGGAGAGTTTGACCTCCTCTGCTCCCATTTGGATTCCCTTTATTTCCTTGTCTTGCCTAATTGTATTGGCTAGAACTTCCAGCACTACGTTGAATAGTAACGTGACAGAGGACAACCTTGTCTGGTTCCAGTTCTAAGAGGAAAAGCTTTCAGTTTTACTCCATTCAGTAAAATATTGGCTGTGGGTTTGTCATAGATCGCTTCAATCAGTCTTAGAAATGTGCCACCTATGCCTATACTCTTTAGTGTTCTAATTAGAAAAGGATGCTGGATTTTATCAAATGCTTTTTCTGCATCTATTGAGAGGATCATGTGATCTTTATTTTTGCCTCTGTTAATATGGTGGATAACGTTTATGGACTTGCGTATGTTAAACCAGCCTTGCATCCCTGGGATGAAGGCTACTTGATCATGATGAATGACTTTTTTGATGATAAGCTGTAATCTATTGGCTAGGATTTTGTTGAGAATTTTTGCATCTATATTCATGAGTGAGATTGGTCTGAAATTCTCCTTTTTGTTTGGGTCTTTTCCTGGTTTTGGTATCAGGGTGATGTTTGCTTCATAGAATGTGTTGGGGAAGATTCTTCTTCCTCAATTTTTTGGAATAATTTCTGCAGTACAGGAATAAGCTCTTCCTTGAAGGTTTGATAGAATTCTGGAGTGAAGACATCTGGACCAGGGCATTTTTTGGTTGGAAGATTTTTTATTGTTTCTTTGATCTCAGTGCTTGAAATTGGTCTGTTCAGGAGCTCTATTACTTCCTGGCTGAGTCTAGGGAGAGGGTGTGATTCCAAATATTGATCCATTTCTTTCACATTGTCAAATTTCTGGGCATAGAGTTTCTGGTAGTATTCAGAGATGATCTCTTGTATCATCTGTGGGATCAGTTGTTATTTCCCCTTTATCATTTCTGATTGAGGTTACTAGAGATTTTACTTTTCTATTCCTCGTTAGTCTGGCCAATGGTTTATCTATTTTATTTATTTTTTCAAAAAACCAACTCCTTGTTTCATTAATTTCTGAATGATTCTTTTGTTTTCAATTTCATTGATCTCTGATTTGATTTTAGAGATTTCTTTTCTTCCACTGAGTTTAGGCTTAGATTGTGCTTCTTTTTCCAATTCCATAAGATCTCTTGTGAGATTGTTGATGTGCTCTCTTTCTTTTTTTCGAATGTAGGCATCTAAAGCGATGAATTTTCCCCTCAAAACTGCTTTTGCAGTATCCCACAGGTTTTGGTAGCTTGTGTCTTCATTGTTGTTATGCTCAAGGAAGTTAATGATTTCCTGTTTTATTTCTTCCTGCACCCATCTGTTATTCAACAGAAGATTGTTTAATTTCCATGCCTTTGGGTGGGGTCGAGCATTTTTGTTAGAGTTGAGTTCCACCTTTAGTGCCTTATGGTCTGAGAAGATACAAGGTAAAATTTCAATTCTTTTGATTCTGTTGGTATTTGTTTTGTGTCCCAGGATATGATCAATTTTGGAGAATGTTCCGTGGGGTGATGAGAAGAATGTATATTCTTTATCTTTGGGGTGGAGGGTTCTATATGTGTCTATCAAGCACAGTTGTTCTAGGGTCTCATTTAAATCTCTTATATCTTTGTTTAATTTCTGTTTAGAGGATCTGTCCAGCTCTGTAAGAGGAGTGTTAAGGTCCCCTGTTATGATGGTATTATCAGATATTATATTGCTCAGACTGAGTAAGGTCTGCTTCAAGAATCTGGGAGCATTTAAATTGGGTGCATAAATATTTAGAATTGAAATGTCTTCTTGTTGTAGTTTTCCCTTGACCAATATAAAGTGACTATCTTTGTCTTTTTTGACTTTAGTTGCTTTAAATCCACATGTATCTGAAAATAAGATTGCAACTCCTCTTTTCTTCTGAATTCCATTTGCCTGAAAAATTGTCTTCCAACTCTTGACTTGCAGCTTTAATTTGTGTTTTGTAGCCAGGTGTGTTTCTTGCAGACAGCAAATGGATGGCTTGTGTTTTTTAATCCAGTCAGCCAATCTGTGTCTCTTCAGTGGGGAATTCAAGCCATTAACATTTATTGAGATAATTGATAAGTGTGGTAGTATTCTATTCGTCTTATTTGGTGAGAGTCTATTTTGCTTAGTTTTACCTTTTGCATCAGTGTGGAGGTTAGGTTCTGTCCTTTAATTTCTGAGTTCTTACTTTGCTGCTGATCCATTGTGGTGGTCAGTGTGCAGAACAGGCTGAAGTATTTCCTGTAGAGCTGGTCTTGTTGTGGCGAATTTCCTCAATGTTTGTATATCCGTAAATGATTTGATTTCTCCGTCAATTTTGAAGCTTAGCTTAGCAGGGTACAGAATTCTGGGCTGGAAATTGTTCTCTTTAAGTAGATTAAAGGTAGATGACCATTGTCTTCTTGCTTTGAAAGTTTCATTAGAGAAGTCTGCGGTCACTCTGATGGATTTGCCCCTGTAGGTCAACTGGCGCTTACTCCTGGCAGCTTGCAGAATCTTTTCTTTTGTCTTGACTTTGGACAAGTTCATCACAATGTGTCTTGGAGAAGCTCGGTTAGAGTTGAGGTGATCTGGGGTCCGATAGCCCTCTGAAAGCAGTGTGTCAGAATCTTTGGTGATATTTGGGAAATTTTCATTTATAATATTCTCTAGTATGGCTTCCATTCCTCTGGGGCATTCTTCTTCCCCTTCTGGGGTTCCTATAACTCGTATGTTGGAACGCTTCATAAAGTCCCATAATTCTGACAGTGAACGTTCTGCTTTCTCTCTCTTCTTTTCTGCCTCTTTTACTGAGTTATCTCAAGAACTTTGTCTTCTACCTCTGAAATTCTTTCTTCTGCATGG
The DNA here is from genome assembly GCF_027406575.1 of Nycticebus coucang. Classification (NCBI taxonomy): domain Eukaryota; kingdom Metazoa; phylum Chordata; class Mammalia; order Primates; family Lorisidae; genus Nycticebus; species Nycticebus coucang. Next base: position 85,667,234 of record NC_069781.1, read on the forward strand.
TCTAACCTGTTGCTGATACATTCCATGGCATCTTAAAGTTCCCTAATTGACTGTTTCATTTCCTTCAGCTCTGCTATATCCTTTTTATATTCTTCGTATTGTTCATCTCTAATTTGATTCTGTTTTTGGATTTCCTTTTGGTTATTTTCCACTTTATTAGCAGTTTCCTTCATTGTTTCCATCATTTCTTTCATTGTTTTCAACATGTGTATTCTAAATTCCCTTTCTGTCATTCCTAACATTTCTGTATAGGTGGAATCCTCTGCAGTAGCTACCTCATGGTCCCTTGGCGGGGTTGTTCTGGACTGGTTCTTCATGTTGCCTGGAGTTTTCTGCTGATTCTTTCTCATGAGTGATTTCTTTTATCTGTTTCCTTGCCCTAATTTTCCTTTCACTTCCTCTTGCTCTTTAAGTTCTTGTGCCTGTGGACTAAGGGTTACAGGACTAGAAAGGTGAGAAGGTTGAAAAGCAAAAAAGGGATGAAATAAAGGAGGACCGAGTGATAAGAAAAAAAAAGAAAAATAGAGAAAGGAGAGGTGGTAGGTAAAAGGACTATTGACAAAAAGAAGAGAGGCACAGAAAGAGGGAGACAGAGAAATATAGGTGTAGAGTACTTTGACACAACCTTAAAATAACCCCACCTTCTGGGGGTGCCCAGTTGGGTGGTTCCCTTGAGGTCAGCAGCTCTTTGCTAACCTGATCAGACACAGTACCCCACCTCCACCAAGTAGAGAGGAAAGACAAAAATGCTATAAATCAAACCAAAACAAGCAAACAGAAAACTTTACAGGATAAAATTGGGTGAAAAACCAAATAATAGCGGTAGAAACAGTAGCAAAAATGAAGTTCTAGATATTGAAAAAGGCAGCAATGGGAAATTATAATTAAACTAGAAAAATTGAGAAAGAAGAAGGATCTGTATGGAAAAGGTTGAAATTAAAAAACAAAACAACATCAACAACATCAAAATAAACAAAAAAAACAACCAAACCAAAAAAAAAGAGAAAAAAACCACAACCAAAAACAAAGCAGTATGTATATGTTATTGAATATTGTCTGGGCAGCACGTGGTCTTCTGGGGTATGAGATGTTAATCACAGTTCTGATACGCCTGGAGGCTGCTGATTTCTCAAACCCCATCAGGTAGACACCCTAAATCTCTCTTCAGCCCACTTAAAAGGCACTTTGAACTTGTAAACTTGCTGAGCAGAAGCTTTCCCAGGAAAGTGCTTGTCGCTGGAATCATTGCTGAAGTGGCTATCCACTTACCCAGTGTGCCAAAACTGGTCTCACTCTGCCCCTGAGGGTTAGGGCTGCAAGGCAGCTCAGACCCCACCCTTAGGCTACTTGGTCACTGGGTTACCAGCTCCCACCCAATTCTAGCTCTGCGACCCTGAGGGCGGAGCTTGCTGGGGCAGATCGCTCACAATGGCTCTCTGTGACCCACAGCCAAACACTATTAGCTCCGCCTGGCTCAGCGGCTCAGACTGGGGCCCTAGACAACGGCCAAAGTTCTCCACACTCCCGCTCAGGCTCTCCCCAAGGCAGCTCAACTGAATGCCTAGTCCAAAGACACCAAAACAGTTCACAGCTAAGGCCTTTCCAGTTTGCAGTCTCGCTGCTACTGAACTTACAGTTGCGGGCGGATTTAGACGGATTGAACACACGCAACCACTTGCTGTTTTTCCACTGTTTTAGTCCTCCTCTTGGGGTCCAGAAGTCTCTCGCTGACTCCCTGTATCCTCACAGGAGTGATGAAAGCAGATCCCACCAGCCAGAGATGCCTGGAGTCCTATCTCCCCTGACTCATGGTGCCCAGATGCAAGGAAGCTGTTACTCGGCCGCCATCTTGCTCCGCCTCCTTATCTCTATTTTTTTAAAGTCACATATTTGTTAATGTTTTCAGTTCTTGAAAAGCAGTTGTTTTTGTATAATGTATAAAATATTCTAAACCAAATCAAAATTTTGTGTCTTAAGACAAAAACAATTTTCTACTATTTCTCACAATTTTGCAATATGAACTGAGCTAAGATGGGTAGCCCTTCTGTTCCATGTGGCATCAGCTGAGGATATGTGCCATTCTGCTCAACTAGGCCAAATGGACTCCAAGATAATCCATCTACATGGTTGGCAGACAGTGCCGGTTATAAACTGCAATACCAGGTAGGGCTGTTGACTCTTATGTACAACCATTCTTCTCCACGTAGCATCTCCATACAGCTTAGGTTCAGAGCATGATAGCTGGCTACAACAATTTCTTAAATCCAGACTTGAATGTTACACAACATCATTCTGCCTCATTCTATTAGTCAAAGCAAGTCATGGGGACAACACAAATTAAAGGAACAAAAAGTATATTACTTATGTAATATAGTGTTATGGTATTTATAGTACTTAATAGAGTGTTATAGTATTTATTTACTATAAAACACATAACAATTACATATAAGAGGTCAGAAGGGAGATTGGTGTAGTTAAAGCGTCTTATGATCCTTTCATCATGTGCTAGCTCAAGAAGAAAAACTGAAAATCAATGATCTAAGCATCCATCTCATAAAGTTCTTAAAAATCAATAAAGTATTCCCAAAATAGGTAGAAAGAAAAAAAATAAAGGACAGAGAAAGAAATTAAAAACCGAAAATAAAATGTAGATGATCATTGATGTAAAAGCTGGCTCATTGAAAAGTGGAATTTTTAAAAGGCAGCATAAACAACCAAGATCCAAAATGAAAAAAGTGCCAAGTTACAACTGTCAATGGGATTTCAACGATGGTAAGATAATGTTAGTTATAGTATCTTTCTGTCAATATATTTTAAAATAGATGGAAGGACATACTCCTAAAGACAAATAGATATAAGGACAACATATCAAAATTGACTCCCCAAAATAGCCTATGAACATTTGTAAGGGTGCTTAACTTTACTAGTCATTAAGGAAATGCAAATTGAAGCCATACAAAGGTGATAGTTGACACCCACCGGAAGAGCTAAAGTTGAGAAGTCTGAAAATGCCAAGTGTTATTAAGGAGAAGCACTGGGAGGTATCATAAAATGCTGATAGCAATTAAATTAATACAACCACTTAGAAAGTTGTTTGGTTGGGCGGCGCCTGTGGCTCAGTGAGCAGGGCGCCGGCCCCATATGCCGAGGGTGGCGGGTTCAAACCCAGCCCCGGCCAAACTGCAACAAAAAAATAGCCGGGCGTTGTAGCGGGCGCCTGTAGTCCCAGCTGCTTGGGAGGCTGAGGCAAGAGAATCGCATAAGCCCAAGAGTTAGAGGTTGCTGTGAGCCGTGTGACGCCACGGCACTCTACCCGAGGGCGGTACAGTGAGACTCTGTCTCTTTTTTTAAAAAAAAAAAAGAAAGTTGTTTGGTAATTTATGTTAAGGTTAAACATAACGTAACTGATGTCTAGCTATTCCACTCCTAAAATATAAATGAACAGGAGGCCACAGCCTGAGGCTATCTCCATACTTCAAGTTCAAAGCAAGACTTAACTTAGTGTATAAACAAACTGAAACCTAACTTGTAGTATATGTTTTAACAAATAGCCAGGTTCAGCCAATTGCAAACATCCCAGCTTCAGCCAATTACAGGGCCACCTAATCACCGAGTAGGGTTGTAAAACAAATGTCTCTCACAGCATGCCTAAAAAGGCAATGCTCAGCTGTAGTCAGTCAGGTCATTTCTCGACTCGTTTCCATGTTCAGCCTGTAAAAGCTCCCTGCTCATGCCTGCTTGGCAGAGCCACCTGAACCTCTTCTGGTCTGAGTGTTTCCCAATTCATGAATTGTTCTTTGCTCAAACTGTTAATTTAATTTAATTTAATTTTGTCCATTCCTTACAGACATCTTACATATTTAAAAAGTTGTTTGCCTCTGTTAAATTTAATTTGCTAAATTTTTCTTTTAACAGTTTTGCATTAGATGTAGAATCCGAAGGGTACTGTCAACAATCCCCAGGAATAGCGAGTGACCAAGAGAAGGCACCCACTGTACCCATTGCTCTCATGCATCAACTGAAGGCCAGGACTGCATTCCCTTGCAAATTTGAGGTCCACACATTTGCTTTTGAGCTCTCCAACTTTATTTGAGCAATTATTTCACTTGGGCTGGGCCCAAAATCAGATTTGATCTGAAAAACAACTAGATTGGGTCCAGTTAGAGGCCTCAGGTATGTATCTTGTGAAAAGAGATTCCTCCAAGTCTAAGGAGTCTAGAACTTTGGGAGTCTGGCACTCTACTTTCTGAGACATTAGCTAATTATATGTATAATGATTATGGGCCTGGAAACTGTGTATTTTGAACAAAATGGATTAGAAGGACAACTCAAAATTGCGTTGGCCACAATGGGGAAGTTTTAACTTGAGGAGTGCCTTAGAAAAGAAATAATGCAAAACATCTCAAATACAATGCAAAGTATCTTTGCTTAGCATGCAAAAGCTTCTAGAAAACTTAATGTAGCAAAAGTTGCCTCTCTTAAATACCACTGTGAAAGTCAAATGAGAAATAGAAGTATTTTTCACAAATATTAGTAAAAAGCTTTAGCACACTAGTTGAGTAATCTCATTCCATCGACCAGAAAAAAACAACTTGGATTCAGATAAGTTTTAATAAATTAGTGAGCTGTGCGTTATTGTATCTGGCACATGGCTAAAACTTCCTAATAAAAGCTGTACGATCTACTTTTATCCACACGTTTATGTATGTGTGTAGATACATATATGTATTCATATATGTGTGATATTTTTTGATCTCCATGTGGCATTGACAAAATTAATTTATAAAAGACTTCTCCTTAATTGGTTTGAAGAAAAATAAGCATTCATAGAAATTAAATTTTCCTTAAACTCTTAGAAAAGTAGAAGCTAATCCAAAATGCTTTTTGAGTTCACATGATCTGGAATAATCTTTGCAAAATAAAAATTAAAGTTTGTCACTCTGATTAAATTACATATGTCTTCAGAGTTCTCAATATGAGATACAACACAGATGCACAATTTTTTCTACTGAAGTTTACTGGTAAAATAATCTCATGTTATCTCTATATTATAAAATCTATCAGCAAAAAAATCCCTTAAGAGTGAAACTCAATTCAGTTCAAGTTGAAAGGAGGGGGGACAAAAAGAGGGGGTGAAGGGGAAAAGAGTGTGGTCTTGGGTTCTCCTACTTAATGGGCACAATGTAGGGGTGTATGGCACACCTTCTGGGTGCAGGACAAAACTATAAGAGGGACTCCACCTATCAAATTCAAATATTATAACCTGGCTGTTTGTACCCTCACATTAACCTAAAATAAAAAATAAAAAAACTTAAAACTATGGCCATTTAATGTCTCAATTTCATGAGCAATCCAAGTATAATTGTTAAAAACAAGTGAACTGAATAAATGAAAGATAACAATTCTCATGTAAAAAAATGTCCTCCGTATAGCAGAAGGTTTCAACATTCTCATCAAGGACGGAAAGTTGAGGCTGAGGAAAATCAGTACCAACAACAATTCTTAGGCCTAGCTAATAAGACCAAGACAACGGAGATACACTATTGCTTCCCATGAAATTTCTTATTACAGAGAAACTAAAGATAGTTGGGTTTGGTACTAAACACATCCTGTGTCACACTGAAAATTATACTGTGAGGAAACATGCATCCAGAATTAATTACAAAATAGTGTTAAATTACAGAACGTTGGTACATGATAGGCCGTTTGAAATTGCTTGCCTCTTAATTTTCACTAGAAATTAAGGTTATTAAGAGTTAAGAATTCTAATTAACATATGTAACTAAAATTCTTAGAAATAACAAGGGAAACACTGTAGTTTGGGCAAAAACATTATAAAGTTTGAGGACATAGTTTATTCTGTTAAAAGAAAAAGAAATGATTTTTTGTTAAAATAGAATGACTGGTTATTCCACAATGAGGAAAAGGGAAAGGATAGGACAAAAAATGAATGGATATAAGAATATTGCAGAAGGTTTGTATGAGGTATACTAAGGAAAAAAAATTGTATGTGATCAAGCCACCAACTATTTGAAAGGAATTATTTACAATTTTCAAAACGAGAATTAATATAAAAGGTAAATTGATGTAAAACTAGAATTTGGTCCTCTCTGCTAAAATAACAAGGTTTTCTTGGAGTCTGCTCTTAATAAGAAATTGTGAAAGGTTTTTCTTCACCTGTTAAACAGTTGGCCTATAAAACAAAGATTCTGTATTTATCAAGATAATTTCCTGTGTTTCATATCATCTTATGCAAACTAGTCTTCTCTATTAAAAGATCTAAGGTTTTTCTACAACTATGTGACACTCTGTATTCACTTCTTAGGTCTTCTAATTATTACTCTAGTTCAATAATAAATGTTGCTTTATAGGGACCTATGATCCTATTTTAATGGTGTCATGAATCTTTTGGCATTTTTGACAAATTCCCAAAATCAAATTATAAATTCATATCTTTAACCTCAACTAACTTTGGAAGCTTTCAGATGGGCCTCTGAAATATCTCAAAAGAATTATTTTTCTCTCCTTACAAAAAGGAAAATGTAAACTAATTAGGCTTACTTCATATGTTAAATTGCCTAGAAAGCATTGGCAAGGAATAAGTGATTCTGGACATTTTGTGTCATACACAGATAGTTCATTGTTTCCTGAAAGCTATTACAAGCATCTATACACTGAAAGTACTTAGTCTTTTAAAACATCCATGGAAAAAGCTCTGACAAGTACAGATTTCTGATAACTTTCAGATCAAACAATTAGACTAGGTAATGAATTCCTACAAACCTAATGAAGGAACTGGTTTATAAGATCACTAACCTAACATCAAGCAGGATATGAATTAATAGAATACCAAGGAAATGGCTTGGCAAGCTTTCATGCTAAGTCAGAGTATACTATTTGAATGAACTTTATGAGACTACTACATGCACCTTATTTGAAAAGAAACAAAAGTGATATCTAAAAAAATATAAATTTAAGGTTAAACACAGACTTATAAATGCCTACATGGCTACGTTATCCTTCTGTGTCTTCAAAGCTTCCATTATTAAAAATTCTGCATTCCATGACTCATTATGGTGTAGATAAAAATGATACAAATTACGGGGAAAATGGTGTATTGATTGTTCTAAAATTGTTAAAATGGTTTATAATCAATGTTTGTTTGTTGTGTCAAATCTATCATCCTGGCAAGCCAATGTAATATGTCAGGTGTTATGTTTCCATGACCCACTGGATCATTTGACCCTTACAGATGGATTGCATTGAATTTCCACCCTCAATGTGAAATCAAAATATTCTTATAATAGTCTGTGTGTTCTCTGATTGGTAAAAGTTTTCCCACGCAGGAAGGCTATAAAAGTAACTGAAGGATTATTAAAAAAAAATGTTTCGTATTTTTGAAAACTGCTGAGAGTACATTTTAATGTTCTCACCAGAAAAGAAAAATGATTAATACAGTAGTCTCCCCTTATCTATGAAGGATACAGACACACTCTAATACCTTTAAAGGATACCTGGAACCATAGATAGTACCAAACCCTATGTACACTACATTCTTCCCATACACACATACCTATAACAAGGTTTGAGTTATGCATTAGGCACAGTAAAAGATTAATAACAATAAGAATAGAATAATTGTAACAATGTACTATAACAAAAGTTATATGAATATGGTCACTCCCTCACAATATTTTATTATATTGGACTCACTCTTCTTCATCTTGCAATGACATGATATTACAAAATGCCTACGTAATGAAATGCAATGAGGTGAAAGACCTTGGCATTGTGACATATGTGGAAAATTCCAGAAATAAACATTTTGTTCATTTTAAATTGCACATAATTCTGAGCAGCCATGATGTAATCTCACACCATCACTGTCCATCCTGCCCAATGACCATTAGTCACTTAGTAGCTGTCTTGGTCATCAGATTGATTGCCACAAGCACCACTCAGAGTGCTTGTGTTCAAGTAACCTTTATTTTATTTGATAAAAGCCCCAAAATGCATGTAGTGAGGTAACATTTTTCATGCTGCTGTTGACCACAGGTAACTGAAACCACAGAAAACAAAACTACTGTTAAGGAGGGACTACTATAAGTGAGCTAATTTAGCCATTCCACAATGTATACATATTTCATAACAACATATTAGACACAATAAATATGTGCAATTTTTATTTGTCAATTAAAAAATAAATAAGGGGAAAATGTGTTTCCTTTATGAGGCATTCTGGACAAATCTTCAACAATAAAGTTACTTATTTTATGGAACAAGTTATAAAACAGCTAAATTAGATATTAAAATATAGTAGCATTACCTTTGCCCCTATCATATTCAGACTTTGGAGAAAATTAAAAGAAGACAAGTGGCATTTTAAAACTGAATTTGGCAAACTTAAGTAAATAAACTGAATTGCTTTGATAAAAGTATTATCATTGGCCTTGATGGAAATTATGTCCATCTCTCCTGGAAAACACAAGTTAACCCCTTATGAAACAGTTTCGTGCCCTTAATAATAAAATCTAATGTATCTCCTGCTCTTATAAACTATGACATGACTCAATGTTCTAAGACTTTACTGCATTATGCCACAATATATTTTTACCAGGTAAAAGAAGCCTTCAGTGACCCACAAAAGACAACCAGACCTTTCATATTCTAGGAAATGGAGATTGAATCTCTTGGAAACGATACCAGAGAGGGACTGCCCTTGAAGACTGTTGGCCACATTATACTATGTTCTCAGCAATCACTCACACTGCATCAGAACTGCAGTGCTATGAACCTTGGGTCTACATCTCTCCACTTAAAAGGGCCCCTCCAGACCTCAGAGGGCACACCTGCTGGAGACCTCAACTGACCGGGGAGGTTTCTCCCCAGAAGCCAATGACATCCTTGATGTGGAAAGCTTTCCCAAGATCACAGATTAAGATTTCTCTCCTCTGTCATTCTAAAACATGTGTTCCTTTTCCTCTTTTCCCTATGCCATCATTCTGTTTAGGCATGGCAAGATAATACTACATTTATGATTTCACAATGGATAGATTCAACAGTAATGCTGGATCTGTCATGTTAAGCCTAAATCCCTATATGGGCATAGGGATCCTCTGGTTAACCCCGTGACAAATTCCACTGATGTTCCAAGTGCCACTCCTAGTCAAGGTGCACATCTGTTTTTTTCTATAAGATTAGGCTTTTATATTCATGTATTCATAGTCTTTGTTTCAATATAACAGTTGACAAATCCTATATTGACGGGTTTGTAGTTAAATTATGCCAGAAGTCAAATAAGAAAACCAAAGGGAAAGATAATTAAGCAAATGTTAGACAAATACATAACCCTGCTTTTCTAATTATCAGTAGCCCTTAATCACATAGTAATTCAATATTGGAGCCTGAGATAAATACAAGTGCTTCCCTACTGGTGATCCCTAACACAAAGGCATTCCACAGGGAAATGTTTGTTGTGCCCCTCCAGGATATATTTTATCTAAAAAGATTTAATTGTCATCTGTATATATGGGTGAGTCCACTGCAAATCCTCTACCAGGTATACACCCAGATGTTCAAAAATTATTTTACAACAAAGACATTTGCACCAGAATGTTTATTGCAGCCCAATTCATAATTGCCAGGACATGTAAACAGCCCAAGTGCCCACTGACCCATGAATGGATTAACAAATTGTGGTATATGTACACCATGGAATACTATGCAGCCATAAAAAGATGGAGACTTCATATCTTTTATGTTTACCTGGATAGAGCTGGAACATATTCTTCTTTGTAAAGTATCTCAAGGATGGAAAAAAAAAATATCCAATGTACTCTTTACTACTATGAAATCAATATATAATCACCTACACATTCATATGAATGGCCAAACATAACTATAGTCCAGAAAGTAGAGGGAAGAGGAGGGGGAGGGAGGGGGGATATTGGAGGAGGGAGGATATTGGGAAGGGCCTCACCTAATATGCATGATGCAATGGTACATTTCCAAACTCTTAAGAAATGAGAATAATTGTGATGGGTGTGTTACTTAGTTCAATGTAAGAATTCCACATTGTATATCAAAGCAGTACACTGCACCCCATAAATGCATCAATGTACAAAGTAATGATTTAATAAAAAATAAAAATAATAAAAAAATAAATAGAGGTCAATGTGGGTTATGGATTTTTATGCTACCACTGACACACCGTAACCAATGAGAAAAAGAACATCAGTCTACAACTCTTAATTTGTATTACAGAATAAAGAAGAATTTTCCAGCAGGTACAAATCCCCCTAAATGGGTGTCTTTTGGGAGACTGAGTCTTCCTTAGCTTGATGTAAATGTAAATGAAATTATAATTAGAAATCCATCTTAAACATTGACTATTAAAATTGACTCTACTGCAAAAGCTATTGTTGTCCAACAATCTTCTTTAAACTCCCTTGCTAAAAGTGTTTTAGGTAACAGAATTGCCATGGACTCTCTGTTGGTGAAGAAGGGTAAGTGTGTTCTATAGCTAACATACTCTGCTGCACTTGATATTACCCTCCTGATAGCCATCATAGCCAGGGAGACTGCATCCTCTCAAGAGTCTGAAAGGCTTGTATGCAGCCATCCAGTGCACATAAAATGGTCTTGATGGGGTTAGAACAATTAAAACATAAAGAATCATTTAATTGACCTGATTTCCTGACCTGTGAATTCCATACTAATACCAAACAAGTCCATTATGATGGTGACAGACAGTGGTGTCACTATCCAAGGTTGTGGTCAATCTCTTAATATTGAGGTGCTGACCAAAAAGGGAAAGTTGTAAAATAAAATTAGCCATTAGCCTGATGCTGTCTCTAAACTTTCACTTCCCACAAAATACACCACAACCAAACTTAGTACATAAACAAACTGAAACCTAACTTAGTAACATATTTTTTATAATAAATAGCCTAGTTTCAGCCAGTCAAAGGCAGCCAACTGATCAGACTATGCCCAAATAGGGCAAATGCCTCATCACGGCATGACCAAATAAAGCCAATGCCTCACTCTAGCCAGTCAGCTGATTTCTCGACTTAATTTTTGTGTTTAGCCTATGAAAGCGCACTACTCCTGCTACAGAGTGAAGCTCTCTGAACTGCTTCTGCTTCTGAGTGCTGTGTGATTTACGAATTGTCCTTTGCTCAGATAAACTCTGTTGGATTTATCTAAAGTATTCCTTTGAATTCATATATATGTGCACCAACAGACACACACAAGATTTTTGTAGCTGCATGGTTTTTAATAGTGCCAAATGGGGCTAATGTGCATTAATAGTAGAATTATCAAATAAATTGTGAAATGTTCATTTAATGGAATACTAGATAGCAAAAGAAATAAACAACACCACAACATGGTGAATGTTGTAGTGAACAGTTAAACAATACAGCTATTGTGAAGATTAAGTGAGTTCATTCCTATGAACAAAATGTTACTTTAACTCTTCCGAAGTTCCTCAATTTATAAGGGCACTTCAGTGTACAAGTGTTTCTTGGTGACATTTCTTTTACCTCTTTGGTGGAAATGCCCTTTTTGATGCTCAGCTTATGTCATGACTTTGCATTTAGCTGGTGTCCTTCATTAACTCTACTGGCCTTGAACAAAGATGTTATCAAAAAGGTTCAAGGGACCACATGAACACTGACTATGGGGAAGCTTTGAGTTAAGTTCCACTGAGTCTTCTGAAATCCAAGACCATTCAAAGGGCATAGGAAGTTTCTAGGGACCTGTAGACTTACCAGCAAGAGAATCACCCATCCCACTGAAAAGCCAAAAGACATTGGCTACAGAGAGCCTGGGTGGCAGAGCTTCAGCCCACACAGAAACACAGTCCAGAACTGTGAGTAGGGAACATGTTGTAGACAAAAGGCATCCTTTCCTATCTTGTAGTCTTGGAAAGGGAGGCACAATCTCCAGGAATATACAGACAGCTGGGAAATAAGGAGTGACCTTCCACTTTCAAGTTTGTACGGCACATCAACAGCTTCTTTAAATGAGATTAACACTGTGAGTGACGATTCTTAATGTTCTCTCATCCACATCTGAGAAAGTAAGATTTGAGTACAACCTCAAATGCTGGTCAGCCAGCAGAAACAAAACAAAACAACACAACAACAATGGTGAAGGCTTTCATCCTTTGGAGTCAGATTTACAAATGTTGTAATCCCAGCATTTTATCAGTTTCTAGCTGTGATGTGTCCAGGTTAATTAATCTTTCAGAGGTCAATCTTTATCAGGTCTACAATTGATATAATAATAGCTACCAAACAAAATTATTATAAAAATTAAAAGATAATAGATGTAAAGTACATATCTCACCATTTAGTAAAAAATAATTACTGAATACTGAATTATAGCTATTTCACACACATGCACCCATACAACACCCACTCAATTAGTTCAAAGTCTCAGGAAAGAGGTTATTACTAAATCATATGGGAAATAAATGCAGAGGTTTAGATTTTTCTTCTAACCAAATCTAAGGGCTAGCTATTAAAGGAAAAATTGTTCTATTGAAGAGAACAGACATTTGTGATTCAGATATGCTATATGCTAGATGGCAATGCTATGTAATTTCATGTTTTCCAAAGGGACAATACCAATCCCTTACAGAGGGTATTGTTTTTGTTGTTGTGTGGTCAAATTATTAGACTCTTAGGAACTATTAATTCTCAGAACTATAGCAAATGTTTATTTTTCATGATTTTTAGTAAATATCTAACAAACATTGTAGAGCTGTTCAAATGAGCATGGGCTGAGGAGGTTCATCAGAGTATGAGAGAGCATGGAAAGATTTGCCATGCTCCAAAATGATACACACCGAATCCAGAAGCTCATGCAGTTCCAAAACTCTGGCACAAAGCATTTGCAATTATCTACCAAATGTGCTTCCCAAGAGCATTTAGAAAACTCAAAATTGGGGGTTATTTTCACACTTCCCCTGTTTCCAGGCTTTCGCTGGGTTTTAAATTAATGGAAAAAATGTGACAAAACAAACAGAATTCTTTCTCACAAAAACCTGTTTGAATGCCCATTGTACTTTTTGACAGTAAACATCAGGGAGGAAATTCAAGGGTTTTTTTGATGTCATCTCAGACAAATTCTTATTTACTCTTAAGAAGCAATTTGTTTAAGATTTTTTTATTTGTAATAATAAAATGCCTCATCATCTCAAAAGCAGAATAATCATTATAAGGGACAATTATCTGACAAAAAGGATTAGACCTCGAGAGAGAAGAAAGCCAAGTTTAAATAGCTTGTGATCGACTATTTTGTGAAGTAACACTGAATATATATAGAAATGTGTGTCCGTGTGTGCATATGTGCGGATGTATATACGTGTGTATATAATTGTTATTGTCTGCTGTCATTGCTGACTCTAACACCTGTGAGTATGGTTTTGATATCAAAAACATACATAATCACACTGTGATAAATCTGTCATTCCTTCCATTATGTGCAAGGGTTGTAACAAGGACCCCCTACATAGTTAATAATGTCCAAGAATCCTGAGAAACCCACTACAACACTGAATTGCTCTCTCATTTTCTGCTTTGACAGGGAGGAAAAAGAAGAAATAACATGTGAGGAATATCATCGTGCCCTCAACAATGTGCATGAAACAGCCCAATACAGCGGCCACCTGAATAATATGTGACCCTCTCACCACCCCTGAAAGAAGACTATTTATTACGCAGTTGTTTCTATTCCATGGTAACTTACCTGTCATTCTTGAGAGCACAGCACTGAGGACAAGTTTTGTTTTTGAGGTAACGCATGTTGCTTACACTTAAAGTATGCTGGTGAGGATGCTACTTGTAACATGAAACAAATCCTCCTGGCAAAGACATCCTAGAAAAATGTCTGTCAATTCCTATGTCAGGATAATCTCATGATCACTGATTTTACTGTGAATAAATGCTTGCATTTCTCTTACTCCCTTGGCTCGCCACCAATGTTGTGGACCACCTCTGGCAAATAAGACTAGACCACATTGCACGGTTGCTATGATCCAATCTTATAGGTGGATTCACTTTATTTTTCCTTTCTTCATTTTTTTTTTTGCAGTTTTTGGCTTGGGCTGGGTTTGAACCCACCACCTCTGGCATATGGGGCCGGCACCCTACTCCTTTGAGCCACAGGTGCTGCCCCCACTTTTCTTCATTCTTATTTCCTTTCTCAAATTGTAATGTTAAAATTGTAAGTTCTTGTAAGTCCTTTTTTATGATGCAAGATAGGCATAAATAGAATAGAATCACGTAAACATTACAAATATATTTTATTTGGCCATTTATACTGATTGATCACCTACCGTTCCCAAAGAATTGTGAGAGATACTGAGATGAATCAAATATGGCTTTTGCTCCAGTTTTGAAAGAGGCATAAAACCATAATTAAGTGTAATGAAAAGGAGATAGATAATAGTGCAGATAAAATGCTAGGGATGTTGGGAAAAGAGACATCAATTGCCATTGATGGAAGGAAAAAGATAAAGGCTATGTGGTAGTGTGGAATGAGTGCTGCTGCTACCTACAATCTCTATAACCTCACACAAATCACTCACCTTTTTTGTAAATGAGAATACTAATATCTTGTTCTATAGTTAAATGAGATAATGTACTTACCATAAAAACTAAAGTAAATGCTCAATATATTTGTATTAACATAGATAAATTTTAGCTGGTAAAAGAAATTATATTAGAACTGAAATCTAATGAATAAATATAATTTGAGTATTTGGGTATGCAAAGAAAAATATCCAGCACTACAAAAAACATAAAGAAAATAAGAACAGATGAAGGAAATTATTGTACATGCACAGAAAAAGGTATGGAAAAGAATTTGGCAAGTTTTATGGCACCAAAAAAAAAAAATCAGCAGAAAATACATTTAGAATTGTAGGTCTTAATGGAAGAACTTAAATGGAAAAAAATACATTTCAGCTTTATTCAGGAGCAATGGGAAGCATTTTGAGGTTTTAAACAAGAGCATATTGTAATCAAATTAATGGGAGAGCAAACCCATTAAAACATGAATAAAAATAATAATCAGTGGGATTACTAATACATTGCCCCAGGTGAGAGGTAATTGATATACAAATTGGGGTAGTTTCAGAAATAACAGAAAGGAAAGAGTAGCTGCAAACTATTCATAGACTATAGCTGCCTTAGAATTGGTGACCTTTTGGTTTAGGTGTGAAGAAAGAGAGAGCCAAGGTGCCAATGAAGTTGGAGATGAAAGGAAGTGAAAGAGACAGGCATGGAGGTAAAGAATCAGGAGGTGCATCTTACAAGGGTATATGTGAAACTTGGTAAATGGTCTGTGAAGCTAGTGAATGATGCCCCATGAATATATCAATGTACACAGCTATTATTTAATAAAAAAAAAAAGGAATCAGGAGTTATCTTTGCTGTTGAGCCATCAAGTTAGATGAGAAAGAACAAGAGAGAAGATGAAAGAGAAAAATAAAGATGAAAGAGGTAAGGGTGTGCTTTTGAAAAGCATTCTATTTAGAGCAGTGAGGTAGTAGAGCACAAAAAAAGGAGTAATTAAGTAGGAATAAAATCAAAATCATTTCTAAACGTGTCCATGTGAGTAGGCACCATTCAATTGGCTGGGACCACACAGAACAGAAAGGTCAATTGAATGGTTTCCACCCACACTGAGGGCAGATCTTTCCCATTCAATCCACCAAATCAGGCGCCAGTCTCCTTCCACAAACACTGTCACAGATACATTTAGAAATTATGCTTTGCCAGCTATCTAGGTATCCCACAATGCAGTCAGGTTGACACCTAAAATTAGCTATCACAAGTGGCAAATGAAGTTCCTTTCAATCATCCATTCACCAAAACCAAATGATGTTTCACAGAAATGGAGAGGAAGCCCACAGGGTGTCCACCATCCTGGGCTTGAGAATCTCTTTCTTGAGGTACCCATTCCTAACTAAATCACCTAAATGTGCAGTTAGAACATCCAGCTCAGCTGCCTATTAGATTCATTACATTCTGAATTCCATTTTCAACTGAGATAACCCTCCTAAAACAGATAGAGATACAAATGTTTGCATATAAATGATGCTATAACTATGGATATAGACGATACACATCTAAATTTAAACACAGATACAGATAAAGTCAAAATAAAAATAAGTGAACCAAAATGCCTATAATCACTTTGATATCAATTTCTAATATCTTAATACAGGTTCTATCAGAAGTCATTACAATAAAATTTTCAATTTAGTATTAGTTGTTTTTTTTTTTTTTTTTTTTTTTTTTGTA
Source organism: Nycticebus coucang (assembly GCF_027406575.1). Taxonomy (NCBI): domain Eukaryota; kingdom Metazoa; phylum Chordata; class Mammalia; order Primates; family Lorisidae; genus Nycticebus; species Nycticebus coucang. Next base: position 85,683,553 of record NC_069781.1, read on the forward strand.
GAGACAGAGTCTCACTGTACCGCCCTCGGTAGAGTGCTGTGGCGTCACACGGCTCACAGCAACCTCTAACTCTGGGGCTTACGGGATTCTCTTGCCTCAGCCTCCCGAGCAGCTGGGACTACAGGCGCCCGCCACAACGCCCGGCTATTTTTTTGTTGCAGTTTGGCCGGGGCTGGGCCTGAACCCGCCACCCTCGGCATATGGGGCCGGCGCCCTACTCACTGAGCCACAGGCGCCGCCGCAGTTGTTTTTTTTTTTTTAAACACCCAAGAACTTACCAAAAACAGTCATTTAAGCTCACAATTCTGCAAGTTGGCAACTAGGGACAGGTTTAGCTTAATGGTTCCTCCTGGCTCAGCTGAAATGGCTCATCTCCACTCAGCAGGCCAACCCAGACCAATTCACAGAGTGACGGCAGAAACTTAAGGAAGAAAGTGGAAGCGCTAATGACCTCCATTGACCTAAGTTCAAAACTGGCACAGTGTCACTTCTGCCACATGCATTGTTCAACACAAGTGACAAGACCAGTCTAAATTCAAGGGATAGCTTTCATGTGAAGGTCCGAAATTAGCTTCATAATAAGGGTGAGTACATTGGGTACTTTTTCTTCCATTCTTGAGACACTTTACTAAGAAGAATATGTTCCAGCTCCATCCATGTAAACATGAAAGAGGTAAAGTCTCCATCTTTCTTCAAGGTTGCATAGTATTCCATTGTGTACGTATACCACAATTTCTTAATCCATTTGTGGACCGATGGGCATTTGGGCTTATTCCATGACTTAGCAATTATGAATAGGGCTGCAATAAACATTCTGGTACAAATATCTTTATTACGATTTGATTTCTGGAAGGGGGAAAGGGAGGGGAGGGAGGGGGGAAGTTAGTGAAGGGAGAGGGATTGATGGGATTACACCTGCGGTGCATCTTACAAGGGTATATGTGAATCTTAGTAAATGTGGAATGTAAAGGTCTTAGAAAAATAACTGGGAAAATGCCAGGAAGGCTATGTTAACTAGTGTGATGAAAATGTGTCAAACGGTCTATGAACCAAGTGTATGGTGCCCCATGATCATACTAATGTGCACAGCTATGATTTAATAAAAAAAAAAAGAAAGAAAGAAAGAAAATAAATAAATAAATAAATTCAAGGGATGGGGACACTGTCTCTACCTTTCTATGGAAGGAGCTACAAGTCATATTGCAAAGATTTTGGATATGAGACTAGTGAAGGATTATGACCACATTCTTAATCTACCACAAAGTTCGGTAAGGCGCTGGCCCCATATGCCGAGGGTGGCGGGTTCAAACCCTGCCCCGGCCAAACTGCAACCAAACAATAGCCGGGCGTTGTGGCGGGCGCCTGTAGTCCCAGCTACTCGGGAGGCTGAGGCAAGAGAATCGCTTAAGCCCAGGGGTTGGAGGTTGCTGTGAGCGGTGTGAGGCCACGGCACTCTACTGAGGGCCATAAAGTGAGACTCTGTCTCTAAAAAAAAAAAAAAAATCTACCACAAAGTTCTAAACATATTTTTTGAATTGATAAATGAAAACTATAATTAATAAAAGCAATAGAACAGATTAATTCGCATGACAGTCCTCTACCCCAGGAATTTCTGTGCTACATAATAAACAGTAAAGATTTCTGGAAGACATTTCAGTACCAAGTCCAGTATCTACCAAAAAGAAGGCATTCAAAGCTATTTATTGAATGAATAAATGATTTGGTAAAATGAATGTGTATGGCCACTAAGCAATGGTAAACTACTAGCATATCTGAAAAACTGTCATATCCTCCAGAGGTCTATCTATTACATAAACAAAGATAAATAAATTATTTTAGGTTACAAGAGCTCAGGAATATAAATAAGTTTCCAAAAAGTAAATGATATATATTATGCCCTCCCCAATGTCATTAACAAGTTCTTGAAACTGAGATTTTAAACAGAATGACATATAACAAAACTAATTCTTTTCTCACCATTAGAACAAAATTATGTTCACTGAGAATCTGCTATACACAACTTCTCTTAAAGTTGTAGTTTCTGAGAACCTATTGATGACATTAAGTGAGGACTTACTGTACTAAAATAAGTGGTGCATCTCATATTTGCTAGAGAGGAATGGACTTTCGGAGTAGCCCCAGATCCAATGGTGTATAAGTCCATCGAGAGATAAATCAGAGATAATTCTCAGGAGATAGAGGCCTAAATACGATCCTTTTCTTTTCTTAGCTAATGTACAGCTGAGGTGACTCAGCAGTAATAGGTGTGTAGGGCATTTGGAGAGGAGGTGTAGGGAAATGTGGATAATTTTAAAGACCAAAGGAAACCATGCAAACATCTGAGGATCTGCTTTCAGGTGCAACCACGGAAGACTTGTAGGAGTCTCTACAACTGAATAGGAACCAGAGCAGGAGGAAGTCTGCGTCCTCTAGCAAAGCATGGGGCAGAGAACTTCCATTCTGAGGCTCACTAAGGTTTCCAACAGATTTGTTACGGGATCCACTCAGTTCATAGAAAAAGCATCCCAGCCTCTTGTTTCTCTAGTCCTAGAAAGACACTCCTGCCAGCTAATTGGAAGATAAACCACATCCTTTGTCCCCACTGCCTGCCAACGTGGCACTGCCCAAACTGCTGAGTGAAATCACCCTAATTTACATAGGATGACACAGAAAAATGAAACAAAAATTATTTAAGGAGATGTGATCATTTCAAGGATATAGACTAAAATAGTCTGGAATTAGTCTCTTTTGTGCTGCTATAACAAACTATCTGAAATTGGGTAACTTATAAAGAACAGAGATTTATTTGTTACAGTTCTGGATACGGGGAAGTCCAAGGTCATGGGGTCCATGTCTGATGACTGTCTTCATGCTCCTTCATCCATAGCAGAAGGTGAACAGGTAAAGAGAGCATGAGAAAGCAAGATAGAGCTGAACCAGTTTTTATAAAAAACCCTTCCATAATAACAAATTCTCTCCCACAATAATGACCTATAACCGTTCATGAGGGCAAAATCCTCCTGACCTAATCACCTCTTAAAAGTCCCAGTTCTCAACACTGTCGCATTGGGGGTAATGTTTCTACATATGAACTTCAGGGGACACATTCAGACCACAGCGGAGACCAAGATAACTACCAGCATTAAAAGGGCTATTAAGGAAGATAGAGTATAATCTAAAGAAAGTAATAATCTTAAAATGCAAAAGGAAGGAAGGGAGGGAGGGAGGGAGGGGGAGGGGAGAAGATATGACAATGAAACAAAAAAATGCTTTTGAAATAAAATAAATGTGATTTCCATTTGTAAATCCTTTGTGGAAGAACTAAATAATAGAAAAGAACATCAATTAAGTAGCACCCAACACTAAGTAAATAAGGTATTACACACATACAAATACATATTCTATTATAAATCAGATTGTATTTGATTATATAATTGATTATGAAAATATGTTATATGGAAGATAAATCTAGACATAAAATGTATGTGATAGAAGTTCCAGAAAAAAAAAACAAAACAAAAAAACAAAAAAAAAAATCACAGAGCTAATAGAAGAAACTTTTATAGGCTAAATACTTGAAATCTATATCAAAAATACAGACTAAATGCTGGGCAGGAAGCACATTAAAAGGCTCCTACCTAGCCTTTTTCCTGAAAGCCTTTAATTTCAAGAATAAAGAGAAATATTATGTGCTTTCTTTGGAGAGAGAAACGTAGTTATTTAGAAAGGAAAGAAAATCAGGCAGATGTCAAATTTCTTCTTTACTACATAAAAATAAAGGAAGACTATGGAACATTTTAAACATTTTAGCATTCATTTCAGCAAGAAATCAAGAGACATTTTCAGGCACACAAGGACTCAGACAGTTTATAAGGTAGAAGTGCCTCCTGAAGAAAATACTTGGGAAAATAGTAAATAAATAAATAAATGAAAGCAGATCAAATGTCAGTGTAGGAGAAAAGTATACCCCCAAATTGGAATAAGAGATATGAGTAACTGCCCTATTGCCCAGGAGTTCCAGGTGGGATACACAAATTAAGCTCAAACCAGCTGTGTGCATGTTCTTCTTGTTACAAAGATTGGTTAAGAGATGGGTTCTCACCGAAGTCAAGATTGTTAAGATATAACAAGACTTTCATATTGCTCCCATATGTGAGTCAACAGTAACAACATTGAGAGTATTATTGACAGTTTATACTCGAAGATGCAAGACATGAAGAAAATGCTAACATTTTACCAAAGGACACAAAATTGTGGAGCAGTGTATCACATATGAACTTGTCTTTACAGGAAAATTCAATATTGTAAAGATATTAATTGTCCCTAAAGTAATTCATAACTATCATAGCAATCCCAAATAAATTTCTATAGAAACAAAGATTCTCATCCATGTCAACAGGACTTTTCTGATGGAGTTTAGGTAATCCTAAAATTCATATCAACAAAAAATACACATAAATGCACAAAAATTAAATGTCTTATAATAAAAAGACATTGGAATAAGTTAATCTATTAAGCTGCAGAATAAGAGAAAATGTTTATAATTCATATGACTGCAACAAAGGATTAAACCATCCCAACAAATCAGCCATGGAGGAATAAAGGAAAACAATTCCTAGAGCAAGAATTCCTAAACATATGGAAAGGTCCTTCAGCATCAGTAGTAATCAAGGAAATGCAAATTAAAGCAACAGTGAGCTACCAAGTGCTGGACTAAAGAATGATTCTGCAGTTGGTGAGGATAAAAGGAAATGAGTACTTCTGAACACTGTTTGTGCAATGGCAATCGGAAAAGACACCTTGGAATTTGGCCATAGCCCCCAAAGTGTTAAAGTCATTCCTTTGACTCAGAAGTTCTCTACTTGTTATGCTGAGAAAGCCGTTTGAATGCAGAAGTGAAGAAAATGATAAATACGCACATACACACTAACGTGCACAAAAGAAAAACTGAAATTATGAACGTGACTGTAAAGTGAAAGGTTTTCTAATAACGCACTAATATTTTAGTGGCAGTTTTTGCTCATGAGAGAGAAGACTTTGGAGGAAGGGAAGGAGGATTGGAAGTTTTACTCTATACACTCTTGTAATAATACATCTATGTTTATGTGTCACTTGCATTATTTAATTTTTTAAAGACCAAATCTTGGTTTGTTTAAGAAAATGTCAAAACGTGGTTCTCCTGTTGGCAAATAGAACTGAATTTCACAGTTTTGCCGTTTGCTCTCAGTTTGCTTTCTCTGTGTCTATTTACATGAATTCAGATAGAGAATTAATGTAACTTTGGGGACCATGTTTACAGTGGTCCACTGGGCAGTGTACTGTGGAGTAGGGTCAAATCTAGTCCAACTTGTGAATAGTCAAAGGTTTTTTTTTCTCCCCTTTTCTCTGAAGCCCTCTCTATAATTCTAGTATCTCTAGCGTTGTCCCTTCAGTTGCTAAGGCCTAGCTGTGAGTGCCAGGCCAGCTCCTAGCAACCATGAGTCCCATTGAGAGTGCCAGGCGGGTTCCTGGCTGCCAGGGGCCCCTTTGCTCTTTCTCTGTCTCTGAGGGAGGACAGTTAGCTGGCATGCACCTTCTCCCGCTGAATTCCACTTCTTCCTGAGGTAATGCAGGAGGTGGAGAAAATATCTTGAGTTCTCCAAGGAAAATGCATAAGGGCAAAATCCATGCTGTCCAAGTGTCTGAGAACAGATTGGAGCCCCCTGGGTCCCTGACTGAATCATGAAGATACGTACTGTCCTTACCTTTGGCCTTCTTGCTGGGTAAAGTGATAATAATAACACCCTATTTGAGTCCTCTGCAGATGAACTTGTCTTTCTGTGATTCACAAACTGCATCCTTACCTATGGAGAGCTCCCAGTGAAAATGCAAGGGAATGGAATAGAACTGGACTAAGCAGCAAAGTGGAAAGGGAAGACAGTGGCAACTCCTTTCTTTCCCCAAACCTTGCTCTCTTGTAACTCTCAGGGCAGGAGCAGTTGGCTCAGGCAAAAACAAATGGAATAGATGTGTTTGTCTCCCTTCCTTTTCTCCTGCAATGTTCCATAGAAAGAGTTACATAAACGTGTAATAATATGCATTTCATTATCCCTACCAAACTCAGTTTTCTTTGGGGGACGTTCTCCTTTTCCATAATTCTGGTAGGGCTGACCCCCTCTAAGGTCACCAAGGACCCCTTCAGATATGCCAATCAGACCCCCACAATTATTGAATCAAGAATGGGAACATGATTGAGGCCAAGCCAATCAATATTAGATCTGGAACTTTTGCTGAAATTGTTAAAAGAGATGTTCTTTTTGTATGAAGTTCACTTGGGTCGTAGGATATGAGCTAGAAGGTTGAGTCCCTTCCTTTTCTGGTACCATTTCCTGGGTACCTAAGAAGGACATCAATACAGAGTTAGAATCAAAAGGTGGGAAGTGGCAAGCCCAATGATATTATAGGAGGCTCTGGATCCAACTGTGCCATTTCTGGCAAAAAGCTAACAAATTCCCAGTTTTTCTTGAGTCAGTGCTATTTCTAGAGTGTTCTTTCCTTGCAACTCGTAAAATCCAGACCATGCAGATAAACCACAGATTTCCTCAATAATCAGAATTTTAGTAAACCATGAATAGGAAGGAACAGGTAAGAGGAGTTGGTCCAAAAAACAGATTCAGATGCAGATAATAATAATTAGGTCTCCGTTGAATTCTCAGGAAGTCCTATTAGACTGGTTGCAGATGAAGGACAAGAAAGAGAAGGAGTTAATGCCTGACTGTATATCCTTACTCTTTCTCTCCTGGCTCAGAGACCTTCCTCCTGACCTCAATCTTCTAGCTCAGTAAGGTGGTTGCAGAGCCTGCCACCAGCACAAGAGTCTAATAAGTCATAAGAAATGTTAAAGTTTTTATTAGAAATGTTAAAATCACAGAGAACATACTAAAACTTCTAAAACTCAAAACTGTACTACCTCTAAGAAGCTGTTCAAAGAAAAGGCTAGCAGCAGAGCCTTTATAAAAGGCAGGGCCAGATCCCCAGAAGACCCTTTCCTACCTTTGGGTTTTATACAACCACCAGATTAAATACTATATATTGGAGACTTCACCAAGACAAAGCCTTGTCAGAATTTTATTACATGTTAAAATGATCTATATCATTCTATCTATAACCTCCTATTGATATTGAAAGACTGTATGTCTCTAGTCTTAAAGGCAACAGCTTCCTTAGAAAATGACTTCTCATTCTACTCAATAAATGGTCCTGGGAAAATTGGATCACCTTATACAGAAGAAGGAAACGGGATCCCTGTCTCTCACCACACACAAAAATTAACCCAAGATGTATTAAAGACTTAAATGTAAGACCTGAAACTGTAAAAGTATTAGAAGAAATCTTCAACATTGGCCTGGGTAAAGAATTTATAAGTAAGACCCCAAAAGAAAATATAATAAAACCAAAAATAAATAAATGAGAATTAATTAAACTAAAATGTTTCTGCACAGCAAAAGAAATAATTGGCAGAGTGAACAAACAACTTACAGAAGAGAGAAAAAATTCATAAGCTATACACCTGATAAAGAATTAATATCCATAATCTATAAGGAACTTAAACAAATAAGCAAGAAAAAAATAACCCCATTAAAAAGTAGGCAGAAGACATATAGCCGTTTCTCACAAGAAGAGAAATAAATGGCCAACAGATCCTCAGCATCTGTTGAAATGCTCAGCATCGCTAGTCACAGGGCAAAACAAAGTAAAACCACAAGGAAATCTTACCTTACCCCTAATGGTCAAATGGCCATTATTAATAAGTCATGAAACAATAGATACTGGCATGGATTTAGTGAAAAGGGAAAGCTTATACACTGCTGTGGAGAATGTAAATTAGTGCAATCTCTATGGAAAACAACATGTAGATTTCTCAAAGAGCTAAAAATAGATCCACCAGCAATCACACTACTGGGTATCTACCCAAAAGAAAAGATACCTGCACCTGTATATTTATCACAGTGCAATTCCCAATTACAAAGGTATGGAAGCAACCTAAGTGCCCACTGCCCAATGAATAGATAAAGAAAATGTGATGTGTATATACACACCATGGAATATTCCTTAGCCATAAAAAGAATGAAATAATATCTTTTGCAGCAACTTGGATGAAAGCAGAAGCCATTATCCTAATTGAAGTAACTCAGAGACAAAGAAAAGCCAAACACTACACTTTCTTACTTATAAGTGAGAGCTAACAACGAGTTTGCGTGGCCATACATGGTGACGTAGTGGACATGGGAGACTCACAGAGGGAGGATGAGAGAAACGCGTGGGATGAAAACTTATCTATCAGTTACAATATACACTATTTAGGTGATGGGTACACTGAGGGTCCATACATATTAGGTACTTACCCCATCCATTTTCATCCATGTGACAAAAACATTTGTACCCCCTAAATCTATTAAAATAAAATTTCAAAAAAGAAAGTATCTTCTATACACACATACCTACAAAATAATTCTACATTGCCAACAGAGGGGAATTTTAATCTACCAAAAAATAAAGATTTGGCAGGATTTGCATTTTTAATTTAAAATAAATCTATAAATTTATGGTGTTAAAAGACTTTTAGAAACGTTTTCTGACAAATGGAAGCAACCTAAAAATTCAATACAGGAAAATGATTAAGTGAATTTTAGTATATCCACTTATTTATAATAAATCATGTTAATAACTATAAGATACATTATAATACTAAACAAAAGGAACAGGTGGTAGACACATAATAATAATTACTTTGTGGATTTAAACAATAATGACCAAACACTGGGAAGAAAAGAATACAAGAATTACAATAATTGTGTGGTTAAATATGACCATGAAAAACATGTTCTTTTTTCCAAACTTATTCTATTAATAGTTTTATGTATTTTATAATTTTAAAATGATCGTTATTGGGCAAAAGATCTGAACAGACACCTAACCAATGAGGACTTACAGATGTAAATATGCATATGAAAAGATATTCAACATCATATGTCATGAGAGAATTGCAAATTAAAATAGCTGTAAGACATCACCACACACCTATTACAATGGCCAAACTCCAAAACACTGACACTCAATGCTAGTGAGAATGTGGAGCAACAGGAACTCTGAATTGTTGCTGGTGGGAATGCAAAATGCTATAGCCACTTTATCTGACAGTTTGTTGGTTTCTTACAAAACTAAATATACTCTTACCCAGTGATCCAGCCATCACATGCTCTTGGTATTTCCCCACGTGAATTGAAAATGTACACCAAGGGATTACACCTGTGGTGCATCTTACAAGGGTATATGTGAAACTTAGTAAACGTGGAAAGTAAATGTCTTAGCACAATAACTAAGAAAATGCCAGGAAGGCTATGTTACCCGGTGTGATGAAAATGTGTCAAACGGTCTATGAAACCAGTATATGGTGCCCCATGATCACATTAATGTACACAGCTATGATTTAATAAAAAAAGAAAAAGAAAATGTACGCCAATACAAAACTTACACAAGGGATATTTATAGCAGCTTTATTCATAATTGCCAAAATCCAAACACATCCATGAAGTCCTTCAGCAGGTGAATGGATAAATAAACTGTGGTACATCCAGACAATGGAATATTATTCAGTGCTAAAAAGAAATGAGTTATCATTGCATGAAAAGATATGAAGGAAACTTAAATGCATATTACTAAGTGAAAGAAAGCAATGTACAAAAGGCCGTATGAGTGGAACTATACGACATTCTGAAGAAGTCAAAACTACAAAAACAGTAAAAACTTCAGTCATTGCCAAGCACTAGGGAGAAAAGAGGCATGAATTGGGGAGAAAGAAGCATGAATAGCAGAGCACAGAGCATTTTCAGGGCAGTGAAACTACTGTGTATGATACTGTAACAGCAGATACACATCATTATACATTTATCAAATCCATAGACTGTACAACACAAAGCACGAACACTGATGTAAACTATGCATAAATGACCACATTTGAGCCAGATGTTATTAATAGGAGAAACTGTTGTGTGAGAGAGGCAGTGTGCATATGAGAACTCCCTGTACTTTCTGCTCAATTTTTCCATACACCTAAAATGACCGTAAAAAATAAGTCTATTAAAATGATCATTTTAATGTGATTCATAAAATCATCTTATCAATAAGTTTTAGTTTTGCTTTCTAATTAGTTTGCTTAATTTTTTTGGTTTTAGGATATTCTTTTCCATTTGTATAACTCCCACACATTTTCTACATAAATTGGAAAACAATATTATATGGGGCCAAAATTTATCAGGCATATGTCTATCTTAGGATATTTTATAGAAAGATTTCTGTTTTAATATAAATTGGATGGCTTGTGATTTTTAAGAATTTTTATTGTCTCTGTAACAGAACTTACTCAAGATTTGACTGCCGTTGAAATGTATAGGGATTGCGATGGCAGGTTTTACTTAGAGCTGTATTCATTGAATTTTTTTATTAAATCATAGCTGTGTATATTAATGCAGTCATGGAGTACAATGTGCTGCTTTTATACACAATTTGAAATATTTTCATCAAACTGGTGAATTTTTAAATGAGTGAAAAATCCAACTATAAATATAGTCATGGCTTTACAAAGTCTGCTTTTTAAATGGTGCTTTTTAAAAAATAATTCCCTTTTTCCTCCCTTGAGTTTTATCTCAATCATTTGTAACTATACCTGCCACATTTTTTCTTCCAAGTCCAGGATCCTCACACAGGCACTGGTTGGCTCCCACTCATCATAGGATCAAAGCCTGCCTGCCTTTTCCTTAGGCATTTTAATGTTTCCATTTACTGTCCTTTTGTTATAGCCAAGTTCTTTTAGTCCTTAGGAAAAAAAAAAATTCTTTTTGGGAGACTGTAGAGCTTTCTGAGAGCTAGTGTAAGGATCTATTATTACCCAGAAGAGGTAGCCTTCCAAAGTAAAAAGACCAATCTGCAGCCAGGCTACTAAAGACCTAGCAATTTTAACATTTAAAGGAAACATAAAATTTACCAGGAAAAAAAATGTAAAGTCTACAGACAGGCAACATATATAAAAAATATAAGATATACTGTACTAAACTACTCTTGATTGAAGATAACTTTGAAAAATAAAAAGCTTATCTTCGTTTCCCTGGTCCCTCCTCATTCCTATATGCTCTAGTTTAATAAAAACAAAATAAAGTAAAATAACCACACTGGAGCATTGTCAGAAAGAAAAAAAATTTCTTCCAAATTCCAGTGAATATGCAGAAGATAAATAACTCCAAGTGAGTCTCTCCTTTTTTCTTTTTTTTAATTCAATAGATTTGTTACCGTCAAAGTGAAATAAAGTGAAATAACCACCACTGAGGTCAATGTGTATGTGTTGTTATATTTAGTTTTGAGTTCAGTGGGTTGGAGGTTGAAGTGTTGATTTGGTGGTCTACAGTTAGCTCCCCATGCGTGGCAAGGGGCTGGTCCCTTTTACTGCAGTCACCCTGTGTGGATGAGATCTCTGGCTCCTTCTAAACAAAGACATTGCAGGTCCTGCTCATACTGGAATTTCCTTTTCAGTAGGTCCTTGGTCTCGGTGATTTGAAGAATGAATCCATGGACCACAGATCCGTGGTAAGACAGGATTTATTTTACATAAAAGTATACAGAGACAAAAACACCAAAGCTCCTAGCAGAGAGAAAAATCCAAGTGGGAAGAAAGCTCATGCTCTTTGTCTAGGGCATATATATAATCGCATGGGTCCTTTGTAGTTATATTAGGCCAGCACTTGGTAACAAACGAATGGATACAGTTCTTTCTGCCAGGGCAAGATGAATAAGTGTATTAATGAATGATTATAGCTCATTCATGAAATTGACCAGGCCTAGAAAATGGAGGGTTCCCTGTTTAGCCTTATGGGCAAGGGGAGGGAAACACTAAGGCACTGGTGTCTCCCCAGCTATTGTCGACCCCCTCTGGCTACTGGAGCCTCCTGCTGGGCCTCCTCCAGGCTACTCTCCAGCCTGCTGGTTCCTCTGCCAGCTACCTCAGCACCAACACCGCCAGGGTGAAAGCGGCAGGTCATCCCCTCACCTCGGCCCAGCTGGCTGGGGTGCCACCACCCTGCATCACTGCCACCAGCCATTACTTCTTCTCCTGGACACCGTTCTTCCATTTCCAAATCTGTTGGGACAAGAAGTTAATGCAACTGACCCTTTGGAATGGGGCGGAGAACATAAGCTTACTTACTGCCCCAACCCCTCCACTTACTCACTTCATTTATATTCTGGCAGGATCTCCAGAAGCAAAGATAGCAGATAAAAGCCATCTAAGTAAATCTCTGTGACTCTTTATCAACTTACTGTAGAGTTTAAAAACATGAAATAACCTCATTAGCCTTCTCTGGGGACACACCTACAGAGTGTGTACTGTGTTAAAGTACAACATGACCAATTATTTTCAAAGCCATACTTCTCTGCTTCTACTTTGATTACATAACCCTTTGAGACTCATGGCCCACAAAAATTAATTCTTTTAGAAAATTCTTTGTTCCTGTCCCTGGTACATTTTGACTGTAACAAACGTATTGAATTAAAAAAAGAAAAAAAAAAAAAAAAAGAGACTCACTTGAAGGTATTTACCTTTTTCAGATTCTCTAGGATTTAGAAGAAAATTTTTTCTTTCTAACATACAGCTGTCTTGTAGCAGTAATTTTATTAACTTTACATTATCTCCAGATGAACGACACTAGCTCTACAAAAGTACATTTTTAAAAAAATCTTTATAAAACAACTTAGCTAACGGGTATAGGTTTACTTTGCAGCGTTGCCTTGTATTATTGGTTTCATATTTACATGTTGGATGTAAACTTAACCCAAGCAGAAAAGCCTGTCACTTTCCCTTCCCATGATAGATCATACCTCTTAAAGAAAGGGTATCCACCCAGAAGAAAAGAAATCATTTTACGATAAGAATGTTTGTGCCTGAATATTTATAGCAGCTCAGTTCACAATAGCAAGTACCCATCAACCCATGAATGGATAATAAACTGTAGTAAATGTGTACTACGGAATACTAGTAAGCCATAAAAAAGAAGGAGTTTTCATATCTTTTGTATTTACTTGGATGGATTTAGAGAACATTTTCTTTCTTTTTTTTTTTTTTGCAGTTTTTGGCTGGGGCTGGGTTTGAACCCACCCCCTCTGATATATGAGGCCAGCACCCTACTCCTTTGAGCCACAGGCGCCACCCTACAGAACATTTTCTTAAGCAAAGTATCTCAAGAATGGAAAAACAAGCATCCCATTACTCAATACTAATCTGAAACAAGTAGATCAACAACTACAGGCCCACATGAAAGAAAAACATAATTAAATTCAAGAAAGGGGGAGGGACTCAGTAAATTCTCACTTATCAGGTACAATGTACAATGTAGGGGTATATGGGACACTTCCTGGATGGAAGACTATAATTCAGACTTTGGACTTCTCCTTACAAATGCAAATAATGTACCCTAATCATATATACCCTCATATTAACCCAAAATTTTAAAAAATCAAATATAAAAACTTATCTAACTTATAAATAACATTAAATGCATAATGTTGAGAAGGTAGGTAGGATGAAAATATGTCAAATGGTATATAAAACCGGTGTATGGTGCCCCATGATTGCATTAATGTACACAGCTATGATTTAATAATAAATAAATAAATAAAAGAAATATTATTGGCATAAGCCTCTCCAAGTCGCCATGAACACATGTAATGTCTATTGGTTTTTACTCCTAGGAATGTCTAGAGTAAAGCAGGACAGTTCAACTGTCTGAACTTGGAAGACAACACACTGGAAGCTGCACACCATCGTAAGACTCACTGTACAAATAGTGAGAGGGTGCTTATGTTTATTTTACATGATACTGTGACACAGCGTAGTTGTCTACAAATTCACACTTAAGAACCATGCAACCAAGTTCCACCAAAAAAAAAAAAAATTCACAAAAAGTCTCATCATGTTTTAAGTAAATTCATGATTTGTGTTGGGACACGTTCATAGCTATGCTGGGCTGCATGCTACCTGCAGGTTGCAGGACGGACATTCCTGCTTTACTCTAGACATTCCTAGGAGTAAAATATTTTTGAGCACCAAAACAAACAAACAAAAAAATTGAGACTGACTTAGAGGAGCCATTGTGAGAACACCATCTTTGGGACTCAATTGCCAAAAATATAAATGACAAACACCCAGGTACCAGTACTCAGGAAACCAATTAATTCCAGTTCTAAGCAATCACCTTCCCTTCACAGAAGCCAATGAACAAAGTCAAAGTTTCCCATCCCCTCGCCCTCTTCTCTTTTTTCTTTATCCTTTCTTCTTCCTTTTCTGCCCTCCATCCTACAACCCCAGCCCTACTGTTCCTCATTCATGATACAATTACTAATCCAAAATACGTCCCACTGAATTTACACACACATTTGTTAAGACCATGTTAAAGATATGGATGCCTTCCCTGTCTCTCTCAAGGCTTTTTAAATTCCTTAATTCCCATCTTTTTTCTCATTGCTTTATTTCCACCTTTCATCTCACACTCATATTTTTTTCTCCCCTTCTAAGTCCTGGCTGTTGAGTGAACAGAATTTACATTTGAATAAAACTTTTTCTTCAGGTTTTGATACAAATTGACTGAGGTTGTAAGTGTCCCACTAGGAAGTTCAGATAGACTTGTTCAGAGATTTTTAAAAGCATGCTGGTTTCATCCCTTTGCTCCCAGGGACCCTCCGGAGAGGAAGATGGACTACTCTAAAACTGGTTTGGATTGATAAAGTACTTTGCCCTTATTTAAAGAGTTCATTTTGCCTCTCCCTCTCTTTTCATTCACTGAACAGATTCTGCATCCTTCATCTGAGAAAATTGGCCATCTTGTCTGCTTTGATCTAGAAAATTATGCTTTTATTAACACAAATATCTCCTGATCTCTGCCAAAGTATTTTAAATTTTAAATTATGTATGTGAATCATTTATCAAAATGCCATCAGGCTCCAGGAATGCCAAGCATTCAGACCAGGCAACCCATGGCACCTATGTGGATTCATTCTGAGGGAGGGACATGGCGATTGTAATCTTGGTCCCTAAAGTGGCTGCAGTTAGCTGTATATTTTTTTATTTCAAGGAAAGAAACATGGCAGTAAATTCCAAGAATGAAATCTCACTACACTGGGGAATCTCAAGGGAAAATGCAGATTCCCGTCTAGTTCTTAAAGCAATAGAAAAGATAAAAACAATATTTTGTACTAAGAAATGATCTTATTTTTGGTCAGTGAGTTGAAAAGAGAATAACATTTTTAGTTATATTGTAAACATCAGCAACACACCAGTAACAATTTTGATGCGTGGGAAGTGGAAATAAACAAGAAAATCTTTAATCTTAGTAGAAAATGCCCTTGGTCAGGTTTGATCTATGTACACACCTTTCAACAAATGTCTTATCAAATTCAATTTGTTTTTTCCTCACCCCTGTAATCCTAGCACTCTGGGAGGCTGAGGCCAGTGGATTGCTTGAGCTCAGGAGTTCAAGACCAGCCTGAGCAGGAGCAAGATCCTGTAATAGCCAAGCATTGTGGCCTCTTTAGTCTCAGCTACTGAGGAGGCAGAGACAAAAGAATTGCCTTTCAAGCTCAAATTTTCAAACTTATTTTGACCTCTTTTTTCTCTTTCCATTATAACCTTCTCTGGAACAATGAAAGATAAACACTACCACCCTCCAACAAAAGTAACATTTTGAACATCTGGAAATTTTTTAATTTTTCAAACTGTGTCCAGAATTTCAATTTAAAAATTCTACAGAATAGGGGGTGGTGCCTGTGGCTCAAGGAGTAGGGTACCAGTCCCACATGCCGGAGGTGGCGGGTTCAAACCCAGCCCCAGCCAAAAAACCACAAAAAAAAAAAAAAAAAAAGTTTGGGCGGCGCCTGTGGCTCGGTGAGTAGGGCGCCGGTCCCATATGCCGAGGGTGTCGGGTTCAAACCCAGCCCCAGCCAAACTGTAACAAAAATTCTAGAGAATAAATAAACAATACATCTAGTGAACAAATAACCTATATATTGGAATTATGAGATGTGAAATTTAAAGTGACTATTTAGTCATATGCTCAAAAAAACAGAAGATGGAGGATTTACTAGACAATTTCAGTTATTGTATTTTTAGTCTTAGAATTTCCATTTTATTCCATTTTATAGATTCCAAATACAATAACTGAAACAAAAACCTTAATAGATAGGTTTAATAACATGCTAGAAGACAGACATAGTTGAAGAAAGAATTAGTGAACTAGAAGTTAGGTAAATATAAAATATCCTGATGGAAGTCTGAAAAAGAAAAAAGACAGAAACTACATAGAAGAGTGAAAAAGACATCTGGAACATGGTGAAAAGTTGTAACATACATGCAACACCATCTCCCTAAAGAAGGGGAGAAGAGGGGGAATGGGGCAAGGGCTAAATTCAAGAGTAAAGATCAAGAACATTCCAAATTATGAAACATAACAAGCCACAGATTCAAGAGGTTCTCCAAAGTACAGAGAAGGTAAAAATAAAATCACACTAAGCACATCACAAACAAGCAACGGAAAACATCACAAAAGGACCCCCCCCCCAAAAAAAATACATTATTTTCAAAGTCTTATTATCATAAGACTGATTATGGACTTTTCAACAGAGAAGGTGTAAGATAGAAGAAATGGAATGATATGGATCAGGTTGGAAAAACAAAATCTGCAAGTAATGAAGAAATTTTTTAGAAGTGAAGCAACATAGACACTTGTGCACATTAATCATTGGTAGCATAAACAAAAAGGCTGCTAAACTGCTAAAGGTAGTTCTTCCAGCAGAAGGAAAGCAACCTCAAAGGGAAACACAGAAATGTAGGAAAACTAGATAGGCTAAACTTGGGCAAATTCAAAAAAATTGCTAACTATCCCAAATAATAATAATAACAGTAATGGAAACAGTAATAATATCTTAAGTTAAAATATATGGACAGTTAAAATGCCTGACAACATAGCATTCAAAGAGTTGGGGAAGGTTAGTGGAGTTCAATGTTTAAGTCTTAGCATTAACAAGAATATTGTAAGAGTACTAATTTATATTAATTTAATATAATTTTAATAATATATATAATTACTATATAACATATAATTAATGATATAATTTTAATAATATATAGAGTTATTATATAATATACAATTGATGATATAATTTTAATAATAATATGATATCAATGGTAATATGTTATTAATAATATTAATTTTAATAATCCATAAACATATTAATCTCTAGGGAATTACTAGAAGAATAGCAAAAGAATGTATAGCCAGTATACAGAAGAGAAATAAATGAAATAATCCAAAATTGACTAATTCAAAATAAGAAAGAGAAAAACAGGAGTGGTCCTAAAGCAAGTGGGAAAAATCAAATTGAACACAATTAATAAAGCAGTAAATATTAAATACAGGTGGTCCTCAGGTTACACAGTAGATAGGTTCCTGAAAATATCTTTAGGTCAGATTTGTATGTTACTCAGATCCTTGATGAACAGTGCATATATGATAATAACAGTAGTGATTACAATACTATTACAGTTTATATATGGTAATAATAACACAATATAATACTAATAATAATACCCCTGTACTATACAAATAAGTTACAGACACAGTTGTGCTCTTTCTTTCAACTTAAACAAACAGAACACAAAAACAAACTCATACAAAAAGTTTAGATAGGAGATAGGAGAAATTTCAAAAAAAAAAAATTGTTAAAGGTTAACACTCATCTTATGTTGCATCAACACCAGGCTAATAGGAATGTTATACTTATTTTGACACTATCTTGAATATCAATAATAACCTTTCCATTTCATTAATCAATCCACTGTGTTGTTTAGTAATAATTGATGCCTTTCACATGTTCCATCATTCTCACTTTATCCTATATAATTATGCAAATAGTCCAGCAACAAAACTCTAATGTTTTTCCAATGAATGACTGCCTCTGGCCTTTCTCCAATTATTTTACTTTTGCATCCATTGTAATCATCTTTCTCTTCACTGTACACTCACCTAAACTTGTAGTGGACTTTTGCTTTAGAGGTATGGTCATAAAGTAAATAAGATTGGCAAAATCTCAATGAATCCCCAACAATAAAAAAAAAAAGAGAAAAAAAAAAAAAGATTGGCAAAATCAAATAAGAAAGTTAAGATGGAATATTATGCAGCCTTAAAGAAAGATGGAGACTTTACCTCTTTCATGTTTACATGGATGGAGCTGGAACATATTCTTCTTAGTAAAGTATCTCAAGAATGGAAGAAAAAGTATCCAATGTACTCAGCTCTACTATGAGACTAATTTAGGGTTTTCACATGAAAGCTATAACCCAGTTACAACCTAAGAATAGGGAGAAGGGGGAAAGGGAAAGGAGGAAGGGTGGAGGTGGGTAGAGGGAAGGGGATTGGTGGGATTACACCAGCGGTGCATCTTATAAGGGTATATGTGAAACTTGGTAAATAGTCTGTGAAGCTAGTGAATGATGCCCCATGATTATATCAATGTACACAGCTATGATTTAATAAAAAAAAAAGAATAAATAAATAAATAAAAAAGAAAGTTAAGACAAAAGTATTAAGAAAGTTAAGACAAATGCATAAGTAACTATATAAACAACCACTGGTGTAAAGACGCTGTGCCAAAAAGCTGCTTATGCCATGTGGGTTTGTTTACATATGTAGAAGAAACTAGCTCCCAAATTACTAATGTAATCATTTAATTATAAATTATCCTTACGGGGAGCTTTGAGAACCTGTTCAGAAGTACATGACACCGTAAGTCAGGTCATCCACGAGCTGGGGACTACCTGTACGTAGTTTATATTCTGTTCATTTGTTGATCATTTAGAAATAGCCACAGAGTGTGATGAACAAAGCCTAATTGACAAGAATTGAAAAATTAGCTATTGCTAATTCATGAAATTGGTTTTCCCAAGCAAATAATAAAAATTGTCAATAGCTTATGACATTTGCTTAATTATGACATTCTGAGCATTTTATTAGTATATCTCCTTTTGTCTTTTTGCGTTTATTAGCCCTATTTTACACACATACACACACACACACTTTCAGGCAGCTCCTACTACTAAAACAAAATAGCATAGATGGGGTGTGAGTGGCTTAACTAACGGACATTTACCTCTCACAGCAGGCTAAGTATTTCAAGGGCAATTGCTGACAGATACAGCCAGAGTCTGGTGAGGGCTCTCTTCCTGGCGTTCAGATGGCCATTTTCTTTCTCTGGCAAAGAGAGATAGGAAATTCTGGGGTCTCCTCCTCTGCTTATTACTAATCCCACCATCAGGCTCCACCCACATGATCTCACCTATATCTAATTTCCTCCCAAAAGCCTCTTTATACCATCATATTGGAGGTTAGGGCTTCAACATATGAACCTGGAGGGGACACAGCGCACAATAGGAAGGTTCAGCAGCTAGCTAGAAGTTACATCACAAACAGCAGATCTGGGAACAAAAACAGTTTTGTTTTTGAATGAAACAGCTGCATTTCATTTTGCTTCAGAACCAATACACTTAGTCATCATTGTATGTCAATTACCTTAATATGGCCATCATGAGTTACAGAGACATCTTAATAAATACACAAATCAAGTTTTAAAAAAGAAGAAAGTGGGCAGCACCTGTGGCTCAAAAGGGTAGGGCGCTGGCCCCATATGCCAGAGGTGGCAGGTTCAAACCCAGCCCTGGCCAAAAACTGCAAAAAAAAAAAAAAAAAAAGATTAAATAAAAAAATAAATAAATAAAAAGTATTAAAAAGGTAAAAAAAAAAAAAAGAAGAAAGTATTACTTATGTCACTTTAGTAGTGGCAAGTTATCAATTCTCTCAATAGTCGTACTAAGCATATGCTAAGTGTCAGCCATTGTACCAGGCACTGATAATGTAATACAAAATAAGAGGAGTGGTTACCACTTTGAAAAGCTAATAATAATATCAATTATAAATTATTTCTTTAATAAGATAGTAATAAAAGAAAATTAATAAATAATCAAATTCTGTAAGTGCTATAAAAAAAACGAAGAGATACTCAGATAAAAAATTATAAATGAGTGCTCTTTTAGGTGTTATAATGAGGGACAGTTTGGAAAACAACATTTAAGCCGGGAGAGCTCTATTGTGTATTTCCAAAACTGGAACATATTTGAAGATGAAATGGACACTTTTAATAACTATGCAAGCTTTCAGGCAAACCATATATATATATGCACCCTACCTCTAAGCCAGGTAAGGCATATGGGTTATTTTCTAAATGGAATAGAAAGGTGCTAATGCCGTTTTAGCAGGGGACTATTTGTTATCTGACTTACATTTTTAAAAGGTCTCTCTAACTGTCAATTGGAAAATTAATGAGATAAGATACAAAAATGGAGGTAGAAAGAATATTCTGACAATAATATTCCCATCTAGCAAGGAGAGGGACAGTAGCTGGGATTGATGAGTAACTAGAGATAGAGAAAAGTAACCATTTTAAGATAAATTTTAGAAAGTGTCAGCAACACAGGTGAAATTATACAGAGTAATTATTGCATTTGCATTTTAATTCATATTTTAACAAACATGCAAGAAATTATCCTAAAGCTTTGTCAAGTGATCTAGAAAGGAATTTTTCAACAGTATTCACAGAGCTATAAACATGAAGGAGAAATTGATCACCTGCATCAAAAAAGATAAAAAAGAAAAGAAATTGTTTACTAAATTATTTCCCTTTTCTATTAATCTTTTGTCTGTCACCTATGCAGCAAAGATTTCCTCCAGTCTATTAACATTGGGTTTGGGGATCATTACCTTTAATAATAAAACAATTAAGTTTTGATATTTATGTAGTAAAACATATCTAACTTTATGGTATCTGCATTTCCTGATTTAGGAAATTTGTCTAAAGTATTATATAAATATGTATAAAAATGTGATTCAATTATTTTATGTACTTATTTATTTACATTTAAATATCATATTGCTTCTCTTCTCTTTGGTGTTTCCAATTTCCAGTTCTACATACCCAGCTGCCCACTGGACATTGTCACTAACATGCACTAAAATTAAAAGTGAATCTAAAGATTTTCCTCTATTTAGACAAGAATTTGCTCTTCCCCACTCACTGATTTGTATTAATGGGCTATATTCATTCTACCAGCCTCCCACTTGTGAAGTTTTGGTTTCACTTATCCTCTCTTTACCCAACTCTTACAAAATGTTTCTTGCATTCACTCTTTCTTTTTTTTTTTTTTTCATTTTTGCTGATGCCAATTAAATTCAGGCTTACATTATCTACAATCTAAAATATTTATTATAAAAGTATTTTCCTAAACTCCATAAGGGACTGAATCAGCCTATTATTGCTTCATACAATTTTCACAGTTTCTTTTTCTTTCCAATGTCAAACTTCACCATTCTGCATTTAGTTCCTAGGACATGGGTATATACTACTATGCAGTGTACAAAGCTCAAATGTCCATTTATTTACTCACAAGTGTATTTCTAAGTATCTGTATTAACCAGGCAAGATTCAAGAAAGTTTCTGAACTCATGAAATTTACATTTTAACGGCTATCCCTGGGTTTGAAATCTTGGATCCAGAATTTTTAGATATGTGACCTTAGACAAGTTACTTAAGTTTCCAAGCTACTGATCCTTATGCCATAAAAAGGGGGTGGGGGAAGATATAATGTATAATGTAGGTTCTTGTAAGAAAAAGAACGTAGGCCAGTGGATCCTGTGATTTATCCACTAAAGGTTAACTCTTTTTTTTGTCTGAACTATATGTTTTGTCCTTTTTCTAAAAATAGTTTTACTCACCTCTATCTCACATATTTGGGTTTATTTATGTTTTGGCCCATGCTGTTTCTAATTTATTACATAAAGCACAAGCTAAACATTTTTAACATTTGCTTTCTTTTTATATTTTGAAAACTGGCTAAGGGAGACAAGATGGCTGACAGAAGCCAGCTTTCCACAGAGGTTCCCGTCCAGAAGGAGAGTTGAAGGACAGAAATTTAGCAAGTAACCAGGTGGATTTGAGCAGCACCAAGATAGAGGGTTGAAGAACGCACATCAACCCCGCTGAGGTGAGCTGTGACCCCAAGGATATAAACAAAAGGTACAAAATCCATCATCAAGAGGACAGGAGTCCCCTCCCCCATGAGAATGGCTTGGAGTGCCCCACAAATGAGCGAGCAGAATTCAAAGGTCCTCCCACTACACGCCACAGGAGAGACCCTCTAAAAACTGGACCTACCTCCCCTAATAGGGTGCCACGGTGTTCTCCTGCCAGGCATAAAACTGTATAAAACTGTATATATTCTCTACCTGCAACTCTGAGCTCCCAGTACTCCCCTCCACTCTCACTCTGAGGTCTAGAGTCCTGTCCCCCAGGAGTCCAGATTCTTGGGTGATTTCTCAAGGGGTGTGGACAGGGCCTAAACTGGAGCTGGTTAGTGTTGACTCTGGGAAACGGGAGTGAGGAAAGGATGGTCGGCTGAGAGGGAACCACACTGGAGTGGCGGTGCCCCGAGGCGCAAAGCAGCAGCCGTCTTTTAGCAATAATAGGGCTCACTCCCGGATATTCTGAAGCCATACCCCCTGTCTCCCTGGGCAACCAGAGGAGGCCGGGCATCTACTCAGGTGGCAAATACCACGGAACAAATCTGGGATGGAAACGCAGGCCCCATGAGGCAGTACTGGCCTGGGTGGAGCACAGGGACTAGAAATGTATACACAGAGCTGGGAAG
This sequence comes from Nycticebus coucang, assembly GCF_027406575.1. Taxonomy (NCBI): domain Eukaryota; kingdom Metazoa; phylum Chordata; class Mammalia; order Primates; family Lorisidae; genus Nycticebus; species Nycticebus coucang. Next base: position 85,706,384 of record NC_069781.1, read on the forward strand.
TTCCCAGGGCAGGGCTGACCCAGAGGACCGCTTTACTGAGCATAAGACGCATCCAGCCCTCAGAGGATTGTCAGCCTATAGACAAAGGAAGACAGGAGGCTAGAATTCACAGGCAACTGAATACAAACCTGCAGGAGCAAAGACAAGGCCTGAGGCACAGGCAATGGGAACTCAAAACAGCTTCTCTTCTACAGGGGAATTTAGCAGGGAAAGAAACAAATTCCCACAAAGTTGTTCTGTTCTGTTCTATCAGAAACATCAATCAGGGGCAGGGCCAAAACTGAGTGAACACCCCCCTGCCTCCATCAAGCACCCGAGGTTGTCAGGCCTCACCTCCCCCTGCTAGATAGAGGCAGAGTGCAGCAGCCTGGCTGAGCAGAAATAAATTTCCTTGTGATTCAGGCAGGTGCAAACCCCTGGAGTATCTGCTCATTGGAGGCAACTGGGTCAAACCCTGCGGGACTATCAGTGAATGGGTATGACAGAGGTGCAAGGTGGGGAATGAGGCATCAACCTTCCCAGACTGATCTATTTGCTGGGTGGGTCCTCCTGACTCCACAGACCACTGGAGCAAGCCATATCTGAGTTGTCACCAGAACCCTGCGATCCAGTTGCCAGAGACCTTTTAAACTCTCCCACCTGAGACAGGTGCTGACTGAGACAATTGATTTGGACCTTTTGAACTGAGCCAATTGTCCGAAGACTATTCAGGTGGTGCCCTAGGTGTGTGGTTGCAGGAAGGTTTGATTTTCCTTTTTCAATTGTTGCCTGTGGGGGACGGGGTGACTTAATTGCTGGTATTTCTCCACAGCTGAGACTTCAACCCAGAGTAACTGTTTCACTAGGGTTGAACAGAGACCAGCTGAAAACAAGACAGAACCACTCAGCCCCACCACACCAAACAGGTCCTCAGTTTCTCAGGCCATAGCACTGTACAGGTCCTCAACAAAACTCCAGGGGAAAAATCAAATGGTATAAAACAATCATGGGGAGGAATAAGCAGAAAAACTCTAGTAACATAAATAACCAGAATAGATCAAGCCCCCCAAGGAAAGATACGGCAGATGTAACTGAAGATCCCCTTCAAAACAGCTGGCTGAGATGTCAGAAATTGAATTCAGAATTTGGATGGCAAACAAGATTAATAGAATGGAGGAAAATTTGGAATTAGGAATTTGAGGAGAAATTCAAAAGTTGTCTCAAGAATTTAACAAATTTAAAGACAAACCACCAAAGATTTTGATGCACTGAAGCAAGAATTTCCAGCCCTCAAAGATCTGAAAAACAGTAGAATCCCTCAGTAACAAAGTGGAGCAAGCAGAAGAAAGGATTTCTGACATTGAAAACACAGTCCTTGAACAATCCCAAAATCTCAAAGAGGAAGAGAAATGGAGAGCAAAAATGGATGATTCTCTCATAGAGCTCTGGGATAATTCAAAGAAGGCTAATATCTGCCTCATTGGAATCCCTAAAAGTGATGAAGTGGCCTCGCAAGGCACAGAGGCCCTTCTCCATGAAATTATGAAAGAGAATTTTCCAGATATGCCAAGAGATTCTGAAATTCAGATAGCAAGACAGTTTCAGAACCCCAGCATGACTCAATCCGAATAAGAGATCCCCCAGGCATATCATAATTAACTTCACTAAAGTTAATATGAAGGAGAAAATTCTGAAAGCAGCCAGATGTAAGAAATCCATTACCTACAAAGGGAAGAATATTAGAATGACTGCAGATCTCTCTGCTGAAACTTTTCAAACCAGAAGAGGGTGGTGATCGACTTTTAATCTCCTAAAGCAAAATAACTTTTAACCCCAGATCCTGTATCCAGCTAAACTGAGTTTCATTTATGATGGAGAAATTAAATGCTTTAATGACATTCATATGTTGAAGAAATTTGCCATAACCAAACTAGCTCTTCAGGATATTCTCAGACCTATCCTCCATAATGAACAGCCCAATCCTCTACCACAGAAGTAAACTCACTCAGAAACTTTTGATCAAACTCCAACTTCCACAGTGGCAAAAGGATTAAAAATGTCCACTGGTCTTTCAAAAAACTCAATACCCAAAATTTTACCAGACTTATCAATATTCTCCATTAATGTGTATGGCTTAAACTGTCTTCTAAAGAGGCACAGGTTAGCTGACTGGATACAAAAACTCAGGCCAGATATTTGCTACATACAAGAGTCACACCGTACCTTAAAAGACAAATATAGACTCAGGGTGAAAGGATGGTCATCCATACTTCAGGCAAATGGTAATCAGAAAAAAGCAGGTGTTGCAATTCTATTCGCAGATACAATAGGCTTTAAACCGACAAAAGTAAGGAAGGATAAGAAGGGTCACTTCATATTTGTTAAGGGTAATACTCAATATGATGAGATTTCAATTATTAATATCTATGCACCCAACCAGAATGCACCTCAATTTATCAGAGAAACTCTAACACACATCAGCAACTTGATTTCCTCCAGCTCCATAATAGTTGGAGATTTCAACACTCCTTTGGCAGTGTTGGATCGATACTCCAAAAAGAAGCTAAGCAAAGAAATTTTAGATTTAAACCTAACCATCCAACATTTGGATTTAGCAGATATCTACAGAACATTTCATCCAAAAAAACTGAATATATATACTTCTCATAAGCCCACGGAAGATACTCCAAAATTGATCAGATCTTAGGTCACAAGTCTAACCTCAGTAAATTTAAAGGAATAGAAATGATTCCTGGCATCTTCTCGGACCACCATGGAATAAAAGTTGAGCTCAGTAACAACAGGAATCCACATACTCATACAAAAACATGGAAGTTAAATAACCTTATGCTGAATGATAGCTGGGTCAGAGATGAGATTAAGAAGGAAATTGCCAAATTTTGGGAACAAAATGACAATGAAGACATGAATTATCAGAACCTCTGGGACACTGCAAAGGCAGCCCTAAGAGGGAAATTTATAGCACTGCAAGTCTTCCTCAAGAGAATGGAAAGAGAGGAAGTTAACAACTTAATGGGACATCTCAAGCAACTAGAAAAGAAAGACCATTCCAATCCCAAACCCAGCAGGAGGTTACAACAGCAAGAGCATCTCAGGGTAAAAAATCAACATTCATAAATCGGTAGCCTTTATATATACCAACAATAGTCAAGCTAAAAAAAACAGTTAAGGACTCTATTCCATTCACAGTAGTGCCAAAGAAGATGAAATATTTGTGAGTTTATCTAACAAAGGACATGAAAGATCTCTATAAAGAGAACTAATAAACTCTAAGAAAAGAAATAGCTGAAAATGTTAACAAATGGAAAAACATACCATGCTCATTCCTGGGAAGAATCAACATTATTAAAATGTCCATACAACCAAAGCAATATATAATTTTAATGCAATCCCTATTAAAACTCCACTGTCAAACTTTAAAGATCTTGAAAAAATAATACTTTGTTTTATATGGAATTAGAAAAAAACCTCGAATAGCCAAGACATCACTCAGAAATAAAAACAAAGCAGGAGGAACTACACTACCAGACCTCAGACTATACTATCAATCGATAGTGATCAAAACAGCATGGTACTGGCACAAAAACAGAGAAGTAGATGTCTGGAACAGAATAGAGAACCAAGAGATGAATCCAGCTATTTACCATTATTTGATCTTTGACAAGCCAATTAAAAACATTCAGTGGGGAAAGGCTCCCTATTTAACAAATGGTGCTGGGTGAACTGGCTGGCAACCTGTAGAAGACTGAAACTGGACCCACACCTTTCACCATTAACTAAGATAGACTCTCACTGGATTAAAGATTTAAACTTAAGAAATGAAACTATAAAAATACTAGAATAGAGTGCAGGTAAAACCCTTGAAGAAATCAGTCTGGGCGAGTATTTTATGAGGAGGACGCCCCGGGCAATTGAAGCAGCTTCAAAAATACACTACTGGGACCTGATCATACTAAAAAGCTTCTGCACAGCCAAGAACACAGTAAGTAAAGCAAGCAAACAGCCACCAGAATGGTAGAAGAAATTTGCAGGTTATGTTTCCGACAAAGGTTTAATAATCAGAATTCACAGAGAACTCAAATGTATAAGCAAGAAAAGAACAAGTGATCCCATGTAGGCTGGGCAAGGGACTTGAAGAGAAACTTCTCTGAAGAAGACAGGTGCACAGCCTTCAGACATATGGAAAAATGCTCATCATCTTTAATCATCAGAGAAATGCAAATCAAAACTACTTTGAGATATCATCTAACTCCAGTAAGATTAGCCCATATCACAAAATCCCAAGACCGAAGATGTTGGTGTGGATGTGGAGAAAAGGCAACACTTCTGATTGCAAGAGGGACTTTACCTAACAATTGCAATCAGTGTAACCTGGCTTATTGTACCCTCAATGAATCCCCAACAATAAAAAAAAAAAAAAGAAAGAAAAGGCAACTTCTACACTGCTGGTGGGAATGCAAATTAATACATTCCTTTTGGAAAGGTGTTTGGAGAACACTTAGAGATCTAAAAATAGATGTGCCATTCAATCCTATAATTCCTCTACTAGGCATATACCCAGAAGACCAAAAGTCACATTATAACAAAGATATTTGTACCAGAATATTTATTGCAGCCCAATTCATAATTGCTAAGTTATGGAAAAAGCCCAAGTGCCCATCGATCCACGAATGGATTAATAAATTGTGGTATATGTACACCATGGAATACTATGCAGCCTTAAAGAAAGATGGAGATTTTACCTCTTTTGTGTTTACATGGATGGAGCTGGAACATATTCTTTTTAGTAAATTATCTCAAGAATGGAAGAAAAAGTATCCAATGTACTCAGCCCTAGTATGAAACTAATTTATGGCTTTCACATGAAAGCTATAACCCAGTTACAACCTAAGAATAGGGGTAAGGGGAAAGGGGGGGGAATGAGGGGGGAGGTGGGCAGAGGGAGGGTGGTTGGTGGGATTACACCTGTGGTGCATCTTACAAGGGTATATGTGAAACTTAGTAAATGTAGAATGTAAATGTCTTAACACAATAACTAAGAAAATGCCAAGAAGGCTGTTAGCCGGGCGTCGTGTTGGGCACCTGTAATCCCAGCTATTCGGGAGGCTGAGGCAAGAGAATCACCTAAGCCCAAGGATTCAGAGGTTGCTGTGAGCTGTGACAGACCCCACGGCACTCTACCGAGGGTTAATAAATGAAACTCTGTCTCAAAAAAAAAAAAAAAGAATGAAAAAAATAAAATGCCAGGAAGGCTATGTTAACCAGTGTGATGAAAATGTGTCAAACGGTCTATAAAACCAGTGTTTGGTGCCCCATGATCACATTAATGTACACAACTATTATTTAATAAAAAAAAAAGAAAGAAAACTGGCTGAGCTCATATCCATACTTTCAAATGAAGCCGAATATAAAGTATTAAAAGATTATGAAGAAGATTCTCTACCTGGTAATAAAATTGAGAATAGTAATAAATATGAAAATAACTAGATTTAGCTTTCTTTCATAATTACGTAACCTATCTCAACTATCACTTTTTCTTCCCTAAATTAGAAGAGTTTAAAACGCAGTCTCTTCCCCCTCACCCACTTCTCATTTATTAGGAAACTCAGAAAGAAGAGGTCTTATTCAGGTATTCATTCCATTTGCAGTTCACATCTAATGGGAAAAAGGTTTCTATCACCAATAAAGTACCAGGAACTCTGTAAAACTCTAGAAAATCCTGTTTCTGGCTTTTAAAGAATATACATTGCCAGGTAAGAGAGTGGCTCCGATGCAGCTGCTAGCTGGGAGTGCTAGCTACTAGCTACCTATAGTCTATGTGAATACAGTTGTCCCTTGGTATCCTTAGGAAATTGGTTCCAGGACATACCACAGACACCAAAATCCACAGATGGTGAAGTCCCTGATACAAAATGGCGTAGTGTACTATTTGCACATAACCTATGCACATCCTCCTGCATTCTCTAACTCATCTTTAGATTACTTATGCTATCTAATACAATAATATGCTATGTAAATAATTGTTATATTGTATTGTACAGGGAATAAAGACAAGAAAAAAGTCTGTACATGTTTACTGCAGATGATTTTTCTTCCAAATATTTTTGATTTATGCTTAGCAGAATCCACAGATGTAGATCCGCTGGACACAGAGGGCTCACTGTACACTCAGAGTTGCAAAGGATCTTGAAGGTAATCTAGACAATTTCTAATCGGTTATAGAAATCTGTATGCCAGCACATCTTTACCAGGACCTGTCATTAAACTTTTTCTTGGATGCCTTCAGCAACAGGGAGCTCAGTACTTAATGTTTTCTATTTTTAAAAGGTTTAAATTTCAAAAGTGCGTACATCTCTCTAGTTTCCCAATATTTAAAGGAAAGAAATATTTGTATCTCTTTCTGAATTTTCACAACCACCCACCCCTCTAAACAGAGTTAAAAACAATCTTCCAGTCATTCTGAATGTAATAGTGTTATCAGTATTGCCAATGTTATTACAAGATTCGTAATTATTTAAAATAGTCTCTCTATATAGACTGACCAGCTCAGAATACAATGAGCTATGACATCCTACTTTGGTTTAAGCATTTTAGGATTGAAATAATCCTAAATGTCATGGTCACCCTACTTGGGCAGCTCATATTAAAGCTTTGTGTCCTGCGGGATCTTTCTTGTCATCAATCCTTGATGGCTTCACGGCCTTACGGCTCAACCTGAGGCATGCTGATGTGTCAGAAAAGCAGGTAAGCAGGCATGCCTAAGGAAAATTACATCAATTCTTGAGAACTGAGGACAATGCTCTGTGACTTTCACTTAAATTAATCAAAATTTGACTATCAGTTTAGACCTTCAGTCCCAAAGGCAAAAACAGAGTTGTTTTAAGCTTATTGGAAATCAGTTCCATAATCATTCAAATAAAATTACTGACACTGTACTTTATTTCATGTGAACAAGTACATTATATTAATATTATTATGCCACTTGAAATATGGCTATTTACTGGCAGATAGGTTACAAAACCATTAGATTAGAGGCAGGTATTTTGTGACTTTTTAGAAAATGCTGATTTCTTTCATTTGATGCTTAATATTTATTTTACATAAACGAGTTCTATTCAGTTGAAATAAATGTGAAAGTTATTAGAAACCCTTGAGAACTCAGTTTTTAAATTTTTTTAGAAAGATCTAAAATATCCCAAATCACTACATTATAAACCAATGATCAGCATTTATCTTATGCTAAAGGAGAAAATAAATACTTTTGCATTGCCATGTATGTATAATATACCTCCAGTTGTAAAAAGTGAAATAATGTAATTAAATCTTTATTTCTAATTAACATTGTTTTTCAAAATGTTTAGAAGGGATTAAGAAATATGATCTAGGCAAAATTATGCATTATTGAACCCAAAAAGCAAAGACAAATAAAAATGTGTAAGAATGGGCCAGGAAAAAGAAATTTCAGAACTCAATAAAAATGTTTAGAAATTTAAGATTACATAAAAGTTAAAATCCTTAAATTTTGAAATTCCTCTTTACTCAACAGAGAAATAGAAATCTAAAATGATAACAATAATTATATAATGTTTACAAAGACTGAGATTTTTCAATATTCCTATGTCTGCTTGAAACACATAAAATTAAAATGATATAGTCACAAAATTGTTTCTTCACTATTTTATATTCAGTAATTGTTAATGAAGCAACTAAATTAGGCATAACTGAGTACAGCTCTAATGTAGTTATGATGAATATATTTTACTTTATTAAAAATGATAAAACCAGGGAGCCTTAAATATTATCTTAAAAGATTAACTACTGTGTCAATTACAAATCTAGGAGAAAGGTATTTATAAGGGAATAACTATTCTGAATAGTAACTTCCTTTTGTTCATTTCATTTAATTAATGACTCAATCAACTTGCACTCTTAATACTAAAAGTTTCCTAAATTACACATTGGCTTTGCACATGGAAGGGCATACAACAGGGCTATGTCAATTTAACACAGGTGAAAATTCACTGAGTAATCCCTTTTTTTATTTAAAAACTACTTGGCAGAGTACAGTGTTCTCATTAACTAAATAACTGCCAATTCTGCAATTGGCAATTATTCGTGTTACATGACATACCATGAATAAATACTAGTAAAAATCAAATTATTTGGATACCTAAACAGTGATGAGGCCTACTCTACCAAGAGGTACATTAATAAGGAGATGTCTCACCGCCTTGAGACTGAGTAAATGAGGCAAATTTCTCCACCTCCCAGTCTTTTAGAGTAAACAATTAACCAAAGTATTTAAGAAGTTCCTTACTGTGGGGAAAGAAATAGAGATAATCATCTATATGCATACATTGTCTGCGGAGAGGGAAAATCTTGTAACGAAACAGTTTTGATATAAGTATTAGATTTTTATCAAAGTACAAATAGATGGTCACAGATGACAATTTACACCTAAGGAACAGAAATAACTTTACCTACATATTTAATAGCCAATCTCCTCTGAACAGGTAATTGTCCCCTTCCGAATAGCAATTAAAAAAAACTTTAAGTTTCTTCCTCCTAAATCCCTGACCCTTCTAAAGAGCACCACACAATCACACTTTCTACCCTCAGCCCTCTGCCATGCACTACAAAGGTACCACACAGTCAATTTGGGCTGTTATCCTTTAGTCCTGTATGGAGCCCATTTCCCGGGATTCTCCCGAGATGCGAATAAAAATCAATTTCCTTGACAAAAGAAAACACACCACACACACACACACACACACACACACACACGCACGCTCATGGCTTTTTCTTTTCTTTTCTTTCAAGCTGGGGGCGGGGGGGGGCCAGGAAGGATTCGAAGGACGTTTTTAAAGGAAGCAGAGGGCTACTTGCATGGGACTGCATTTTAGTTGTGTGAAAAAGTGATGCAAGTGGCTTTGCATTATTCAGCCACTAAAACCAAAGCGACCTGCCCACAGAAACCCCTGTCAGAAATGGGGAGTTTGCCGGAAAACCACTCGGCAAAGCGATAAATGCAAACTGCGGCATAAATTCAAAACTAACTCTGCCCGGCCCGCGGGCGTTGCGCGAGAGGGACAAAACCCGGGGCCCAGCGAGCCCCGCGTCTCCTGCCTCCGAGGGACGGGTCAACGTCCCTCTTCTTTGCTGAGGTCAGAAGTGACTGTCACCTGCAGACCTGCCCCACCCTCTCAGTTGGTCTTTCTCCTCCTCAGCCCAGTTCGGACAGGCTCGGGTTCCCAGTGGCAGCCCCCGCTGCCCGCGACTCCCTAGTCCCCGCCCCGCCTCCACCCGCTTCGCCTCCCCGAGGTCCCGGCTTCTCGGAGCGCCGGCGGGCGCTGATTGGCTGCGCGGCTGACAGGAGGCGGGGCCTGGAAGTCTCCGCCAAACCCGCCCTGGCGTATAAGCCCCTTCTCAGCTCTCTCTCTCCATCTCTGCTCTCTTTCTCTCTCGCTGCTCCCTTCCTCCTGTAACTGAACAGTGAAAATTCACGTTGTGGATCCGCTAACAGGCACAGATGTCATGTGAAAACGCACATGCTCTGCCATCCACACCGCCTTTCTTTCTTTTCTTTCTGTTTCCTTTTCCCCCCTTGCTCCTTCTCCCTCTTCTTTGTAACTAACAAAACCACCACCAACTCCTCCTCCCGCTGCTGCCCTTCCTCCTCCTCCTCCTCAGTCCAAGTGATCACAAAAGAAATCTTCTGAGCCGGAGGCGGTGGCATTTTTAAAAAGCAAGCACATTGGAGAGAAAGAAAAAAGAAAAACAAAAGCAAAACAAAACCCAGGCACCAGCCAGCCAGAACATTTTTTTCACCCTTCCTGAAAACAAACAAACAAACAACCATCAAAACAGTCACTACCAACAGCACCAAACTGTTAACATAGCGGCGGCAGCGGCAAACGTCACCCTGCGGCCACGGCGTCTGCCTAAAGGGATGGTTTTCTCCGCAGAGCAGCTCTTCACCGACCACCTTCTTCACTCGTGCTGAGCGGGATTTTTGGGCTCTCCGGGATTCGGGCTGGGAGCAGCTTCATGACTACGCGGAGCCGGAGAGCAGCCACACCATGCGAGGTAAGCGAGCCCGAGGGCGCCCAGGCTCCCGGGTCCGGCCAACTCCAGCCAGACGGGGACCTGGGGGAGGGGAGGGCACTCAGCCCAGGGGAGAGAGGTTGGCCAGGCGCACCCGGCGCTCGCAGGTGGCGCTGCGAATGGGCTGGGCATAGAAAGTTGTAGGGAAGGTGTTGATGCCTCTCGGGAGTTCTGAAAGGACGCGGGAGGGCGCTTTTTGGAGATGCGAGAGAGACGAGTTGGTAACCACCAGTCCTTGAGTTGCACGGAATCTTTTTTTGCGCGTTGCTCTCGGGCGCTGATGCGGACCCAGAATGAGGAAAGCGCTGGGAGAGGTTTGCCTCCGGAAGAAGCAGCTGGAAATGTTGGGCGGGCAGCGGGCGCCGGCCGGGGTTGGGCGCGCGAGGCGCACCGGCAGGCGGCGGGGTGTACACGCGCGGGCACACACGTCTTGGGTTAAGAGGCCAACTAGCCTCCGGGTCAACAGGCATGTCCTTTTGCGGGAGTGGTAGGCAGAGAGGTAGTGTCACGGGACTGGACGTGGCTGAGGGGACAGTCCTCTTCGCGCGCCTTCACGCCCGCGCTGCGCCGCGGCGGGGTCTGTGTGCCCCAGCCTGCGCGGCCCAGGGACAAGCGAGACCCCAAAAAAGTTGTATTGAGAAAGTTCCGAAGGCGAGGAGAGGCCAAGCTACTTGTGACTGGAGAGCTAAGAGCGCTCTTTTGTCAGATAAAGGGCGGGTAGGAGAGGAGGTGCTGAGTGAGCCCTGGGGCCAGGACCCTGGCCACTACAGCGGTCGGCGGCGGTGCGACCCCCGGCAAGCTGGCGTTTGTGGAGCGGCGCGCCAGGGACAGGAGCGCTACACCTGCTCCGGCTGCACCCTGGGCCGCAGAACGGCTTGTTGGTTGGTTTTAGGGAGTCACTTTGTCCGTCTCCTCTCCTACAGTGGTGGGGACCTGTATGTTTCGTGAGCGCTGTGTCCGGCCACAACTTTAGTTTTACTAAAGAGGCCAATAGGTGCTCACTTGAAATGTGCAAGCTTCTGGGCGCCTAACTCCCACCCTGCAATCTTTCTTCCTGACCTCTCTGAGGTTTTTGGGAAGCTCTTCTTTAACCTTCATACGTCCCTTACCACCTGGTCCTGACAACAAAAAGTTGGAAATTGCCAGCTCCGGACCTTCCTGCGTCCTGGACCCCCTTGGGAGAGTTGAGCTGCGTTCACTCTTCTCTTTCCACAGGCAGCGCTCCTCTCCCACCCACTTCGCCCTATGCCTGACCAGGAGATAGCGGGCCTCACCCCCAGCCCCGCCCGCACACAGGGAGCCAGAATCCTGGACTCAGAGGCAGGGACCGGGTTAGCTGGAGGGACGCTGGGATGTGGCAGAAAAGGGAAGGAGGAAGAGGAATGGAGGAAAGCCGTCTGGAGGGGTTGGGGGGAGTAACTATAGATAAGAAACGAGGACGTCCTGTTGGGATAATCTTGATTGACCACGGACTGCATGTGGAGGTGCGCTGGGAGAGGGGCACCCCATCGTGTGTGCGCTAACTCCAGCTGATTGTTCCAGGTTGGGGGATAGATTCCTGCTCCACTGGTCAAAGTATTCCCAGAAACTATACCTGGGCCATTGTGAACAGAGACTTAGTTAGAGACGCCCAGTCTTTGTTTTTCTATTTCTGTCCTATCTCTGCACCCCATCCACTCTCCTTTCGGTTTGCCCTGCTCTGCTCTGGGGTTGACAGTTTGTCCTTCCTCTTCTTTTCCCTTCTAACATTCCCCTTATGGCTAGGTTCACACTTTTCCGAAGGTCGGAAACCACGAGCCTCCTCAGGTCAGATTGGACCCGGCACTAGGACCTAGGGCATACGAGACTTTCACTGTCTCTTCGTGTTGTAGAGTGGAGAGTGGAGTGGGGCGGAAGTGGGTTGGAGCTGGATCGCGCTGCTCCTGAAGGAGCAGTTTGCAGATGACTGTCCGTCCGGGTTCGCCACGTTGGTGTTGCAGGGACTCCAAGAACTTGAAGAATTAAAAGCCAGGGGCTGGTCCTCATGCTCGCCTTGAGAAAGCCAGTGTAAACCTACACCCTGTGCCAGAGGGTCCACGACAGCTTTGCCAGGTGGCCCGCGACAGCTTACAACTTGAGGTAGCTCTCACGCGGCCTGGGGTGAACGCGCTGGAGAGAAAGTAAGCATAAAAGGTTGCCAGGTCTCTCTCACCCTTTCTGGCTCCCTATCCTGATCACTTACTGTCTCTCTTTATCGTCCTTTGGAGTTTCCTGCGGACAATGCCCTCCTGCATCATCAGCTGCTGTTCATTAAGGATGAAACTGAGAAAAGATCCAGGCTACTCAGACGTCTTGTGGGAGTTGGGGTTGAACTTGAGGGCGAACTTGAGAAGTGAAAGCGAGAAACAAAAACAGCTTCGCTTGTGCAGGGCTACTAAGCAGCCTTTATTGGGATGAGAGGCGGGTTTTGAACTGGGCTTTGAAGTGGGCCTGTTCCATCTCACCCTCACACACAGGCTTCCCATCCCTACGTGGTCCCAGTCAGTGCCTGAGCTTCACAGTTTGCAGCTGACAACAGCCCTGGGTCAGCGCCCTTTGCTCAAGGCAAACCTAGCCCAGGATTGAGTGGTCTTCCTAGGGGCCAATCACGAAAACCTCTCTCCACCTTACTCCGCCCGACCTAGGGTATTTAAGAGACTTTATCCCCAGGGAAGCCCTGGGCTAAGAAAGGGGTTAGGAAGCTCTAATCTTTAAGATCCTTGTCCTACCCCCCAGCTGAACGAAGGCCAAGAGGAGGCTGTATTTGGTGGTGCATAAAGCCTTTCACCCTTTGTCTGTGAGAGGGTCCACTGGAGTTCAGGAGACGCTTCTTTCTGGATTGAAAGGAATAACTTCAGAAGGCTGAAGGGAAGACTTTTAACTGCCCATCTATTTGGTGAGAAAGGAGGAAGCCTATGTGTAGATTTCTAGGCTCCCTCCTGAAAGATCTTGTCAGCTGTTTATTACACAGGGGCACCGAAATGGTCGGATTTTTTACTCCTGCTTCCAAAAACAGGGGCACAGATGTTGTGGCAATCAATAGGTGATTGTCTCTGGGGAGGATTAGAAATCTGGTTTTATGCTTGCTGTAAACAAGGATGGGGCTTGGCTTTTCTAAAGTCCAGCTTTTATCTGTTTTTTTTGCAGGTAGTTAATATTTATTAACTTGTAAACTTAAGGAAAGAGGCAGCTTGCTCTCAGGAGTGTGGCCACCCTTCAGAAATACGGAGTTCTCTCTCTGAATGTCCTGCTGGTGGGCCTTTAGATTTCCTAAACAAGTTCTTGCTCTTAATTTCCTCCACAAGTTCCAATTAAATATTTCTAACTGACATTCCACCTCCCACAATTAAAAAAATTATTGGAAGGGCATCTCTATTTATAGCTCATTAATAATTGCTCATTAAGTAATCATCAGTAAGCTATCTTTATCCCGAGAAAAGTAATCATTCAAACAGTTTAAAGAAAAATTCTAAAGCTGTACTTCAAGTCTTATTGAAAAAAATATATAGCCAGAAAAGCAAATTATTTGCTTAAATGGTTACATCTGGTGACTCGCTCCCCTGACATCATGGGTGAATTTATATCAAGTATTGTGACACAGAAGTGCTTGATATCCTGGACTTCTAGGGTAGACTTAAGTACCACCACGGCTTTTGCTTTGCTATATTTTCAGATAATCAGGATTGGGAAACCAAGATAGAAATGTAAAGGAAAAAATTTTGAGCAGTAGGCTTTATACACATAGGGGATACAAGATTAAAACTCCTTTGTTGGCATTTATTTAAAATTTAGAAATCCTTGGATTTTCTATCAACAACAATATAGCTTTCACTCTTTAGAGAATCCTTAAAAGATGGGTTTTTGCACCATTATTAAAGTGGTTTTATGTGATAACTCAACATAAATAGCACGTCATTTTATACTTTCAACAAGAAATAAATGTCAACATTTACTTATTTTGGTAACAATTTGATAAAAAGTAAACTATTAACAGCCTTAAAAGCAACTATTCGGGTGTGTATTTCCATAGATTATATTTTAAGTGTTTCTAAGTCACGAAACCTAAGAGGCTATAACACGAAGAAAATAGTTTCAAGGTTGGTCTTCAAGAAAATGACATTTGAACTTTATAATAATACCTACATTTTCTAAAATGTAGCATATACACAATTGCCACCAAGGTTTTAAAATTATTTAATTCAGGAAGTTTTTCTACATAGAAAGATACTAAATCAATTTTTCAGCTAAAACTTCACATTTTAAAAACCTGTATTCACCTTTTAGGAATATAAGATGGCCTATATAGTTGTTATACCTTTCATTACAATCATTCTAAGAAATAAAAGTGTGAATCGCAGCACATTAACTAGATTTTTTCACCACAATGAATAATTACCTCTATTTTAAAGTACATATTATAGCATTTAATTAATAGTTTAATTTTATTACAGTAGATTATTAAGTTAAATAATTCTATACACATAGGTCTGCTGAGATTTTGCAAATTTATAAAGGAAGTGAGGATTAAAATTGTGTAAAATAACATTAGTGCCACTGTACATTGGTGAAATGTAAGCCTTAAAGGTAAACACATTAGGAAATAAGAGAATTAAAGCTAACGTGAAGACTGTCAAGTTCTGGCCAAACTGAAACAAATCAAAGGTTCATGAGCACGTAAGCTATGAGTACAAAAGTTATTAATAATGGCAGTGACTTAAAATATATATTTTATCATTCTAGTAATACAAAGAAAATTTCTTAAAACTAAACTATTTTCATGTTTATTCCACAAAGACAAAAAAAAGTAAAGGCTTTTAATTATATTGGCATTACTTTAATTACCAATAACAAAACATTTTTATGTGATGTTAAAATGTACAGAAAAGTAAATATTAGAAATAAAAATTGTGCTTAATAATTACTGTAAGTTTTTTTCTATTTATAGTTCTGCTATTCCATCTATTCCTATCTAAAGGATAAAAATTAAGCAGACTAATGAAATAAACCTTTTGTGATATAATGAATGACGATCTTTGATAAAATAAGCACTCTAAACAAAAAGCGTTATTCTTGTAATTTTGTAATCATCTTCCAATTACAGCTTTTTGCAAATATTTATCTCACTTTGAATAGAATTTCTGACTTAACAGAATCCCTAGCAGATAATAGCAGTCTTTGGAGGCGTCTGTTGATACACACTGATACGCAATATGTATATGTATGTGCCTATAACCACCCACTCAGACAAGAAGAATGAATATTTGAGAGAGAAAATCATTCTTATCTTTGCTTTCACAATCCAGACTTCCAAACTCAAACATATTTAGAGAAACAGAAGCAACTTTCCTGAGCATTCAAAGGGAAAATATGAATACACGTGGTACTAGAGCCGCATAAAAAAGAAACTGTTAATAGCATCTATTTATAAATAATCTGCACAAAACTCCATTATACTACCTAATGATAATTAGAGGGAAAAGGAATCAAAGAATTCAGGACTGCCAAATAAATAAAATATTCCCTCTCAAATTAAGCAACAAATTCATAGATAACAAGGCTTATGCCATGAATTTGAAGGATGCCTCCTTTGTAGCACAAGACAAAGGGAGCATAGAGGAATAAATATTGATTGAACTAATCATCTGATGAATAGAAATGAGATTTACCAGTGCACCAATATAATAGGCTGTGTTAACTAGTTCTTTCATAGTGCATATGCTGCCCTTTCAACCCCTGACCCCATCCATTCAATTCTTAATGAGGGAAACCACAGGTGTTATAACGGCATTTAGAGTGAATCGAGCTCCATATAATAACCATGTGGTTAACTAATGGCATTGGGGGTGGATTCTTATGAAAGGAAATATTGTGATCGTAGTGTGACAAAATTATTACACATTTCAAACCATTCAGAATTTTGGCTTGCTCAGGTTACCTTCAAAATATATCTAGGCAGCCATTCATATTTCAAGTTCCAGATTCGGTGGTTCTGTAATACATACGATTTTATTAGTGCCTATCTGAGGAGTTGAAACTGTTATTCAATATGTATTCTACCCACATTGTTGTACACGGTACATAGTAAGCATTTAAAACATTTAAAAATGACACTTAGAAAGTACAGTACTTTAAACTTAATATTTGCATGCATTCTACTTGGTTAGTAGCTATTTTATAAATATTAGAAATAGATTATAACTTTGTATCATAATAATCAGACAATACATTTTGTTTTAAAATTAAATTAGGGTGTTCTTGACATAGACCTGTTCTTACAAAAGCCAGAGTATATAGCTAAAAACTTATCTCAAAATATGCTCTTATAAAAGAGCAAATGTAATTTGGTTTGACTTAAACATGTTTACCTTTGCATCGTAAATATTAACCGGCTGTGTATGCTGAATTTGTAAATTGCTTTACTAGAATGGGTGTCCATTAAGGTCAATTTTGTGTGATTAGTTGTCATATCATATGATCCTGGGTCGTAGTTCTCAAATTTAGAGGAATCCCAGACATCAGCAAAGGAATAGAAAATTAATCTGGTTGTTTACCAAATGACGCTTTTCTTCTAGCCTTCTTACTACTTTGTGCTCGAGGAAGCCAAATATCCTGGCACCATGGGTCACACAAAAGATCTGGGAGCCTTAAAGAAACTGCTACATAGATTTTACCTCACAGGAAAGCTTTTGGCAAGTTTAAGTTATACATTTCTAAAAATTTTTCATACAAATGTCCAATAAAGCATCCTTCTTTTTAAGACTGTTACCCCACTACCTGACTTTCATTAGATTGTATTATAATCATGTGATGATAGCACGTAGATAATATTTTAATATTGAATTAGAAGTACAAATGGTACTCTCTGAATTTAGGCAGAAATTTACTTTTAAAAAGAATCAGCAAAAGCTTTTTTTAAAAAGGCCTTGGCATTTATAACTAGAACTTGGCATGAAATATGTTAGTATTATTAGCTGCAAAAAAAAAAAAGTAGACTCTTATTTTAATTCTCTGATCATCTTTATTTTGTTTTTGATATTTTCAAATAAATTTCTCTCCTTATTTGAGATTAACTAAACTTGATTCTCTTCTGTTCTGAAAACTTTGTTAAACTCACTGATCAACTCATTTCTAGGAGCCCAAATTAAGATATACTCTGAAGAACAAGAATGAGATGATAAATGTTTCAGTTTAAGTTGTAAAAGGGATCAGCTAAAGAGTTCATCTTTTACAGCCATATATACCCTAACAGAAATGTACATGACCCACACATTTATTTATTCAAGATTTATTGCGCACCCTTCCCTAAAGTAAAATACAGGACTGATCCTCGTAACACTGAAAATGATAAAGCAGTCAACTGGTAGAGTCAGAGCTATGGTCAAAGTGAGAGCAGAACAGAATATTGGAAGGATGCTATTAGAAATTCAGAGTAGCTCTTGCAGGGGAAGTGATATTGGAGATGGGCCTCTCAGATGAGTGGAAGTCTTTCTTGTGGCTAATTTCTTCATCATAAATAAAGTCAATTAAATTATTATCATTTGTCCTGCTCGGATGCCTCATACAGTTAGTAGAATATGAAGTAGATACGGGAGAACTGTCCATCACCTAACAAAGCACAGGTAGTGGTATTGTTCTCAAATACAACTTTTACCCGTGAAATTGTTCTCAAGTGACAATTAAAAAAAAATTCTATGTTAATTCTTAAAATTACAAAAGGAAAATAACTGAAGGAGGCAACTATCCATGTGAAAATGAAAGTATGGCTTGTTTTAAAAAATCACTCATCAAGAAAAAATATGAAAATACAATATTCTTAAGCATGTGTTTTTATAAGGAAATTCTTTTTTCTTAATATAGGGAAGTGGCTGATACCTAAAGAGTTTAATTTTCTTTAATGTTTAAGCTATTATCTGAAAGTAGCAGTGTCTTCTCTGGAGAATATCTTAGATTACTAAATACCAGTTATAAAATCAACACATAATGGTCTTTCTGACTTTTGAGATATTCTCTTTCTTAAGCATATTTAAAGAAGGAAAATTACAAAGACTCTTAGTAGTAAACCTGGATAGGAGAAGTAAATATGGGCCAATCCATCCCAGCATTATCGATGGGTGAATCACGAAGCAGGCTTAAAAGTGTCTACAACTGTTCACAGTGAAGGCTCCTCATTTTGACCTGGTAGTTTGTCATTTTATTTAGCTGTAAAAAAAAAAAAAAAAAAAAAGTAGATTCTTATTTTTCTTTTCTGATCAGCTTTGTTTTGTCTTGTTTTTAATACTTTCAAGTGTAAGTTTCTCCCCTTATTTGAAATCAATTATACTTGATTCCCTTCTGTTCTGAAAACCTTGTAAAACTTGCTGACCAACTCATTTTTAGGCACCCAAATTAAGATATACAGTCAAGAACAAGCATTCTGATACATACCTTATATTTTAGCTCTTGTGAACTTAATGTGGTTCCCCATACTAATGTCTAATTCACTGTGAAACCCTGGCAAGATCAAATTTCTGAGCCTACAAAGCTGAAAAACAGACTCTGGACTGGAGAAAATTCACATCAGTAAATGCCACCATTTGAAACTTCCAGGCAGCCAAATTGTCACTCTTAGCCATAACTGTCTGAATTAGCATGAATCTCATAATTTCCATACAGTGAGCAAGACCACAGAATGACACTTTTTCAGTTCTGATAAATAAATAACTTTTTAAACTGTCGATTATTAACTAGAATTTATTGGACTAATAATTTGTACTTTTCTGTTGTAACAACATCCAGATAATATAATGGCTATGGTACATACTCTGTTCATGTTTTGGAACTAGAAAAATTTAAGACATGGATGAATGAAACCATTTCTTGAGGCCTTTCTAAAAAGATGAAAGGCCCCCAAAAGTTGGAAGACCCCTCCAACTTTTAGAGTGTTGATTAAACAGTTATTTAATAAGGCAATCTGTTTTCTGCCATGCCTCACTGTGGTTTCTGTCCCGTGCCCCTATGTTATGTGACAGTGGATAAGTACAACTATTTCATGTTATGCCTGGGCCAGCATATTATTCTGGGTGGTAAATGTAGAGTGAAACTTTGGAGAACAGTGGTTTTACTTGAAGTAGTATATGTAATACAAGTCAAGATTTTTTACTTTAGCTCTTATGTAAACATGTCTAGTACTTAGTAAACAATAAACCACTATTCTGATCTTTCCATTAAAAAGACTAGGTAACAACAGTCTTATTAAATAGGGTCAGAATATGAGGCTGCCTGTAATCAACTCTGAGAACACGAAATTCAGTCATACTATTTGCCTAAATAGAAAATAAATGAAACTAATTATTTGACAAACTCCATGTAAAATGTTTCGTTTCACCTGTCCAAGACATGGATCAAAAAAATGCTTCATATGGATTTTGCAATTCCACATTAGCATGAAAACTCATATTCTAAATTTCCCAATTAAAAATTTTATTATATACCTTAAACCAGAATGAATACTCAAACCATATTTTATCATACAGCAGACGTTAACTTCTGGATTTCAGAATCAAACAATAACACACAAGTTTAAAGAACTTTCTTCTAATTATAATTAGCCATCATTATCATTGTTAACAAGGTCAAATAATAAAATACTTCCTGTTAATTTGTACATAAGTTGTGCCTGGCATATGCAAAGGATTTAAACACTTTCAAAGAAAGGAAAAGAAACCTTGTTCCAAATTTCCACAGTTGTGGAATATGAGCAAATGCCATGCAGTCTGGTACAATAGAGGAACATGTGTTCAGTAAAAACATTGTATCATTAAGGTACAGTTCTTCTTGGCAATAATTTGTCTTTTGTAAAACTAAAAATACTTTAAATAAATTATTTAGAAATCCTTAGGCCCTCAACCTATTAATCTGTTTGCTCTAAATTTAAAACAAACAGTCCAATATCCTGAGTTTTATTTTTTTAAAGGCTGACTGCTTTTTAATAGATTTAATTCTAAGCACTGTTATCCATGCACCTACAGTTTAATTCTTGTCATTTAAAAATTAAGTACCAAAGGCACAGTACTTTAGAGTAAATCTTTTCACGGACAGCTCAGAAATATCAACAGTAAGAATACTACCCCGTTTCCCCGAAAATAAGACAGTGTCTTATTTTAAGGTGTGCTCCCAAAGATGCGCTAGGTCTTATTTCCAGGGGACGTCTTATCTTTCCTGTAAGTAGGTCTTACTTTCGGAGGATGTCTTATTTTCGGGAAAACAGGGTAGTAAGACAGCATTAATATCCTTCCAGTTGTGGTTCTATTTTGTTTTTACTAATATTACTAAAAATCAGTCCGGCTGCCACTCATGTGAGAATATTAAATTAAAACTTATGTGACTGGTTTTAGAAAATGTTCTTTTATAATGAAATAAATTGGTTCTGAATTTCTTTCCACTGAAATTTCATTGTATCCTTATTTTCATTAATGATTTTTAAAAGATTGTCTAACATAGTTGATTCAAGTATTGATTTAGAGTCAACAATATACTTTTTTTCATAATAATATATAAAATGCTTAAAACATAAAGGAACTATATGATAAAGGTGTAAGTGACACCTCCGGGAGTGGATCCGTTTTAAACATGATCCAACGAATCTTGATTATTGAGCACTTATAATGTTTGAGAAGCCAGGCCCTCCAAGGTAACAGTCTCAAGCACAACAAAACTCCATTTCTTATAAAAATCCTAAAGAATTCCTTAGATTCTACTTGTTTCCTTTGGACTTCTCAAATGTCCCTTTTTCTTTTTCTAAAGGAAGAAAGAATATTACTTATCCATAATTATTTGTTAAAGAAATTGATACTAGAATTTGACTGGAAACCAGGGCTTCTGACTTCAAGTCCAGCTCTATTTTCATTAATTTATGCTCTCTGTCTTTGACCATACTAATTTTTGCCACTTCTATACCCATTGCAGACAACAACCATGGCATTAATGCTTGCTAAGTCCTGATGCAACCTTCACTACCATTTGGCCAGTGTTGGCTCTTAAGATAATTATTTTTATGGAACACTCATCAGTCTTTATTAGAGAATAATATAGTGAAACTATTAATTTAGTTATAAGACAATCTTGGGAAAACCATAGTTCACAGTTCTCACTCCCCAAATAGTGGTAATGGCTTTTACTAATCTTAGCAAAAATTAAAATAAATATTATAGAAAAGTCTATAGGTTCTGAGTATGAACTATGCAGACATAATAATAACAAATTCCATATACAAATAGTGAAGTTTTTTCTTACCATAATTATTCCCTCAAAGGTTCTAAAAATTTAATTTCATAAACTCACCTATATATCTTTTTTATGTGGATTTTAAATTTCTAGTGAAATTATGTATTTATAATTTTCCCCCACTAAGAATCTATATATACTTTAAAGAAGCAATTTTATGAGAAATAGTTATAAAGACAGTTGATGGCTAAGTACAGAATTCCTCTTCATTCATTCACCAATACACACTTTTAGTTTGTGATGTGAGCATACTCATTTAATGTTCGGCTTGTTAGTTTTCTCCTCTGAATTTTACGTCTGTCAAGATTTGGGTTATCTATCTTTGGCCATAAGCATTTTAAGGGGAAAAAAAAAAAACATTTTAAATAGCCTAGCATACCACCATTTATCCACCTGATTTTAATTGATTGTGTCTGATTCACTGGGATTGAAACTGTCATCAACACACTATTTGTATCAAAGGCCTATTATCATCCTTCTATGTTTTGTACACGCATAAGATATTTTCTTAAGGAAAGAACCTTGACAACATTAAGAAGATGCCATGTCTAATTGTGCCCAGCGATATAAAGTAAAAAACCAATTAAATGTGACATTAACTCTAAAGAAATGCAGAGTTACGCTCCTCCTTAACAATATTGCAATTTAATTTGTTTTGCATTTTGGCTGAGACATAATATTCCTCACATTGAGCTATCATTTATATGGTTAATTTCTATGCTTTCAAATTAAGTCCATTTGCATTTCTTTAAAAGCACAATTATTAGTCCCCTGTTATTGGTTTTTCAAACTGCTTCTATTTAAACCATACTGTAGAAAACACAGCTTGAATCACCAACCCTGCCCTGTTATTTAATCTCCAGGACTCCAATTGATCATATTATAAACCTGTCCTGATTCCCACAAGTGGACTAAATTTGACCACAAATACCATTAGAAAGAAAATGAACTGCACTGGGTTATACCTTCATCTTATATTTAATATGGACTGTTTAACAATATCAGGTTGAAATATACTATAGAGACTTATTTCAGGTGATCCTCTTTGTTTTAACTGCATAGAAAATAACTTCTGTGCTTGCTCTAGTTTAGAAATAGGAGTATGTTTCTTTGTACTCATTAATTCTGCCAGTCTTTGTACTGCAGTTGCTCTTAAGGAAAATTCCAAAAACATTTAAGAAAGAAACTATGTAAACCTGAGAGGAGCTGACGGACTCAGTCTCATCTCTTTACAAATGCAACAGCAGTTAAAATTTATAATCATATCTTGCCTGTGTTTTGAGCTGTCTAGTTCTCCACGAGTCTACGTATACACTGTCTTGACAATATGCTTAGCAATTTCCTGAGAAATGCAGGACAGGTATGAACATAGGCAAGTGCCCAAAGTAGCCAAGCCAAAGAAAAACCTGACATACAGACTATTTTTTGAAACAGTCTAAAAATGTGATTTCTACACTTCCAAAAAAGTCCCACATCAAAAGCATAAATATTTGGATTATAAAAAGGGAAGTATAAATGGCTAGTAAATATTTGGGGGAAGATAGCTCAATCTCACTTTAAAAGAATTAAAATAATATGAGTGGCATCTTTACCTGTCAAAGTATAGCAGGTGTGATGAATTGAATACTCTTATATTCTATAGTAGGAGTTTATAGTGGTACAATCTTTGAACTTAAGCTCTTAAAAAAAAAAATATATATATATATATATATCATACTCTTTAGCTCGGTAATTCACCTTCTGGGAATCTTTCCAAAGAAAATAAACTAAAGTACCAATAAGACTTTATACCTAACTACATATTGCAACTTCATTGTGATGTTTTCAATACTATAGGAAAAACTCTGTTGTAATGCTCTTTCTGATAAACTTTCACGTAGTGCGTATTCACTGTGTATGGTATTGTATACTCACCATGTCTGCAATATATTTCACTAGCATTAAGTGCCTATATATACACTCAATGACATATTTTAGGTACTGGACATAAAATGGTGAGCAAAAAAGACATTATCCCTGACATCACTAAATCTAAGGATTAACACAAAAAAATATATATTTGTTTGTGTGATATGATCTAAATTATATAAAAATGAATAAAAGAGAAGTTGAAGAAAATGTATAAACAGTTTGCATCACCTCTGGATATTAATATTTTAGATAACTATTTTATTCTTCATTTGTTTTCTATATTTTCAAAATTCCCCACATTTAGTTTTAAGTGTCAAATTAAATGCTCAATTACTGTGACATCGTAGCAAGTCTGTACTTTATCATTCATTGCACTTTAGCTTATCCATTTGCCTAAGGTAGTCTCATGTAAGGTTAAGGTTGAAAGTTTAATGGCTCTTTGAGAACCTTAACTTATTTGATATTTGCACCACTACTCCTTCATTCATCAGCCCTAAATGTTTATCAAGGGCTTATTACACACCAGAACTATTCTAAGTGTTCAAGATACAAGGGTGAATAGTATTCAGGCCCATGCTCTAAAGAGCTTAGAGTGTAGTCTAGCCATATGCTGTAACTCACAATAGGTGAGTTAGAAATAGCAATAATACACAGAATAAAATGAAGAAGCAGCAGAAGTAGAACAAGTTGTTTTAAATGAAGAATTTCTTCATCACTAGTAAAAGAAACATTCTGCCTTAAGTTCTTCAAGAGTGGGCATTTTTTGTCTGGGAAGTCTCAGATTAATTTGGGAAATATATTATTATTTCAAATAGCAGAATTAAGATCAGCATACAGAGAAATTAGCTCACCTTCATTTCACCTCCATTGAACTAACCTGTATCTATCCTCCCACAAAACCATGAGGCATTGCTGCATTCCCCCCGGGAAGTTAAAGCATACCAACACAGAAACACTCGGATCTCAAAATAGTATAGAACCGCCATAATTGACCATCTCCCTACACTGACCACCTCCTTCAGCTGACCTAATTTTCATAGACCAGACATGCACCACATGTATGTATCTGCACCGTAGGCCTAGTTCCTTATGTTGACCACCTCTGTATGTTGACAAGTTTGTCCCAGTCCCTTGGGTGGCCAACTTACAGAGATTCTGCTGTATGAGAAACTAGATGATGAATTGATCCTATTGGTGGAGTTGTGGGAACATTTTGAATATTCCTGTGCTCTGAATAGGTGAGAAATATGATTTGAATAGATGAGATAGATGAACTCTAACTACCCTTAAGACTATTAGAAACTCATTGGTTTTAAGAAGGCTGGATTTAATATGATGTAGGAAACATCATATTAAACTAAGATAGTCTTCATAGATGGAAATTCATATCCCTAAGACAGCAGTTCAAAACAGGCAGTAATTTTACCCTCACCCCCACCCCCCAGGAGATATGTGACAGGACCTAGAGCAGTGGTTCTCAACCTTCCTGATTGCTGCGTTATTACAAATGGAACAAAGGGTCACTACCCAGAGGTTGAGAACTGCTGATCTAGAGGAATTCTGATTTCCACAACTGAAGAGATGCTACTGGCATCCCATGGGTAGAGGTCAGGGATACCACTAAACATTCTACAACCTACAGAACAGTCCGGGAAGCAAAGAATTCTCCTGCTCCAGATGCCCATAATGCTGAAGTGAGAAACGCTGCCCTAGGAGGGGCTGACGGCTTTCCAAATGGAATCACATTTCAATCTGCAGTTTTCTTATTTAGTTTCTGAGAAAGCTGCTTCCTCTTTTCCACATCCCTTCACAATAACCTTACTTCTACTCCCCACAAAATAAAGTCTGAACTCTCACTCATTTCGAATCTTATTATATTTATAATTCCCTAGTGGAAAAACAAACTTCCACGGCATTTGAAAAAGGAGACAATTTAAAATATTGATATGGATGCTTAGGAAGCAAGCAATTTTAAAGAATGAGCAAAATAAACATCCTTTTACAAGTCAGGTGGCTTCCATTTATTTCAACAAAATTGGAGGGCAACCTATGCAAATCATCATGGGTCATTAAAAACAGAGTTTGATGATACAATGCTATGTGATTTGAAGCATATAGTTCAAAAGGAGTTTGAAGAAATGAGTTCAATTACTATGGCAAAGTTAGTTTCTGTTTCTTCGATATATTTGTGTAGTTATTCAGAACATATTTCTAAAAACAAAGATATGACCAGAATTGGTGCTAAACCCTATTATGTTCTAATAGTAAATAATACTCAAATGTAAGTACCAGAATTAAGTAGAAGAAAAAGCCCATCTGGCTTACTAGGAGATGAATTTCCATTAAACATTCATTTTTATGTGCAGGATGGCGCCTGTGGCTCAAGGAGTAGGGCGCCGGCCCCATATGCCAGAGGTGGTGGGTTCAAACCCAGGCCCAGGCAAAAAACTGCAAAAAAAAAAAAAAAAACACATTTTTATGTGCAGTAAATATAAATTTTATAATATACTGATGTACTATACTGTGTATAATGTATTTTTATCAATCATATCCTACTGATAATGATAATAATAATTCAATCCAGAAGAATTTTAACTCAAACGTGTTCTCAGAGGAAAAATATGTAAAATTTAAATATATTTGCTAATTTGTTATAGAGAAGTAAGGTTAAGAAGAGACTGTCAAGTATGAGAATTTTAACATTAGAATAAAATTATGTGGGGTAAGTAAAAGGAAAGTAAGAATTCAAGGAGAAAAGTACATGTTGTAAAATTTTTGCTGAAGGAATACTTGTTTATGCATTTTCTTTTCAAATATATGATATGGGTATCAAAACATTTTAAGATTTAGATTCCAGTAGTATATGTAAAGAGCAACTCATCAGATTTTAATATATTAAATCTAAAATGCCCCAGAAATTACACCCTTTGCAGTGATGTTGTACTTACTAGATAGCCTGTTTTTATAATAGTTCTGAATGAAAGAGAAGGCACTAGAACTCCTGATTCCTATTCTTTGATGGTCTGCCATGGTTTTTCAGGTTCATATGAACTTAGTATTCTAATTGCTTAGAAATTGCATTAGTTGAATTAGAAGACACAGTATCCTCAAAAAAAGAGACCTTGCTGTACATTGCACTAGACCAGGTACTGGCACACTTTTTCTGTAAAGCCCTAGGTAGGAAGTATTTTAGACTTTCTGGCCCATGTGGTCTTTGATCTTCGACATTGTACATAGTACAAAATGTCAGAATAACACAAAAGTAGCCATAGTGAATGTGTAAATTAATGATCGTGGGTATGTTCCAATGAAACTTTATTTATGAAAACAAGTGATGGACTAGATTTGGGTGGACAGTAGTTTGCTGAATCCAACACTTGACTATCAAGTCCCTGAAGACAGGATAGGAACTTTATTGACTTAGTATTCTCATCAACTAGCACAAAACCTGAAACCCAAGGAATGTTGAATAAGCGGGTGGAAATATTCAAGCCTTAAGAGGATAATAGTCTATTTAAAATATGCTGCAAGAGAGGGGTAGCTCCTGTGGCTCAAAGGAGTAGGGCACCGGCCTCATATGCCGAAAGAAGTGGGTTCAAACCCAGCCCCGGATAAAAACTGCAAAAAAATAAAATAAATAAAATAAAATCTTACAAGGTTATATGTGAAACTTAGTAAATGTGGAATGTAAATGTCTTAGCACAATAACTAAGAAAATGCCAGGAAGGCTATGTTAACCAGTATGATGAAAATGTGTCAAACGGTCTATAAAACCAGTGTATGGTGCCCCGTGATCACATTAATGTACACAACTATGATTTAATTAAAAAATATATATGCTGCAATATAATGAATAATAGAGGAGAATACGAGAAGAATTGTAAACCTCATAGAGCTTAGATATTAACCAAGAAATCACATTTCTAGAAGTACAAGGTAGCTTGGCTACAGATAATAGAATGAAGCTGCTGTATGCAATTATTTTCATAGAATTTGAGTAATTAGTGTTCAAGTATAACTTCTACTATGTTTATCTTCATTATATTTTGAACCCCTGGAAATCAGACATCCTTGAATCCCCAACTCCATAAAGGTAATTGAAACTTCAAACTAATTATATATAAGGTAAAGTAAATCAAACAATGAGCAAACCAACAAACGTGGTATATCTAGTATTTTGTAAATGTTACGTTGTTGTTGAAGGACAGCCAATGAGGAAAATATGTCCGTTAAACAAATACAAAATTAGACAATTAAGTTCTCAAACTCATCCTAGAAAAAGTGCTACGTACCTCATTGCTAAATATCACTTCGAAGTCCTCCTTCAAAGTATTCCCCTTGGGTAGCAAAGCATAGACACCAACGCCTGGTCCCCACTTCAAAGCAATTTTGGAACTCTTTTTCTGAAATGATCGTGAGAGCTGCTGACATATAGCACACAAAACACACAACACAATAATGAATGCCACTCAGCAAGATACCACCACATGTCTACATGAAAGAGCTGTGAGACACTGCTATGCCAAGTTTATGAACCTTACCAAGTTGTTTGTACATTGCTGCCAATGTAAATGCACCGTGGCAAGTTTTTTGGTATTTTTTTTTGTCTGTTTGTTTTGAGATAGAGTCTCAGTATGTCACCCTCAATAGAGTGCTGTGGCGTCACAGCTCATAGCAACCTCAAACTCTTGGGCTTAAGTGAGTCTTTTGCCTCAGCCTCCCAAGTAGCTGGGGCTATAGACATCTGCCACAATGCCGGGCTATTTTTTTTTTTTTTTTTTTTTTGTAGTTGTCATTGTTTAGCTAGCCCAGGCCGGGTTCAAACCCACCAGCCCAAAGGTATGTGGCCAGTGCCCCAACCACTGAGCTATGGGAGCTGACCCACAGTGGCAGGTTTGCAAACTTAATTGTCAGACCACATATGAGGATAACAGCTCTGATGGTTATTCCAGAAAAAGAGTTCCTAAATTGCTTTGCAGGGTGGACTAGGCCCTGGCTTGGTGCATAGCTGCATAAGGGGAGTACTTTAAAGATAAGCATAGTGATATTCAGCAATGAGGTATGTAGCATGTTTTCCAGGATGAATTAGAGAACTTAATTTTCAGACCTTGTAAGAATACGACACCATATGGTATTCCCATTTAACACCTATAACCAATAAAAGTTACAGTGGTTCAGAAACAAGGCAATGTTACAGTGGTTAGGAAGGACCTCATGGCACGTCACTTGAACCAGGCCTTCAAATTGTGTGGAGTGGTACTGGCAGTCCCCAAGTTATAAAAAAGATAAGTTCTGTAGGTTTGTTCTTAAGTTGAATTTGTAAGTAAGTTGGAATGGGTACATTTACCTATTACATATAATGCCTCCATTTGGTAGCATGAGTCAGATGTTTATAACCTTGGGACTGCCTGCATTGACAAAGAATCACGGAGAAACTTTTCAGGTGGAAGGTCAGAGTGAATAGAAGCTTGGAGGCAGAAATCGTGTAGGTGTACCATCCCAAATGAAATAGAGTGTAAGAGAGGACACCAGTATTAACTCTACCCTAACCCTGTGTCAGATACTACATTTGACCCTTGACCTCCTAGGGAGCTAGTTACAATCCCAAGCATTGTAGTAAGGCAGTCCAGGTACCAATCCTATCTCTACTACCTACTGGGTTACTTAACTTCTTTGAGCCTCCAATTTTTTGTAAAGTGAAGATACTCTTATAGGGTAATTATAAGAGCCAAATCAAATGAGATATCATTGTAAAGGGCTCAGCATAGTGCCTGGTATTTAGCCCTCATTAAATGGATTGTTTTTGTTCTTGATTTTTATTGTCCCACAAAAAATGTGAAGTGTTGTCATCTCAGAATTGCAAATGACAAAAGGGAGGCTTTCTCCCCCCACTCTCCCAAGAGTCACAGACTAACGTCTATCATATATGTATAATCTTCCAAGTACAATATGCCTCCAAGGAAGTTCCCACCAGGGAGCAGACATGTGGTGTGAGAGGAAAGAATTGACAGATGCTGAAATGTCAAAATAAGAGTTTTGTTGGACTGAGATAAATTGAGAATGTTGAGGACCTAGTGTTTGAACTTTTGAAACAAAAGGAAATTCATGACTGTTCTTGTATTAATATCTAAAACTTGCCCCTTAATGATTTAGGGGGCCATTGGATAGGTAGAAGAGTCAAGAAAAAAGCAGAAATTTAGCTGACATATCGGTTACCCACCAAATCCTGTATTATAACACATGTCCTCACTCCCACCTAACATTTCTGAACATACCTGAGGTATTCGATTTCAGCCTGGTGTTTTTTTCCTTTTATTTATTTACATTTGTTTAGCACAATCTGGCTGAAAATAATTTATAGGCATAATATTTACCATATATAAATTGCAATGTTTTCTCACATACCATCTCACTGAATATTATCATACCCATTGCGAGTTTTTTCATAGCTATGGAAAGTTTATTTGTTCTTTTAAAGGATTATTTTATGAAAGACTCACCACTTTTTAAATGGGAGATATCCAATATTACATTTCATCATACTTCACACATAATTTTTAAGGATGCCTCTAAGAATCTAAATAGTTGAGTCTTTCTTTCTCAATAAAAATTATTTTTTCTATTAGAAAAACTCAAATTTTCATCTGAGTCTACTTTCAAGTATGCATCTTTAAAAAAACATTCCAATTTCCTCATCATTTCTGTTTAAAGTCAGTGTTTTTATTCATCGTTTCATTTTTAAGATTCCCTTTATTCCATAATTTCAATGGCGTGTTCTGCTATAATGGAAAGTACGGACATCAGGAGATCTAAATTGTGAAACTTATGTAACTTGCACTATACTCAGTCCAACATCTTGAGGTCTAATTAAATACAAACCAAGTCAGTTGGCAAAAAGGTACAGTGTGGTGCTGTGGATATTAGCACCTTGTTAGCAGTCAAAAACCTGCTTTCTCAGGCAGAACCTATTTCTGAATACAAAGTTTTATATAGATAAAAGCTGCAATGTTTGAAAGGCATTTGATGAGCTTCTATTTGAATCCAGAAAAAGAAATATTTTTTACTAGCCATTTTTAATTTTAAAAAAAGAGCTAACCCAGTGCTCTTAAAAGCATTGGGTATTTCCCAAAAAACATTATGTTACTTCATAAGGTTCAATTTCTAGAAAAAGAGAAATGTCTATTAAAAATGGCACTACAAGTGATCTTGTAAAAAAAATATTATAAATGTATAATGTAAATAAAACTGAATTATAAGGTTCATGTCCCCTGGTGTTAGTCTAAATCTGCATCATCATCATCACAGCTAATTCTTATTGAACACTTACTATGTGACAGGCCCTGTGGTGAGTAATTGAATGAAGGAATTAGCTCAGTTAATCACCAGAATAAACCCCTGAAATTGGTATTATGTTATCCCCATTTCACAGATGAAAAACAAAAACAAAAAAAGCACAGGGAAATTAAGTCATTTGTCCAAGGTCACACAGATAGCACCTGGAGTTGCTGGCATTCAAATGAGATTTTTAACAGCTGTGTCCTCCCTAACACACCTATGGCCACAGGATGCTTCAAGCTGACCTTCTCCTCTTGGTCTGTCTTGTTTGTCTCAGAGGCCCTTTCTGGGATGTACGAGCTTCACATGCCTCCCTGACTCCAGCCAAGCCAAAGTGAGGAGAATGACCTGCAAAAATGCACTGGTTCGTCTTCCTTTTTAAATCATGCATAATATTAGAGCTTCCTTCATGGCACTATTAATTGAACATCTGGAATGAAAACATGATCATTCAGAATCATTGGAAAACATGTCTTTTTATTAAATATGCATTTAAAAAATTACCACCAATGACCACATATTGCACCTGGCCCTGAGCAACCTGTCTTAATTTGAGAACATATGGCTCACACCCAAGTATAAGCAGTATCCAACACAATAGTATTTTGCTATCACACAAAAGACAGACTGTCTTCTGGGGATTCAGTGGAAAGAATTCTAGAATTTAAATCAGGAGGCATTTTGCTGCCCTTAACTATGATCCTGAGCAAGTCACCTCTTGGGGCCATACCTGCCTCATTTCCAAATGAAAATGTGGGATGAGATCGTCTCCAGGGTCACGTCCAGCTTGCAAAGTCCAAGGTTCCTGCGGTGCATCTTACAAGGGTATATGTGAAACTTAGTAAATGTAGAATGTAAATGTCTTAACACAATAACTAAGAAAATGCCAGGAAGGCTATGTTAACCAGTGTGATGAAAATGTGTCAGACGGTCTGTAAAACCAGTGTATGGTGCCCCATGATCACATTAATGTACACAGCTATGACTTAATAAAAAAAAAAAAAAGGACAATAAATTTGTTACCTTGTCAGCAGGATTGGTTTTCAACTGATTTTGTTTTGGAGGAAACAGAGGCTTTAATAGACAACACAATCTGTTTAAAACCAAAATGTGCACGCTGGGATTCCACTTCAGGACCATGAGATCCTGAAAGACCTGAACTGGGCTGTCCTTTGTGATTTTAAAATTCTGTATCTCTGTCCCCTAAAAGATGCCTGCTCTCCAACTCATTACAGTTGATTTCTACATAGCCCATAGTCCTATGATATGCTAATAATATAATATACTGTGGGGTAAGAGCCACAGAGATCAGAAAAGTCTGATTGTTTCTGAATGCTAATATAAGGTATATACCACAGAGAAATTCAGTCTTAATGTTATTTACATCCTAGTAAATGGGTTTACTGAATCTTTTCCCAAGAGCACATTATTTCATAGGGGTATAGGGAGAAAGCTTGAGGGCATGAAAACTTGAAAGATCCTTCCACCCCAATTGACAAAGCTGCGGTGGGGCACACACAGTAAGGCTGTGCTGTTTTAAGAGAAGAATCCTACCTACTGCACAATTTTGCTGAAAGGTAGTTGGAGGGCTTGTGTGTGTGCGCACGCGTTAGCACACCGAAATATTTAGAAAAGTCAGGGCGGGTAGGTTGTGTGGGAGGCAGGGGGATTCAACGAAGGGAGAGGGAGACAGGGGATTCAATGAAGGGAGATTCTTTAGCCTTTCCTTCAAGTACATCTCCCTCCTGAGTACATTTACTTCCATCACAATGGACTAGAAGAGATCCTTGCTTAGTGGTGCAGAACCCTTGAGACCTAATTTAGCTTTTATAGGAAATTCAAAAAGAGACGGCACAAGAGCAAGAGAACAGAACAAAGATATGAGTTTGTACAGGGAATATTGATACTTGTGCACTGCTTCTGTAACTTTTAAAAGAAATTTTCTAAGTAAATGCTGACTTAGACTTTTCTGTTAGAGGAAGGCTGAGCTCCTCCCGCCAAACAATGCCCTGCTTTCCGAATCATCTTCACAATTTCCGACAGTCTGTCCTCTCAGAAGCTCGGGTGCCTTGGGTTTTATGCTGTGAAGGTCAGGAAACATTTCAGAAAAATAAATTTTCCCTTTTAATTTCTTAAATGTGTCCTTCCTAGGATGTCCAGAAATAGGAAAGTTACATAAATGCAAATTAAAACAGGCCAGACAAGCTGTGGCCACTAGTGTAGCTGATTGTTTTTTTATTCACATTTCACAGCAATTTCCAAGAACATCACCACATCCTTTGTTAACTACTATCAATTAAAATACCTCTGAGAGGCAGGTACAATAATGCACTATTTATTGTCCTTTTTCAAAAGATCCACTTTTTACTAACTGCTAAAAGCAGCACGCAGAAACTTAGGGAAAAGGGGGGTTGGAAGAGGCCTGCCCTTAAGGATTCACAGACTATGGAGTTAAGACATTCTTTCCAATGCTGTATCGTAAAAAGAAAAAAAAAAAATCAGCTCCTTACATAGGCAATCAATGGAAAGGATGAGACCAGAACCTAGACATTCTTCTTTCTCTTCTGTGGCAGGCACGAAATCTAATAAATTGTCATTCACAAGCAATTTTGCCACATAAATATACAGTTGTTAGTGCAAAAAGCCCAAATTTTGTGGACGGCTCTAACAGTGTAGTACTGGAAGGCAGGCTGACTTGAAAACAAACAAACAAACAGAGCACTTTGAAAACCTTGAGCTTTGAAATCTAATGTCTTTCTGCTCTACTTAGGTTCTGAGTCAGCTGGGATCATTTACTTGCCCCTCTGAGTCTCAGTTTCCTCACCTGTTTAGTATGATAATGAGTCCTACTTCATTGGATAGGTGTAAGAATTAAATGAGGCAATAAATATCAAAACTAGCATGTTCTCAACTAGTTGTATTATTATCTGATAGACAGCAACAATATATAATATTTGCAGTTTTAAAAGTTGGCTTCCAACAGCGATGCTGCATTTAATATGCCATTTTGGGGCCTGGCTTTCTTTTCTTCACAGTGTGAACCTGCCTGTGGTTCTGTTGATCTTACATCTTGCCTGATAACAAAGTAAAGCATGGTCACTAACCTTAGAGTCTTTCACATCCTGTAGTCTATTTACAGTCTATGGCTCCATATTATTGCAGGCCTATTAGACATGAACACAAAATAAAAGGAGGAATTCTGTGATTTGAGAAATTAACTGACCAGGTCGAGGTGTTTCATGGAGGCAATGATCATTGTGGGTCTAACCCTATGCTTAGTTATGGGGCAACTGGATGCTGACTGGCATTC
This sequence comes from Nycticebus coucang, assembly GCF_027406575.1. Taxonomy (NCBI): domain Eukaryota; kingdom Metazoa; phylum Chordata; class Mammalia; order Primates; family Lorisidae; genus Nycticebus; species Nycticebus coucang. The sequence goes on from NC_069781.1 coordinate 85,740,324, forward strand.
CCTACTAGCTAGAAAAATACATGGACATAGCATTTTCCGGTCCCTAAGTTCTGCCATTGATGAAAACTTGATTGTACCACTGCATTAATCACAAAGCTTAAGCTGAAACTCCTGTTTTTATTCTGGGACGATGATTTATTCAAAATAATTTTTCACTTATGGGTCTAATCATAAGCCCAAGATGATTCAGATGGTGAACTCCAGCTGTAACAACAGTATCATCCAGAAAAGTAACCACATGTATATTGAATCCCTTGAAAGTTTTCCATAACAGATCTAGGGGGTGATAAATCATGCAAACTTATTCTATAATTAACTAAAGTGTTTCTTTTCCATCACCATAATCTAAAAGGATTAGCCCATGACCTTTAGTGGGATAAATCAGGGGGCCGTAATCTACTCTGGTGTACATAATTAAATTCAGATTTTAAAATTTGACAGAAAGAAAATGGAAACGTGCACCAAAGTGAGCCTTTTCAACACTTCAAAAGGAAGTCTTCACAGCAAATAAGTTTGAGCAATGAATGATATCTCTACAGTAAATAGCACAGCTTTTAATAATGTATTTTAGAACTTTTTCATAGGACTCTCCTGAAACCTCCTGTTCATATCATCTGGGAAAGTTACTGAGTAAGTTACATGGATAAACCATGAGAACGAGGCTTCTACAGTTTATTCCTGATCTTGGACTATAACAAAGCAAATTGCTTATTGCTCTACATGGTACCTGACACAATGATTATCTATCGAATGAATGCACCAAGGAAACTGAACTACACTTTGTTTCCTAATCTGTAATAATATGAAAGCACAATTGGCCTCCTTTGTATGGTTTGCACACAATTATAAGGACTGTGAAGCAATGTTGCTGCAGTTCTTCAATCTTTCACAAATATGCTCCTACTGTACTATTTCCTATGTCTCCCAATTCTGCTCTTGTCTTGGTTTTGTTCCCAGCTGGCTTCTGTTTTCTAATGCCACTAATACATTGTACATTAAAACCATTCAGCAGTCACTTAAGACCTTTTTGCAACAAAGCAGAAGATGGATGGATAGAGAGATAGACAAATAACTTTCTCCAGAAAACACCTTACCAAATTTTAGCAATAAACTTAGCAAAATTATTGAATGTTTCAATGCTTTCAATTTCAAATTTACATTTTCAGTCCTCTAAAATGTTGACTTTCTTTGGAGAATTGCATTGTGCTGGATTTATTGATTTCCACTGAGCATGTTGAAAATGCCCATTGCTTGATGCATCATTAACATAATAATCAAGATCAAGCATTTTTAGATCCAAAATCACTGACATCAAAAACTCACAAACATTAGGAAAAAACAGAAGGTAGAATTTACCTTCTCTCTAGAAAATACTGACCAACATTATTCCATACAGTGATTTTATTACATTATTTTCTGAGTTATCTGTATGTAGGTCAAGTAAAAACTGAGAAACAGAGTTCACATTATTAACCCAAGAGCTGATCACAAACTGGTAATACAGCAGTGGATGGGTATTTACCTCAATAAGGATAAAGCCTAATTCTTTGATTTTGCTAAAATAAATCATTTACAATGTAGTGCATTGTCTGTCACTTGCTTCCCTAGAGGATGGTGTTGATATTCAGTTCTTAAAAATGGTTACCAAAAAGAGGAACAACATAAATCAGAATCTGTGCAGGTTATTCTTCACAAGGAACAACCTGTAAGCTGAAGTCATTGTTTGGCTCTCCACTGTTCCCAGATAATAAACCAAAGAATGGAAGGAAGTGTTTTGATGAATAGGGACGTCACTGCAAATCACTATTAACCTAAAAAAAAAAAGCAGCAGAATGTAAAATGCATGTGAGCACCTCTTTTCTAGCACCTGGCTTTAGCTAATCCTTATTAACCTAGCACATCACACTGATTTATGGGGTAGAGATGGTGCCACTTGAGTTTGGGTGCTTAATGAGCAGTAAACATTTGGTAGATATTTCTCGAGATTTGATTCTGGTTGCTAGCTGTTGATTCTCTTACAGTTTCTTCACTGTAAGTCCTTTAATTTGCTGTGGTCTTATGTTTCCCTCTTACAAATTTATATCATTTTTTCCTGTCATGTCACAGTTTTTCCGTCATCTCACATTGTTCTCCCTATTGGGATAGATTGCTTCTCTCTCCTGTTCTATTCCTTTCACCTTCTCTTTTATTTTCTATTTTTCGTTCATTTTATTTCAATAGTCTTCTAAATTTTTTTTCATTTACTTTGAAAGATTTTGTTTGACTCACTTTCCTTTTCTTTAATGTGTCTATGTTTGGTCTTTTCATTAAACATTTCCACCTTTGACAAAAGTTTATCAAAATTGCCACTGGATTAAGAAAGATTGAAAAAACTCCTTCTTGTTCCTGCATGACTTTGTTCAAACACAAAGCATAAACCCATGTTCATAGGCCATGGAGCTGATCTCAAAGTGTGTTTGCCTCACATGGGTATTATTTTACATTTATGAACATTTCACACCTGGAAAATTCTAGTCACAGCTTTCAAAATAAAATTGATCACCTAATTGTCAGTGCCCCATAATCAGAACATTAAAATGAAAATAACCACTCATAGGTTTTTCTTAATTCGTTTTCCTAGACCCTTTGTCTAGGAAATTGTTCATCCAAATACTTTATAAACTTTATTTCTTTGATAAGGATAAGTAATCTTTTCTCCCCTGTTGAATCTTCATTCTAGAATCAGTATCAAGTATGGCCTGATAATTTTAATGAATTGATTATGCAGCTGAGCATGTTGGAGTTTATACTCGGTCCTTAATTCCTGAGCTGTGAAATACTTGAGGATAAGTCAATGGTACATCACACCAGAGTTTAAAATTTGCCACACGAAAATTATTGGCATGACTTTTATAATTGGGTGAACCACACATTTTTAGCAAATATTATATGTCAAAACTTCTGCTAGTTCTGAGGGGGAAAAGAGGAACAAAGTAAAAATCTCATCATCAAGAAAGCCAGGGCTATGATCAACCAGTAATTCCAGGGCAGAGTGATATGCCAGGGCGAAGTTTTATAGAAGGTTCTAGGAAGTCACAAAACAGGGAATTTCATCTGCCTTGGGTGGCAGATGAAGGTAAGGGTAAGGAAAGCTCTGAAGAAGAGTGAGATTCTTTCAAAGAAAGGAAGTGTTACCATCAATCTAAGCAAGAGCAATGTCCAAAATGTGATCCACTTCTTACCAGTTATGAAAGATAATTAAATTGGAAAAAACTTGCCATAAATGATTGATACTACAACATAATTACTATCATCTCTTAGATCCTAAGTCTTAAGAAATCCTGAAGGAAATCAGAAGGTCTTGATTTCTGCTGAAAAGTTAGTTAACTTCATTTTCTCCTGACCTTTTCATTTCCTTTCTGTAAGATGAGCTGTTGATTTAAACACATACATGAAAATGGTCAACTAATTTATAGGAGAAGATAATGTTTAAATATCTATTGTATTGTTTGCTCAAACTATTCCTGTGGCTCTTCTCTGTTTGCATAATGTAAATACTTTTTCCATCCACTATTGATTCTTCCCTTGTCCAGTAATCAAAGCTTAGATCAACCATCATAATGCAAATATGAAAATCCAAATTCAAAAAATTATCATATTTCTCTTTCTTTTATGTCCAACAATAAAAAATGAAAATAAAAAGTGTTATATAGCCTGTAAAGAGCACATCTGGAAATTTAATGACCATGCTTTAAATTTGTGAAAAATCCTTTGGAAAATAGGGCTTTGATTCTAATTACTTAATATCATATATTCTAATAATTTACTAACCTAGTAAGTAGGATCTTTAAAAAGGGAAATTATTATATTCACCTTGGATCTGTTGTACCACAAAGCTAAGGATATACAAAATACTCAAAAATTACTCATCAAATTATATTCACTTTTACTTAAATCTAAGTCTGCTTAGTGATCTACATTCGTACTGCCAGCAAATAAACACAAAAGATTAACCCAAAGACATACTCTTTAGATCAACAATGATAATGCAAGCTCCCAATTTCCAAATTTTCAAGCAATATTTCATTTTGTCAAGTCAGTGGAGAAAGAAATGTGTTCATGTGCCTTAATCACTACTGTGACTTACTAATTCCTTTGTAAATAGTACGTGGAATTTATAAAGAGTTGAATGTTACACTGATTTTTCATTACTAGCTAAAGGCTTTCATGCCATATAAAATGGATTCTAACATCAAAGTGGGGAGAAGTCTTTTTTAGCAATCAGTGGGAAACCAAACAGTTGTATAGTCTAGTTAATAAAGTTAGGCAGTGGGGTGGTAGAACTTTATTGTTACTGTTTCTTTAGAGAAAGCTAGAGATTTCTCTTTATATATACTGATCAAATAATCTTCTACTTCCCATCTTGCATTTCACATGTTATTAAACTAGCCAGGATTTTCTTCCTTGGTCCTTCTTAAAAGGACAAGGATATATGGTGCCAACCCAATAAGACACAGCAAGTAGTCAGGTATGTGGGAAACCTGATTTATGTTCACACGTTCCCATAGAAAGATAAATAAATTAAAATGTACATGTTTTAGTTTTTATAAGTATATATAATTCTGGTGTTTTTGCTTTCCATCCTCATTCCAATAGCACCCTGATGGGTGTTCTCCTTTGCTTCCTGAAAATCCCAACTAAATTAGAATCTCATTTTAAAAGTATCTCGGATAGTTCTAACATAGAGCTAAGGATGAGTGACGTTAAGAAAACAAATGCCAACAAATTTGTGAATAAATTTTTAAAAGGGAAAAAAATTGCAAAGCATTAGTTAGAAAATACAAGGTCGGAATACAGCAACTTTAAGAAAAAGTCGAGTTTTCTATGAATCTAATTTACAGCCTCTTCACACATGCTCCCTTTCCAATAAGAGATGGACTATCAACTCTCCTGATTTGGAATCACTCAAGTTGTAGTAGGTGCCTGACTTGCATCAGAACCACCAGGGAATTTATTTAAAATGCAGATTACTGAATCAAAACCAAAAGAGAGGGACTCAATAATGTAACAAACATCCACTTTTTAAAAAGACCCCAACATAATTCTTAACACTGAAGTTTGAGATTCATTATTCTTGTTAACTCAGGGAAATAAAGGCTTCCATTTAACATTACAATTTGAGCAACTAGTGAGAAAAGAACTAAAAGACTTATCCAGACTCAACTAGACAGTCAGCAACCATGATCCTGACATGGAGCTCATGTTTTTTCTCCTGTTCATCGCTTCCTCCATCACCTGGTTTCTGCTTTCTCAGCTTTGAAGCTGCTCTTAAGACCTGGGCTGGCACAATGGGACAGGTCTCTCTTCATCAAACCCCGGCTTCTCAGAATTTCCCATGACGTCTTTAAGTTACTGAGGGTGCGTATGTGAGACATCCAATGCAAACTTCTGCTGACCATCAAAAAGTTAAGCTTATGCCAGAAGTGTAGGGCAGGGATATTTTGTTGGATGGCCAATGTTCTGTGATTTGTGTTTTGGCTGCCGTGCGTTCTGTTTTTGTTTTTTTTTTTTAATTATGTAGTTATAACCAATTTCAGAATACATACACATCTGTAATAATATAAAAGAGACATTTAGGGAAAAGATGGGAGACCCTTGTGGCTGATCAGAAATAAAATGTACAGCCAAGGAGACAACAACCAAAGCAAAGAGACAACCTACACAATGGGAAAGGATATTTGCATATTTTCAATCAGACAAAAGCTTGATAACCAGGATCTATAGAGAACTCAAATTAATCCACATGAAAAAAGCCAACCATCCCATATATCAATGGGCAAGAGACATGAATAGAACCTTCTCTAAAGAAGACAGACGAATGGCTAACAAACATATGAAAAAATGTTCATCATCCCTATCTATTAGAGAAATGCAAATCAAAACGACCCTGAGATATCATTTAAACCCAGTGAGAATGGCCCACATCACAAAATCTCAAAACTGCAGATGCTGGCATGGATGTGGAAAGAAGGGAACACTTTTACACTGCTCATGGGACTGCAAACTAGTACAACCTTTCTGGAAGGAAGTATGGAGAAAACTCAAAGCACTCAAGCTAGACCTCCCATTTGATCCTGCAATCCCATTACTGGGCATCTACCCAGAAGGAAAAAAATCCTTTTATCATAAGGACACTTGTACTAGACTGTTTATTGCAGCTCAATTTACAATAGACAAAATGTGAAAACAGCCTAAATGCCCACCAACCCAGGAATGGATTAACAAGCTGTGGTATATGTATGCCATGGAATACTGTTCAGCTATTTAAAAAAATGGAGACTTTACATCTTTCGTATTAACCTGGATGGAAGTGGAAGACATTATTCTTAGTAAAGCATCACAAGAATGGAGAAGCATGAATCCTATGTACTCAGTTTTGATATGAGGACAATTAATGGCAATTAAGGTCATGGGGGGGGAGGAAAAGCAGAGAGAGGGAAGGAGGGAGAGGGGTGGGGCCTTGGTTTGTGCCACACCTTCTGGGGGCAAGACATGATTGCAAGAAGGACTTTACCTAACAAATGTAATCAGTATAACCTGGCTTGTTGTACCCTCAATGAATCCCCAACAATAAATATATATATATGTATATACACCTTTTAGAAATGTATGTTTTAAAAAACAAACATAACAACTATGTTCAGTAACAGAGCTGCACTGGGCTCTAACATCGGACGCGCTCAAGAGAGCTTGGGGTAGTTGCCTTTCGGAGAATTTCACAAACATAAACTTGTCTGAAAGGAAGGTTGGAATTAAAGTTCTAGATTCTATCCAGTGCTTTTTTTCTATATGGATGTATTTACACCTACTCACAAAGGACAATTTGGGAAAGACACCTTAATTAATTAAAGCTAATTAAAAATCTCAGGAGGATTTGGACCTAGAAACCAAAAATATGGGTAGTCAACCATTGTTGTTAGTACTAATACATTTTTCAGCCTGAAAAGACTTTGATGATTTTTCAAGTTTTAAGTTAGAAATTTATTCTCAAGCACCTTTTAGAAAGGATGCAGGGAGAAGCTTTAATTACCATACTGCACTGTAGAAAACAGTGTGATAAATTACACACTTCTGGTCATTTATTCTTTAAGTCTTTACTGAGCACCTATTATGTTCTAGTGCCTGTTCCAAAATTTGGGAAGGCAACAGTGATAAAAAAAGATGAAAGACCCCTACCCCAAAGAAACCTATATTTCACAAGGGAGAGACAGACAATAATAAAAATCAAAAATAAAATAAAATAAAATCAATAGTGTTTGCGATGGTGCTAAGTTCTACACAGAGAAACAAAGCATTGATGGGGTTTAGAGAGTGGCGGCTCTATAAGAAGTTACAGATAATTATTCCTATTTTTTTCCTTCTGTATGATCAAAGTAAAATCACATCTATTACCAAGAATTATTTTAGGATTTATAAGCTCAGCGTCATTTAGCTCAACCCCCTGCTTCCACAGAAGTGAGAACAGAGCCCACAGCAGTTCACATTTTGATGTAGATTCCCAAGGTCTGAGTTCAAGTCCACTCACATGGAGACCAGTGCTCTCTGTGCTGTATCCTGTTCCTCTCTTAGGAGTTTAGAAGTTGTCCCTTCAAATTCGTTTTGTCACTACAAACGAGCAAACGAGTCCAGACTTTGACTAAGAATGTTTTCACTCTTCCAAAATATTTCTCTCTGTGTATCTCACCAGCAGCGTGTTTATAGGGTAGCAGGTTGACTTCCTGCACTTGAAGATAGATGGCTGCTAACACCATGTTGTGAGTGGTGACGTAATTTCACATAATTCCAAATGGGGTTTCAGAGCTACTCTTCCAAGACAGAGATCTATATAGACTATCAACAGATGACCATAAATATAGTTTGCTATAATTTATTTTTAAACTATCTATGTGTTTTTAAAAGAAACTCCAAATCTGTCACTCCCTTTTCTCTAAACTTTAGTAACATAAAAGTCGAGATCATTTTTCTGTTGGGGCAAGAGAGAGACCTTGAAAGAAGAGAAGCAAGAAATGACCCAACTTGAGTGAAACTGGGATCTACATAAAAGACTGGGGGGTGCTTAGAGTCCAAGTGTTGAAACACTTCTAAAGTGCAGTTATTACTAGAAGTAACTGTGAAAATACTACTCTCCTAGCGCAGCTGCTCCCTGCATATTTGCTTTACTGAAAAAAGAAAAATGTTTATTCTGGTTAGTACTGCAAGCCTCAGGCATCAACGTCTCAAGTGTCTCCTAATCTCTGCTCACACAGCCATCCGTCTGGCGGTGGGAAAGGCAGCAGCCCTGGATGTTTGAATGCAGGATTTAGTGTGCCAGGCCAAAGTCTTGTTACCCTTTCCACTTGTAAACTGTGAACAAATGAGGGAAAGACACAGACGGACTGTGGCTATACCTAAAGTGGTTTTTACACTCTAAATGCGAGCAGAATTGGGTTCCCAATACCATTTAGGGATAACCCGAATATTATTTCTTCTGAACGTAACATCTTCTTTTAGAATATGACTACAGTTATTTTCTTCTTCATCTATAATATTGAACAAGCATTTATTGACGAGCTATTAGGTGCTAGTTCTTTAGGTTTTGTTGCAAGATTGAGAAGAGTGAGTGACATTCATTGTGTACCTACGCTACCCCAGAACTAGTCAGACAATCCCATGAAGTGGATATTGTTATTAATACTATATTTTCCATGAGAAAATGACACTAAGGTAGGTCAGATAGCATTCATAAGGTTATGTCTTTGATGAGCTTTGCAGCTAGGATTTCAGACTAGCAGGATTCAAGTTCATGGAGCTTGTTTCAACAACGGGTTGATTGAACTTTCTTTACTTGACCACTGTTTCTAGGAGGAGTGTCATATCCATGAAAGATGGTTGAGGAATGGAGAAGTATCATTGCAAGCATCAGTTATTTCACAACTAAGAAAAGTCCCTCTTATCCCTCTTGCTATTATAAAATTTTCAAGTGGGCTTTGTTTTCTTGATAGAGGGGAGGGAAGGGAAGGACTTCTCAAAGTTGATTTGTTATTGAAAAATTAAGAAAGAAAAAAGGAACGATAGTTTATAGTGACAAGAGGATTGAACAAAAGAATAAAAAAGATAAATGAGAAAGGAATATGCTATGAATAGTTAATGCAAGGCTAGAAAAATAATACCACTGAGATCATACTTAACAATTTAGTTGTTAACAATAAAAAAAAGTTTATTTAATTTCTTCTACTTATAGGATCACTGCATATTTATCCAGAATTTAAACCTTTGAGAATTGATGATTTTTGGCCTCAAATTCTAATCTATGCCTCAAATGGGCATAATAATAATGACTTTGCTTGACAAATAGTAAATTTTAAATAGTAAAATTTACTATGAACAAACATTAATTATGTTTATTTTTAAACATAAATCCTATTTTAAGAGCTAATACAAAGCATTTTAAAAGTGCTATAAACAGTACCTAGTATATAACCACTAAATAAGTGTTGGATATTATAATTTTTTATTATTACATATCTTGTGTGCAAGCATGATACCTAGGGACACAAAAACTGATTTCCTCATCTTTGCCCTAAATTATGAGGATTTTTTATTAAGTTGGTGTATTAATAAATTTAGCAACACTCCAGAGCTATATCAAAGAGAACTACATGAGATTGGCAGCATGCAGGTGATGTGGTGTAAATACTTTGTCACCCCAAATATGTAAGCATTTCATATTTCTGAAAATTAATCTTCCCTTTCTGTCCCCACAAATCTCTGAGATAAATCCAAATTCCAGTCCACGTATGATGGAAAGTCACATACATTAGCAAAATATTTTCCAAACAGAAGCAAAAGTCTATTCCCTATTACATTTCAGTGCTTGGAAAAGAAAACATGATTCTGTTCACTCCTTTTGAGAGTTATCTGTAATTTCTCAATATTTTTTTTTTAAGTTTAGAAAAATCAAAACTATCATATTTGGTATATCCTGAAATTGAAACCAAATAAACTCTGGAGAATTAAAACAAAACCAGGGTCTCTAAAGGGGACACTGACCACGTTATGGACACTGCTATGAAAACTTTGCATTGCTTTCCGCAAGTAAAATTGGCCATATAGCCATCTGGAGAGGAAATTTGGTCTTCCTTGTCATACAGATGCAGGGATGATGGACCACGCAGAGGAAAAATTGTCACATTCTGCTATTTGTACTGATAATCAGAAAGCACTCATCTAGGAAAATATAGAAACATCTGAAATCACACCTGTGGCCTGAGATCATTTATTTTTCTTTATATCTCTCTTTTCTATAAGTATCAATTACAAATATGGACCCCTTCCACACTGGCCTCAAGGTGGACTTCTTTATTTTATTTTCCTTTATTTTATTTGAGACAGACTTTCACTCCATTGTCCAGCCTGGAGGACCATGACATTAGCCTAGCCCACAACAACCTCAAACTCGCAGGTTCAAATGGATCCTCCTGCCTCAGCCTTCCGAGAAACTGGGACTACAGGGGCCCACCACCACTCCTGGGTAATTTCCTATTTTTACTACAGATGGGTTTTGATCTTACTCAGGCTGGTCTCAAACTCCTAAGCTCAAGGGCTCTTCCTGCCCTGGCCTCCCAGAGTGCCAGGATTACCAGCAGGAGACACCCTGGCATGACTAGCTTTCTATCTATGGCAAGCTAATTGTTTATTTCCCCGATGACTGAGACATTTTTAAATAGCGTTTTCCTTCTTATACCTATTTATTAAATGTTATTCTTATCCCAGATGTCAATTTTTTATAACTCTTCATTTTTGTGCTGTTTTATAAAATATGATCCTATCTTGCAATATAACACTACCTAATGACACTACTTATCTCATGAAGAAACCTCCAAAACATGGGAACACTTTAGTAGGGAGGCAGTTTACTTTGAAACAGTAAGAATGAGTGAGCACACACCTTCTCAAAGGTATAAACCGATGACCTAAACACTGAGATTTCACTGATGACTGTACAAAGTGATGAAGACGGGTCAAAGTGAAGTGCGGCTGTCAAGCTTCTGCTGCTTCTTACAGCCAATGGGTGCGAAGATTCACCTGTAGAGTAAGTCCATGCACACCACCAAATCAGAAATGGTCCCAGAGCAGCCAGGTTTCTGCATATTATACCCAAGTATAAAGTGAAGATCTGGAAGTACCAAATTTCCCTTCCTGAGTAAACGGCATTCCCATTCAGAAATACCGAGTCTGTGGTTTTATGTCATCATATCCCCCTGTGAAATGCAGTTCTCTTAGGAGATGAGTTTACAGGGCTCAGACGTCTAGGTTCAGACGTGTGAGCGTTTGGTATATATAACCATTGCATAATGTCCTTCTTTAAATAGAACGACAATCAAGTTTTATTGTTATTTGGCTTTACTATACAAGAGGGAAAAAAAGCCTTACATTTTTTATATCTTCTTCTGAAAGAAAAATAAAATAGAAATGAACTCAGAATAGCTTTTCTCTTTCCACCCTTCCCTAGTACATTTTGAGTGTAAACATGCTAAACCGTACATGAGAATTTTTTGTAAAGACTGTTACACTTCTTGCAAATGGGGTGCAGTTTTCATAGAGGGGTATTGAATTCTTAGTCTTGAAATTCATAGTGTCAAAATTATCACCATTTAGAGTCATGCCTTGAAATTTTTTTTCTTTAGAATAAATGCTATGTGATGTTTGAAGCCCATGAAAAACCTTCAGTGTTTCTTTTTATCTAAGCTGACACACTGTCACTGTGAATAAAAATAAAAGAACATACGATGCTGTGGAATTGTTTGCAATCATAAAATTTGTTTCAAGCTTACCTGTCCTTGATCAGTTATCCATGACCTCTAAAGTCAGTATCATTAAATAGTTTCTAAGAATCAAAACTTGAATAATATTTCTATAATCCTTTGCAATGCTGTTCTATAATAGGAGAATGATCAAATGTACATGCAATTCTATTTCAACAGCAGTCACATTAACTAGATGTGGATGTCTGTGAAGATCATTAAAACCTACCAGACTTTCCACACTACCCCTCTTTTTTCTCAGTGTTCAGTTTTAATATCAGCTCCAAAACATCACTCTAAGCTTAAGTTTTCATTTTCCCTTTCCACTCTCACTCACTCCTTCTAGTCTTTATTCCTTGAGAATTCTATTTTCCTCCTAGTATTGCTAATTAGGATGAAGAATACAACACTTTACTATATACTTGCAGGACCAGGGGAGACCTGCTTTGTTAATGGTTCAGCCACACATCCTACTCTATGGGAGTAAAATTCTTATCTTTGACCTATCCTTGATGTCCAGCATATCCTTCAGCACATCAGTACTGAGCACCTTACCAGGAGACCCTGGGTAAATGTGGATAGAGTGGTAACATACTCCATAAGTTAGAAATGGCAGCTGGCATAATGAGTCCTATAGTTAGCTTTTGTTGGGCACCTTTTAAATAAGTTGCCTTCATTTTAAAAGCAGGAAACTTTGCAAAAATCCAGATTTCCCGTTTCTCTTTTAACAAGGCAGGAGATTTGTGCCCCCATTCCCATAAGTCAGCGGTATCGGAGCTGAGACATGGCCACATGGCCTCCATTGTCCAATGGGCATGTTCCCTCTCTGCCCCCCACACCCAGGTTTTCTGTGTCCTCTGAACTTGCTTCCCTCCTTACACTACCTGCCTGGCCTCTCAGGCGTTTGTGTTTGCTACCTCTGCTCCTCACAAACATTGTTCCAAGGCTTTCTAATTCATCTCAAAATTGGAATTTCTCCATGAGGGAAAATGACAAGTACTTTCCTCTGAGAGGATCCAGTGAGTGTCAAAATGTTTTCTCTAGGGCTTTCTTCATATTTATGCAAAATTTCACAGGACTTTTCTTTATAGTTTATATGCAGCTGCTTCCACTCTGAGAATATGATGAGATCTGCATTTTTGAAACATTCTGTACGACGTCCTGAAAAAATTACTAACAATGGCAGTGAGCAACATCCCCAACCTGGAATAATACCAATGACCGTAGCACAGAGGCAGAGTTCCTTTGACCTATATGTGTTTAATCACAATGCGATTTTCCAAGGGTTAACAAGCCCTAATGGTTATTATTATATTTTTGTTGTTGTTATTTTAATCTATCTTCGCACACACATTTTTTTTTAATTAATTTAATCTGAATGGGCCTGGTCAAGTTTAGTTAAATTGATTGCAGACTAGGCATCAATCAATAGCTCCATTTCTCGCAAGTTTGGCTTTGCTATGATATCCATGAGCTACAGGAGTTATGATTCTTTAGGAGGGACCTAGAGAAATGTTTTAAATTCTTTTTTAATGTATGTAGTGCTGGTAAATTTTCAGGTTTTTTTAAGCATATGAATTACGTCCTCTTACTGAAAAGTTAAAAGTTGTTGACAGTTTGCAAAAAAATGCATCCAATAAAGTTGGTCTAGGGCCACTTAAAGAAGGACATGAACCATTGCCTTGTTTATTTAATCATGTATTAGGAAGAAAATCCATCCAAATAGTAAATGGCCTCTCTGGTGTCAGAATAACTGTTCTGTTGACAACATTATTCATATCACTGCTGAGTGTTCTCCAGCAGACTACGTCCAAATGTAACTTTTCTAATAGAAGTTCGTTCTTCTGTTTTGAAAGTGTCTATTTCCTATGTTTGCTGTTTTCTTCCTATGGTTAAAATGTCCAGGTTCATATAGGGATAAAGAATAAATAAAATCCTTTTTAGCACTCCCTTAGGGAACCAAGAGGGTTCTGAGAAAGAAGTTTCTCTCAGAGATGGAGTAGTAAATGGAGACTGGTTGTTAAAGGGCACTAGTTAAATATGATTGATAATGGCCTGATATTATTTCTTTGATCTTATTTCTTTTCTCCCCTTTTTAATCCACATGAATAGTAATGAACACAGCCGAGTGAATGAACACAAAAGCAAGAAGCCACTGTGCGCATTTTATACCCTCCGATCTAACGAGCACATTGTCTTTAACATCGTTAATGAGTTTTGCAAAATCGGTAATATTTTCATAGAACACCATTGCAGCTTGTTTAAGGGTCATTTGACCACATTTTGCCCCTGGCGCTAGGGAGATGGCTTCATTTTTAATTACAGATGCTAATTCTAATTAGCAGGCCTGGAAAAAGTCAGACTGAGTTCTGTGTGAGCCTGTCCACCCTCTTCCACCCCAGATGCTAACTTGAACCCCAAAGCCCCAACATGTAAATTCTGTGGTGCCTGAGAAAAGATGCAGAAGTGGCCGCTCCTCCCTCTCTGGTGAATACGGAGGCAGAAAGTATTTCAGCATAATGATTACAATAATATTTTCACTCTGAAGCTACTGTACCCCAAAGTGGCTATGTCAGGACATCATTTTTTTCTTTTTCTGTTTTCTCAACCACAAAACCAGGCTCACAATTGGATTTGGCAGCTGCCGAGCTACCCTAATATAGCAGCAGACGAATCCAGGCAAAGAACAGATCTATCACTGTATCTGACTGATCTTTCTGCTTATGCACAGTGACAAATTCTCACCTCTCCATATAGATCAGCGGGCTCTGTAACCAGTCAGTCACGCAGAAGTTGTGACAGCGCATCACAAGATTGGCAATTTGGAGCCCTAGAGAACAAGGTGAAACATGCAGTTATTTTACATGAAAACTGCAGTCCTTCCCAGAGCAACATAGGGGTGTGTGTGTGTGTGTGCACATTATCTTACAAAAAGAGACATGTTCTATTCACTTGATTAAAATACATGGGGGAAGGAGATGAAAAAGCAAATCTTTGTGCTGGAGAAGGGGGATTTACATTGCCTATTAGATAAAGACTAACCAGATCTTTTTTTCCCCACTTGCTTCTAATTTACTCAGAATGGCTCAATCAAGGGAGTGCCTAGCTAATGAGAACATGTGTACGTGTCACTGGGATTCCAGGGTTATGGCTAGGATGGCAAAGAGAAAAATATTGGGATACATTTTCCAATCATTCTCCTTCTGGATCTAGTAAAATACACTCCCCGGAGGCTTCTTTTTAGTCAAAGCCTCCAACTTGTATGGTTCAATTTAAGAGCTTTGAGAAATGGCTTTGGTATTTGCAAAGATTTTAGAGAAACTTCCTTTGTCATTTTATGGTAAGCATATTCACAAAATAAGATGTCTGGCTGCTTCAAAAATGTTTCAGGGTATGAAGTGAAAATCATTCCCACCGCTATCCAAATTCAGAAAAAAGCAGGCACCTGCTAATAAAAGCAATCTAGTAATAAGGCATGTTTGTTGAAATTTATGGGTTGTGATATGCAAATGACTGTATTTGAACATTACTCATTTACCAGAAGTTAAATACAAGAACAAATGACTTAAAAATAAAATGATGTAGGATTTTAAGGTTGTTGTTATCTAATAATTATAGACATGAAAGCTAGTGAATCCTGGTCTTAGGACGATCTTAAGTCATTGACTCGACAGATATCCCCAAATGGAAACAATGGCATCACATGTAAAATGTAAATCTATCACAAAATCTAACAAATGTCTCTGCTTACACGAACTATTAAATTCTTCCATTAACTTACTTCCACTAGAAAAGATAAGACCTTATTGAGTATATGGCTTATTCTGTTGAGATAATTAAAATAACGTCTTATTTTTAGGTTTAAAAAAAGGAGGAGCCAGTTACTGCATCTATTTACTGAAAAGGAGCTAAGATACTACATTAAAATTGATTAGGATATTGAGGAGGAAGCCAAGTAAAGAAGGAGGAAGAGGATAGGAAGATGTAACAGAAGAGGAAGTGGACATTGGAAATATTATATTAACTCTAACATATTTCTATAGGGTAATATGTAAAGAGGACCACTCTGTGTTAACAACTAGATCTTAAAGTTCATCTAAGTCCTTGGAAATACATTAACTGAAATTCTTCTCTTTTGGGGGGACATGAGCTTACCTTTTGTCCAAATATTTGGTCAATTAAGATTATAAACAACTCTGAATCTCCCTTTCTCTCACTGTCTGGAGCAAATTCAACTGACAATATTATTCCAAACCAATTGCTCATTCTGACTGCCCTGCAGTAGTAAGACCAAGTCAGTCACTTCAGGTTCCAAAAATGGATTGTGTTCGCTGGAGTCATTTATTAAATTGTTCCCATGGCAAGAGAAAGAAAAAAGAAAATTCTGAAGATGTAAAAGCTACAAAGAAGAAACATCAGCTGACTAGCCCAAGGTCACCTGGTGAGACAGCAATAAAGACAGCGATTTAATATCTGCCATTCAAAATGTTTTTAACTTGGAGAGAGGGTTCAGCAGGGGGAGAGGGGAGAACGTAAAAAAAAGAAAATTAAACTTTCCTAAGCTGTGTTAGTCATCCCCACCTAAGGAAGAATTTTTCTCTTATATTGATATTGCACTTTTATTTTTTGCACATGCAGTTAATTTATTTGAATTGATGTCCACAATCATTTGGTAATATATATAAGGCAGGTATAAGATCCATTTTACAGATAAGAAAACTGAGCCCCAGGAAATGAAGTGACTGACTTCAAGTAGTAGAAGTAGTTCAGAGCTAAGCTGGAAATAGAATGTAGCCTTTTATTCTCTGAATTGAATGTTGTTTTCTAGAACATCATGCTGCCTCCTTCATCACTGTCTCCTCCCCATGTGTCCTGACACAAATCTCTGTTGTTGCTTGAGGAGTTAAAGAATGAAGACTATGAATTCTCTTATGTAGTAAATAGAGGAGAATGAAGCATTAATGTATTAAGCATCTGAAAGCAGAGAAAAGACATTTTTCTATATTTGGCTTTGTAGTTCTTTAGAGTTCTTAAGGTTTTATTTTTTTCTCTTACTCACTTTTGTCTACTCAGAAGAAAGTTCCCAGAGCATCTCCTGAGACTTGAAAAGGCTGATTTGTTTCACTCCTCCCCGTGAAACCCTCAACTCTGGTTAAATATAAGGAATCTTCAAGCCGGTGTTTGTTTCCTTAAAAGCAAAAATGACATTTCACTTTACTCATTCTGCTTCAAAAGTAAGCATTTTATTCATTAGTTCAAAATGAAACATTTTCAAAGTGCTTCCTTGCTGACTAGTCGCATGCTATTTGAAGTTTTAAATATCATTTGATGAGTTTTAGCAGTATAGACATAGAAATAATAAAAAAAAAGTTAGCTGATGACAAACAATACAGTTACACACGGCATAATAACATTTTGGTCATTGATGGACCACGTATATCATGGTCATGCATGAGATTATAATGTACCCGAAAAATTCCTACCACCTGGTCATTATTAGAGTGGTTATGACATGATAGGGAAATTCCTTTTCTTTAAATATGAATTTAATGCAGTCTAAGTATACTGTGTTTATAAAGTCTACATTAGTGTACAGCAGTTCCCAGAGGACTTTGTGTTCACTAACACTCACGCCCTGATTTACCCAGAGAAACTTCCCCCACTGCATCCTCCAGTCATGGTAAGTGCCCTACACATGCGCACCGTTTTTTATCTTCTATACTCTATTTATACTGTACCTTTTCTATGTTTAGCTACACAAATACTTGCCATGTATTGGAATTGCCCGCAGTATTCAGGGCAATGATATGCTATGCAAGTTTATAGCCTACGAGCAGTAGGCGGTGCCACATAGCCTAGGTGTGCAGAAGGCTGTGCTATCTAAGTTTGGGTAAGTACACCTTGTGATGTTTGCACAATAAAATCACCTAACAGTGAATTTTCCACAACATGGAATACTTGTTGGATAATTTTGAAACAGTAAAAAGAAACATTATCACTAGAAAAATTTATGTTTTTGCCCACTATTCACCCCCTTATTAAAAAAAATTAAAGACCGGTGAAATAAACAAAACTTTAGGATTTGACAAGCAGGCGAAACAGTTAAAGAGGTTATCTATTTGGCATAAATTATTGTGAAAGCGTTTCTGCTAAGCGTTTTGCCTCAACGGTACTATTATAAATATGGTACACATCAATTATTTATAATTTATTAATAATTATTAATTATTCAGGCGGCGCCTGTGGCGCAGTCGGTAAGGCGCCGGCCCCTTTTACCGAGGGTGACAGGTTCAAACCCAGCCCCGGCCAAACTGCAACCAAAAAATAGCTGGGTGTTGTGGCGGGCGCCTGTAGTCCCAGCTACTCTGGGAGGCTGAGGCAAGAGAATCGCTTAAGCCCAGGAGTTGGAGGTTGCTGTGAGCTGTGTGAGGCCACGGCACTCTACCGAGGGCCATAAAATGAAACTCTGTCTCTACAAAAAAAATAATAATTATTATTATTAATTATTCAATTAAGGTAAAAATGAAATCATAGAACTTTGAGAGGTATTTATTTGTATATGTACATATGTGTATGTATATATATTATGCCTTATCTACTTAATACAATAATTTTGAGTAGCTTACAGCAAAAGCCAAAGATGCAAAAAATAAACAAGGGTAAAAGGAAGAGCTATATAGTAAAAGGAAAATGGTTCAGTCATAACGGAAAGCGTGACCTATAAAGTCAGACAAAACTGGGTTTGAATCCAAGATGTCCTGGCTGTGTGACCTTGGACAATTTACTCAACCTTCCCGATCCCCAGCCCCAGCATCAATAAAGCAGAGATAAGAATGTCCATCTCAAAGGAGCTAACTATGGCTGCCATGGTTTTTGTTCCTGATATGCTTTTGCTAATAGACTCTAATGCAATTAAATATATCTTTAAAAAAACAAAAACTTACATAAATGAAAAAGATAGATTGAAAAATAAAATTCTGACTTACATTCATTCTCCGATTATAATCATATGGAAATACAAAAAAAAAAAATGCCAAAGTTCATTTTCTGTAAGGTTAGAAAGATTAAGGCAAGTTTTAAACAAATCCTATAGAATGGTATTCATGCAAACACTTCACATATTGAGCAATACCGCATGGAGGTAAGCAATCAATTAAGAACCACAGCAGAAAATTGTAAGCAAACATCAAAGACATATACTTATTATGAAACTTATTGGTGTGTTTTGCATTAGCTTTCCTTTAGATATTGCTGGTCTCTCTTTGTATTTCCCCTTGAAATGCAACATCTTTAAAGAAATTAATTCTATCATTCCACGAAAATAAGTGCACAGCATCCCAAGATTGGTTGCTGTTCAGATGAGAATAAAAGCAAGGGAAAATGATGTACAAAATTGCTCACTTCAAATGTAAACTGGGACTTTCTATTAATAACTTTAATAAATATTTACTGAAAACAGGCCATGTTTGAGACACTGGCTTTATAAAGCCAAATAATCCTCTTGCCCTCCTAGAGCATTTTAGTCATTAGCTCAGTAGGGGAGACAGCCCATGACCATGACAATGAAAATGATACAAAGGGCAGTTATTAATAAATGCCATGAAGGAAATGAAAGCAGGACAGGGGAATGAAGGGTGGCAGCCACACCAGGGTGCAGTGGGATGGGGCCACCTTTTCCTACAAATTCCATGTGTAGGTAGAAAGAAAATATCATTCTGAGCACCATTCTAGAAAACCTTCAGTTTTATGGTTAAATTACCAAATCACCTAGTATCTCTTAATGCCTCAAAAGAAAAAAAAAAAAGTTTCCAAAGAAAAGCAAAGTAATTTTGCTTCTTGCTTTAGCCCTAAGTCATCTCCCAGATGTAAAAGCAATCATCATTTTCAAATTGAAAATGGAAAAGGAAAAACTATTTTATTTGAATGAAAAGGGCTTTTGTTTTGTTTTCACTTTGTTTTGTTTTGGTTTTTTTTGCTTGATGAGACAGACAAGGCTGGAGTAAACAGGATTTACAATCAACTCTGCATCTTCTTCTTCTAGCAAGATGGCAAATTTAACCCTTTCCATTGAAAATAACTAAAAATATTGAATACTTTTTTTGAACAATACCATTCATGTGTTTGAGTATATAATTCATCCACAGAGTTTGAAAACAAAAGCATATATAACAGTGTATATATTGAGAATGTTTTCTCCCTCCCCTACCTGTGCTTTTGTGTCCCAACCTTACCCCTTTAGTTATCATCTTATTAGCTCTTATACATCCTTCCACTTCCCAGTCGTGGAAGCCATAGCCTCTGTCATGTTATTTAACATCTCTATGCTTCTGCTTCTTCATCTGAAAAAAATGAGGATAACAGTATCCATATCAAAGTATCTTAATGAAGATTATTTGGGTTCATATTAATAAAAAATATATGGAAGAGATCCTGATAAATGAAATGTGGAAAGCGCAAGCTGTGTTTGTTAAGTAAATTGATATATACAGCACATAAGAAAATATGTTGGTAATTTCCACCTTTATTATACAAAAAGTAGAATATGATATACTCTAGTTTGAAATTTGGCATTTTTCACTTAGAATATTTTAGTATTGAAATCTTTCTCATTCTTTTTTCGTAGCTATACAGTATTACATCAAATAGACGTACTATATTTGATTTAACTACTTATTTATTAATGATCCTTTAGGATGTTTCCAGTCTTTTGCTCTTAGAAACAATGCTTCAGTGAAAAACCCCATAAATGTATCATTTTGTAGGTATGCAGGTAAATCTGTGGGTGAATGCATTTGTTATTTTTTGAATATTCCCAAATTACTCTCCGTAGTGGTTGTACCATGTTCTACCCCACCAAGAATCTATGAAAATGCATAAGAGGACATATTTTAAAAATCCATTTTTGGGTCAAAAAAGTAAAGCCTTCTGGAGAGCTAAATAAACAAACAAACAATATGAAGTCTAGAATGAAGAGAACTGTGTCTATGTTATGTTTCTATACTATTATACCACTATATTTCAACAGTTTAATGAAAATAATTCTTATAATAAAAACTCGGAGCAACGTATACAGTAATAAAAAGGACAATATCTCCTGAAATCAACTATCTCATCCTCCAACCTGCCTTCATTTACCTAAACTGAAATTATTTAACCTATGATTATTTTCCTAAACTACATTTTGCAGTTTTATAGATGACATACTTCCAGGAAATGGGTTATTTATAATTTTGATGTGTGTTTAAATTAGAAGGGATTTTCAAAGTTTATTTATTTTTATTTCAGGTTAATATAAGGGTACATATGATTGGGTTACTTTGTTTGCATTATTTAGGTAAAGTCCAAGTTTCAGTTGAGCCCTTCAGCCAGGAGGTGTGCCATATACCCATACATTGTATCTGATAGGTGAGAGTTTACCTTCAAAGTTTAAATATTAATACAAAGCTTTGTGTAGAAAATAAGCTTTTCTTTAAATAAATTTAAATCCAGAAGAAGGGAGACATTAGATTTGCCTTTTATTCCTAAACCATCCACCAACCCTCATGAGTTTTCATTTTGATATCTATGTGAAGTACAGGAGACAGGATAATAATCTTGGAACCTTCCCCCAATCAGGCTTCTCATGGTAGACCGCCACACACAAAAAACAGAAAAGGGTCAGTAATACCCTAAATCTTGGCATTTCAGAATTTTTGAGAATTAATAACTACAAAGAATTCTTTAAAGTAAATAACTCTTATGGATTTTGAACTCAAATTTATGCTACTTGTGTGTGGGTTGGGAGTGGGAACCCAATCCAATCCCCAAATTTATTTTAAGTAATTGGTAGTACTCTCAGATATCTATTAGAAGCAAATGCAATTCTTTCTGGAAAAGTGAAACTT
Organism: Nycticebus coucang; assembly: GCF_027406575.1. Taxonomy (NCBI): domain Eukaryota; kingdom Metazoa; phylum Chordata; class Mammalia; order Primates; family Lorisidae; genus Nycticebus; species Nycticebus coucang. The sequence goes on from NC_069781.1 coordinate 85,762,030, forward strand.
TAATGTAGACCTAAAATAATTAACACAGATCAAGTTCTAAGAAACATAAATAGTCAAAAATGACAGAAACACAATACTCTAACTGAAACCCTGATTAGAAAATCTAGATTCATTAACATTTTAGATATTGGAATTATAAGATCCAAAATGTAAAAAATAGTATATTTGTTATGTTTCAAGAAATAAAAAGTGATGCATAATATGTTAATAATAAGAGATAATACATAAGACCAAGCATATCTTAAAAGAAATGAAAGCTTATAGAAATGAAAAATATATTGATTGAAATTAAATCTCATTGAACATGTTAAATTACAAAGTAGTCACAAATGAGAGAATCAGTGAAGACAAATATGTCTTCATCATCCACAAGGCAACACAGAAAGGCAGAGGTAGAAAACACAAAAGAGAAGGAAGAAGAGATGGAAGATAAAGAAAGTCTATGTGTAGGTAATCAGAATCGCAGAAAGAGAAGAGAGAGAAAATGAGTCTGAGGCAATATTTAAGAAAATACTGTCTGCAATTTTGCATAATTAACAAAAGGCATTATTCCTCAGATGTAGCAAAATTTTCCCTTCCCTTCTTCTCATCCAGTATCTTTCCCCCCAATTTTTTTGCTAACTTTACTCAAAATGCTCATAATTTCAATATTAATTATCTGAGAATCCTAGGGATTTCTCCCCGGAACACAATCCTCAATCTCTTTTGGGGGGACCTTTTGAAAAGTAGTGTGGTACTATGGAAAGCCTCTGGGAGCCTAAGAATTTGGATCGAGTTATGGTGTTCCCATATCTTATCTCTGTGGTGTCAAGATAGTTACTTAACCTTTCTGAGCTTCATCTTATACTTAAAATGGGAATTCTTGTTATGAAAATTAAATGCTGTAGCATATATAAAATACCCAGCAATAGTTCAGGTACTTAGGACATGTTACTTCCATTTCATGTCATTAATTTCTAAGCCTGATAGTGAGGGGTTTTAGACACAAGAACCAATTGGAGCCCTTTGGTCCAGTACACCCCGTCATTCCATGATTTTAGCATTATCACACCAGCAAGCTCAATAGGGGCCAACATGATTTTTTTTTCTTTTTTTTTTTTTTTTTTTACTTTTACTACACAGAGTAAGCAGACAAAACCAATCCACTCACAAGCAAGTATCCTGGTTTTCACTCCAGAGGGTGTCTCAGACTTCAGGTATAGGCAGAGGGCTGGGATGTCCCTTTGTGGAAGCTCCCCTTTGCACCATGACATGTCTGTCCTCCTATTCATGTCTCATAGAAACATTACAGGGATCCCTTTGCTTTTAAGAATTCTTTCTGTTTATTATTTCATTCAACAAAGATTTATTGAGCCCATTTTTTTATGTGTGCCAGACCCTGTTTTAGCCTTGACATCAGGACCCTATCAGTTCCAGAAGCTCTGAGGCTATTTTCAAAAGAACACTCTAGGTAAATTCAGAAGTCCAAGGAATTTTGGGTTAAAAATAAAAGGAACCTTAGCTTAGTGGAGAAGTAGCAAAGGAGTTGGAACCATTTTGAAATAATGCACATGTGTTCACATGAAAACAAATTGAGTCAATAAGTAACATCTCCCTAATCACTTCTATCAAAAACTAACATAATCCTCTATCAATGATCTTTAAAAACAGAGTTGAGAGATATTTTCCTTTGCAGACATGCAAAGAAAATTAATATTGCTTCATCAGAGCATGGAAGGAAATTACTGCAAAACACAATCTCGGCTAAATGCATATAACATGAAACCGAGTTTCATAGATAGGTATAAACTAGGATGTGATATAGGCTTGCAATTAAGTAAAACACCTTGAAGCTAGACACAAGCTGCTGGAGGGTTTTGTCTCCAGGCCCTTGACCTGAGGTTTAAATTGGATGAAATCTTTCAGGATATTGTAGCAGTGACTCTCTGGCGGAGAAGAGCCAGTGAAATGTACTGTCAGCACACACAATACCTTTTCCACTTACTTATTTTTGTCTTCATTTCTTGGCCTCCGTTCCCACCTCCTCCAAACACTCTCAGGCTTGCCGTTTGCCTAGGTGCCTCTGTTTGCTCCGTTCTCTATCATTATCCTCTGATTTGAGAACACAGCCATTGATATTGATTGTTATCTGGTCACATGATGGAGGCTGAAATGGCCCACACCAGTACAGCAAGCCCTCTTTCCCTCACTCCCTCACTCCCACACATGTGAAGACTGTGCTTTAGTTTCTGGAGACAACAGGGTGTCTTTGCTCAATTCAGTACTGTAAATGGTTAAAACCAAAGGTAGGGGGAAGGGACGTGCTCTTGTGATTGCTTCATAATTTTCTCATTTGCATACAGTGGGTCTAAATAAATAAATGAGCTCTGAGGGCTGCAGCCCTGATTTAGAGGTGCAGTTCTGTGCTAAATTGCTGTTCATTTTCAGAAACCAAGTATCTTCCTCCACCTCTCTTCTTGCTTATTTTCTCCCTTCAATCCCTACCTCACCAGGCGGTCATGAGATGCTCTAGTTCAGGGAAGCCCCATCATGGCCAGCTGTCTGCTATGTTTTTATCATGCATGGCAGAAACAGGTGCACAGATTCCTGTGTCCTCTGTGTGCTCAGGAATCCTGAGGGGAGTCTTCTCCTACCCAGCCAATTCCATCTCCTATGCCACCTGCAGAAAGAGAGTCAATGCCACAGCCAGGTCTCCATCATCTCTAGAGGAATAAACAAATAAATCTTTATTTGAAAGCAAATCTTTAGAATTTACATTTGATATGGCCACTAACTAGTTGGGTGCAACGGAGGGAACCGTTTAACCCTCCGGAAGTTCATTCACCTCATCTTCAAATTTGGATCAGTAATTGAGGATATTGTAGCACTTACATAAGTGGAATATATCCAAAGGTCTAGGGGAATTGTTATTCACTACACAACACAACAATCTGCTCTTCCCTTCTACTTCCATTGCCACCAGGATTTTTCATGGCACTTACTGTGGGAGGTGAAGAGAAGATAGTTCTTCCTCCTGCTTTGCCAAGTGACTGCTAGCTCGTGTTAAGTTGGATGAAGCTCATGGCTTAATTTACCTACAGCTTCTCTCTTACAATTTTGTGCTTCAAAAGAGAGCTTTTGGATGGGGATTTGCAGCCCTGGCAGTTGTTATTGAAATCATACTGTGGTGCCTTTTCGTATGCATCACATCTCTGCATTATTTTACATAAAGAACTGGCCCAGCAGAATTTTTGACATACCCCAAGACTGTGTTTGTAGTAAATACAGCTAACATTATCATACCTAAATCACAGTCTGTTTCAGAAGTGGATTAATCATGTGCTCCAGTTTAGGTCATCAGGAGAGGTGTTTGTGAAACAGGTAATGTTTGTGAGAAAATAATTTGAAAATGCCAAAGACATAAAAATAGAAGAAGAGAAACTGACAATAGGGAGAGATTTACAGGTTGTTGTCTTGTATTTGCAGTCCAGGAGAGCGGTAGTAATGAGAATTTTCATCACAGTTACAGCATAAAGGATAAACATAAAGACCCGGCAGTAGAAATATATGTGGGATGTGAGCTTTGGCCTCTGATGGTTCAGGATGATCTAGATAAAGCAATCGAAATATGACTTAAAGATTTGAAACCATCATGATGGAGAACAATAATGGGTTTGATTTTAGATATAGGAATTGAGAGGTTCCAGGGAGAAAAAGGTAGAAATTTGGGTTTACTACATGAAAGGGGAGATATGCCAGAGTTTGAGGACTCATCTTCAGAAAGGTCATCACTGAATTTGCTGAAGCAGCTGCTATTTCTGATAAAAGATGCAAAAAGAGAAGACATCAGGGTTGGCTGGGGAACATGGAGGGATCATCTGCATTTAGGAGGCAGAGGAAGGAAGAGGTGCTTACAAAGAATGCAGAAGGAAAAGAACTAGCAAAGTACACTGTTGCAGAAGCAAGTAAAAAGGTTTTAGAAGGAGTACAAACTCAATGGCATCACAAAGTGTTGAAAGTTGCAGGAATGAGAAAGATAAGCAAAAGTCACTAGCTTCAGTACTTAGAAGTTTAATCACTGGCAAGTTCAGAGGGAACAATTCTTAGAGAAGTAGCCGACAGACTGCTAAAGGCTGAGGTTGAAGTGCTGGGTAGTTCTAGACCCGGAGGTGCATTCCAATCTCCCTGTGGATTGGATTGCTGTTTTTGTTTAATGCAGTAATCAAAATCCACCTAGAGATTCTGATGCAATAAATTTAGGATGGGGCCTATTATCGCCTGTGAGTGAGTTGAGAAGTGGTAAAAATATAAGGAAAGACTGTTTTGAGAATTTTGACGATCAGAGTGAAGGAGAAGAATGTCAGGATCACAAGTTGTTGGGTTATTCTGGTTTGTTTTAAGAGTAAAAATGTAACGCCAGGCTCAGTGGCTCCTGCCTGTAATCTTAGCACTCTAGGAGCCCGAGGTGGGAGGATCCCTTAAACTCAGTAGTTGGGAGGCCAGCCTGAGCAAGAGCAAGACCCAGTCTCTAGTAAAAACAGAAAAATTAACTGGGTGTGGGGCGGCACCTATGGCTCAAAGGAGTAGGGCACCGGCCCCATATAATACCGGAGGTGGCAGGTTCAAACCTGGCCCCAGCCAAATACAGCAACAAAAACAACAACAAAAAATTAACTGGGTGTGGTGGTGTGCTCCTGTAGTCCCAGCTACTCAGAAGGCTGAGGCAGGAGGATCACTTAAACTCAGGAGTTGAAGCAAGACCCAGTCCCTAGAAAACCAAAAAATTAACTCAGTGTGGTGGTGGGCTCCTATAGTCCTAGCTACTCAGAAGGCTGAGGCAGGACGATCACTCAAACCTAGGAGTTTGAGGTTGCTGTTAATGGGGCAATGCCACAGCACTCTAGCCTGGGCAACAGAGTAAAACTCTATCTTAAAAAAAAAAAAAAAATAGTAGATACCTAAGTGTGTATGTGTGTTGATGAAGAGGATGAAAGCTGTGATAAAATATATATAAAAGAGATCATTGATGAGTGTGGTTCCGAGAAAGAAAGGAAGGTACATACCCAGGGAGTCCTAAAAGTTGCCCCAAATGTCACTATACATAGGGAAAAATGGGAAATTGTAGTAAATGTACCTTTATATATGAAATATTTGTTACAAAATTGTTTTTCTATTTTTAGTAAAGATGGGGTCTCGCTCTTGCTCAGGCTGGTCTCCAACTTGTAAGCTCGTGTGATCCATGGGCCTCAGCCTCCCAGAGTGCTAGGATCACAAGTGTGAGCCACCTTGCTCAGCTGCATTACAAAATTTTATGAAAAAGTGGCCAAAATGTAGAGATTATTTTGTAAATATTTTGTGTATCCACATATCATTGTAAAGAATTTGCCTTTATTATTTTTGTTAAGTACAATAGAAATTTATTTTTATTATTTTTTATGTTGAATAAAATAAGAATCCATTCAAAGGTGGAACCGAGAGGTGATGTGGCCTTACATGCTTAAATTAAAAAAAATAAATAAACTGCCCTGGCTGCAGAAAATAAACTGAAAGGAAGCCCATAAGTAATCCGAAAGACCAGCTAGTAGGCTACTACAACAATCCAGGCTAGAAATTAAACATAGCTCTGAAAATGAATTAAATTGTTTTTTAATGTTGAGTATTCAACACAGTTTTGTTTGTTTGTTTGTTTGAGTTTTATTTTGTTTTGTTTTGAGACAAGTCTCACTCTGTTGCCCAAACTTTAGTGCAGTGACATTGACCCCTCTCATAACAACCTCAAACTCCTGAGCTCAAGCAATCCTCCAGCCTCAGCCTCCCATGTAGCTGGGACTACAGGCACACACCACCACACCTGGCTAATTTTTCTATTTTTTAATAGAGACAGGGTCTCACTCTTACTCAAGCTGGTCTTGAACGCCCGACCTCAAATAATCTTTCCACCTCCAAATCCCAGAGAGCTGGAATTACAGGTGTGAGCCACCACATCCAGCCTTCAAAAGAGTTTTTAAAGAAAGAACCAGTAGGTTGCCGAGGAATTGAATATGGGGTGTGAGAAATCAGTCAAGGATGACTTCATTTTTTAGCAAAGCAGCAGGGCAACAGTGTTATCCATGATAGGATGACCATGGGGGCAGAGAGTTGTGAAAGGGTTGTGGAGGGGACAGATCTGGGGCTGATGCATGTGAGTTAGCTGCTGTTGTCATTGTGGCTTCCCGCAGGATCACCTTCTCTACTCCTAGACATTTCTAAATTTCCTTTGCATTAAATGGTGTTATCTTTATTGAGGTAATAGGTTAGAGTATGTATATAAATAAATATATATGTCTATAATTTTCACAACTTCAGCTTCTCTAACACAGCCATTTTTGTTAGCTGAGAAGTGTAAGAAAAACCTAATCCCAAGATAATGCAGGGACAAACCCAATAGTGGAAATGAGTTTTCTGGTTAGAAAAGATTTTCTTTATCCCGTGGAATTCGCCATTTTTCCCAGATTAATTTTTTTTTTTTTGGTGTTTCTTACTTTGCAATTTACTTTTTCAGAGTAAGTGGATTTTCAGCCTAATCTGGGTTTGCTGCACAAATAGCACATCACACAATTCCAGGTACACTGCAGCTGTTTGCCCCCTGGACTGGCGTGACGCTGCCACCCTGAAAGAGTGTGCACTTCACAAGTAATAACTGCTCATTGCAGTGAAGGCAGAAAATGCAGAAACAGACAGAAAAAAAATGGATAAACAGTTTTAAATATATTGGTGAATTTCCATTCGGCCTCCTTTTCTATACATATGTATAAGGATATACTTTTGTGTTTTAAATTTGAGACCATACTATAAACGAATTTAGTATCCTACTTTTTTCATTTAAAATATTCTAATGATTTACCCATGATCTGAGTTATTTTCACAAATCTTCATAATGATCCATACTATGGATAATGGATACAATTGTGCTTGTTTAATAATTGCACCATTATTGGGGTATTTATGTTCTTTTTAAAATAAAATCTATTACAAATAATGCTACTCCAGTCTTTTATTTAAATTTCCAGTATTTTGTTTAAGTCTTTGACCACATGGAATTGGGAATATCCTATTGAATGGTATCACTATTTTAAAACTTTTGAAATAAGCATACTGTCTAGTTGTTGGTTTCTGCCAAAGTTGTACCTATTACGTTCTCATCCACGTTCTTTAAGACTGCTTATCTCTCATTTCACCACTTTTAGGATCATGGGCTATTTCTAATTCCCTTTCTTCTGACCACATTTAATAATTGCATCAATTTATATGATAAACACCAATTCAAAAGCACTTAATATTTTCTTAAGTATTGTGAAATATTTTATATCCTCCCACTATTCTTAATTTATTTGATATTTTAAAAGTTGAATTTGTTTTTAATCTCTGGCAGTTTTTGGATTAAAGAAGAAAAAACACCAATCTATGCTTTTAAAATGTAATTTTTAAAACATCACTTAGAAATACCCATCTAAATGACTGGGAAGAAGAGAACTCACTCTTTTGAGAAATACACGCTTTTCTAGTCCTCCATGACTATGGTAAGTGGTTCTTAATGTGACTGCAGATCAGGATAACCTGAACTCTATCTCCAGAAATTCTCATTTAGCAGACCAGGGTGGGGCTTGGGTGACTGTAAGCTTTGAAAGCTCCACAAGTGGTCTTGTAGCAGAGCCGGGGTTAAGAAATACTTTTCTATTAGTTTCCAATGTAAGAGAAGTAGTTTTTATTTCTAGCTCTCTGCAACTTCCTCTTAATTGGCCAATGCCAACTTTGGTCCCTTCCACCTTTCAATTACCACTTCACAGTACATTTGACAGAAAAGCATGTCACTTCAAACCATTTTCTCTTCTCTTCTTATACAGCTACTCTGGAAGAAAGCAATCGTCAGGTCAATCCTATATGCTGGTAGTCATAAATAGCAAAATCTAAAGGGCAGCTCAAAGAACAAATACCTCTTGGGCATTATCTCTTCTGTGAGCATTTAGAGCTGCCTTTCCAATATGGCACCACTGGCTGCTGAGCAGTTGAAATGTAGCCAGTCAAAACTAACATGTTCTATAAGGGTAAAATGCACCAAGGGTTCTGAAAACTACTTTAAAAACATAAAAGATCTCATTAGTAATTTGTATTTGCTTGCATGTAAAAATAAAAATACTTTATTTTGGATCAACTGAAATATATTTTAAAATTTTTACCTCTTTTTTATTTTTTTTGAGATAGGCTCTCACTCTGTTGATCATGCTGGAGTACAGTGGCATGATCATAGCTCCCTGTAAACTGGAACTCTTGACCCTCCGGGATTACAGACATGAGCCACCACACTCAGCCTCTTTTCACTTTTTAAATGCAGCTACTAGAAAATTTTAAATTACATGTGATCCTTACATTATACTCTATTGAATAGAATCCTATACTCACTATGGTTGAAAAATGAGGGATATGATGGTGGGATGACATCCTAAGTTTGTTATGAGTATTAAATGTTAATATATTAATAATAGGGCCAGGTGAGGTGGTTCATGCCCATAATCCTAGCATTCAGGGAGGCTGAGGTGAGTGAATTGCTTGCGGATAGGAGTGGAGACCAGCCTAAGCAAGAGTGAGACCCCATCTCTACTAAAAATATAAAAATTAGCCAGGCATTGTGGTGGGCACTTGTAGTCTCAGCTACTCAGGAGGCTGATGCAAGAAGATCGCTTGAACCCCCAAAAAGACTAAGGATGCTGCAAGATATGACGATGCCAAGGCCCTCTACCCAAGGTGACAGAGTAAGATTCAGTCTCAAAAAAAAAAAAACCTACAGCAGGGACTTCACCTAACAAATGCAAACATTGTAACTTAATCGTTCATACCCTCATATTAATCTGAAATTTATATATTTAGCACTTTAAAAAATGCCTAGCATGTAATATGCATAATGGAAGTATTTAGGTAGTTTCATTTAGGCTCATGTTTCTATACAGAGCAAAAAGATTATAATATCATTTTTTCACCCACTTATTCATTCAGCAACCCAATATATTAATCTCGGACCATGCACTCTGCATGGCTCTAAGGACAGGGTGGTCAATGCAAAGATGATTTCTGCCCTCACAGAACTTACCTCCCCCAGAGGAGATGGCCATGGAGACAGACAATGAAGATATAAATACACAAAAAGAAAAATAGTAACAAGTGCTTTTGCAGTTAACATGGGACGACGTGATAGAAAAGGATTAGGCCGTCACAGAAGATCTCTCTGAAATCTAAATCGAAGGGAGAAGCTAGCACAGAGAGCATTTCAAACAGAAAGTACTGTTGGTGGAAAGGCCACGAGGAGGAAATACATGTGGGATGTTCAAGGGTCAGAAGGAAGGTCACCATAGAGTTTAGGAAGCCACAAGACGCCACTACCTGGGGCACATGAGGTTGGAGAGAAGTAGGCGCCTTGATACAGAGTCTGGATTTTATTCTGAGCAATGAGACGCTGTTGGCGGATTTTACACAGCGGACTAGAGAGCAGAAGTGGAAGCAGGAAGACCAATTTTGGGTAGCCCTGGCGAGAGCAGATGGGTTTTAACAATTATTTTTTCTCTGAATCTAGAGCTGCCAGATGAGTCTTATGTAGTTTGCCTCTTTTTTCATGTATATTTTGGTTCTGTTTCAGGAACCAAACATGTCATTTACTTACATATTTGAAAATTCAGAATCATAAATAAATATTGCTAATTCTGGGCAAGAATGCTCTTTTTAAACATAAGAATTTTGAGACCCAGAGTAATACGATTACTTCTCTAAGGTTATATTTTTTCAATAACAGAACTATCGCCAACGTTGATGTCACATAATTGGTATGCCCACTCTTGGTATATGGGGCCGGCGCTCTACTCACTGAGCCAGTGACTAGACAGACGCCCACTTCTGTAGGCACTAAGGACAGCACTGAACAGTAAGATGAAATTTATGTCACCAGTGTGTTTTTAAATAAAAGGAATAAAGGGATTCAAAGAGAAAGTACAGGTTCTATCAACATGAACTTAACAAATCTTTGCAGACCAATTTGTACAACTACCAACTGGAATTTAATAAATTGCTTGTTTAAAAAACTTACTCTGCATTGCACTTTCTGTTTTAACTATCAAGCAAATAAGTACAAAGGAAATTGGAATCTTGTCCTTTCCTACTAAACCAACAGGAGGGTGAGGTGTAGCCATTTCTTGGTTCTCTTGACTTAGACATAAGCAATGTGAACTAGACTAGCACTAACATGAAATTATATGTAGCACTATAGAATTTGGCAGTTTTGGCTGGGTCCAGGCTTGAACCCGCCACCCTGGGTATATGGGGCCGGCGCTCTACTCCTTGAGCCACAGATGCCGCCCTAGAATTTGAATATCCCTTGGAAATCAACTAGTGAAAAAAAGGTAGTGGGCCTCTTTCTAGGTCCACGTGTTCTCAAAGAGTAAGATCCACAGCATCAGCAGCACCTAGGAAATTGTTAGAAATGCAAATTCTCAGGGCCCATTGTAGACCCACTGAATCAGACATGACATGGGGCCAGCAATTGGAGCTTTACCAAACCCTTCAGGTGATCCTGACCCATGCTTAAGCTTGAAGACCACCATTCTACTCCAAACTTGATTGCACAAGTGAAACAACTGAGAACCAGAAGAGTAAAGTAATTTTCTTGAGATAATCCACTTTAGCATCAAGACCAGGACTAGAACCTGGGCCTCCTGACACCTAGTGCTTGTACTTGTACCTTGAACTGGACTTCCTGCCTTTCTCTACATCTGCAACCTGAGAAACCCAGGTTGGGTCTAATCATCATCGCTTTTTGTCTGTGCCTTCCTATCCTGCATCAGGGAAAGGTATGCTTCACTGAAGCACCTGGGCGCTTTCATTTCTTTTTGGACGGTTGCAGGAGTTTGTTCTTTGAGAGCTGCATGAATAATGAGCAGGCACAGCCAGCCCTGTTTAGCCACAGCTAAAACTTAGAAGGGAGCGTAGAGCTACCCGAAGTCCGGCCTCTTCCAGATGCAATTTGAATAACTTAAAAAAAAGAGGTCCACTATCTTTTTTCACATGCATTTATCTGATCATAGCTTCAATACAAGCTTTCTGTTTGTTTGTTTGTTGAGGACTGAGTTAATACAAAGGTCCCAGTAGAAGTGGAAAGGTAATTGAAATACTAGCCTGAAAATTCAGATGAACAGTGAATATTTGGTAGCACCAGGCCATGGCAGCGTAGCCCCTGCTTTCTTTGCTAGTAAGATGGTATTACGAGTTCAGTCCCTGCTAAAAAGAGATCTTGTCATCCTAGACGTTTGCCTGGCATCTCCTTTCTATAGTTGTTAATATAGCCAAATACGATACAGTTACCCCAATGGTTGGGTGGTGTTTCTGGCAGGTGTGATTGAGAGATCTGTGTGCAGAGAGGTGAGCAAAAAAAGACTTAGAGAAAAAGGGGCATAGAGGCGAAATCAACATTGGGAATTGGCTATCTGAGGAAATCAGTCATTAAAACTAGGCACATGCTAATTGCATGGTCTGGCCCCCACCCTCCTTTTTTAAGGTCCCCTCCCAATCTAGTTTATTCTCCTAAGCACTGAGGCTACAGCCTGGCTGCCCTCTTATGTAAGTCTGAAATCAGATCTGGCATGCGGTTTGTTTTAGCCTGTCACAGACGCAGGGCACTGTGCTGCCCTGGACAAGGCTGTTCAGCATAGCATATGACTGTAAATCTTCTTTTTCATGCACCACAGTGGGGACCTTTGTCCTAGCAGTGATTTAGCAGCTTTTATTAGGCTGAGAAGCAGCCAGCAATCAGGAGACATTTAATGTGGGAGTTTGCTCATTTTGATGGAGAAGAATCCAAAAACCAATGGCTCTTTGAAAATCACTTTTGATGGAAGAGAAATAAAACCTTAATACCTATAAGTATATGGTATGTTTCTATTTTTAATTTATTACTGCTCAAACCAATCTACATATAATTCAGCAAAGGCTTGAAGTCACGTGTCCTAAACTCTGCACTTGTCCAGTCACGAAGCACAGTAGTTTATTTAACTTTGAGTTTTCAGAAGTATGCATTTTGAAAGAATGTAGGTCTTGGAGGGCAGCTCTCTGTATATTATTCAGATCCTGGAGTGTCCACTGCTTTTAAATTCACTGTAATTCCAATTAGAGCTTGGGATCAGGGGTTGGCAGCAGCTGCAAATAAGAACTAATAATGTTTCATTCCACCACTTAATGTATTCTGCAAATGCGTTCTTGACATGGTAGTTTGCATATGATGTCAGCGTGGGAAAATAAGAAGGTATTAGCATCTGTAAGCCCAGCAGAAATTTCTCAGAGAAGTCACCTCTGAGTTCATATAGCTGATTCCACAATTTAGGCACTGTTTCCATTTTTTACATGTATTTTGGTGATTTTGTTTAATTAATTAAGTCATAAAATATCAATGGCTCTTTATTTGCACGTATTTGAAAGATTTTAATTCACTTTCCCTGAGATCAAGTTTTCCATTACAAATTGGTGGTCTTGTTATTTTCTGCCTTTGTAATTTTTATACTGATATAAAATAATTTGTTAGAATTTTGAACATAAGTATATATTAATTTGAAGGATTCGGGTTGAAATGATTTCTGTAAATCCTTGAAATTATCTCTGGAAAGACAGATACATTATATGATTTCAGTTCATTTTATCTTATTATTGAGATATGTTATTGTAGAAACACAAGGGCCTTTGCTGTAGGTCTTGGGACCCTCTGGGATAGTGAAAGAGTGTCATATGACACTGAAAGAGTAAAATGAGCCTTTCAAAAGGAACCCTTGCTTTTAAAATGTGGCATAAATGATCTTATCTCTACATCAAGGAGTTTAATCCTGATTCACAAAGAGCTGGAGTTAGGCAGCCAAAGAAAAGTGGAGCCCTGTCCATTTAACTGAGGATTTGGGGACCATCCACAGCGACCAGGCAAATTGTTCAGGAAACAAAGCCCACCCTTCCCTGTATTATCTGATGGCATAGATGGTCTTATATTTCCCAGATAATTGCACCACACACTGTTTTGCTTTGCTGGGTCATAGCAATTGGCTGATCTGCCATGAGATAAATGGGGAAAGAAATCACCAGGAAAGTTATTCTTTTTAAAAGCATTTACCTATATGCTTTAGTGGGTACTTTGTGTGCTAGGGAGCAAATGGCCAGGATGAGGGTGGTAGGCAAAGACCTGATCATAAAGCTAAATGTGCCCATAGAAATATTTTTACACCATCTTGCTATTGCTACAGTCGCTGAGACCCAGAAACTTTGTGACTTCCTTCACATTCAAATCATATGTTAATGTCAACCTCTGGAATTGATTCTGGATGTCTCGACTCGTATCTTGGTAATTGTTTTCTCTATAATGACTGTACTATCATATAATAGATACTGTCCCTTACCTGCTCAGTATTCATTGCTCCCTTTCTTCCACCTATGAGAACCATCCTACCCCTCCCACCCACCCCCCTTTTTTTTTTCTGGAAGGAAATTCTTTTTCCATGGACTTCATAAGACTCAGGCAAAGTTGATCCTATTCCCAACCCCATTATCAAGTTGAATCATAGTGTGAATGAATTGAGGTTATCTCTCCTCCCTTGCCTGAGACTGGTCTTGGAAACGGGCTTCAGCCAGGCATCACTCAGCATTCTCTCACATCACTATCAGCCCAGATAAACAGAAAGGAAGGACCTTTAGTCCATACCTGAGGGGGAGCTCCTCCTGCCCTTCCACAGACATGCTCAATCACACCCACCGCAGACAAAGCAGGTAGCTCTGTTCTGCCGGCAAACATCTTGAAACCATGCAGAAAGCCAGCTCCAGAAAGAAGCCTTACACACGGAGAAGAGTAAGGTCTCGAGAGCAATCTGATCCCTAACTGTTTTCGGTCTTAAACTTTTCCTGCCTCTGGATGTTTTAAGTGTATTAATAAATTTTTAATTGTTCCATTTTTAATTTGAGTCAAGGTTTCTGTGACATAGTTGAGAACATGCCACCTAATAAATACTAATGTGTTCAGATATGGAAATGTGCCTACACGAGCCATCTGAACTGAAAGAATAATTTTGCTTTAACCGGAGATCTCACTGTCATTCTGGGGTTTTGTTTGTTTGTTTGTTTGTTTGTTTATTAAATCATAGCTGTGTACATTAATGCAATCATTAATGTGACTGCATTAATGTACAACGGGTACAATGTGCTGGTTTTATATACAATTTGAAATATTTTCATCACACTGGTTAACATAGCCTTCCTGGCATTTTCTTAGTTATTGTGTTAAGACATTTATATTCTACATTTAGTAAGTTTCACAAGTACCCTTGTAAGACACACCGTAGGTGTAATCCCACCTATCACCCTCCCTCTGGCCAGCCTCTCCCTTCCCTTCCCTCCCTTTCCCCATATTCTTGGGCTATAATATAATTTATCATATGAAAGCTATAAATTAGTTTCATAGTAGGGCTGAGTACATTGGATACTTTTTCTTCCATTCTTGAGATACTTTGCTAAGAAGAATATGTTCTTAAGCTGACTTTCTACAACTTTGGCCTTAATCATGTTGATGGCCGAGAGCTCTTGGTGACATCCCTCACAACTCAAGCAATGAAGAAAAAACTGAGCATCTTGATGAGTGTTATACTCCATTTGAATTCTAACAGGTAGCTACACCCAGCTTTTACGCCTATGGATTGAAAGGATATTCATTAGAGCCTGAGAGAGGGAGTGACTCTCGGAGCTGAGGACTGCTCTGCTGCATCATTAAGAATCTGTTGTCCTTGTATTGGCTCCTCTTTCAGAGAGGCCTGTCACCTCTGCTAGTTTTCCCTCTTTTTCTTTCTTTTTATCTTAGTTCTCATTCCCACTTTAAGACTGTTAAACAGATACCTATGTTGACTCTATGCACTATTTGCCATGACTCTAGAACTGAAATGAATAGAAGATTGACTTTCCGGCATAAACTGCGTTCATTCACACCATTCATTTATTCGCTCAGCCTATATTTATTGAACACAAATATGGAGTGAGTGAGTTGGAGTACCTGACATCCAGGGTTTCCAGTCCGTGGGAGGAGATAGAAATGTGAAAATATCATGACGCAATACAGTATAAGGAAGAATAGAGACAAAGTACTGGAAAGAAACAAAATGAAATGAAATTCTGTAAGCCCCACTTCTCTTCAGGGGCTTTTCAACTTATGTAATGTTGTTTTACATAAGCCTTCAAACTGGTTATTTGACAGTTATCCTGGGACTTTAGCTCTGGAAAGGATCTGAGCATTTGTCTGCTATAATAAAAATCCCCCTTGGAGAGAATTCACTGAAAGCAGACACATGTAAGTGGTCATTGTTAGCAAGAATTATGAAAAGAAAATTCTAGGGAGAGTATGAATGACCCGTTTAATTAAGTCTTCAGTCTCTTGGATTGGAGCATTCTTGCCAACTTTAAAATTTGGTAGCAATATTTTCCAAATATGGTACATAAGATTTGACAACCACCATGGTCCAGGGAGCACCAATGTATACAATTACTACCATTTTGAAAAATCCAAAGCAGAGGATCTCTGTAAACAGGATTTTCTGGTGTATATGCCCTTTTAACAAATAATTTTATTTACCTTATATATCAGAATCTCACGTAGTAGCTTCTAAAATCCTGGAAGAAGTAGAGGGAGTTTTCATACATTGTCCCCCAAGCTCCAAGATGCAGGAAGAAATGGAAGGTGACTCCCAGAGCTGGTAGCTCCTGCCAGAATGTGAAAATGAGACTCGTCTTATGCGGAATTACTGGAGGACAACTTCCCTGACCCTGGCCCATGAAACTCATTCCCAATAAACTCAGCTACCACGTCTCCTTGTCTGTTTTTAAGTCTCTGTGAGTTATTTTTCTTTTTAATATAGCCATAGTTTCACCTTTGACTTTGCACATTATTGACAGAGGTAGAAATTTCATAAAATTTAAAAACAAATGCAGATACTTCAGACTGGATTTTTATACATAAAGACAGGACCTTTGGGCTTTTAAAGATCACTCAGGCTAGATGGGATAATAATAGTAATATTTTGGTTTACTATGACATTTTCCTGCCACAGAGATGAATTTACCTTGATAGCAATATTGAAATATTCATAACATTCCGACACAGTAGCTGTAATACTGTTACCCTTCCTTGTTTATAAGGAAACCAAGGCATGCTTCTTTTACAGGCATTGTTCAAGGTCACACAGAAAGTAGCTGAGTTGGGACTGTCAGAGTCTTTAACACAAGGACACAAAGAGAAGATCTCAGAATTTCACAGAAATACCGTGCAACCACATTGCAAACCATTCACAAAATGTCATCTGAACGTATTGGTACTGAATCTTCATATGGAATGGATCCTGCTTGAAATTCACATGTCTCAAAAAACTAAAGCAAAGGTATTCAGAAATGCTAAGGGAACTGGAATGTTTCCTCTACCAGTTACCTCTTTCTATTCACTATTCTTCAATGACATGCAGAAACCTCAAGGTTCTCATACAACATGTCACGTAAGAGTAAGACCTAGCTCTACAAGCATTCTTTGGCTGTTTTCGTTACAGCCTATACTACAAAGTTCAAATTGCAGGTCACAACTTGAAGTGCAAGGTTTTTTTAATCTATTGTGTGCTTGTAAGTGTGGTTTAATGAAAGCATTCAAAATCTGAGGTAGGGTTGAAGGCTCATTGTCCCTTCCACTTAAATTCTCTAGCAATGTAAGAATGTCATACTACACAAAATGCGTTCAAGAGCACTGTAGTTCTGTGAATTAACAATTGCCTGTGTTGGCTATGCCCTGATCGCCTTCAACTTTAAACCAGGTTATTGAATGGAAAAAATTGGGTTGGAGTTGTATTAGGGTTTCTTATTCACAGATTAAAGAAAATGTATGTATTCTCAGAAGTTTTTGGCTTCGGTAAAAATATTTGAGATCTTTTTAAAGAGAGACTGAAAGTTGTTGGGTTAAATCTTGAAGCAGATTCAAAAGATCTTGGTCATCCTTTTGAAACCTATCTAATAATAATAAATTTGTCTAATAATAATTTATCTAATGAAATAAAACAATAAATTTATGTAATAAGAAACTGAAACATTTCGATATTAATATGTATTAATCCACAGTTTCATAATTAATTGCCCCCAATAAAACTCAGAAATAAAACACAGAAATGATTCTTTCCTACAACTATGTGGGCTTCAGTTTCTCCTCCATAGTTCCCTTAGAGCAGGGGTCCTCAAACTATTTAAACACGGGGCCGGTTCACTGTCCCTCAGACGGTTGGAGGGCCGAACTATAGTTTAAAAAAAAAAAAACTATGAACAAATTCCTATGCACATTGCACATATCTTATTTTGAATTAAAAAAAAAAACGGGAACAAATACAATATTTAAAATGAAGAACAACTAAAGTTAAATCAACAAACTTACCAGTATTTCAATGGGAACTATGGGCCTGCTTTTGGCTAATGAGATGGTCAATGTCTGGTTCCATATTTGTCACTAATAGTCGTAACAAGTGATGCAAGTGTGCATCAGTTAGTCCCAAGGCTGAGAGGAGGAGTGAGAGACAGAGAGCAGGGGAGTCAGAGAGTGCCGCACACATCCGCGCATGTGCACGGTAGCAGGACAGGCAATAGTGGCAAAAACACCCAGAGGGCCGGATGAAGATCAATGTCCTTGGCGGGCCGTAGATTGAGGACCCCTGCCTTAGAGCCATGAGAATATGCACTATTTGCCATGATTCTCTCTGAAACTATGTCGGTTTCAAGATTAGGCTTTGAAATCTAGCATGAGACAGTAGTCTAGCTTTCAGTGGGTAGAGTAGATTGAAACTGTTATTTTTCCCCACTCCTGGGGCAAATTAAAGATGATGCCACCTCCAGTAGATTCAACTTCCTTTCCATTATTGTGTAAGAGAATCATCCACGCTCTTCTCTATATTCTCAGAATGAGAAGAAGAAATATTTGACTCCTATTGTAGGAGTAGACATTTCAACTCTTTGGAATGCCTTCATTGAGTCTTTTGCAGAGATGTGAGGAATAAACTTCAAGCTCATCAAGTTACACCCCAGTGCATTTTGTTTCTGTAGTTCTTGTTCTAAATGTCAATCAAAAACAGGACTGAATTATCAGGAGGAATAGTTAAGAAAACATTACGTTGCCCTGAAAGGTGCTAAAGTAAATAGCTTTAGTAAATCATGCTTTGACATTTGTCTATAAGTACCAAATAAATGAATATGAGTTTAAAATTATAAACCTTCTAGGTCTGGTATAAAATAACATTTTAGAATTTAATGGGCCACGTTTATTCACAAAACTAAAAACAATCAAGCTAGAAGTATAATCATTTTATTAAGAAGAATGAATTCCTCGTTAATATTTTATTTTTTATTTTGAAATACACTAGTTTAAGCTTACACTATAAAAGTAGTACTGAGAGTTCACGCACACCCTTTCCCAACTTCCCCTGATGTTAAAAATTTACATAACCAGAGTACTGTGATCAAATTGACATTGGTACAATATTACTAACTAAATCACAAACCTTATTCAAAATTCACCAGTTTTTCCCCTAATGTCCTTTTTTCACTTTCAGTATCCAATCTAAAATCCCATGTTGCATTTAGTTGATGATATGTTTTTCTAATCTATAAGAATCTCTCCATCTTT
Organism: Nycticebus coucang; assembly: GCF_027406575.1. Lineage (NCBI taxonomy): Eukaryota > Metazoa > Chordata > Mammalia > Primates > Lorisidae > Nycticebus > Nycticebus coucang. Next base: position 85,780,745 of record NC_069781.1, read on the forward strand.
CAGGTCCTCATCGCCTTAGCACTTTTGATGAGTACTACTCAGGCATTATGTACAACATCTCTCAGCTCGATTTCAGTTTGTCTGATATGTTCATGAATAAATTGATGATATGCATTTTTGGCCAGAATATCATAAAAGCAATGTTGTGTCCTTTTCAGTCTATTTAATCAGAGGGTGGTGCCTGTTGTCAATATATCATATTGCTAATGGTGCTTACCTGGATCATTTACTTAGGTGTAGTCTTGCAAACCATTATTAATCTTGACTCTGCTATCCTTGAGCCAGTAAAGTCTTCCATACACAGATGTGCCATACATTGAGTCTACCATCTTACTGTACACCCAATTATATGTTAAGTCTAACACTATATCTTATTTAATATAAAATATCAAAGTTAGTCAGATATGATGGAACAGGAATTCAAATAAAAGACATTATAATGTTCTGTGATCCCTGCAATCTTTTCAGGATAGGTGGTCCCTGAATTACAAACATCCAACTTATATACAACTCAAACTTACAAACCGAGGCTATTACAGTAAGTCCTGGAGTTAAAGACATCCAACTGATGTATGACTTACACTTCTCAAGGGAGGCTATTACAGGGAGTAAGTCCAACTTACATACAAATTCAACTTAATAACAAACCTACAAAACCTATGTCATTCATACCTCAGGGACTGCCTAGATGTATGAGGGTGTATATCAATAAGTTATTGATTATGTATATTACCATTATTGTGATGCATTTTATGCCAAGAATATAAAAAAATTATGTGGTATATGTATACCATGGAATACTATTCAGCCATTAAAAAAAATGGAGACTTTACATCCTTCGTATTAACCTGGATGGACGTGGAAGATATTATTCTTAGTAAAGCATCACAAGAATGGAGAAGCATGAATCCTATGTACTCAATTTTGATATGAGGACAATTAATGACAATTATGGTTATGGGGGGGGAAACAGAAAGAGGGAAGGAGGGAGGTGGGTGGGGCCTTGGTGTGTGTCACACTTTATGGGGGCAAGACATGATTGCAAGAGGGACTTTACCTAACAATTGCAATCAGTGTAACCTGGCTTATTGTACCCTCAATGAATCCCCAACAATAAAAAAATAAAAAAGAAAAAAAAAAAAATTATACATTTTTCTTTATGTGGGAACTGAATTTGAATGCAGAGCAAGAGCTTCTGAATGCTTTGGGAAGTGTCAATGTCACTTTCCCGTGAGTTTGCACCACCTGAGATGCTAGGAGGCTTTATTTTTCTTCTGTTTACCCTTCACCATGACCCGGTGCTGTTTGGTGTAGCTCTGCAGCAATGGGCAAGTTGGGTAGTGGGATCATCATTTCTTAACAGACATCAGTGGATGTGCAGATTAGAATCCCAATAAGTGAGGGTCCTGGCCAGACTGAGACAGCATGCTGAACTAGTATTTTTGAAAACTGAATACTCTTTTAAGTTTTTTATTTTTAATTTTGAAGCACTTGTAAAGTTACAGAAATGTTGCAAGCATGGTACAAAATACTCCTATGTACTCCTATGTACCCAGATGTCCCAGTTACTAGCACTTTATCACTACTGCGTCTCCATTCTTTCTCCCTGTCTCCCTCTCCTCCCCATCTATACGTGTACGCATCAATATATATAAATACATTTTTCTGTTCAGTTGTAAGTCAGGTGAAGACATTATGTTCCCTTACTTCCCCAATTACTTCAATATTTGTTTCTTAACAATAAAGACATTATCTCATATAATCATACTATAATCATCAAAAATGAGAAAAGGAACAATACACAGACCTCATTTATATACCTCCTACTTTCTCAATATTGTTCTTTGCAGCAAAACATAAAAAGTCCAATCCAGGATCACAAGTTGCCTTTAGTTTTCCCGGTTCTCCAATTTTTATTTTAACCTGAACTATTTCCTCAGTCTTTTTTTTTTTTTTTTCTCTTTGATGACACTGACATTTTAAAGTATAAAAGCCAGTTATTTCTTAGAAGGTTCTTCCCTTTGGATTTGTTTGATGTTTCCTCGTAATGAGTTTGAAGCTGTGCATTTCTGACAGTGATATGTCTTGAAGAGAATTACAGTGAAGGGCTGTGTACACGGGTATGGGCAGGGTTGAACAAACCAGCAAGGGATGCTAAGGAGCTCAGAACCAGCAACAGAGGTGTGGCTGCCACCTTAGGGGAGCCTGTTTACAGTTAGAACCTTAGAGGCAGCAGGTCAGAGGAGATCAGAAAAGCAATAGGCCTGCAGGCTGCAGGCACTGCGGAAGAGGTGCCAAAGCACAGTAAGAGTGGAAGTAGATTCCTCTCAATGACTGCTTATAATGACAAGCCAGAGGCAAAAAAGACCAGTGATGTAACTGGTAAATGGCAGCCTTCTGTGGCCCAGGGCAAAGCAAACAATGGTGGAGAATGGAGCTACAGGCAAATAGAAAACAGCCATTGCGAAATTTCAATAGAGTAAACTCCCTGTTATCTGGAATTCAAGCAACCGGACCTTCCTAGAAATGGGTGGGTGACCCAGCCAAAAGAAAAAGATCAGAGTTCAAACTTGGTGTGGCTGTGCTGTCAGTCAGTGGGGCATGTGCATCACTCCCACAGCTCTCCTGCGTTCTTTGTAACAGTTTGAGTATGAATGCGTGTTATTTGAATTCAAAAAATTGAAAAGTGTATTGACTGCCATTTAACTAAAATTGGACACTGTATTCACAAAGCTGTTTTATTACACAGTAAAATTAAATGAGTGAAGTTTGTATCTATTTATGTCTGTTAATAAATGATGATCCCACCACCCAACTTTTTCATTGCTGCAGAGCTACACAGCACTGGGTCATGGTGAAGGGTAGAGAGAAGAAAAAATAGCCTCCTAGCATCTTAGCTCTCAATTTGGTTTTAATTAGGTATCTCAATATTAATATCAAGTCTGTATAGAAGTTATGATATGGTATGATATGGGGTATATAATTAGTTAGGCCTATTTTTAATTATAACTCTCAAGCAACCAGAACTACATTAATTCAGAATCTACCAATTCCCATTGTACCAGAAAATGGGGAGATTATTTCTATTTCTTATTCTTTTTCTAATCAACACATGCAATCAAGCTTAACACGTAAAGAGCTCTAAACTATGAGTCAGAAAACCTGGACTCAATTGCTAATACCACATATCACTTCCTTTTGGCCACATTACCTTAGGCCAGACACTTAGCCTCTCTGAGTTTCTGTAAAGGCAGCATCCTAACACCTGCCCATCTCCTTCGTGGTGTAGTTGGAAAGATTATTATGCCTTGTACATGTACAGGTGTAAAGCTATGAAGTTACTTACAATTCATTACCTTAAAGCTAAAAACAAATGAAGCACAACGATTTGTTTTTATGCCTCATGTTCAAGGTAAGAATGTCTGTGCTTCTCTGTTCCACCTGTTTTCTAAGAAAACCATTTTCTCATGGAGTGTGCCTTTCTTGCATCTACTTTCCTGTGGACTGCATAAATTGTCAATTACTGTAACTTGCAAGCTCACCAATTTCTCCCTTCTTGGGATATTGTTGAAAAGATTTGCACTTGTTTTGGCTGTTCTATCTCTTGGTTTCTCTGTTTTTCTCACCTCTTTTCATGTCTGCACTCACTACTTTGTAGAGTTGACTTTCGTTCTTTCAAAAATTGGTAAATATTCAGTTAGTGGTAGGTAGATAGAATGACTATAAATATGATATTCATGTTAAATCTCATTTTAAAAAATGCATACCATTCACTAGGATTCAAAAGGACTTAGAATTGAAAAAAAAAAGATGAAATGGAACAGAGAACTGACAGGTTAAGATTTAATGGGATCTCATTTTCTCAAATCAAGTACCTTTTGTTTAATAGTGTGAAGATTTCTGGAGCTTAGATTGGTGGCATGAGAAAGTGTGGCTCTCTGATTGGCAGCAAACATTCAGAACATCTTTCTGTTTATAATTTATCAACAGGGGCTGAGTAAATATTGGTTCACCAGCAACTTCAAATAGTGGTGAATGACATGAAAATCTCATTAGTATAATGGGCACTTGTCAGGTATGAGAAAAGAAAACAAGCATCTTTTAAAATTTGTCTTTGTGTGACACACCTCTTGGAGGCAGGACATAGTTATAAGAGAGACTTTACCTAATAAATACAATCAGTTGGACCTTGTTCTGTACCCTCAATGAATCCCCAACAATAAAAAAAAGAAAATTTTCTTTTTCTACTTCCACTCACAGAAGATAAATACACAGTAGTCCTATTATCAGCAATCTTCTTTTTCAGTGGTTGTTCCTATTTTATGTTACTTGAATCTGGTATTCAAGACCTAATGACATGAAAAAGCAGATATCATATCAGGATGACTCTTAGCTGAAAACACCCACCCTTTGCAAAGACACAACACAGTATGCTCACTCAAAAGAGAGCCTCCTGTGCAAAAATTCATTTGTTTATACAAATTTGTGGAAATAAAATGACTGAGAATTTCTAGACAGAAACAACAGGTTGATTTTAACTGTTTCTTCTTTAGTTTAACATTTAGCAACTTTGGGCAGAAGAATAAATTTTTGAGACTTATTCCCATTAAAACCAGTGTATTGATTAATACCACATACACAATGAATTTGGGCAACAGTTCACTGCCTGTTCTTACTTTAACTGCATAATATTAGCATCAGACTTTTTCATAAGCATTCCACACTTTAGAAATCAAAGTGTTTTTGTTCATTTTTAAAGACTCTCCACTTGGTGAGCAGACAAGTGACCTCTAAACAGTTAAAGTTAGAGAAAGTGAAGATGAAAATCATTTATCTTTACATTTATTCAAAAAGTGGAATGTAAAAATGTATCTTCATATCTTAAAAGATGACTATCCTCAAAAAAGCATCTTCTCTTTTATACATTTTTATTTAAGTTTTTCTGCTTGTGTGTTGGCAAAAATAAATCTTTTTCAGGTTATCTATGATTGTCCTATGGACATTCTGTCCAGTGAGATCTCCTAATTTTATCATCTATACTTAGGCATAAGTCTTCGTCCCTTCCTGTCTCTTAAATGAACATCAGAATTGCCTAATTCAGATGAAACTGCTCTGATTAATGACAAGTGCTCTTTGAACAAGATGTTCTGATGATCTCGGATCCTAAAATTCTCTGGTAAAAGGGTTGTGTAAGAATACTTCATATATTCCAATCTTGGTCTTAGGCAATAACAGAATGGGAGTAGAAAAGACCATAGTCAACCATGTGTTTGTTGCCTATTGAGGGAGATGGTAAATCTGCTCCCTCCCTCTTCTGTCCTTTACCAACTTCCGTCACCTAGAACGATGACTGGAGGAGTGAGGAAATGACAAAATCCAAGACCAGGGAAACACATTAGCCGAAAGATGCTCTCCATTAATGTCTCTCATCAAAACCTTTTACAGCTCTTCCGTTTTTTCTGGCTCTATGAAATTTTTTTTTTCAATTTTTTTTTTTTTTATTGTTGGAGATTCATTGTGGCTGTATGAAATTTAAACTTTCTAAGTTAGAATCTCAAAATCATCCTGCTTCATACAGTTGCTGGGAGGATATCAGATAATCCATGTATATCTCTTCTCATGTTTTGAGAACCTATTATTTATGTTGTTTTCTACTTATTTTGTTAGTAGTATTCGTTTTATTATCCTGTCTATACTACCTTCAGCAGTTTTGTATTCCCACAGTGGTTTCTTATACCTCCCTCCCCAAATCTTCATCTTTTCTAAGTTAGCTGAAGGAAGTGGGATAAGATGTTCAATTAAATCAGAGAAGTCATCAGTATTTCAGTTATTCAGCCATATTGCTATCATCATTTATTGATATAAATGATCTTCCTATATGGGAATAACCTGGAAGCTTCTGCTTAAAGGAGTTTTGTCTGTGGATTATTTTGGTTTTCCAGAAGCTGTTGCTTACTTGCCTTACTTGGGGCAAGGAATACCCTCTATTTGAGAGGACGCTGTTGTTTAGGGCAAGCTGGGAGAATTCCAATGGAGGGAAGCAGAGATACACTGGAGACAAAATAGAATTGGACCTTCACATCATCTTCTTGGTTGAGCTCACATAACCAAGGAAAGGAAAAAGAGAGGAATTCCAAGCAGGTAATAGCAAAAGCACAAAAGCAGAGCTCCTCAATGTCATAGCTCACAGGAACATTAATAAACCCGACAGGAAATGACAATGAGGGTCTCCACAAACACCATAGTTTTGATGGGTTCCATCTTTTCCAAAGCCATAACAGGTATCAAGTAGAATTCAGCATAACCTCCCCTGATTATGAACTTTGCTGCCAGCCATAAGGAAAATGGCACCACTCATATGAAGATGAACACTAGCAGTCCTATTTTCAAATCTCTGAAGCAGCACATTCCTTCCCCCAAGTGAGTTGTTACTCACTTCCCACCATGTCACAAAGATCTGTGCCTCCTTTGGAATGGAATTGCCAAGAAAGAAAACACGTTTTGATGAATTGCAGAGCGAACCTCAAGAACTTTCAGGTGACTTGTCTTAGAACTCTTAAGCCTAGTGCTACTTTACTTTTACAGCCCAGGGTTTTAGCTACTGGAGAGGCCTCCTATGTGCTCATTAACTATAAATCTGAAATTTAAAACAGACAAATGTTCCTGCTTAGGAATCTAACACATTCTTCCCAATTCTTCCTGTTCTCAATACTGTGTATTCCAAATAGAGTCCAAACAGTCTAGATTTTTATAACACCTTCCACATATTAAACGTGTACAGTTTAGCTGAACAAAACAAAATGAAATAAAATTCAGCACTGGACAACACTCCTAGGAGCCGTTTGATTTGGGTAAAAAGTACTCTACCTCAGCATCCATTTATGTAATTTTTTTGAAAATAAAAAACAAACAAAACTATTGTGATTTTTCATTAGGTCATTACAATAGGAATAAAGAGAGGTCCCCTAAAGTGATGAAAAGTAGCAAAATAAAAACAACAGTGAGAGCAGCAATCACTCATTTTCTTAAGAAAATTAACTGGAAAGTTGTCTTTAAAATGTTAGATTAGCTTGAATTAGCATTATCACCTACAGTGAAATGAACATTTGAAATCTAAGCCTAAAATTACATTTATAAATATAAATACATAGTATGAAAATATTTGCAGTTTCCCCAGGATATTTATCTTAACACAATAACTAAGAGGGTGCCGGGAAGGCTACGTTAACTAGTTTGATATATTGCAAATTAGTTTGAAATATTGAAATATTTGAAATATTTTGATATATTTCAAAATAGTTTGAAATATTGCACATTGTATATAAAACCAGCACACTGTACCCCTTGATTGCATTAATGTACACAGCTATGATTTAACAAAAAAAAAAAAATGTAACCTTGAAAAAGTTTTGTTAGGAGATATCCTCTTCTAAGTACACACAATATGTCTAGCTAGGCACCTTACCAAGAATGCACTATTGCCTAGTTTGCTATCAGCTGAACAGGTTGCTAGTGGAATAAATATAAACTGTTGAGTTGCTAATTGTGTAAATAAAGCATAGATCAATTGGAAAAATTCTTAATGAATCATAAAAAATGAAATCATTACTATTATCATGGAAGTCCGATTTGGGGGGGTTGTTTATTTATACATGGTATAAATGGCTGGTGCATGACAAGTGCAATGATACACTTGTCATAATTTCGAGCTTTATCTTATATAGCTTGCATTTACTTTCCTGGCTTTTATAAATATATGAGTTTTTCTGAATATATAAAATTTTATTGTTAAAAATACTGCGTTCAAAGACATTAGGAAGGTACATATATTGAAGTATATATTAATAGTATGTAGAATAGCCCTAGACAGGTTTATTAAAAATGTCAGGGCTATTTTTGCTGAAGTTCATTATGATGACAGTTTAAAAAGTGAGGCCAATTGAAGAGTGTTTATTGCACACACAAAAATGTAATAACTATTTACATTTCACTTTCAGATGTCTGAGGATAAGATTAATTCATAAATGCAACATGTTGCATGGAAATAGAAAATGTAAAAAGTATTCACAAATGCTGGCCTTAAAGGTAAAATGTGTTATAAGCCCTGTTATAAGCCCTGCTCATCATTGAATCAACCTGATAGCCTCAAAAATAATTTAAACATTAAGAAATTTTTATTTACAAATAATTTTAAAATTCCTCAGGGAAATTATAAGAAAAATTATTTACTGCATTTTCACAAATATGAAATTCTAGCAACTATAATACAAATGCAGATTTCTCTTTCTTTAGCTGTATGTAAATAAGTCTAAATATCTAGAATATTCAATTAATGAATCCACTGTATGTTTTCTCTGCCAAATATTTGGAAACATTTGAACTTTTTATTCCAGCTCTTTAGATTTCATTAAAGTGTTTGACTAGGATCATCTTTTTTAACTCCCCTTTTCTCCTATATACCTTAAAAAAAGAACAGCATACGTATTGTAACATATACCATTTCAGTTGATATTTTTTAGGGCTAATGAAGCTATGTCCATCTTATAACACTAAAATTCTTTCTGCCCTTGAAACCTTTGGGGGAATGACGTAAAGAATAATCAACAAAATAAACATATAATTCTTTACAAGTTAGTTATTGTTAATGGAAGAATTTTTCCATGAGCGTCCATCACACAGCTTTGTGTTATGACTTATCACTTTTTAATATTTGTACTATTATTTGGTAGTAAATGAATGGAATTCTGCATACAAGCATGTATGCACCGAATGTGTAAATGAATATGTATTTGTCATCTTTAATGTATTTGAATTTGGCTGATGCATCCATAAAAGAAGCCTCCGGCATATTTGCATAATTAAGCATAATATTATGATAAACTCTTTTAAGGGGAAAAGTTGGTCTGACAATCACAGTATGTTTATTTTTTTTTAACCTTGTAAATTCAGCATAGATCTGTGAAAAGAATTGGAAGTAAGAAAGACTTTCTTTGCCCTTATGAAGAGAGGTCAAATATTATTTAAAACTATCTTAGGTTATGCCAAGAAGAGTAGTTGTACAACACATAAATATTAAACATGACCGGTACAATTTCAGAGTTGCAAGAGAATCCTTTTCTTTCTATCTTTTTCATAAGAAAAGAATTGTAGAAGGCTGTGTTGGTTGAGACTTGAGGGTACCACAGCTCATGTGTTTGTGTGTATTACGAATGTGTCTATTTTGCAGCTGATGGTAGACCTTGAAAAATAGCATTCTATACATTCCCTTTCATAAATTTCTACTCTTCCTTCAAAATTCAAATTTTATAATCATAACCTATATAAGGGTTAATAAGCAAATGATCTTTTGAAAGGATACTATTTTTAAAATGTTGTTAACTAATTTCTTTTAGAAACAAACTTCAAAATGTGTAAATTCTGGGAATTACACTATAGTTTCAGATTAATAATAAATACCATATTAATAAATGAATGTTAAATGCTTGTTGATGTGGTATATAGAAAGAAAATTCTTGAAAAAGACAGAAAATAATTTAATCTATAGAGAAATGTGTACATTAAAGTTTCTTCCCCAAGGCGCTGTTAAGTTGGTACAGTAGTTATTGGTGACACCGTGTGGTTGATATTGGTATTGACAGCAAGTCAGAGAGTTTCCTAAAGAATTAAATTATGTAAGCAAAATAAAAGGTTTTAAATGTATATTGCCTAAATTTGAAACAAAGAATTTTTACATAGGCTATGACTTATCATTGGTTCCTCAAATTAAAGACTTATTTTAGAATATTGTGGTGGGAAGACACATGAGAATTGGTAAGTTACAATACTGCAGGCAGAGAGAACTCAGGGGCAACATTTTTTACTACAGTACTTACTACTTCCCATTCAAAAAACCAAATAGTTTTAATTGCTATAGCTTGGAAATAGTTATTCTCTTCAAAAAAGAAGAATTCTCTATTCAGTCTTACTTTTTTACTTGAAAAAATGTTACCATTGTTAAAAGCATTTTAGAAACTAAATTGGCATCCTGTGTTTTAACTTAAATGATCTCTTATATTTTTATCAAATATTATCATTGATGAAGAGCACTTAATATTACCCAAACTTTGGAAGTGTTTTGTCATAATTCCCTTTTCAATTCATAATCGAAAAAAATGAACCAATGTTTTTTTTCTTTTTAAATTTTGAGCTTAATTTCTGAAATGAGAGTGTGAGTCCCTAAGATTATAATTTTCACCTCTGAAAGTTCATGCTTCTGTTTGATAAAACGTGAGGTTGTAGATATTAATATAGCCCTCTTCTTTGGGAGGAAAGGCAAGAATGAATCCGGGCAGGGTATCCAGCAAAGGGGTAGTAAGTGCCCTCTGAGCTATCTTCCTCACCCAAGGAACAGATGATAATTCCTTCAGTCAACAATTATTTCCAATTGTTGTATCTCTGCCCCTCCTCCGCCCTTCTGTGGCTCTTACCTGGTTTCCACCTAACATTATATTACATAATTCAGAGCTCTCTAGGGAACGTTTTTCTCTACCTAAGGGAAGAACTTCTAAACTCTAACATATCACCACCTGAGATATCGATTTGCAACTTTTGCTAGGGTTTTGTGAAAGCAAATTCCCTAGAGAAACTCTTATTGTACTGTGCAATGCTAAATAAAAAGCTCTATCTTTCTGTCTTTCTTTTTTAAATTCAGACTGCTAAATTCAACGGGTTGGGGAAGCACAGATAACATTTATATAGACAACTGTCACCAGTTTTAAAGAAAAATGGGAATGATTGGTACTGATATGAAAGAAAATATCATGGTCGGGTATGTCTCAAGGCCAAAGTCACGAGAAATACAATCTTTAATTGACTATGAAAGTGTCCCAAAGAAAGCGCAGGTATGAAAGTCTTTTCCTGAGCTTAGACAACTGAGGAAATCTGGGATGGCCCTGGCACTGATGTGCGGGCTATTTTTGGAGAGAGCTACGATCTGCGGTTGCCTCTCTTCAAGGAAGATGTCCCACCGTGATAGCCGGTTATTGAACTGGTGGCATTGGCAATTGATGAGGTGATAGTATCATCCTTTAAGTGCAGGTCACAGGAGGAAAAAAGGGTACTCTTCAGGGTAATGAGATACAAAACCAGCACAATCACACTACCCTTGCCCAGAGCAAAGTTAAAACCAGTAAGGAAAAACCCCTTGGAATATTTTTTTCTTCTACACTTAGGGCTAGTCTTGGGACTAATTAGCTAAATTCAGCTGAAATCCCCTTTTTCCTCAATAGGTTTCACTTAATTACTTTATATGTTTCCTCATCCAGGTGTAACATGACAACATAAGTTAAATCAAGTCCCAGTGGCACCTTGTGAAAGATATTCCCAATTTTCCCCTCCTTGTAGCACAAAGTATAAGAATGTGAGGAAACTGCTTATGGAGTGACTGCTCAAAATTTAGCAAATTGTAGCTGACTGAATTTGAGAGGGTAATTTTCATCCTTCAGCATCTCTTAATTGTGGATCACGAAAATCTCTTCTCTTCTGAATTAAATTATTTTGGTAATTCAGTTAGTGCCCCATTTTCCCAACCTATGAAGTATACAACTTGAGATAAAGGTAACCAAAGTTTCCCAATGGTTGGTTTCTGATGACTGCAGAATTTTGGAAAGTTTTTTTCCCACATCTTAATTCTATTGGTCTCACTTGTCGGAACCAAATACATGGTGCCATTTTGGACATTTAATTAACTGGTCCATCTTGTAAAGAATCCAAGCATGATTTATAATTGTTTTGAGGGAGATACACATCACACACCAACAAGGGACCATGCATGTCATTTGTACCAGTTGATTTTTCCATTCAATTCTAGTTCCATGCTAACTGACGACTTTAGTGCTTGAATTTATTCCGCGGAAGGCCAGGAAGCACTGCGTTCCCTGAGCTTGATGTGACAACCTTCAACCACAGGCTAGGCTTTTGTTGTTAGAAAAATTGGGCCTAATGATTGCAGCAGACAGGGTTGGGATTTTATTGATGCACTCTATGCGACTGTGACAGTGTTGACATGAAATCAAATTCAATTAGCATGGGCTCGCTAATGACTTACACTGCTTCAAAAACTCACAAGGACAAAGGACTTGGCCAAAAATCTCCTGGTTACTGTCTAGTTCCCAACTCCTTTTCGTTGCTTTTCAGAGAAAAACAGCCCACTGCCAGATTATCCCCTAGATGAACATTACAGAACTGCACTAATGAAACTCTCCAACCGTCTGTGGGTGACGAGAGGGGAAGGGGGGAGAAGGCAGAGGGAATTCTGTCCTCAGGTGCTCTTGAAGCAATTTCTAAAGCCGCAGTGGAGCACGTGGAAAGAAACGACAAACGTGTCTCTGGAGGATCACTTGGCTGGACAGGGTATCAAAGCTGCGAGGGGAAATGAGGTCTGTGGACAGGGTAGGGTTTCAGTAAAGCTAGAGGCACCCTCTCTGAATGTGTGGGAGGCCAGGCCATTATCTGAGCAGCGTTTTAAAGGTACAGAGGAGCCATTATGATGCCTGCATCAGCCCAGCAAGATGAAGATGATGTCCATTCTAGATTTCCACAGCTTTTATTCACTGCCTCCTCACTGTGCCTTTCCTGGTCGTCAGGCAGTCGCATTATTGTACCTACTCCCTCCCCGCCAAAGGGAATGAGGACAGATTTGATTCACATGTACAACTCCCGGTGTCTGATCAGCAAACAGTCCCAGCCTCAAGTCAGGGTCAGGCATCCTCTGTAAATACAATATCTAATAAATGAAGTGTGATCTGCATTTTTAGAAAGAGTTTAAGGTGGGTGGGTGGAAGCCGATATTCTGTCATGGTGTTATATTATTTTAATACTTCAAGCCAGTTTCCTTTAATATTTATTTCTCAAAGTATCTTCTCCATTTTACCTCATAGACATTTCCCTTGATGCATCTTTCTTTATTAATTTAAATATACTATTAATACCAATTGCATAAACTTATCACCATACAGAGATCCAAAAAGAAAATTAAACGTGGAACCAGGTGAGACCATGCCCATTTACTGTTATCCATAGTACAGTGCAACCAAGTTATTGTAAATCAACCAAGTCTTATAAAGTCAGAATTGGGCACAAACTTCAGCCTTTTTGGACCTTCTGTAACTGATAGGTAAATTCATCATGTAAACTTCCGTGGAAAAGCCCCTAAACTAGCCATGCAATTGAGAAGCCAAGCCACAGATGATGTGATTTTTGATGTGAATGATCAAGAAGAAATCTTAAAATTCTAATGATTCTGACTTCCTAGGTTATAAACAAACAGAAAAGAACAGAAAACAATGGCCCATAAAGAAGTATTAAAATGAAAGAGAGTCTTCATCTCATGAAGTGCCAATCACATCAATACCATGCTAAATTTATACGGAACTGAAGCCTGATGCTTTTTGAGGGCAAGGGAATATATATTTGCTCAGGAGGAATATAGTAGTAAATAACTATAAGAAATTAAAATTACTTAAAGTGTGTCCCCAAACCTGGAAAAGCTTGTTGAGCCATGTCAAAAATGAGTCTAGACACCTCAAATATCAGGACCGGTACAGAAAAAGCAGATTGTGCTTGAATAACAACGGCAAGACTATGTTTTCTCTGCCCAGATTCTGAAAGAATCAGGTTGTTTACTCTAAAATACCCTGCAAAATGGCATTATTCCTTTCATTTCACAAACAGGGAAACTGAGTCTCAGCCTCAGGACCGGCTCCAGAATTGCTCCATGACAGTGTCTACTTGTAAGAGGCAGGCCAAGGCCCAAGAGAAGAGGGAGGACCCGTAGACTGCATTCACGTAGCAGCCAGCCCTCTTTTCACTCAAACTGATTGTTTATTTGACGTCCTGGCATCACACTGCCACTCTCTTCACCGGAGAAGTTGGGAAACATTTCCCACGTCTGCCAAGTAGTACCGTAAATGGTGAAGCCAGGATGATTTGAATCCATCTGCCTGACAGTGAGGCTTGTGCTCTTACGGATTGCCTGCAAAATTGTCTATCAATGGTAGCTTTTATTTACCGTTATAATCTTCCAAGACATCTGTACATGCCTGGATATTCACCCAAGAGTAGGTGAATTATTCCTAAAGGCCCAATTGTTAAACATCCGACCACCAGCTCAGAAGGCAGTTGACACAGAATCCAATTGCACGGTTTCCCATGTTTAAGCTGGAAATTTATTTCCAAAATCTTGCATGGATTAAAAGTCAGACAGGGCAAGGATAAAGAGCAGTCTCCTTATAGTGTGCTACAGGGAATATTACACTCCACAGAGTAGGAAGGACAAATCAACAAATTGGGCATGATTTTGTGAGATCAAATGAGATAAGGTACGTGAAAGCACCTTGTAAATGAAAAAGCCCTGTGAAATACGAGCTGGCATTGTTGTCAATATTATCACGCAGGACGTCTCTGTCTCCTTCTTAATAAAAATAATGATCTTCTTCAAGGTCCCAAGAAGCCAAACCAAAGGAGTGTGTTTCCAGAGAAACGAAATGTAAAGGTAATTGTGGATGTTCAATAAATATTAAACAGCCTCACTATTTGTGGGAAGCTTCAAGTGCGCGATTAAGTTGCAGGTGATGGTAAAGGAAACCAGCGTGATCTTTAATTATAAAATACTTGTTAGGTTTGATTCCAGTAAAATGCAATTACCTTGAGACTTCTGGTTATATCTCACAAGAGGTTATATTCTCAAGATGAAAGCTTTTGTGGATGTATGTTAGACTCCATTGTTTGGGACCATCCACATCGGGCCTGGCTCCTATGTGAAGCAGCTAATCACCATTAACTCAGCGAGCCTCGCAGGAATTCCCAGTTGTATGTCTGCCGTTTTGTGGCCTGCCTTGAAGTATGGAAACATCACAGAAGTGGGGAGAAGGGCAAGGGTGGCAGACCATAGCGTTAGCTAGGCTCAGGGAGAAAGGGACTTGAAGGGAATTCAAGGTTTCATAGTGGACAAAAGAGGGCTCAGTAGGAGGGAGAAGATGGAATTGTCCTTGTACCTATCACCACGATTATAATGCAAACGTATTTTTTTTTTTTTAAGTCTAGCAGGGAAACCTCTAGATTTCATTTTGGAAACCTGTCCATCAGTCTGTTTAGCTTTATTTTAAAATGAAATTTTTAATCAGTGTATATTTTTTCAACCTGCCCATGAAAGTAATCTGTGGGCTAAGAAAACATTATTTAGAAAGCCTTTTTTTAGTTTCATGCTGGTAGGGTTCCAAAAGCCTTTTTTAAAGAACATTCTTATATAATAATAATAGCAAACACTTAACTAACACATACTACATGCCACGTACTGGTGAGCGCTGTATATTTGTTAACGCAATACTTATAATGAACCCATGGGGAAACTGGGGCACACTGCTATTAATTAACTGCCTATACTGGCAGAACTCAGTTTTTGTGTCCAGGTAGCATGGCTGCAGAATCAATGCTCTTCCCAGCCACACCTCACTGCCTGCCAAAGCTAGTGCTATAGAGGTTTCAACTGTATGTGTATTACAAGGAAGGCTGCGTGTATGTGTGTGTGTGTCTACATATTCTGCTTAAGAGAGATGTTCAAAATGAAAATATTTACTGCTTAAGAGATGTTCAGGATGAAAATATTTACTCCATGATAAACTACATTGTGCACCATATATCAGTGTGTATAACAAACACACAATTGAAGCAATTGACTTTTTCTGGTTTCTTTCTCTCTGTGTTCATCAGTTTTTTCCTGTACAATTAGTTCTATAAACCAGATTTAGTTTCTTTACTAATGCCATGATGGTTCTGTAGAAGATCCCCATTCAAGAATGAATTTGGTATCTTTCCTTTGTCTTCCAAATTATTACTACCTTAAATTATAGCCAAGAGCTTAAGTACAGGGTGACGCTCAGCCTACCTTTAGGAATCTATGTATTTCATTTGCTCTGCCTCACCCTGATTCGTACTCACACTGTCAAACATCACAGGACATGACTCAAATGTAAAATACTAGTTGATAGGAAAAATAGTGTGTTTATTTCTATTTTTAAGGGAAGTGTGCTATGGACACTTACCAGCAAGGTATATGAGAGATGTCCTTCAAAACCAAGAGCAAAACACTTCCTCCAAGAAAATTCTGGATGCCAAGTGTAATCAGACAGAGACCCAGAAACTATACCAACCAGGGTTTGCCCTGGTTGTCCTGCTTCCCAGTTTGCTAGCCTCACTGATCTTCAGTTTCCAACTGTGTAAAACGGAAGCATGAATGAGGATTTTATAGGTTTATTGTGAGAACTGAATGAACACCTGAAAAAAGCACCTGGTGCATAGTAGCTGATTAATTAATTGTGGTGTCAAGCAATGGTTATTTCTGTTGAATTTGGTCCCTTAACTAAAAGGAACCTGTGTGGCCACGCATGGAGGCTCACACCTATAATCCTAGCACACTGGGAGGCCGAGGAGGGTGGATTGCCTCAGCTCACAGGTTCAAGACCAGACTGAGCAAAAGCAAGACCCCGTCTCTAAAAATAGCCAGGTGTTTTGGCGGGCACCTGTAGTCCCAGCTACTCGGGAGGCTGTGACAAGAGAATTGCTTGAGCCCAAGAGTTTGAAGTTACTCTGAGGTGTAACGCCAGGGCACTTTACTGAGGATGACAAGTGAGACTCTGTCTAAAATAAATAAATAAATAAATAAATGGAACCTGTGACTTTCCTTGAAGTTCGCTCTACAGCTTCTAGGTAGAGCCTAGAACTCAAAAAATAATTTTTAGTTGTCCAGGCTAGAATGCAATGGTATCATCATGGATAACTGCAACCTCAAACCCCTGGGCTCGAGAGATCTTCTTGTCTCAGGGCAGCACCTGTGGCTCAGTGAGTAGAGCGCCAGCCCCATATACCCAGGGTGGTGGGTTCAAACCCAGCCCCAGCCAAAGTGCAACAAAAAAATAGCCAGCATTGTGGCCGGCGCCTGTAGTCCCAGCTACTTGGGAGGCTGAGGCAAGAGAACCCCCTAAGCCCAAGAGCTGTAGGTTGCTGTGAGCTGTGACGCCATGGGCACTCTATCAAGGACGACAAAGTGAGACTCTGTCTCTAAAAAAAAAAAAAGAAAGAAATCTTCTTGTCTGGGCTTCCCAAGTAGTTGAGATGACAGGCATGCACTGCCAGTCCCAGCTAATTTTTCTATCTTTTGTAGAGCGGGGACTTGCTCTTTTTTTGTTGTTGATAAATATTTATTATATTATTATAAAAAGAGTAAGAATTGGAAAATCCATCAGCAGAGATACAGAATAAAAATGAATGACACAGTTATATATGGTCTCATTTGTGAAGATGCGCCAGAAATAATATTGTAAGAAATTTTGTTGATAAAGACAGACATTACATATCCAATTGTTTTTCTTTGCCAAATTGTTTTGGACTTGTTCTGTAGTAGTCCACTGAATCCCATGGACACCCAATCAGTATATCCAAGTCCAATATCACTGCTTATGTGGGCAAAATATGTGATTGTAGAGTGTTACAGTAGTCTGAAAATGGTTTAAAATGTTGAGTCATACAACTTCTCAATTGAGAATCTAGTTGTATGTCAATCATATATTCAATTTCATGGTCATAGGCAACAAATATCCTGTGATCTAATGACTATATGCTCCCAATGTGCATTAAAACAATAAAACCTTTAAAAACTTCTAATCTAGATTTTGCATCTCAGATTGAATGGGAAGTAAGATACTACTTTCCCTACTTTGTAAGTGGTACTTCTTTAAGCTGACTCTCCAAAGGGAGCCTAAATAGAAGCCCAGAGGCTTCCTCATGGAAGGTTCTTGCTTCCGGTTCTTGTTAAGCACCTTAAGGATTCACAAAGAGAAGTTTGAAGCTCCAAAAGTCTTCATGCCGCTGCATTCTAGCCCAGAGTCTTGTTCTTACTCAGACTGGTCTCAAACTCCTCCTACCTCGACCTCCCAGGGTGCTAGGATTATAGGCATGAGTCGCCACCCTAACCTCAAAGAATCTGACGTAGCAGAACTGAAAGAAATCCCAAAATATTATCTAGTCTGGCTGGAAAGGCATTAATCCCTATCCACCTCCCATTATACAGATAAGGAAACTGAGGACCTGGGAAGGTAAGTGGCGAGGTTCCAGGTCATACATCTAGCAAGTGATGAAGATAAAATTAGACTAAACACTCAAGCCTCCTGGAGCATTTTTCATTACACTGGCTGCTTCTCTTTGCAATAAAAATCTTGGGCCAGTAGGGGCCAGCCAAGAGCAACCCTCATTCTAAATTTTTAGTCACTTTCAATCACCACCAAGATCATAAGGTAAAAATAAGGGTAAAAAAGAAAGGACAGGGAAAGTATAGATAATATTAAGTTCATGATTCATATGAGAAAGGGAACAGTAAATGTTTATAGAGAAAATTATTAAGATCCAAATTGGACATAATCTTGGGCATAGCCCTTTCACTGTGTTATTTGTAAAGTATATTTAAGTTTAGGATATGAAGGCGTGTAGGAAGTCATTTAAAACAACTGGATGATACTGATGTCTATGGAATGAATCCTTAAAAATGCTGTGAAAATACCTTATTTTGAATTTTAAAAGTTTACTTCAATTAGAGATTCTTTTAAGGATGCCTTATCAATACCGTGCACCACAGATTTAGTTGAAATGGTTCAAGTCCTTTGTCTTTTCTGCGTTATTTCCATATGAAGGCCATGGTGGTTAATCACTACTGGAGCTCTAACTTTCCTCTAATTCATTTGTACGAGTTCTGATTGCCGGTGGTCAGGTACTCGGCCAGCCGATGTTTTTCCACGTGTCCTTATCCCTTGCCTTCTGCCTGTCCTGCCACACTTCAGCTTACCAATCAGCTATTATCTGCGTGTGAGAAGAGGGCATTCGCTGCCCTTGATTTTATATATGTGAGTTGATGAATGCCCCTTCCCAATAAGCCAGTTTATATACTCTATTAATTATATATATGAAGATTTTTAGTTAATCCTCAAGTTCCTATCTTTTTGTGATTTGCTAATGTTTATTCCATTATTTCCTCACTGAGGCTAATAAATATCAATTTACATTTCGTAAATAATATTTTAGTTTCTAAGAAATTTCCCATTTCATAGGGCTTTCAGGAAATCATGCAAATGGGCATAGAACTTATAAACTAGATCGATATTAAATACTAGACAGTAGAAAAACTGTTTATTTTTTAATGTATACATTAATAATTATTTTCACATTGCAAACTGTACTTTCACCTTTTATTTAATGTTTCTCTTTTTCTTTCATCTATTTTAAGTTGCTGGCAGCTTCTTTGAGCATTTTAACCGGGCCGAATTCCCAAAGGCTTTCACGTCCTGGAATCACAGCAAGACTAAATGAGTTCTGAGGGATGGGTCATTCTTTTTTTTTGTAGTTTTATCAAAAGCTGCAACATTGCAGTGCATGAGAGTTGGGATGATACAAGATTAAAATATTAATAAGGGTAAATGCCTTCAGTCAAGTACAATCCAAAAATGTTAGTATATTTTAAGAGAGAGGAATGGCACATTCACAGAACTTTGATTATAATATACTATGGATACAGTGTTATAAAAATTGTTCTATTTTTATCAGTTATCATTGTTTATGCCCAATTTATAAATTAAACTTTATCATAGGTATGCATATATAGGAAAAAACATAATATACGGTACATTACTGTTTGCAGTTTCAGGCATCCGCTTGAGGTCTGGGAAGGTACCTGTCTTGGATAAGGGAGGACCATTGTAGAAATCATCAGCCAGTATAAGATAAACTTCCGTGGATACAAACAATCTCCAAAATTCACACGAAATACACTTGGATGTGTTTCTGTGGTAATTTGTTAATCCAGTGTTACCTTTTGTCAAGATACATGTGTGTATATTCAAGAAAGTGAAATTATTCTAATGGATCTTGCCCCTTGATTGGGGTCCAGAATTATCTTTCCAAGAGTTATTTCCTAGCAAACAGTGTAAGATCTAAAGTAAAATGCTTGTGGTATACTAATTCATAGTGGCTAATGGGAAGACTAAAAAGAGAAATAGCCTTTCTCCTTTGTCACTGAAACTGCCCCCAAAGAATTCTATAATGATCGCTTAGTAATATGCTACTTTCCCTAAAAGGAATGAAAGGCCCCATATACACTGATAAGGAATAGAAGAACAGCCAGGTGGATCTTCCTCAAGCTGCTGATCCCGGACACTTCACAGAAATTGGCCCAATCAAGTGGTAAAGCCTTGGGGAAATAAACGATGCCTCAGTTACTTGGACTGTATAATGGGAATTTCTGTAATAGCAAAAGTAGCAGAGAGGAAAGTTTCTCTAGAAAGACCACAGATAAGTAAGAGAAAGTTATGGCTCTTTTAGAATCAAAAACCCCATGGAATCTCCATGTGTAGATGTGAATGAAGCTTTTCCCGCACTCAAGCTGTGGGGAGGTTCAGATGCAAAAGCAGCCTGACTCCTTCCCTCTACTTTAAAGGCTGGTTCCTGAGCAGTCCCTGACCCTGATACCACAGAACCACAGAGATATCATGTAACTTCTCTGTGTCCCCAAGTTGAAGTAAGGATGTATTTACTAGGTTCCCTCTTCCCCCAGAAAAATTCACCCGCAGCTTGGGAAGCTCAACCCATACCTTCATGAATATCCTAAGCCCCAGAGAGAAGTCTTAGGCATCAAAAATGTGTGTCCATGATGTATAAAGAGGGCATGAAATAGAATCCAGAGGCCTACTCTTTTTTCAGCTGTAAACAAACATTCTCTATGTGCTCCACTCCTACATCAGATGATGAATAAACTGATAGTAGTTTCAAGGGGGAGGAGGGGGAGAGATCATTTACTAAGGAAACGAGGTTTGTTTGGTTTTTCATCTGCTCTCACAGGAAAGTAAGGCTAAAGGAGGCTTCTATGAGCAAATGAGATTTGCCAGAAATGCATTGATTGACTTCACAACTTCACCAAGATTGGAGGACATATTGCCACCTGCTTGAATGGGAAGTGTTTACAGATCCCAAACCAAAATGCAAGAGGCATTAACCACAAAATATGAAGCTAAATCTTCATTTTTAAATATTTTACTCTCCATATAAGTATCTGCACCAATCTGTTCAGAGGCTTTAGTCTGTGTAAACCTACAATGAAATACTCTCTTAATGAAGTGATTTCTCTACGGGAGCCAAACATCATTTGATATTGAGTTCATGACTATCAGTAGGCATTAGGACACCAAGCACTCCTCTGATGGATTATTTGATTATATGTATTTTATAGCACTGTTTTTCTAGAGCTTTAGAAACTCAAAGGCACCTGCTATACACTTTATACATGTACAGATTATTATTTAACATTTTTAAAAAAGCATTATTTTATCTCTGTACTTGTGAAGTGAAATGAAGAATTCTTATCTGTATTAATCACTTCAAAGAAAAATCATCTTCCTTGGGTTTATGGTAACAGTATAAATACTCTATCATCTATTCAGTCACTATTTATACCTCTTCTTGAACTTAACAGCATGGATAAAATATTGTATTCCATTGGGAAAAATAGCATCCAAAATAGCATTATACTTTAAGTGGAATGGGTAAAGTATAAGACTAAGCAAGTTTATAACCACACTTAGCAGGGTAGGCCATGATATTAATAAGACCAAGGTTTAGGTTTGAAATTATGAGCCAGTTAGACGTTTTAGGGTAATTGGCTTTGTAATTGTCCTGAATATCAATTTCCACCTGGCTTTTTTCTATGTACACAAAAAAGAATTACCCAAGAGAGCAAATGGGCCAGTGGAAATTTTTGCCTGTATTAGAAAAATGGCTCAGAATTAATGCCCTATGCATGGCAAGTGAGGAATGCCAGTGTCACTCAAAAATATGAGCAAATTATTAAATTGGAGAAAGCTCTAGGAGGTGCATATTGGCAGGCAGCATGTCAAATACCCCCCACAATATTTTGTTTGCCTCTTCCAATATTTTATAAACACTTGAACTAGTTACCATAGTAAGAGTGGAACATGTCACACAAAAATCAGGGTTGCTCCTCAAGTCTGCATTCTTGCTTAGCAACAATCAGCTGGATCTGAGCAGCTGCTGTTCTTTGGCCCCAACACACATGCATTAGCTCACCTCAGTCACCACCACACCCTATTGTCTTAGGCTCAGCTTCCTTCAACCATGTATAATACCTACCTAAGCCTGAGAAAGTGCTTGAGCTCTCA
The DNA here is from genome assembly GCF_027406575.1 of Nycticebus coucang. Lineage (NCBI taxonomy): Eukaryota > Metazoa > Chordata > Mammalia > Primates > Lorisidae > Nycticebus > Nycticebus coucang. The sequence continues at coordinate 85,802,995 of NC_069781.1, forward strand.
ACCTCCTAAATTTCCTGTATGGACAAGATAAACAGTCCTAGGATCTGAGTAGTGTATCTTTTGGAAAAGAAAAAGAAAAGATCCACTTGTTTGGTAGATGTCAAAATTTGCTTCGAAGAATGAATAGAAAAGTGAGAGTTGCTATATGTTCAAGAGAAGAATCAAGAGCTTGGACCTGCTCGAGTCTCTGTATGGGATTACATGTCCTACGGGCTCTACTTGTCCACAGGGCAGTGGTGTGGCCCAGGGCTAGGCTGGTGTGTACGAATGGGAGATGACAGAGTGGATATGACTCTCCCTTTGCCCCCTCTCTTTCCCCAAAAGTCTGCAAACCTTACCACTTCAAGGACCAACACAAAACCACTTTTTAATGTGGAGCTCAAATAAATATTTCTCTTTACAAACTTTTGCCTCAGTAGATGATTATAAAGCAGCTTGTGGCCTAAAGAGGACCTGGCCTGCACCTATGCAGGCAGTTAGCAAAGCTGGACATGCCCCAGGCATCTTCCAGTAGAAACACTGGATCCATTTTCTGTAAACAGTCACTGGTAATTCTGCAAAATACATACTGTGTTACCTCTCTTTTGGAGATTGATTGTATCTCTAAACACATATCATATATTTTATCTGGGTTTCTAATCCTACAGGTAATTATTTATTTGCCAAATATTTGTTTTATCCCAGGAGCATTTTCAATCAAATAGACTTCTAAATGTCACCCCCATGTTAAGGATCTGTCAACTACGGAGATGAACAAATCAGACCACAAACCAGATCTATCCCTCCTTCATAACTCAGGCTGGGTGAAGGTATTGGCGTATGGCTGAATTATAGCATCTAAGGAGTAAATATTATTTAGCATCAAACCACTCAAGTTTTTGAGACTCCCACGGCTGAAACTAAATCTGGTCAGTGTTAGTTCTGGTGGGCAGTCTACAAGTTAAAGATGTCTTTTCCCTCTAGAAGGCAGAATTTGCCCAGCCAGAAAATAAACTCACTAGGAAACAGGCTCAGCACTTTGATGGTGTTGCTCAAGCTTATGCAAATGTTGTCTTTATGCAGAGGTGGTACAAAAATGCGACTTTTCTGTGAGGTAACATTTCACACCACTTAGCTTGTGTTGTCTCTCTGTGTGCCAGTCTTGACAGCCATAAACAGTCTCTCCAACCTCCAACCTCGAGACTCTGGCTGAGGAATTAAAGAACATTAATATCATTAAAAGGGTAATACTGGTAGGTTCCACGCAGCAAATCACAAATAATTTTCTTTCCATCCCCTGTGCAATTAATGTGGGTGGTGGCATATTTTTTTAAATACTGCTGTGTCATTTCAGCAGCACTTGCAGATAGTGTGATGGAGTGGAGCCACTCTGGGATCGTGTCAAGTGTGATCTTGGGCAAAATATTTGTCCTCTCTATGCCTCAGTTTTCTTAGGTCAAAATGGGTATTATAGGAACATAACCACCTATAGGTTTGCTATGTGCATTAAAGTAGATAACGTATAGCACAAGATTTACTACAATAATTGATATGTAGTAAGCAGTCATTTAAATGTTGGTGTATTAATATTTCTCCAGAGGCATGGTGTGCTGGGCTCTAAAGAGCAGTCTGGAGCTTTACAGGGCCACTTATTGCATCAGAGAGGTTGTCTCTTGATTCTCAGAGCTGGGAGTCTACTGTTCCCATCAGCCCCATATCACAGAGGCCACAAAGCCATTAAGAACACATTCAGCCAGACTTGAGTTTATTCTATTTAAAGTCATTGTTCATTGATGACAGAGACACGTGGTCTGTAAGAGTTTCCGTTTTCTCTCAGTGAAACTGTCAGAGACCCTTAGACTAAGGGAGAACAGGCAAAAGTGAGGCAGAAGCAGTGGGATGGGTCTGGAGGCTGCCTTCACACTGCATCACCACTTATGTTAACAAAAGCTTCGGACCCTGGGACTGGATATCAGTGGATGTGAAGTTAGGTTGTTGAATATGAAACACCCACACAGAAGCAAGTGCTAGGAATGTGTTGAAAATGAAGACGTCCCCAGGGCTCTGGTGGACTGAGTCTCCATCCCCAGGCCCCTTTCAAGTCTCAGCACTAACGCAGTAGTCCAACCAGAGACCTCAGGGAAATGGCAGAGCTTCCCAACACATCTACACGTCAATTATTGCCTGAAGACTGGTTGTATAGATAAATGTGGCCATTGTTCAAAGGTCTTACTGAGTGCATTGGTGGCATTTTATGATTGTGAACACTCCTTATCAACAAATTCCAAAAGTACACCTTAGGATGCGCCTAAAAATTTGCATGCTCTAAAAGAAGACTTTGTATTCCAAATTTTGGAAACCACTCTCTCTAGCCTAATTTCAAAAAATATCAAGTACCGAAGAAGAAAAATATAGGGAAATACAAAAGCAAATGGAGCTCTCCAAAGGTTGTGTAACATATTCCACATAAAATTATGCACTTTTATAAAAAAATATATATATATAACCAGGTATCTACTATCAGATTATTAAACCAAGTCATAAATTATTCTGGGGTTGTCAAACTGAAAATGGATTGCCTTTTGGCAATCTTGGTAAGTCCTCTCCTCTTTCTGAATTCTAGGTGTTAAAGGGAATGCAGCTGACAGCCATAGTCTACCTTTTGCCTTATCCTGATCATTAGATTATGAAGAATAACCTCATTGGTGCTATTTTGTCAGCTAGTCCCTTCTCTCTCCTCCATAGAAAACTAGTCACATGGTTTGTGTATATTTTCACTCAATTCTCAGCCTACACGGAGTATAAGTTGATGAGCATTTAAATATATTTTTAAATCCTCTTTTACACAGAGGATACGAAAGCACAGCACACCCAGAAATTTACCAAAGTGCTAATGATCCACAGATGCCAGTGGCATATGAAGTTCTTGAGCTAACAGATAACTTATATTGTAAAGAAATGTATTTTATTTGGTTGTATTTGTTTTATTGTTTCAGGAAAAATAAAATTGTATGTGAAAGTGTACACATGTGAGGGTGTGTGTGTATGTTTTCAGAATACTTTATTTTTGGAATCCTTATTCCTGCTTCTATGTTATACCACTCCACATGGACAAAGTTGGAATATTTTCTCTGAATCTGGAAAATGTTTTTCTTTGGGTCTTGCCATGTATTTGAATTTAGAGTGCAGAAGGGATTAAGAGAACAACTCTAGTAGTGGGTGTTAATATCACTCAGGAGGTTGGTTAGATTGAACACAATGTTTAACTCTGAATTAATCATACGGTTAACAGCCTAGCCCTCTTCTGCCTATATCGATGTAAATGCCTATTCAGTTTCTTTATCTAATGTTCCATATTAACAGTCATATCTGTTGCCTGATGAGCTCCTTACCGATCTGTCCATTTTCTTGGTACAGATGTTAGCTGGCACTGCCCTGCCTGGCAGATTGTTTAACTTTGGATTCCCACTTTCTGCATTAGTAAAAGGAACACGTTCATCTAAACTGACAGTGATGTGATGACAATAGGAATACTTATGAATTAATAAAGTTCAAATAATTAAAGGAGTTCAGCCTAGTTTGAAATTGTAGTTTGAGGAGTTGGGTTTGCATTGCTGGGAGCTCCGTTGCCACCGTCGAACACGGCTCCTGTCACGTCTTTTTTGATTACTTCCCAATGGGATAGACCAAATTCTGCAAGTAAAGTTCTACTCCTGGCTGGGTGCAGCGGCTCACATCTGTAATCCTAGCACTCTGGGAGGATGAACTCAGCGTTTGAGGCCATCTTGAGCAAGAGCAAGACCCCCATCTCTCCTAAAAATAGAAAAACTAGCCAGGCACAGGGACAGATGCCTGTAGTCCCAGCTACCCAGGAGGCTGAGGCAAGAGGATTACTCAAGTTGAAGAGTTTAAGGTAGCTGTGAGCTATGATGCCATAGCACTCTACCCAGGCAACAGAGGGAGACTCTGTATCTAAATAAATAAATAAGTAAGTAAGTTACTGCTGTATGAGAAATGCTATCAGCTCTGAAGGCAAGGTCATTTGGATGGTTTTTGTGTTGGGAATGATTTCGGGGATGAACCTACACCTGCCCTGTTGCCTATTGTTACGTATTCTTCTCTGTTTGACAGTTGTACACTTTCATTCTATCCCATGTAGGACTCAATAGAACACAACCCTACTGCCTCTCAAACCACCCCCAAAACAGGGATGGACTTATTAGTGAATCTGGTGGCTGCAAGCATGGTGGTGCTCATGGAGGCCTTGGCTGGCATGACTCACCCTCCAGTAGGCTAGCTTGGGTCTCATCACTTGTGGTGTTAGTGTTCCAAAGAGCAAGAAGTGATGGCAAACCCCAGTGTGTACACACACATCAAGCTCCTCTACTCTCAGATTTGCTATTGTTCCATTGACCAAAGCAAGTCACAGGGCCAAATCTAGGATCAGAATGGGAGGCACTATTAGAAAGTGTGGATATAGGGAAATGTGCAGCATTGAGGGCAGTTGCTGCAAAAATCTCCCGAACTAGCATGGTGTATCACTAAAAAAACATTCCAATACAATTCTATAAATCTGCATAATTTGTCACTAGATTTTGATTATTTCTCCCCTTTCACACATGCCTTTTAGGTTATAGAATTGTACATTGCTCATAGGAATTATTTTAACACAATTTCTCTAAATTTAGAAGGCAATCTTCAAAATATTTAATAAAGGCAGGGCATATAATGACAAGAATAGTAGACCAGATCTAAGTGGGCAAGCTTTGCTATAACATGATGTGTGGGCAGTGGCACAACCAGGGCAATTGCCTCACTCTCCCTGAGACTCCATCTCCTCCCTGGGAAACTGAGGGATTTTGGATAAGCTGCCTGCCTCCGATACTCTTTAACTATAAGACATATGGAATATGTATAACAATACAAACATTGATTCTATGATTCAATAAACATATAGCTATATTGCCCTATGAGGAAAGTATTGACCTTGGAAAACTCGCGTCAATAAATTTTGATGTTTGCCTCAAAATTAATCAATACCTACTTTTTTATCTACACATAAAATAATGCTTTTCAAGGACCAAAGCTAGTGATTGAAATTAGTCTACCACTCATCCTAATAAATGCCATTATAAACAGTGTAATATTATTATATATCGTCATTCATTATGGTGGGTATTCTTTGATTTGGAACTCTTAATTCATCATCCAGTTAACTTTTCTTCTGCAGGAAAGATAAAAAACATTTCTCATTCTTTTTGGGCCATTAGTACATGAAATAGTATATTCATTACATAAGACCTGGAGCTTTTAAGCTATCGATGGAATCTTGTTTAGTCAGCTAAAGTACATGTATTACCTTGTTGTATGGGTACAGAGTGATTCAAAGCAAGATATCTTTTAATCCTCTGAGGAAAACAGTTGTATATTTCTCTGGCTTGCTTTCACTGCTAACGTTTCTTATTTCTTTTTGTTTTCCTCTGGATTTGGCTCTAACCATTAGATGAGTTTTTTTTTAAAAAAAAAAAAAGAACAAATAAAGAACCCAGAAAGAAATGGAGGTTTTACGTGAATGCTTGGCAAATGAAGGATTCTGACCACAATTTTTCTTTAAAATGAAACCAGGTGTTAAAATTCACAGCTTCATACAGGTGGAACTCACTAGGCATTCAATTATAGAGCACCTTAGAAACATCACTTTCAAAAACTTGCTCATGTCTAAGGTCAGATTATGCCTTGGAATCATTTGTCCACAGCTAAATTTAATCTAAGGATTTAGTGATTTTTGAAACAGAAAGGAGGGACAGAAAATGGAATTAAAGATGAGGAGAATATCAGTGATTATACAAAAGCATTTGTAACCCCAAAGAATTTTTAAGTTTCTGTGTCTATTTCCTAATTGCTGAAATATGAGTAACACAGATCCCAGACCCCTGCCCCACCCCTAACACAAACTGTGGGTTAGAGCTTTCTCCTCAAATAGGTACCCTCATGGGTCTGTGATAAGAACCAAGACCAGAACCGGATTCAAATCCTGGCTTTGACCTACTTGCTATGAGATTTTGACAAGTTACTCTATAAGCCTCAAATTTCTCATTCTTAAAATGGTGTCAAGACATCTCACAGGACATTTGTGAGAACTAAAAAATAATTTATTATATGGAATACATCTAGCAAAGTGCCTAAATCTCAGTAAATGTTATTTTTCCGTTTCATACCTTGCTTCCTCATCTCCATATCCATGAAAACTGAATTTAAAAACAAAAGATTAGAGCATCCCTGGAGGCTCCTTGTGTGCCTTCGCCTATGGCCCACCCTCTCCTCTCCCAGGGATTTGCTGAGCTGACTTGTTCCACGCTCCCCTCTGAATCACAAGCATCAGGTCTTCCTCAGGGAAGAATTTCTTCACCACAGGGACCAGGCTGAGGAGTCTGTTCTTCTTTGCCAAAATTTGCACACTCATGATCAATTAATTCATGATAGCTGGTAGCTTGCTGTAGTGGAAAAGAACACGGTCCTTGGTATCAGACCACTTAAATTTAAATTCCTCCTCTTCCTTCACTACCTGTGTGACCTTGGGCAAGTTACTTGACATTTCTGTGTTTCAGTTTCCTCATCTATAAGATAAGCATAAAAATATTGCCTACCTCAAACAGGCCTAGTGGCTCATGCTTATAATCCCAGCCCTTCGAGAGGCCCAGGATGTGAGACCAGCCTGGACAACATAGTGAGACCTCACCTCTACAAAAAGCAATGCAGGTGTGGTGACACTTTTCTACAGTCCTAACTACTCAAGAGGCTGAGGCTGGGGAGAGGATCTCTTGAGCCCAGGAGTTGGAGGCTGCAGTGAACTATGATGGCCCACTGCACTCCAGCCTGGGCAATAGTGCAAGACCCTGTCTCAAAAAAACAAAATTACCTACTCAGTGAGGCAGTATGAAGCCTTTAAATCTCTCTGGGCACATGGTGGGATCCACGTAGTAATAGTATCAGTAGTAGCAGCTGCCCTTCTGCACTGGGATACATGTTTCTGTTTACCTCCGTACCCCCAGTGCCTAGGCTTGTACCTGACAAATAGCACATGGTCAAATACATTTGTTGACAGACCAATGACTTTGGATCAGTTACAAATCTTTCTAAACTGTGATATGAATTATTATATCTGGGTGATAATCTGGGTGATAGTCTGGGTAATAATCTGGGTGATAGTCTAAGAGTTGTAGTGGTTACCACTCTGTCTGTTGACCTCAGTTCAAGCCCTGATTCTACCACGCACATGTTGCGTAGCTTGAGGAAGTTTACATAGCCTCCCTAATTCTCTGTTTCCTCACTGATAAATGGAAAATATCCTGGGGACTAAGTAGGGCAATTGTATAATGTGCTAAGCACATTGACCACACAGTGGTAAGCTTTTTCTGGGGTCTTCTGTCATGTCAAGAGAGACCTCTAGTCCAGCCAGCGAGGTGTTCTGCCTCACACAAGGCACAACAGCTTTTAGCACACATATGCTCCGTCCAATAGGAGTTATTTGTGTTTTCACTTTGGAAAAGTTTCCTAAGCTAAATGACTTGGTTATTTTTAAAGAAATTTCAAAGCCAGATGAATAGCAGTGAAAAGGGAGAATGATGAAAAATCCTTTCTACCAACTATTAGAAAGCACGGAACTTTCTGGCTGAATTGAATTCTTTTTTTTTTTTTTTTTTTTTTTTTTTTTGTTGGGGATTCATTGAGGGTACAATAAGCCAGTTACACTGATTGGCTGAATTGAATTCTTATAAAATGGATCTTAATGTGGACTGAACTTCTAAAACTCAACTAGCTTTATATTGCCTCTAAAACATGGCCCCACCCTTGAATTGGGACCATGATATCCTATGCATGTGAATGAACCTCTTTCCATTGTTCGAGTCAGTATCTATTCAGTGGGCAAAACGTCATGGTCTTCTTACTAACTCCCTCTTGAAGATGGAGTTTTTTAGCTTCAAAAATATTTGAAGAGAGCACAAAAGTTACACACACTCTATTTACAAAGAAGAGAAAACTCCAGATTTATGGTAGATAATGTAAATAAAATGAGGCCATACACATTGTAATTTAACGTGGATAGCTGATACTAAGTGGACATAGATCATAAAGTCCTGGGGACTCGCCTGATTATTCATTTTGCTGCCCTAGTGTGCTATGATTGAGATAATAAAGAGGTGCTTTCGTGGAATTTGAAATTGTTTTTCACATAAAACATGTTTTTCTTCAAAGCTGGATTTACCTAAATTCACTGACAGCTGTAAGCCAAATGTATTCACATTAAATTGTTTATAGCACAGGGATTCCACTAGATAGATTAAGTACATTTCATTTATTAATGTACAATGAGTAAAAGGGATCCTGACTCTCACATTTAACCATGTATGTTTCTCATCGTTTTTAATGCTTACAGTGTTACAGAGATGGGGTGTGTGTGTGTGTGCGTGTGTGTGTGTGTGTATTAATAGTTGATCATGTTTTTTAACAGTGTATCCTTTTTTTGATTGTTTTTCTTTCTTGGTTTTGCCAAATAGTGATTAGATTACTATCTATAATGGCCCAGATTTTGATAGCTCAGAAACTGACCACAGCCATCCATACTCACTTTCCCTGGGGCCCTCAAACTCCTTCTTTGGCAACCACACATCCCTAGAAAATAAACAGTGGGGATGCAAAACTTGTAGAATAACCAGACTAGGGCTCACTTTCTTGCTACCTGGAGTGGAAAGATTTCTTTAAAGTGTAGACTCTGAGGCCCCATCCCAGACCTATTAAACCAGAATCTGCTTTGGTAAGAGTGACGTGTGTGCATGTAACAGTTTGGAAGATGGCGTGGTGTGTCCCCATGACATTGCCGTAGAATTGGAGAGTAAGAAGTAGCAAGGGTATAGAGACAATTGTCCTAATTGCCACTGATTGCCTGGACCAAATTTCTGGGAATAAATTACTTAAGTGCTCATGGAAAGTAGAGAAAAAAACTTCAAGGGAAAAAATAGATACTACTGGTACATATGCTGAGAAGCCAGACACAGCCTGGATAGCAGTGGCCAGTAATGTGTCCAGGAACCTACAGTGGATAATAAGGAGGCCCTGGGAGTCTAACCGGAATGTCCCAAAAGATCCAGGGAGAAAGGAAACTAGAGAATAGACTGGGAGGAGCTTCCCAAACCTTAAGAAGACCTTCCTGTATCTGTGCACTGTTTCTTGGGCTGGGAAGAGTCACTTTCTACTCAAACAATACATCTTGAAATACCGCCCCTTGTCCATCCATCACTCAGCTACCTGGCGATGGAAGTTGTTCCGCAGATACACACCAGAAAGTTTGTTCAACTCAAATCAATGGCTGCATGGCAGGCATCATGGCCATGACTTGACTTTAAAAAGAAAGAAGAAAAGTCTCCAAATAATCAAAGCAGGTGGCAAAGCTCTTCACTAAAGAGCATCACTCTTCCGTGTAGAACCAGACTGGGCCTAATGATGACTCTATTTTTATTTACCCACTTTACTTACTTTACATATAATTCCAGCAAGCATGGCTGTCTGGTTCCCAAGTCCTCCATAAGAAGGAGTGAAGTGGAGTAGGTGAAGGGAAGGGGCAAGACAATCAATAGCGTTGCTGCAGGAAAATGCATGCATCCAGCCAGAAGAGCACTAGATGGTCAGCAAAGAGAGAGCAAAGAGATGCTCCAGCATCCGGAGCCAGTTTTGTGTAGATACCTACATCTCTACACACCTCACAAGAGCTGGGTGATCTTACACAGAGTGATCAATAGACCCTTAAAAGGGAGCTGAGGCTCCACGAAAGCTCTCTCATATTCAAAATGTTATATTCAAGAAACATAAAATTATGTAATATATTTTAAAAAGCTCTCCATGCAAAGAGGCTCCAGTTGAAAAATCATGATGCTTGAAATAGCAACCACAGTATTTTGGGGGAATTTGCAAAGACTCAATCTATAAACTTCTAAATAGTCGAGACTTTGGCATGTATTTAAAAGCACAAAACTTGCCTGGCATAATGTCAGTAGACTGAAATAAGAAACACTCACTCTGATGGACCATAATTCATCTGCAGGCCTTTTGCCTGAGTGAGGCTTGTACATCATCTGCCCCAGCTGTACATTTATGAACTCTGCAGAGCATTTCTCCATGACAATCCACGGACTCAGAGCCCTCAGCACACCCTTCACATCCTTCACCTCCAGTTTCCAGATCCTTCATGGTCATTACAATCAAACCTCTAGGAAGTTCCAAATAATCCTATTGCTTACTCCTTGAGGAATATTCAAAAGTGAGAATATCTGAAGATAAAGTATCATGAAAATTGTATGCAAATGTATATAGTTTGTATATTAATCCATCATATTTTATCAATATATATTTATATATTGTATCATCACACACATACCTGAGAGAAAAACAGAGAGTTGGGACTATGCATGGAAAAAACTCTTCACAGTGGGTTTTCTCTGGAAATTTATTGATAGAATTACTTGCAGTTTTACCTTTTTCTTTACATCTCTGCATTCTGTGAAGTGTTTGTAAAGAGTACACATAACATGTGTATAAAGTTTCTATGTTTCAATTTGGAAGGAAAGGATGAAAGAGAAAAAAAGAAGGGAGGGAGGAGAGAAGGGAGGGAAGGAGGGAAGGAGAAAGGAATAAAGGAAAGGAAGGAGGAAGGGAAGGAGGGAAAAAAGGGAAAGATGGAGGGGGCAGCAAAGACTTGAGACAGGGCGGGAAGCTGGTTCACTGATCTCCCAGATGTCACTTACCCTGTCGGCTCACCTCACTGTTCCCTGCCCAGGATATCATTCCCTTTTTATTTGTATGGGGCTTTCCTATCATTGCCATTGATTATTCTACACAGCCAGTCCTTGAGAAGGTCCCTTTCTAGAGAATGATAAAATCCAGGCACCAAGGATAAAAACCATCCTGAAGCCACAATGCCAGTCTTGGGCACAGCCAAAGATTGGTGACCCTTCACCCATAGAGTCACTCTCCCAGAAACCTAAGGTGTGCTGGGATCCTCCCCCTCCATTCCATAATGCAGTCAGATTATCTTCCTATTCAGAAACATGCCCACGTACCCAAAAACAATTCTTGGCTTAAAATGATGATCACCCTGTCACTGATGGATACAAATAGGACAGGCGGTAGAAAGTGAAAGCTTTGGAGACAGCCCCACTCCCATTCGGGAAACCTCCCTGAAGCTCATTGTCAGCACCGTAAGCAGAGCTTAAGTCACCTAAGGAAGCAGTCTTATTTTTTCTCTCCTAAACATGCCCTTTCTTTATATGCTCTCTAAGACTAAACGGTATAAAACGAGATTGACATTATGTAATTACTTGCCTTTTACACTGTGCTAACTTAATTTGCTTTTCATTCTCAAGTATTTAAGAGACCATTATTTTCCCATCAGACTTTACTGTCTGCCAATTAAAGCATTAGATCGATGAGGTAGGGAGAGAACAGTGCTCAGCAAGATTTCAGGTGGACCGATGGAGAACAATGGCTTGCTATCACTTTCCTTTGGTTGAAGAATTATTTTGCCAATTTGCCAGTTTGTATGATACCATGTGTTCAGAATATCTTCTTGCAAGTAAAAAGGGCTTAGGAGTCATATAAATTTTACAACTAAATACAAACTAAGTTTCCTTGAAGTTCAGGAGTTGCTTTGAGGTCACACTTGTTCTCTTAGGGGCACCTAAATTACAAAGCATGTTGTGATGGGCTCCTTAGAGGTACCTCAGACCCCCAGAGCTGTGCAGTCCTGTCTTAGTGAATAAATTGTATCAGGAACTATATCCAGCTTCACAGAGCTCACTTCAATGTAGTGATCACATATGACTCATGTTCAGGGAAACTCAGGTGTTTGAGTTGGTTTAAGTAAGGTGTGATGACCCATACAAAAAAATGCACATCACTTTCTTCCTATTCACTCTTATTTCAAGTAATGAGAGCTGTACCACTGAGAGCTTTCTCTCTCATCCCTTGAAACCCAGTCATTTTCTTTTTCTCTGTGTCATTATGGAAAACACCTGTACTTTGGAAATGTAGGAAATCATAGCAATTGCCCAAGAACGGTGGGGGGGAGGGGAGAAAGGGTCCAGAACACAGGCAGAGTTATCTTTTAGCTCCAGAAAGCATTTTTAACAAAAGAGAATTAACAAATTTAAAAAAGTCATCATAAGCATAGCCGGACAGCCTACACCATTAAAAAATTGATAGATTTCCAGTTCTGATAAATCCGGAGCTGAAGGAAGAATATGGCTTGTATAATTGTTAATTGCAAAACATGATTATTTTGTAATGAACATGGCCCCCTTATTAGACTTCATGGTTCTACCTCTGACCTGGAAAAATAAGTCCATGGGTCTTGAGCAGACAATGGGCTACAGGTTTTTTTGATTATCCTAATCCTGGGTTTTGGAATACATGCTGGTTTAGTGAATCCATCTTTTCTCCATTGTAAGAGAGCAGCTCTTGAGAAGATCCAGCTGTCGCCTAACAGATTCTGCCTCAGAGTTAACCCTGAACTTACTCCAAGTTTGGGTTGATGATCCCCCCTCCCACTATTGCTGAACTTCATGCTTCCACTGCCTGTTTTTAAGAGAAGTTAATTGAATGCCAACAATAATGTGCAGACTTCTAAATTCATATTTAAACTAAGTAGAACTTAGTTCTATTTGGTTCATTTGCACCAACCACATTTCAAGTGGCCAACAGCCACATGGCTAAGGGGCTACCATATTGGACAGTGCAATTGCAGAACATTTCCTGTAGGCATAGAAAGTTCTATTAGACAGCACTGCAGAATTAAGAGACTTTGCTCTCCTGATATGCTTCTGCTCCCAGGAAAAGTTCCCAGGAAAGTAGGATTTCTTTAGACCTCCAACAGTGGTTCTCCCAGATTGCTGGTTCCCACCCCCAGAGTTTCTGACTTAGTAGGTCTGGAATAGGACCCTAAGGATTTGCATTTTTTTTTTTTTTTTTTGCAGTTTTGGCCAGGGCCAGGCTTGAACCCGCCACCCCAAGTATATGGGGCCAGCGCCCTACTCCTTGAGCCACAGACGCCGCCCATGATCTGCATTTCTGATAAGCTCCTGAGTAACACAGATGCTTCTAGTCAGACAGAGCATCACCCTTGAAGAAGCTCTGCTTTACAGAAAGTAGTGAGTGGTAACTGGCACGTCCAACTAGTAAATTAGAATACCTAAGTTTCAGTCTCAATTCAGTCAACACTTACTTACCGAATAAGTAATATTACTGTACATACAAGCCAAGGACCAGGGTAAGAGCAGAGCTGCAAATATCAAGCTCTGATTCTATAACCTAAAAGGAATATTATCTGGACCCTCCCTTGTCTAATATGGTAGCCACTGACTGGAATTGGATTTTAATATCACTAACTGTGAATCTCAAAATCAGTGTGAAATATTTCCATTAAGCACAATGACATCATTTTGGCAAGCTATGTTTCATTCGCATCAATCATTGAAAATTTAGGCTCGGCACCTGTAGCTCAAGCGGCTAAGTACACCAGAGCTAGCGGGTTCAAATCCAGCCTGGGTCTGCCAAACAACAATGACAGCTGCAACCAAAAAATAGCCGGGTGTTCTTATGGGTGCCTATAGTCCCAGCTACCTGGGAGGCTGAGGCAAGATAATCGCTTAAGCCCAGGAGTTGGAGGTTGCTGTGAGCTGTGATGCCACGGCACTCTACCTAGAGTGACAGCTTGAGGCTCTGTCTAAAAAAAAAAAAAGAAAAAGAAACTTTAACATTAAAAGAAATTGAGAAAATTCAAATGAAAACAAATTGAAATGTAGTCCAAGTGTAAAATATATATGAATATTCAATATTAAAAAAAGTTAAAATCTCTTAATCATTTTCATATTGATTACATGCTGAAATGATAATATATACTATATTTGGAGTTAAATAAAAATATTATTAAAATCCCTTTCACCTATTACTTGCTGGTTTTTAATTTAATTTTAAATTTACTAGAAACATTTAATACTAGAAAAGTTTAAATGTGGTGTGTATTACATTTCCATTGGGCTGCGCTAGTCTGGAAGTGAACCTCACACTGTTGGCCTATCTACCAGTCCTTATCAATCCCATGGGAAGAGTACTAAACTAGGGCCACTTACACTTCCATAAGTCTGTAATGCCCATGAAACAATCTGCTAGAAAATAATCTTTTTTCTTCTCTATTTTTCCTCCAAATACTGGGCAAAATCTGGCAATTATTCCCTTCTGAAGGTCAAGATAGCCTACTCTCCATCTGCAGCTCAGAGAAAAAGAGACACAATGATCAAATCTCCTTCAGCCATAGAAGACTGCGTGCGTCTCCAGCCCATACATACTTTTCTAACCGGGCTTCCCTTCTTTTTTAAACTCATTTTTACGATATATTGACAAATTATTGTTTTATATATTTATAGGGCATAAAGCGGTGTTATGATTTTTAAATGCTACATGGAATGATTCAATTAAGCTAATTAGTACATCCATAATCTCAAATATTTAGCATTTTTGTGATGAGAACATTGGAAATTGACTTTTCGCACTTTTAAAGTACAGTATTCATTTATTAACTACATTCAACACGCTGTACAGTTGATCTAAAAAAAATCAGACTTGTTTCTCCTATCTGAGTGTCTCGGTCCATTTAATGTTGCTGTAACAAAATATGTAAGGCTGCTAATTTAAAAAGAAAAAAATGTTTCTTTTGCTCCTGGTTCTGTAGGCCAGGGATTCTAAGGGTATGGTCCTGGCTTCTGGCATAGGCTTTTGTGCTGAATCGTAACGCAGTGGAGAAGTTTAGGGAGAAAGCCCATACATGCAAAGTGAGAACCAACGGCCAGAGGAGCCTTACTTTATAGCAACCCCACCCCCGTGAATAATCCATTCTCTCAAGAACTAATCCAGTCTCTTGAGAGCTGGAACTCACCACCATGAATCCAGCATGAAGCCATTTATGAGGGATCCACTCTTGTGACCCAAAAATCTCTCACTAAGTCCCTCCTCCTGACACTGAAATTCGGGGATAACATTTGAACATAAATTTGGTAAGGACAAACTCAAATCATAGCACTGAGGCTTCGTACCCTTTGGCTGTCATCTCCCATTCTTCCCACCACTCAGCCTGCAGCCTGCACTTTTTAAACAAACACCTGTGTAACCAAGTGAGAACAGGCTTGTTGTCTTGTATATAGCAAAATATCGGACTCTCAACTCCAGTCTTTCCACAAGACACAAAAATGTCATGCATTGAAATAGGTCAGTGGTCTCTGAGATCAAAACTAGGGACTCACAACCACAGGCAAATGACATATTTAAAAAAATTAAAACAAGTTCACAGAGTATCCAGCATTTTGAGTTAGATTAGATTACAAGGGCTGCCATCTCTTTGCCTCTGCTGTCCCTGAAGAGCACTGCATCCCAGAGAATAATAACAGTAGAATTAACAGGAACACTCATTGTGTAGTTGTGCAGTACTTAGCGCAGGATTTTAAAATTACAAAGCATTTTAAAATGTAGTATTTCACTTTACACTACCAATGACATTATGAATGCTATATGTATGTTTAGTTAGCTACATTGAGGAATGAGGTTCAATGATGTGGCCAAGGTCACGAAGCTGAGCTGTACAGAGTCAGAACTCCTCCTCCATGCTCTGGCTCCTTTACCTGCACCATATCTGGCCTTCATCTGGGGTCCTAATGGCTTCCCTGGAATTGAGGTTGAGCCAAACCATGGGACAAACTTTAAACATCTCAGAAACCCAACCTTGTTTAGAAACTACTAGCTATGGAGCTGTCCAGAACCAGGTAAGACACTGGACAAGGAACAGTGTATATGACTCTATACAAATTGTGAGGTTGACATTTTTCTTTAGCAAATTTCTAACTTCTCTTCTTATGCTGCCATCTCCTTCCCAGTTTCAGTTCTCTCCTTAGATAACCAACACTTTGCCACTGCTTCACGAAGACTAGCTTCCAATAATGGCCTTCAGGGCAGCTCTGGACACATCCCTCGCCTCTATTAAAACTCACCCATCTTGAGTCTCCTTCACTTGGAGCTTTGCTTAAGATCCAGGCCTCTAAAATATTAATTCATATTCAGGATAGCAATGTCTCTTTTACAGGTGGTTTTATTCCTTAAAGTGATTCCTTGGGGATAGCAATGTCTTAAAGAAATAAGTGATCAAAGGAGAAATCTCTCAGACACTGCACAGTCCAGAAATGAGGTATTTTCAGACTTGATGGTGTTCTTAATCATTTTTTCTATAGGAGAAGATCATATTCAAAACACCCTTGAGGTACTTTGACTGCCTTACTGAAAGTTAATTGAGATGTAGAAATCTTCCTGAAGTCCTTCCGAGGGCAGTCACTGTCCCTGAGATCGCTGCTAGCTCACACAGGCTGTCACCCCCAGCCATCATTTCAGATCATTTTCTGAGCCATCGCTGGTCCCAACACAAGCTGAACCAAGTTTATGCTGGCTTTACTATAGTTTTCTTACTGAGATAGACTCAGATATCAAGATATTAAAAGATTTCAAAAGCTTCAGAGCTAAAAATATTAATATACTGAAATCTCTCATTAAAGTGTAAATGTCTTCTGCACTGACAATTTATCTATATTATTTTCTAATGAAGAACCAAAACAGTGTGGATTTCACTAGAATTATGAGAAATTTAGTGACTACTTCTCTATCTAGGGTCAAGTAAATTGCACTTTAAAATTATAATTTTGTTAGACTAATGCTTTGGTAATTTGAATTCCATAGATACAAAACATCTAAGAGCCAAAGATTCATGTAAAGTGGCAGGTAGAAGTAAATCTGGGGCAAAATATGTTACCATATTATAACACCAAGATTTCACAAGGCCATTTTTCACCTATCACATTAGCAATTATGATTTCTAGAAAATAATGTCCAGTGTCAGCAAGAATATAATGTAGCCACGCCAGATGATGTTCAATATTTCAAAGAACTTTTAAAATAATCATACCCTTTTTCTCAGCTGTTTCTTTTCTAGGAATAGGAGAAGCAAACACATGTGCAATTTATGGTAGGGCAAAAAATCTTAGAAACAATGTAAACATCCACTTATGAGAGAATTTGAATAAATTAAGGCATGTCACATAAAGAAATATTATATATCCACCAAAAGGAATCTCTTAACATTTGAAGTTTCCTATCTTTAATTTAAATCTAATTTTGCATAGGAAATATTTGAACAAATCATATATAATATTTTAGTGGTAATGAAATTTTCAATTAAATGTTTTTCTTTACCTGCCTAATCATCTCCCTAGAGACAATTGGTATTACCAGTTTCTCATTTACCAAGTCAAAGATATTTCATGTATATCTAACACATGAGAGAAAGTTTGTTTTCCTTCAATAATACCATATAAGATTTAGAGCTTTAAAAGAGATTGCTACTCAACTGTTTTATTTCTCTCTATAAAGATTTCTATATGATTTCTAAAAAATTTAGTACAAAAGGGGCAGCACCAGTAGCTCAGTGAGTAGGGTGCCGGCCCCACATACTGAGGGTGGTGGATTCAAACCCAGCCCCAGCCCCAGCCAAATTGCAACAACAACAAAAAAAAATAGCCAGGCACTGTGGTGGATGCCTGTGGTCCCAGCTACTCAAGAGGCTGAGGCAAGAGAATCGCCTAAGCCCAGGAGTTGGAGGTTGCTGTGAGCTGTGACAGCACAGTACTCTACAGAGGATGATAAAAGTGAGACTCTGTCTCTATAAAAAAAAAAATTAGTACAAAAGGAATATGTCCTATGAAGTCACATAACTTTACTAGAATTCTTTGCCTACTTATCTGTAGAGGCCTTCTGAATAAGAGCAAAAGACACAGGAGTTGTCATGCAAGCAGTTTCCCTCCAAACTCCTACTAGCTGGCTATATTTTAGGGAGTGAATGAGTTTTCTTCTCTCTCAGCCTAAATGAGATCCATCTACCTCCTGGAAGAGATGTGCCCAACAAGCGGAGTAACCTCCCAATCTTGACCCTGGCTAAGGTGATAAGGAAAAACCATATTCACACCTTGAAAGCAAGAAGAGACCTTGCATTTACCTTAGCACGTGGTCGGCAGAGCTACAGGCTGGCCACCCGAGCAACAGCTCTTCCTAATCTCCATCACACTAAGGCCACGGGACTAGCTACATCCCCCCAAGTTGAATGGAGCAGGATAATACTCCATCAGCAACAGCCCCACCCTTGCTGTGCTTAGAGGAAACTTTGCGAACCTGGGAGAGTCACCCTCTCGAGTAGTCTCCCTGAGCAGGATAAAATGTCTTCCACCAGGGCCTTTTTGCTCAGACTTGGTGCTTTTTCCTCAGATTAAAGTCATACTACCACATGTAAAAATTGTTATATAAGCTATTTAATGAATTTCTGGGCCTGATACAGGATAACTATTCAATAATTTTCAAAGAGATGCCTAAATGAAAGAACCCTGTATTGCAGTTTTAAAGAATAAATAGTGAAGAGGCAGGCATGGTACTTTTGGGCCCTGAATCTTGTGCTAAACAGAAGCAGCACAGGGAGAAGTTCTGCTGCTGAGATGAGAAGCACTTCTGGACTTGTCTTTGAGAAAGGTCCTATGCGGTGTTTTGTCCCAAAATCCTAAGGATAACAGCGTACACAAGATGGTAACAAGTGACGATCTGCCCTTGGCACCTGACCTTACCAATAGACTGTTATATCCCCAAGCCATTTTATTTGAACTGAGCCATAGTCACAGAGAAGGGGATGAAATTAACAATTCTTGAATTATATCACACCTTTTTACCCAAAGAAATCCGGTTCTTAGTTGGAAATTCCTTTCCCCATATCTGGTTGTTTAATGCCTTTCCTCCTATTGTGTCAAGAAATTCTTCACTATATAAATTGGTTTCATTTATAAAATGGCAAACATTTTCACATTAAATGCACAGTGCCATATAAATATAAAGTGTTATTATTTATGATAACTATTAAATATTACCGCTCTTCTTTTAAGAATAATGATGTTTATAATGTTCTCCCAAAATAACAGGCAACTTGTTAGCTGGATAACTAGATAGTGGAAATGAATATGGACGCAGGCATTTAGAACGCATTTGATAAGAATTTATTGCTGAATTAATCAGTAAGTATAATTTTGCCTGTCACTGAATTACGCAGAATAAGAGCTAACTTGGGTCCTTTCTAAGGGATGAATGCATAATCTGTGGGACAGCTCTTGTTGATATGTAATCTGCCAAGTCACAGGCGTTTCAGGTATACAACCCCCAAACACACACATCCCCACAGCTCTCTAAAAGAACTCACCCTCCAGGCAGGCACTCAGCATGTCTGGGGTGTGGCTCCTTGAGGATACCTCGGCTGCAGGGTGAGAGTTTACAGGTTTAGTCTCCATCCGCTGACCACCTGCTCCATGCCAACCGCCTTACACCAGGAGTTCGTGTTACTTTTTCAGCAATGCTATATGGTAGGAATCATCACACCAGTTTGATTAGCAGGAAAACATAGATGCAGAAAGGCTGATTTTCTTAAGGATGTATCTCTTACGTGAACTAGTCAGAATCGAAGCCCAGGTCCAAAGCTCCTGTTGTACACCAGTGTTTCCCAAAGTTTGATTCTCAGTCCACTGGGAAGATCATGAGTTCTTCTAGGCAAGCCTCTAGTTAAGTATCACAAGCCCTTTATTCAGCTATTAAAGTATGTAAATGAAAATTCTATTGAGTTTCATTTTCATATAAAAATAAAATCCAATTCACTAGTCACCTCGTTGATTTCTAGGAGTTATTAAAATGTTGTTATTCACAAACGAAACTTAACGTGTTAGTAGATAGTTTATAAATGGCTCTAATTCATCACCAAGAATTCAAGCTAGCATATCTCATTGTAAACTTGCTATTTTGGATATGTGATGCTCAGATACAGTTGGAAATCCAGCTATAGAAAGTAGGGGTGGGGATAGGTGAATAGGATGACCATGATGTCTTTTTTCCTGCTTTCAGTGTGCCAAAATAAATTTTTTTAAAAGGTAGGGTACCACTGTCCTAACCATCATGCTGAAATGAAAGAGGAGAGAGGCATTTATTCCCTTGCCCGTGAAGGGAACAGAGCACACCAATATTATTTCCTTGTAATGGAAAGGAAGTGTGAACACAAGAAGATATTTTATCATATTCCTATAATTTATATAGGACGCAGTCCTTTAAAAAGTGCCTATTCCTAGTTTCTGAACTAATGATCTAGAATCTTAAGTAAGTCAGGACCTATCCATTGCTGATGATTAGTTCTGTCTTAATTCTCACATTTATTCATCTTTTGGGTAAATATTATTTGAATCCTTGCCTGTTTTAAGGGATCCTGATGATCTTGTCTTTTGCATACTTTCTGAAATATAAACTCGTCAGTGAGGCCGTTTAGTTGTGCTTCAGAAAATCGGAATAAGAACTTTTCTGAAATATACCTAAGGCGGCTGTTCATTCAATACATCACCCATCAACTGCCTTTAGCAAACAAAAGATAATTTTTAGATTCCAGCATTAACTATTCTGGGACCCATTAGTTGCAAGGGCATGGCAAATTGGGTTATTCACTCTATGAGCATTTCTGACACGGAGTTGACAACATATATTGTCCTTTCTTGAAACGCTCCTGCTCATCTGAAAAATTCTTCAGCCACTGGGATACAATTCTTAATTTTCAACCAAAGGACAATGATTCAACATTTATTCCTCTAGATCACCCAATTATTGTTCGTAAATGTGATAGTGTTAAATAGCAATTATTTCTACTTGGCAATTTTTATCTCAGCACTGGAAAAAAAAAATTGTCTAAATAAAGCCAAAGAGGTCTTTTAAGTCTTTTATATGACATTTATCACTGACGATTCCCTAGGCTTTCTTGACCCCCAAAGCAGCTATGTTTTGATAATGTTTTTCAAGCAGTTTAAAAATAACTTTAATTAACCACTAAATAGTGCTTAGTAAAGAGACTTGGACACCTAATAAGTATTAAGAATAAGAAACGAAATATAAATAAAATAGAAGGGCAAATGCTGGTACATTCCCTAAATTGTATCTACATACAGTATTTTTAGCTTGGTTCAGACAAAATAGGATAAGCCCCCAAGTTTCATTTTGTAACCTTCTAATCCTAGAAAGCAAAGGAAAGGGATCACAAACATATGTTTCTCTTTGTTCCTTCCTTGTTTTATTTCTTCAGGGAAAATAGAGATTAAGTCTTTTATTCAGTCCTTAAATAACATTCAGCATGAAGTATAGCAAAGGTGTTAATGGTAATAGGCAAAAATAGTAGTGATGAAAATTCCAGCCTGGCCTAATGTTCATAAGTGAAAAGTAGTAAGAGCAAAGAACAACTCTTATTCACAGATGCAGATTTACACCAGGGAAGGATAGGAGGATCCTCGATAGATTTTAGAACCCAAACTCACAATAGCGTTGGTCAATGACCTCCTGTGGACCAGCAGTGTCCCAATGGAGACATTTTGGGGAATTTAAAACCCAAACAAAAGTAACATCCTCTATTTTCCACTGACAGTCTGTCCACCCTGGAAATCACAAAATTACTTGTTGTAACAAATGCAATCAATGTAACCTGGATCTTTGTACCCTCAATGAATCCCCAAAAATAAAAAAATAAAAAAATAAAAAGAAATTGAGTGAAAACACAAAAATAAACAAGTAAATAAATAAGAAGCAGACACTATTAAATTTGTATAGCTAGAAAGGAATACCTGAGACTGGATAATTTATTAACAAAAAAGAGGATTTATTTTGCTCATCACTCTGATGCCTGGAAAATCAAGGTAAAACAGGCTATTTTTACTCAAGGCAGAAGGGGAAGGGGAGGTGGCATGTGCAGGGATCACAGGTGAGAGGAAGCAAGGCAGGGTGCCAGGCTCTGACAACCACCTCTTCAGGGAACTCACTCACCAACCCCCAGGGAGGGCATGAATCTATTCACGTGGGATCCACCTCCATAATCCAAACATCTCCCACTTGGCCCCAGCTCTAACATTGGGGATCAAATTTCACATGAGATTTAGAAGGGACATGCAAATATAGCACCCAGTGTCTGTCTGATCCTTAGATTAAAGGGGGAAAAGCTTTTGCAATATGCAGTTTGTCTTTGTTTGCAAGAATCACTTAACTCTGCTGAAATTACAGGGGTTAGAAACACGATTCTTTGAGATTTCTTCAAATAGAAGAAGTATGTATTAATACTTACTACTGAAATATTAAAAAGTATGTCTTTCTTGAAACACTCCTAAATATTACTTACCTTTGTGAACATTGCGTATGTAATTTAGAGAATGGGTTTAAATACCTGAACAGCCATTGGTACACCATGATTAATTATGTAATCTAAGCCATTGTTGGAAAATTTTAGCAAGCATTAGAATCACCTGGAGAGCATCTTAAGACAAAGATTAGTATACTGTTCACTCCTAGAGTTCCTGGACCACATCTCAGTGGGTTTGTGGTGGGCCATGGAATTTGCATTTCTAGCAAGAGGAGCAGGAGATAGCCCTGATGGTAATTGGAGAATCTCCAATCTAAGATAACAGTTTCTTCACCGGTTATTCCAGAGTACAAACATCTACCACTCAGAGTTGTGCTTAAATAAATGAGGCAATGCATTTAAATCTCTTAACACAATGCCTGGTACATACTGTACAAACTTCTCAATCAATGCTTGCTGTTGTAACGGTTTCCTTCTACGGACCTTGGAGGCATCTGAAAATGAAAACAGTCAATGGCTTGATACATTTGCCTTTGATTGCTTCTCTGGATTTTCTGCTTTTACTTTTAGGTCAACCAAACTCCTGTTTTTACTTCTAAACTAGAAAGATTTAGTTTTTCAAGGATGCTAAATCTACATTTAGTTTGGCAACGTGATGTGTTTATGTGGTTTTACATTCTTCATTTCTTTCTCACTCTGTTCAGTGAAATATTCATGCTTTTGGTTGGCTGTAAGATGCTGTAAGATGTCCCAGGATGGGTGAGTGAAAAGAACCGTGCACAGTTCTACCTTGTGAGATACTATAGGGACAAATGTTTTTTCTGCTAAAGCAAACTGGGGCTGCACACAGAGATAATGCTACCATTTTTGGACTTTTCTACATTTTTAAGTAAATTCACTGTATCTGGTTTTTAAGCTGTCTCTCGGTGAATATGTTCCCTAGAAGATATAAGATGAGAAACTCACCTCTTTTACTGGTTGTAGAATAAAGCTGAGTTGGTTTAACACTAATGACTATACCTGAATTTCTGACAGGATCGCCTGGCTCTAATGCAGCGGTTCTCAACACTGTATTAAAGGGGTGGAGCATTAGGAAGATTGAGAACCACTGCTCTAATGTAAACGAGAATAAGTTGTTAGTGCCTTAGTACAGAAGGAAAACAAAATAGGACCTAAACAATAGCAATAACCGAACCTCCAGATTTAGGGTTAAAAATCACTAACGTTTATAAAGGAAGAAGCCATTCTGTTTGTGGTCCTTATTGTTGTTTTGATGACCACAATGGAGGATGAGACTCTTGAGATGTGGGGATGACTTTGCTAGAAAATTCTGAGCTGGTATGGATGAAGCACAGGCAAGGATATATAATAATTTAGGCACCAAATGCAGCCGCTGATAGCCATGTTTCTTGGATGAAAACAATCAAAGCTCATCCTGTAATAATGCATATTCATCAACAAGCAAAATTACTGCTGTCACCCACGACAGCAGATAACAGAAGTCTTCATCACACACAAGCCTCTAAAGGAGCTTGTCTGAAGTCAACTTCCTCGTTATGATCCCTTGGGAAAGATTCTTACGTTATCGATCTATTGCATATTTTCTAAGTATGGAGTCTCCTTCACTCTGAAGAATGACTGTCAGACTGAAAGGAGGTGGAGTAAGCATCATTAAGACAGAACTGAAGGTCACTACTGAATTGAGGGTTATAACAGGCAAGCTTATGCTTTACATAAGCTTAAGTCTCCAGATGAAAGACACACGGCAGAACTAGAAATCTGTTTCTTCTTTGATGACAATTTGTGTGATGCCAGGGGAAATGAAAACCTTCCAGAAGATTAGAAATAAGTGAAATTTCCCACATTCCAAAGAGAAAGATAAATTACCTATGGACACATGTTTATACTGTACATATATTATATATGGACACACACTATATAAATGTTTACCTATGTACATAAAAGATATCTACATACATTTATATGTATCCGTATTTATATGGGTGTGCTATAAACACCATAGACAACACCAAAGCCCTAGGAAAAATTATTTACTAAAGCAATTCAACTCAAGAAGTAATACTATTGGTGGAGCAGCGCCTGTGGCTCAGTGGGCAGGGTGCTGGCCCCATATACCAAGGGTGGCAGGTTCAAACCCGGCCCCAGCCAAACTGCAAACAAAAAATAGTTGGGCGTTGTGGCGGGCATCTGTAGCCCTAGCTACTTGGGAGGCTGAAACCAGAGAATTGCGTAAGCCCAGGAGTTGGAGGTTGCTGTGAGCTGTGACGCCGCTGCACCCTACCAAGGGTGATAAAGTGAGACTATGTCTCTAAAAAAAAAAAAAAAGAAGTAATACTATTGATAATCATCGTGGGCACACCAGAAATTAAGTAATGACAAACTAACACCATAGCACTTCTGATAGGGTTTACCGTACTGATAAGATCAACAGAAAAACACATAAGTTATGTTTTTATCTCAGCAAGTTTTGTAGGCAGACTACATACATACGGACTAGAATCATACTTGTTTACAGAAGAAAGCAATAGGGAAACTGGCTGTCTTGCAAAATGCTGGACACCCCATCAATGAATGTCACCAAATAGATGCTGAATGAAAAGCAGAAACATTCTATTTCTCTTCCTGCACAGTAAGTTTATGGGCTGGAAGATTCCAGGACCTAACTCAGGTACTGGAATATGCACTCAACAAAGAAGTATTTGCTAAACAAACAAATGGCACAATTTCCAAAGTATGGAGTTTGGGCCATTTTTTAACATACAGATTTCTGTTCTCAAATACCTTAGATTTTTACTGAGTTGAAAAGTGTTTGCTTAATATCAAAAACACTCAGCACTTTAAAAAAAATAAAAATAAAAATAGTTTCCCCAAGTCTACCTTACGTATTTTACCTATCTCATAACTCATGTAACAGAAGGAATCTATTTTACATGATACTGTGAAACTATTCCTGCTGCTTTCTTAGGGTTTGAAACCTGAAATGTCAGAAGGAAGCTGGGGAATGTGTTAGCAAAGGAAGAATCAGGGCTCAACATCTCTGCTGTTTGAATTTGGGGTTGGACTCCTAATGTCATCCAATGAGAAGATTGCTGGTCTCTTTGTTGTCAACTCTGTTACATATTTAATTTTCCCTTGGATGAAAAATAAATAGGAGCAGTGAAGGAGAAGTACTTGGAAATGTAAAAGGCTTTTTATAATATGGGTTTGAACCAAAGTTAAGAGATTTACAAACTCAATCACCGGAATAATGTAGCTACTGATTAAAGCAATAATCACTACTATGCATTGCCGCAAAATTAAACTGCTAAGTTTCTTAGTGGATTCTAAAAGATTAGGGCTCAATTGGTGTACTCAGCCCTACTATGAAACTAGTTTATGGCTTTCATATGAAAGCTATAACCCAGTTGTAACCTGAGGATATGGGGAAGAGGAGGAGGGACGGGAGGGAGGGGGGAGGAGGGCGGAGGGAGGGTGATTGGTGGGATCACACCTGTGGTGCATCTTACAAGGGTACATGAGAAACTTAGTAAATGTAGAATATAAATGTCTTAACACAATAACTAAGAAAATGCCAGGAAGGCTATGTTAACCAGTGTGATGAGAAGGTGTCAAACGGTCTACAAAACCAGTGTATGGTGCCCCTTGATCGCATTAATGTACACAGCTATGATTTAATTAAAAAAAAAAAAAAAGATTAGGGCTCAGTAGCACAAACGATGCCTTTACAAAACTGTTAATAGATTAACCCGTTCTTTCTGTCTTGTGAAGAAATGACTACAGTAAAACATGTATCTAATTTCACTAAGTACCCTTCAGAGACTTCATTTTGCAAATGTATATTTGTCACAAAAAAATGCTGTCAGGATTGGAGAAACTCTTCCCACTGCTTATTCATGAATTCAGATGAAATGATGTCATGCCACGTCAAGTCCAAGAAGCCACTTTGGAATATGCCCATCATGTCTCCTACTATCCTGTCATCTACTATAATTTCAAAGGAATTAAATGCTTAATGAGTGCCTATTATATATCAGTACATTGGCTTAAATGCTTTTGCCTATACTATCTGATTTAATTGTCATAAAAATACATAATATAGTAATTACTTTTTCTCACATATAAATGAACAAACAATGATTCTGAGAGGTGAGATCACTTCCTAAAACTGAATTGCTACAAAATGTGGAAATTGAACATTTTTTGTTTTTAATTTCAGAATATTGTGGGGGTACATACGTTTGGGTTGCATAATTTGCTTTTGTATATTTAAAGTCAGAGTTATACGTACGCCCTTCACCCAGAAAGTGTGTGATGCACCTGTGCAATATACCTGTTGGGTGGGAATTTACCCATCTCCTCCTTCTCCTCCCCACTACTTGAATTTCATTGAGATTTGCTTCCATATCAGCATACAGGTGTTTATCGACTAGTTCCAATCTAGTATTGAGTACCTATGGTATTTGTTTTTCCAGTCTTTTAATACTTCACTTGGGATAATGGTCTCCAATTCCATCCAGGTTGTTACAAAAGATAGTAGATCTCCATCTTTTTATGGCTGAGTAGTACTCCATGGAATGCATACACCACAATTTATTAATCCATTCATATATTGATGGGCACTTGATTTGTTTCCAGATCTTTGAGATCATGAATTGTGAGGCCATGAACATTCGGGTGCAGGTGCCTTTTTTGAAAAATGTCTTTTTTGGGCGGCGCCTGTGGCTCAGTGAGTAGGGCGCTGGCCCCATATGCCAAGGGAGGCGGGTTCAAACCCAGTCCCGGCCAAACTGCAACAAAAAAATAGCCTGGTGTTGTGGCGGGTGCCTGTAGTCCCAGCTGCTCGGGAGGCTGAGGCAAGACAATCACATAAGCCCAAGAGTTAGAGGTTGCTGTGAGCCGTGTGATGCCACGGCACTCTACCCAAGGGCGGTACAGTGAGACTCTGTCTCTACAAAAAAAAAAAAAAAAAAAAAGAAAAATGTCTTTTTTTCATTGGGTAAATACCTAATAGAGAGATTGTAGGATCAAAAAGGCAGGTCTACTTTAAGTTCTTTGAGGAATTTCCATGCCACTTTCTAAAAAGGATGAACTAGTTTCCAGTCCCACCAACAATGTATAAGTGTTCCTTTCTCTCTTCACCCATGCCAGCATCTGTTTCTCTGATACAGATGTGGGCCATTATGATATAGGCCATTCCCACTGGAGTTGGGTGATACCTCAATGTGGTTTTGATTCGCATTTCTCTGATGACTAGAGATGGTAAGTATTTTTTCATATGTTAGCTGGCCATTAGTCTATCTTCATAAGAAAAGTTTCTGTTCATGTCTCTTACCCAGTTTCTAATAGGATTGTTTGATCTTGTTGATTTGCTTGAGTTCTTTATGGGATTTTTTTTTTTTACAGAACGATTTTAATTGACACACCCTTGCTTTTGTTTCTGTCTTATCTACCAGCTGTTGACTCTAAGATGTAATAAGTATTTACTCATTGTGATACACAACTACTATGTTATGACCTTAGTAGACTTTTTTCCTGTGGTTTAGAACCAACAGGAGACCATACATTTATAAATGATAGTTAACATTACTGAATATTTTCCACATTCCAGACACTGTTATCAGTCCTTTATTAATCATTTTCTCTTTTTATTTCTCAAATAACAAAACAAAACTTTATCATTTGGGGTACCATTATCATCCCCATTTCACAAGAGGGGAAACTGAGGCACAGAGGAGTAAGCTTGCTCTAACCATACTGTTAAGTAGTAAAGCCTGGATTTGTACCCAGGCACTGCAACTCTGGAACAGTGGTTGTCAACTGGGACCTACTTTGTCCCCAGGGGATGTTTAGCAATATTTGCAAACCTATTTAGTTGTCATAACTGAGAGGAGATACTGGTGTCTAGTGCCTAGAGGCCAAGGATGTTTACCAGCACAAAACAGCCCCCTCAAAAAAAGAATTATCCAGCCCAAAATTTCAATAATGGCAAGGGTAAGAAACCCTGGTCTAGAACCTGCCTGTTAGCATTTCTCTGTACTTCTTTACTGCTGAATTCGGGCAAAACCATGGAAATAACGGATGCATCTCACATTGCTGGTGATTCCTTCTTGCCTGAGCACTGTATTGTCTCACAGATCTTTCCCGCAGGAAAAGATAGTATTGACTATACTTCATGGCAACGGTATTTTATCCTGTACATCAGAATGAGCCTGGTATCTTCTATGAAATAAAGATGCCTGGCTCCTCTTCTCAAAATTCTTGTTAAATTAGACTGGCATGCCTCTATTAAGAATCAGATGCTTTTTTAAAAGCTCCCCCAAGTAATTTTCATGTGCTTCCAACTTTTGAGAAACGTGTAAAGAAAAATACAGACGTTTTAAAAGTATGTAACCCTCTCTAGTCTCCACTAATCTGATATCCCAGCAGGGACTCTCAGTCCCTGAAGTCTTACTCTGTGTTCAGGACTGCACTCAATACTCTGCAGGGATTTTTAACCTCACTTAAATTCTTCAACAACTGCATCAGGTAGGAATTCTTATCACCAATGTTAAGGGCTGTTATAACAAAGTACCATAAAACGTAGAAATTTTATTTCATACAATTCTAGAGTCTGGTTAGTCCAAGACCGAGGTGCCATGATTTGATGTGAGGGCTCACTCTTGTTCAAGCTTTCCTGCCATGTCCTCACATGATGGAAGGGACAAAGTAGCTCTCCTGGGCTTCTTTTATAAGGGCACAAATCCCACTCTTGAGGGCTATGTATGCATGCCTTAATCTCCTCCTAATACCATAGGAGGGTCACCCCATGAATTTTATGGGGGACACAAACATTCAGTCCATCATCACCATTTTACAGCTGTTGAAACAGAAACATCAGAAGATTAAATAAATTACCGAGACCACAGAACTAGTGTGTGATGGAGCTCTGAATCAAGTCCAGCTCCTTCTGACTGATAAATGCAGGCTATGAACCAGCAGTTCTGAAACACAAGCATGCATCACCACCATTGTGAGGTCAAGCCCAACCCCAGAACCTCTGATTCAGTAGGTGTGGAGCAGGGTCTAACCATCTACACAGATGACAAGTTCCCAGTGCTACTGTTGCTGCTGACGTAGCTGGTCTAGGGACCACACTTGACAACCACTGTGGTAAAGAGGGGTATTTTCTTTCTTTCTTTTTTTTTTTTATTGAGACAGAAGTCTCACTTTGTCACTCTCAGTAGAGTGTCATGGCATCACAGCTTACAGCAATCTCAAACACTTGGGCTCAAGCAATTCTTCTGCCTCAGCCTCTCTGGTAGCTGGGACTACAGGTGCCTGCCACAACACCTGGCTATTTTTGTTTGTTTGTTTTTTGTTTAGCAAGCCTAGGCCAGTTTTGACCCCACCAGCCCTGGAGCACGTAGCCTAACCACTGAGCAATGGGCACTTAGCTAAGAGAACCATTTTCTATAAAATCAAGTTCTTTCTTTTTAATGACATTTCTTCTGTTTACGAAGGTTTTACTCTCATTTCCCTCTTGAATCTTAGGCTGGGGTGGGGAGGTTGTAGAATTTTTTTGCCTCACTAATGTCAGGGACCGTCCTGAGCACCATGTGGGTGTGAAAAGTGTGTAACAGTTGCTTCTGCTGCAGGACAGGGTCAAGGGAAAGCTGTGCAGGGGAGAAACAAGCCTCCTCTGGTCTTGAGTGGTAAGACCTCTAATAAGAAGAAAGCCACCAGCAGGACAGAAAGAGAAACCTGAAGCAATGGGATAAGGATCCAAAGTGCAAATTAAATGCTGGACAAAGGGGATGAAGGGAAAGGTAATATATTAAAGGAAAAGAAAACCTCAAGAAAAGTTTTTTGTTTCAACTTCCTTATTCCTACACTTAGAACTGACCATGATTAAATAAAAGACAAAAACTGGACAGTCCTTTTCTTTTTAACCAATCCATCATCTCCACTGAATAGCAGCCAGCAATCCAACAAACATACCCCAAAGATAAGCCATCAATGTAAAACTCAAGTTAGGGGAAATGCTAGCAGTAGGAGGAGGGAGTTACACACGGGTCCCTGTGTCGTGGTGGATCAACCAGTGTACACTCATCTGCTGATGGACCCCAGACATGTCCTGGAGTCCCTGGCCTGGACACTAGCGGACACAAAGAGCAAGTTTTATCCCTAAGGAGCTTACAGTCAAGGTGAAAGGTAAGCATATAAGCAGGATTAACAAAGAACTCCAAGACCAAATGAGCAATGGAGACATAGGAACCCAGGATGCTTTCCACAGGGGATGGAAGCTGAGTTGGGCCCTGAAGAATAGGTTGGGTGTGGATAATTAGAGTGCAGTGGAGAGAAGCCTCTCCTGGACAGAGGAGCGAGGTGGCGTGAAACAGGCAGAGAAGCGAATCGTTTGGGGTGGCTAAGGTGAATGGATCACAGGTGAAGGCCAGCAGGCAGAGCTGGCCCCCGTGTGGAAAGGCCAAGGAGGAGTTTGGGCGTATTCTGTGCACCCTGCAGGGCTGAAAAGCTTTGGATAAGGAACGTGATAAAACTAGAACTTTAAAATAATGTAAACCATTTCCTCCTTCTTTCCTGAACACAGGCTAGACTCACCTCTCATACCTGAGTCCTTAGCTCTAACCCTCCCTTTGTCTCTTGGGGTGCCGTTCCCTGGTCGGCCAGGGCAAGAGTTTGATTAGTGTCACAGCTCAGGAGGCATGAGGAGGCATGAGTTTCTACACCTGATACCTGGCTGTCAGTCCCCTGTGAATGGTGCCTATAAATTCTATCCCATTGAAATTAATATCGAATAACCTTTAAATAGTTCCCAGAGACCAATTCCATTTCTACATATGAACTCTAACATATCGAAACACTTGAAACATTTGGTATCCCCGTATCTGTTTGCTTTCTGACAAAGAAAGGGTAGTTCTTAAATGGCTTTCTTCCTTATCTTCAATTACCTACAGATCTTCTAAGAATATGATTTCCAGTATTATACAGAAAACTATCAATTATGATAAAATGCACTAAATAGAATTCAACCCACAAGTTTTAAATACAGACTGAGCTATGAGCTTATCATATATTATTTGATGGGAAATTTAAAAAAGCAAAGCAAATAGTGTTAATTACTTGTGAATTAATGAGAATTGAATGAATGGACGATATCCAGAGTCATCAGCCAAAATGCACATGGATGAGGCAGGTCAGCTCATATTCAAGGACCTTCCCCAGATTCCTGATTTGTTTCAGAATTTCTACTAAGCAGTTTCTCATTCCCTCCATATATGACTCAATGAGTAGGCGTCACAATCTTATTTCAGAGATGGGCAGCCTGAGGCCCAGAAAACAGTTAAGTAACTTACCCAAGAATTTACAGCTAGATATGCTTACTCAAAGTCCAACATTCTTTCCTCAAGTTTTTACCAAGTTAATCTCGTCATCTCTATAGTGTCTCAGACCCCTGCTCAGATTCTGACTCAGTGGTTAGTGGGGGTGACCAATCTAGAACATACGTGTCTTACGGTTCTGAGGAACTTTCCAGGGGTCTTCAGTCCTGGAAGCCCACTGGGATCATTTTGGAAGTGTTTAAAACTCCACATGCCTTTGCCCCACACCAAGTAAATCAAGGAGTGAAAGAGGGGAAACCCTAGGCATCGGTGTGTTTCAGGTCTCCATGTGACGGCGATGGGCACCACTGGGCTCAACTCCTCCAAGCTGGCAACAACAATGAATGGATTTCCCAGCCGCCTCTACTCACCACGCCACCTTGGGCCCCTAGGAAAGCAGTCTTCCTATGATACAGGCTAGGAGAAAGCTTAGATGTTCAAGAGAAGAAAGAAGCAGAAGGGAAAGAGATCAAGAAACTATTTACAGTAATAGTGTATTGTTTGAGTATTCAAGACTTTTGATAAATGAGATTATAGTTGCTCTTGCCATGGGTGAGGGAGTGAGAAAATGGGAATTATGTGAGAAGATGGATACATCCATTTGTTCCCCTTACGGTAACCATTTTACTATATTCAGTATATGTATCTTATAACATCACGTTGTGTACCTTAAACACACACAATAAAATTCATTCTTAAAAAATAAATAAAAAAGAAACCATTCATGATAGTGATTAGTAGAAAGAATTCAAGAGGTGTAGATGGTGGTACGGGAGGTGAGGGGTGAAGAGAAAGAAAGATGTGAGTTTCGTCACTGAAGCAATTCAGCAGCTCTAGGCAAAGTTAAACAATGCTACAACTTACATAAGCATTTTGTGCTTGTGTAA
This sequence comes from Nycticebus coucang, assembly GCF_027406575.1. Lineage (NCBI taxonomy): Eukaryota > Metazoa > Chordata > Mammalia > Primates > Lorisidae > Nycticebus > Nycticebus coucang. The sequence goes on from NC_069781.1 coordinate 85,835,583, forward strand.
ACAGCTTGTTTTTCCTGTAGAAGTTAAAGCAATTTTTACATATTCATCTATTTATTCTTTCTAGTGACAAGGGTTGAGGATCAGAAACGTCTGTCGCTGTGTCCTTATGTTTCTTAGAGAGGCACGGTGGGAGAAGGAAATCACTTTAGACTCCAGGTATGGGGCCAGGCAAGGCTGCTTGGTGTGAAAATCCTCAAACTGGTCCTCAGGTTTTGTTGCTGCGCTGGCTGCTGTAAGATGTGTGCATGTTTTCTTTGACTGTGAAATGCTCCTGTGCTGTATTAATTACTTCATAGGTCCAATATTTGCAAGAACAGGCACAGAATTATTTCTGTATGCAGTCCTTCATCACTGGATCTCAGTAAGCGGGTCCAAAGTCATTGGAGATAAATTCATTCTGAGGGAAATTTATGTTATACTTTTATAGTCACGGGGATGACTCTAGTTACATGAATATCAGATCTGTTTCCAACAGGATGAAAACAAAGGAGAATTTATCTGTACAGTTTGGGGAGGAGAATTATGTTTTTAAATTGCTGATTACTATTAAGCAAAGTACGCACTCTTCAGCAAATAAGTAGTGCCAAAAAGAAAAACCAATATTCTCCCTCCTCCCTTCCTTGCCTGAGCAGCCTTTCACCTTTACTTAATGAAATGGAACCGTTGATGCCTTTAACTCCTCTTTCATTTAATCTCATTAATGCAGTCTGTTGGGATTGTACGTGTGGGATAACGTAGGGGCAGTCGTCAGACCTCAAGTGAAAAGTGTAATATTTTTCAGTTAGACTTTTAATTGCTACGTCAAAATGTGTGAGAACCAGCTCAAAACCAAAGCTGACGCCACCGGTGAGTTTTACGTTTTCTTCTCTTTTCTGGCATTTAGCTGTCTGAACCATCCTCCAGGCAAAAAAGTAAGCATTTATAAGCTCTCAGCAAACTAGATAGCTAGCTAGCTGTGGGAACAATAAAATATTGTCTGACTCAGGAATGTATATGATAAGGAAGTCACTCAGGCTTGATTTTACAATGAAGAAGATATTTATATATAAATGTTGTCATATCCTGAGATGAATTACCAGATGCATACGTTTGGAGATTAAATTCAAGTAGTTATCGACCACATTGCACTAACATTATGTTAACCATATGAACATCCTTCTCACAATTTTGTAGCTTTGATTTTTAGTCATTGGCACTGCTGAAGTTAAGAGCATTTTACTTTTCTAATTTTTAAAAAAATTCATTTAGTGTATATATATATAATGTATACATATACATGCATATATAGATATAATATATATACACACACACCAGACACTTTCTCATATATAATTCTATTTTCAAGAAAAATAAATATTTGGTTGAATGATTGTTAACAATGATATAAATTACGCCTGAGTTTTTCTCCTAATTTTTTAACAACTAAGTTAGTGCACAATTTCTCATATTGTCTCACATATTGTCTCATAATGTAGACAGGTTTTTGATCATTTGTTTTAAAACTATTTCAGAGTAAAATGATTTCTTGTCATTTCTTTGCTGGTACTAGATAGCAATGAACAACAGTTGGAAATATTAAAATGTACATTGACATTCTATAATTCTGAATTATAATTCAGAATTATAAGTGCCTGTTGTTAAATAGATACTGTTTCTATGCAATTACTCATTAATTTCAAATTATATGTATTTAAAGATCTCATTGGTAAAATAAGCTATTACCAGCAGATTGCAGTTCTGACATCAATGGAGTCTTTAAGCAATTATTTATTCTTACTACTGACAGATTTACTCAGGATATTGTTGCTATTGTTGTTTAGAAATTAATAACACTGGACATACTAACGTCTATGTACTTAATCCTCTTTGGGTCTGAATCACAATTAGCAGGGGCTCACAGATGAACAGGAATGTTTCTCCTCTGATTCATTGCTTTTTAAAAACAAACATTAAGTTACCTTCTGTTGTAATTTACATAAAACACACTGTTCAATTTTAGGGGTTTATATGTACATTCATACACACACACAACTCACTTTTTAAGTGAAAAATATGAACAAATGTACTTCTACATTTTCCTTTTAAACTTTAACAAAATTAAAAGGAGTATCTTAAATTAAAGCTGGAGGGTTTTGTTTTTTTCAAGTTAAGAAGACTTGGTACTGTGCTTAGTAATTTCTGGTTGTCACCAATGTCTTTTTCCCCTAACATTTTCTCCAAAAAAGAAGCATCTCTGCACCTTTAAAAGTAATTTAAGCCTCTAAAAAATGGGAGGGACCCTTTTTCTGCCAATTCAATCCACCTAGTTTCATCAAAATGCCCATAGTACAAATTAATATATAAAAAATACAACTAACAACTGGAATAAAACATAAATATCTCCATTCAAATATTATTATGTATTACCAAACAGTCATTTTGAAAGTTCCACTTAGAGAAAAGCAGTTCAAAAGGAGGAAATTTGTTACAACAAAATTTGAAAATGATAAGATCTTTTCTTACTTGTTTGTGTGGCAAAAATACAAAGTGATGCATCTGGGAATGAGAGGGGATGGTCATTGCATTCACACAACTTCACCAGCTTACATAAACACGGAATAAAGCTGTTAGGGATTACGCGCAGCATGCTGGACTGATGAGCTCAAAAATAAGATCGCTCGGGTCCTATAATATTTAGGATTATGCTGGTAATCTCTTTAAAGAAAGTGTGCAGTATCAGCAGAACAGGCACTTCAGTGTTTGAGGGAGCCAGTCACTAATTCTACATTTGTTGGGTGGCTAAGCCTTTGCCTCAGTCCCACATTGGACATTGGCCTTTTGCGATATTTATCATGGAGTGAAATTGTAAGAGACTGCTTCTAGAGTGACATTCTAAATTGTCATTTTACTCCTGAAGCAATTGCTATGTGCAAGTGAGAATACTTTCCTATATATTCTATATGTCTCCTTTAAAAAAGAAATCTATATGTATGTATATACCCTGTTTTAAGGTGTGCTCCCAAAGATGCGCTAGGTCTTATTTTCAGGGACTTCTTATCTTTCCTGTAAGTAGGTCTTATTTTTGGAGGATGACTTATTTTTGGGGAAACAGGGTATATATATGTAAACCCAAACATACCTTTCTCTAATCTCTACAGTCATTCATATCATTAGAAGTAAAATTTTCTCTTCAATTCTATCACTTCTTTTTATTTCAGGATGCAGTGTTGAAGCAATGTAGCTTGAATTGCAATTTAGCTAGAACACAAATTATATAACATTGTAATTTTTAATATGGAAATTAAAAACATATTTAGCCACAATAGCATCATTGATGTTTAACAAAAATCAAAGGTCTTGCAGATAATAAAAAAAAAAATGAGTTCCTAAAATTGGAGTTCTTGCAGAAAGATCTCTGGTGTCATATTCCCTGTCTCTCTCCCACACATACAAATGTAAATATCTAACCTATGTTCTATCATTTGTCTATCCAAGTATTGCTGCATCAATGGCTAAGAGCACATTAAAAAACAAAAGTGTTTGTAAACATGAAAAAGTGGCAAAGAATACTATTGTTTAGTTTTTGGCCACCCAGGCTAATAGTGAGATGTTCTGAGCCAGTTAATTAAAGTTGTGATTAGATTAGGACTGTAACTGTTCATATAATATTAACCATCTGATCTCACATGGACATCATCTTCATGTGGAGCAATAATGTACCCAAATACCTCATGAAAAGGTATGATGTCACTTTTATTTTGAAAGGTTTCTTTTTTCAAGAACAAAGGCATTGAAATTAGATTCTGATGGCTATATTTTAGAACATATCCTCCTTTTTTTTCTCCGCAGTCCTGGCTTGTCTCTTTTTTTAACACACTCAAGAGATTTAGTCTTTCTTTATCACCAACCAGAAAAAGACATGTTTTGCTTATTTTCAAACTCTCTGAACAAGTGCTGGGAACTTCAGGAATGGTCTCTAACTGCTTGTGTCAATGAAGAGAATGAGAAAGAATATTGTTTGCTTTCCATCCCAAACTTTAGCCACTGGCGTTATTCTCTTTATATTGGGGGAGGGTGCTTAAATAGTGTTTGAACTTTGAATTGTCTGACTCTGAATACTTATTAACAATTTAATGGCTTTACATTTACATTTATTCAGCAAGTCCTTGTATCATCAGTCTTTTCAAGTATTCTTGAAAACACGATAGCACAGGAGCTACATCTCAGAACACAGGGAATAACAGCACGAGGTTGAACTCTATGAAATTGCCAACCTTGGTGATTTTTTGCACAAAAAGGTGGCAATTTCATGTGATTCAACTTAACATATGGTGAGTGACTACAGGTGAAAACATGGTTATTTGATAATTCTAGAAGCCTTCTGCTACTATTTACTTTTAATTTAACCTCATTAACCAGGTCCCCAAAACTCATTTAAATACCTAATCTGGAATTTTTTTACTCTTGTTATTGGATTTTCCTCTTTCAATCTTTAGCAACCAACTTTAAGGTTTCCTTTTTCCTACATACTTAGTACTTGAAGCGTGTTCACTTTCCAAGACCCAGCTCAAAAGCCACCCCTGCACCAGCTTCCCCCAGTTGAAATTAACATCTTCTCTTGGGTACATTCAGCGATCTTAGGTCGCCATATTGTGGAAATTTAAGCTGTACAAGCACAGCATTCATTTTAAAGACAGAAGCTTGGTTTTGCACATACATGTAGTCTAAAATAAACAGATGTTTGCTCAATTTATTATTTTTAAAGAACGTTTTACTTGTTTTTGCTTGGGTGTCTCAGATGATCCTCACTACCTCCAGCTAAAAAGGCATCTTTGTGCAATTCACTTTTTTGAATAATTAATAGACTTTTTAGTACAATTTTAGATTTACAGAATAATTGATCAGAGAGCACATAGAGTCCATATACACACCCATCCCCACACATAATTTTTTCTTTTATTAATACTTTGTGTTAGTATGGCATGTTTTTATAATAATTAACCAATATAGATACATTAGCTACAATCCAAAGTTTACAGTAATGTTCACTCTTTGTGCTGTACCATTCTATAGGTTTGATGAAGGCATCAGGGCATTTGTCATTACGATATCATACAGAACAGTTTCACAAACTTGGTAAACAGTCTGTGAAGCTAGTGAATGATGCCCCATGATTATATCAATGTACACAGCTATGATTTAATAAAAAAAAAGAACAGTTTCATATCCCAATAATTCCCTGTACATCACTGATTCATCCCCCTCCCCCATCGCAAGCAACCACTGATTTCTTTATTGTCTCTATAGTTTTTCCTTTTCCAAAATGTTACACAGTTAGAATCATACAATCAATAATATGCACTAAAGGTTCTTCCAAGTCTTCTCATGCCTAATAGCTTTTTTTATATTGTCAAATAATATTCTACTGTATGGTTGAACCACACCATTCACCTATGAGGAACATCTTGGCTGTTTCTAGTTTTTGGCAATTATGAGTATAGTTGCCATATGGGTAAATATTCTTGTGTGGGTTGTGTGGATGTAAGTTTTCAACTCAGGTGGTAAATACCTAGGGGCACAATTGCTGGGTCCTGTGATCAGACTGTTGTAGCTTTGTAAGAAACTCTTGAACTGCCTTCCAAAGTGGGTAGAGCATCTTGCATTCCCACCAGCAACAAGTGCACTTGCCTTTGCTCTGCGTCACCTCCCGCATCAGATGTTGTCACATTTTTAGGTTGTACATATCCTTCCTAATAGGCATGTCATGGTGCCTCGTTGTTTTTCATTTGCAATTCCCTAATGACACATGACGTCTAGCATCTTTTCTATGCTTATTTGCCATTCCTACAACTTCTCTGGTGACGTATCTGTTCAGATCTTTTCCCATTTTTTGAATTTTAAGAGATCTTTGTATATTTTAGATACAAGGCCTTTATCAGATGGGTGTTTAGTAATTTTTCTCTCAGTCTGTGACTTGTCTCTTCCTTCTCCTAATGCACTTTGATTTTTAACATAGAGAAGTTGCATTTTTTTTCATTTTCTGAAAAGAAGATTTTTTTCTCTTTTTGAATTGTTCTTCAGGGAAGACACTCTACCTGGTCATTCTGAATCATGTCTGGAATGAGTTTTGTGACATGCCTCTATCCCTCCTCTTCAGCGACAGTGGGGCTCTATAAACATGAACATCCTTCTTGCTGAAGTTTTCAACTAAACATAGACTAGAGAAAGGGGTTGCAAAAAATTTAAGGAACTAAAGACATACAAGTTTTATTCATTGAAGCCAAATAATTGCTTTTTTCAGAACTGGAAAAATTAGCTATCAAGTAGAGTGCATGTCTTCTTTATATACAGAGGGTGCCAAAAAAGTATATACATTTTAGGAAAGAAAAAACTGTATTAAAATTGTCATACTCAAGTCATGTTTGACTTCTGCAATTACAGGAGTCACTCAAATTTAACTTGTATTTATCTTTTTTTATCTGTACATATTGAGTATTACCATTTTAATACAGTTTTTTTCCTTTCTTAAAATGTGTTTGCATTTTTTGGCACCCTCTGTATTTAAAAAATAAAGATTAGATAGATAGATATTCCATTGTCTTTGCAGAGAATTGGAGTTTAAGAGCAGAAATCTTGAAAGGTAAAGTGTAGAATGTGTTACCTTTCTCTTTTCCAGAACTTCTAAATTTCTCAGACTTTACTGTGTATATGCACTACAAAAATGTTGTTACAGCACAGATTCTAATTACGTAGGCCTAGGGTAGGACCTAAGCATCTACACTTCTAACAAACACCAGGATGCTGCCGGTCAGGGACCATACTTTGAGATGGTGAGTCTCAGGACAGTGTTACTATGAGAGATGAAAAGAATGCCACGAGTCTCCAAGACGGACATTGAACTCTAGGTTAACTCATCTGCCTCCATGAGATGGCACAGCTTTTCAACACTGCATTTCCAAAGCTACCATGTTACCAACTCTTAGTCTCTAAAATTACCTGACTTGCTTACCTTACCAAACTTTGTGCAATTTGATTTTTAAAACAGGAAAACTGTATTTTTAAACAATCTTCTCGAGAAAGCCTTTGTCAGTACTGAGTATCCAGGGAAGGAGTGGGCTACCATAACCCCAAGAGTGACTCTCCGGAAGAGGGAGGAGCCACCGCCATGCAGTGCTAGAATATGGAAAGCATGTGGGTGCAGCTAACAACCATGAAATCTGCAAATGAAAACCCGTCCACTGCGTGTTAATCACAGTAACAGAAGATGCTTCTGGGATATGCTGGCTTCTCTTTCTTCTGCCTTTTTTTCCCTTTTTCTTAACCCCTTCGGTTACCCTACTACTTGTATAAACAAAGGGCAATAGCAGAAACTACTTTTCCTGAAGCCTGTGAAGTTTTGATCTTAATGCCAATTTAAAATTCCATCTGGACAACATAGAACATCACATTTGAATCCTAGAGAGCTCATTGAAGAGAAAATTCTGGGCCTAAAAGCAAAGGGCTTTTATGGTGTTCTAAGAGGCCCTGCTTGGTCTTTGCCATCTTTGCTACCTACAGAAGTGCTTTGCTAAAGAGCCATGGATTATACCCTCAGCTCTAACTACAGACTGATAGGAAATGTGCCATTTGAATGATAGATATTGTGGCTTCAAAACCTGGGATTTGGGAATCAGAAGCATTTAACTAGAATCCTTACCCTGCCGTGCAAAAACTATGTGACCTTCTGAATGTTAAGCCTATGTTCCTTGAGCTTCTGTTTCTTTCTTTTCTAAAGAATACAACTGTAATTGGAATTAAATTAGATAAAATATTTATCTAAAAGAATGCTGGCACCTATATAGTAGACAAGCAAAAACAGGGTAACTAAGGCTGGGTGCAGTGGCTTAACCCTGTAATCTTAGCACCTTGGAAGGCTACGGTGAGAGATTCACTGAGGTCAGGAGTTTAAGACTAGCCTGAGCAACATAGCAAGACCCTGTCTCTACAAAAAGAAGGAAGGAAGGAAGGGCCAAGCATGGTGGTGCAATCTTGTAATCCCAGCTACTGGGGAGACTGAGGCAAGAGGATCACTTAAGCCCAAGAGTCTGAGGTTGCAGTGAGCTATTATGAGACCACTGCACTCTGCCACAGCAACAGAGCAAAGCCCTGTCTCAAAAAATAATAATAATAAATAAATAAAAACAACAAAAAAAAGCAAATTCTAATTTCTGATTCAACTGTTTTTGTTGAGTCTTGGTAGACCTCATTTTTAGCCTAATCCCACATGATGCCAATGCCATGGTCATGGAAAACATTACTCTCAACTTAATTGATGTTTGATCCCACACACGTATTATCCCACTATAATTAAAATGTTGACAGGACAAGATGTATTTAGTGGGAATTAATTCATAAATTATGAGTTTAAAACCACAACAACTTATAAAAGTGATTTACTTTGCTTACAAAGGGAGTATTTAACTTACAGTAATTGCCTCTAATGATTATGCTAATTGCTGTCATTGTTATTTGTTGCTCTCATTTTCTGTCGTTTCAGTCCTCTGGGAGGTTAGAGTGAGCAAGGGATGGTAAACGTGCCTATGTAGAAGATAAATCAGCCCCCCTTCGTGATAATCCTACAAATTATGCCTTTGGGGAAAAAAAACTCTCTTTTCTGTCATTGTCATATGGTACTAAGCCACCTAACAATGATAAATACTAAAGGGAATTATACTAATATAAAGCCTAGTGTATCTTTATGGCATTTAGTTTCTATCTATCCACCGAATGGAGCCGAGGCTCCCACCATCCACCACCCACCACCCAGAGTAGCACAGAGAAGAGTTTGAGAAGGAGGGAACCTCAGATGCTGAAAGAATAAATGGGAGAGGGTTGTAGTAGAAATTAGAGCAGACTAAATTGCATGCAGTAGATTGCACGTTCTGAATGCACTCTGCACTAATGAGATACATGAGAGTGGGCAAAATTCCTGGTGCCACTTCAGGAATCTTTCAGAATCACCACCTCCTAGCATGATCCAAGGGCCAGACCTCAAAACATTGGTGTTTATCTCCTGGGGGGATCTCATTTTTCCACACTTCCAATTTCACCCCGACCTCAGGGCTATTGTCTTATTTTTATCACAGTTACAGTGGAACCAGGTCCCACCAATACCTGCTTCATCATAGGCCTTTGAGTTTGTTGTTATGTGACATCAGAAGATTTTGTACCTAAAAGACATAGATATTTATCAGTCTGCCAGTGAGAGAGGGAAAAAGTACAAACAGATATTTTAACTTGGATTTATCACAGATGGTAGATGAGATACAATTTGGGTAGATGAGATACAACTTGGGCTACTGAGACCATCTGCAAAAGGATTTTTAACCAAAATAGTCATCTTTATTGGAAATTTCTACATGTGTAAATTGTGCTTTGCTCAGACATTAAGAGATTTAATTGCTCTGCCCACTTTTAGCATAACTGTAAAAGTATGGAAAACAGAAACTGACAGGCAAACCTAGTGTCCAGGAATGTGGCCTGTGTCCAGAAACACAGTGTCCAGTGTTCAGGAATCACAGCCTCGGCTGGGCCGAGGCTTCTTATCCCCCTCAAGGGGAGAAAAAGCAGTAAACAAAGATACTGCTACTCTAACCCCAAGCCCAAAGTGAAGATGGAAAGAATAAGTGGTCACTCCTTAAAACTTTCAGATCTGGCCTTTCTCTGGGAGTTTTCACCTTTGCAGGTGATTTGCACGGTCGAGTTCCGAGCTAATAACTTGACTAATTGAAGTCCCAATGGGATCCTTATCATAGAATGTCAGAGTCACTTGGGTGCCTTTTCTAACATGTTCCCCACTCTGGTTTCATCTCTTCATATCAAACATGAAAAATCGGGGTTGCTTAAAGCCATTTTTATAAAAGGAAGTATGTGAGATATCTTGGTTGTACTGAAAGAAGGAAACATTGAGGACCATTATTTTCAGGAATTATAAAAATTCTTCTTTAGGCACCATACCAAACAAAAAAGGAGTATGACCTTGTCCCTGTCCTCAATGGATTAAAAATGCCCAGAATATAAAAATGACTGAGTTGAGGTGGAGATGGAATGGTGAGCATTAATAACCACAAAAGTATTATACACAGTAAAAATGTTTCCTCAAACCAGAGAGTGACTGAAAAGTCTGTTATTGCTACCATTTCTTTTTTCTTTTCTTTTCTTCCTTTTTTTTTTTTTTTTGAAACAGGGTCTCATCCTGGGTAGAGTGCTGTGGCATCATAGCTCATAGCAACCTCAAACTCTTGGGCTCAAGAGATCCTCTTGCCTCAGCTTCCAGAGTAGCTGGGACTACAGGCACCTGCCACAACTCCCGGCTAATTACTACCATTTCTTTTGTTTGTCTGTTTGTTTTTATTTTTTTAATTATTACCATTTCTGATGGATTTTTTTAAGACTTAAGGTATTTTATTGCATCAAAGTGATGCATTTTCTAGTTACTCACTAGCCTGAATTAATTTATGTAATCTTAACACCTGTTTTCACCAGCGGGTGCTTTGAGGGGCAGGATAAAAAAAAACTGTGTAAGTTTGAATAAACAGGAAGGACAGAAAACATGGTGGCTTTGTGCTAAGTTGTGGCAAGGAACTCCAATGAACAAACAGGCCTTCAAGGGCTTCTGGGGAAAGGAATTTCCATCTTCCAAGAGGGAGACAAATTTTGACAACTCCATATTGTTGAATAGGATCTGCATGCCAGTCATGGGATAGTAAGTTAATTGCACTTCATAAATTGCTCTAATATAAGGTAAAGCCTTAAAGTACTTTAAGTCTTTCATGACACTCTTTGACACTGAAAATATTATTTCAGAAAGGAAAACCTGTACAGCATTGCTTTTATAAATAAGAAAACTAATTGTTAAATAGGATTTTAATAAGCATATCCACAAAGAAATGCCAATAGAAAAAATATAAGTGAGAGGAATATATAGGAAATTGGGGAGGAAATGAACAAATTGCAGGACATGTCAGCTCCTCCAAGTTTGGCTCTCAGAAATGCTATTGTTGAATAAATCCACGAGTCAACCAATATTACAAAAGTCCAACTCTTTCCTCAGTTTCCTCTTACCACACTCCTTGTCACAGCTGGTGAGATCCAAGCCACCAAATCCTCCTAAGATCTCCAGTTGGAAACCATGGTAAACAACATGTCACTAGATCTGTATTCACTGCAAAACAATTCACAAGAGGCTGTTCCTGGCATAAATGGCAAGACATTTAGAAATGGCAAATGTTAGAACAATAACTTAATCTGCTGTTCTACTCAGATTCTGAAATACTGTACCTTGACGATGTGCTTTATCAAATACGTAGTATAAACTATAAAGTTGTGGCTCAGAAGCAGTTCATTTTTCTAAATGAATGAAAAGGAAGAGAACTGTACTTTAAAATGATTTAAATTGATCTTCACCTATAATGAACCTCAGCTGTTTATTCTGTCGTAATAAGTAAAAATGGTCCTAGAATTTACAAACTGATACCCTTTCCCCCACACAGCAACATACACACATACCCTTTAAGTGACTTTTTTCTCTTAAAAAATGCTGTTAAAATGTTTATGGTTCTTCAGGATCACATGTTGAGCCAGGATTATAAAAAAATATAAATATGCAAATGCTCTATCGAATGTTCCTTATCTCATTTGTATTTCTGAAGTTGTGTAAAAGATAACCTTTGTGGCTTTCAAAAACATCTTCTTTTACCCTAGGGGGCAAATTACCTCTATTTTCATTTCCTTTAAAGTTAGATCATTTTATAATTAAGAACTTATTGAAGCAGATTCTCCCCACATGTAAGTTACTCCCTGGGGAGTAATTTATGCAAAGAGAACCTCTGACTTAATATCATATAAGCTAAAAACCATACAATGGATACCTGGGATTTTTTAGTCAATTTTGTAATCTTTATAAACCACTGTTTGAAAGGTTATTGCTTTAAAAAAAACAACCCCTCATTACACAAATAACTCATAAGTATTATCTATTAAGTTATGTTAAAATGACAAAATAATTAAAGGAATAATTACGTGGCTTGTCCAAAAAAGAGTTAGCAAAATCAGTTATGAGAAGGAGGAGGAGGATGATAAAGACTGACATTTTCTAGGTCTTCACCATTTACAAGACACTTTTACATAAAATATTCATTTGATCCTCACACATCTGTAAAGTTTGTTAGCTAAATTTTATAAATCAGAAAACACAAAATCAGAGATTTTGTCCTGGCCGTAGTTCCAATCATTATCAGGCAAAAGGTGAAGTCCTGGTGAACAGAATAGAATGACATCAAATCTTACGCTTTTCCCCTAACACAAAATCTTGAAAAGAGTTGCTAGTTCATCTAATCTAAAAATGAGAAGAATCAGAAGCAAGTAGAAATATATGCTTACAAAGACAATTTAAAGTTCCTGTGAAATATGTAATTTTGAAAAATGTAATGCACTATCCTAAGATAAATATTGCTAATATTTTGCTAATATTGCTAATATCCTAAGCTAATATTTTACCTCTTTCTAAAAAAGATAAAACAATAAGAAAAAGAAGGTTAATGTCTTCCATGTTATTTGTTTTGTATATTCAAGAATGAGAAACTTATAGAAAAACATCCAAGCGACAGATTGATGTACAAAGCATTTTAAAGTATATTTTGCATAATTATTTCAAATTGGGAGAGGAAATAGGAGATCTTCATAGTGTGTATCATTTTAACAACTCTTAGAATATTATCAGGGACATAAGTACCACTACATTCTAAATAAATTTTCTCACAGAGTCATCCATAGCCTTTATGCTGATGATTTATAATCATCTTCACAAGAGGTCATCACATATACAAAGCTAGGACATTACACCAAATTTCACACATGCAAATGAAAAGCCCACGTCCCACTATTTGTTGGCAGAAATGCTCTTTGCCTCCCTTCCACCTAACCAAATCCTACACAATTTTTAAAATCAACAAAAATGACTTCCTCTTCAATGAAATGATTTAAAGGTCCTATTAAATTCATGCTTGGCACCCAAATAATTTATCTTTTTTTCTCTGATTTTCCCAAGCATTAATTTTGTTTTATTAATTAGATTATTGGTTTCATAACTACATCTTATTTTTTTTCTTTTTTTATTGTAGAAAAAGATGAGATGGCTGTTAATACTCTTAGATAAACACATCTTGTCTTGTGTCAGTAGCCTTCATGTCTCAGTGGACATATACAACATACTGGATAAATACTAAACTGGTACATTACTAGCAATTTCACATCCATCTGCCATATACTTTATATATGTATAAACCTACCATGCATCACCACCCCCCAGTTTTGCTTTATTTACTTATTAAAAATATTCTTGAGGGCAGTGCCTGTGGCTCAGTGAGTAAAGCACAGGCCCCATATACTGAGGGTGGCAGGTTCAAACCCGGCCCTGGCCAAACTGAAACAAAAAACTAGCCAGGCATTGTGGCAGTTGCCTGTAGTCCCAGCTACCCAGGAGGCTGAGGCAAAAGAATCACCTAAGCCCAGGAGTTGGATGTTGCTGTAAACTGTGACGCCATTGCACTCTACTGAGGGCAACAAAGTGAAATTCTGTCTCTAAAAAAAATAAATAAATTCTTGAGATAGGCCATGTGAAAGCTCTCAGTGACTTAACATTTCAAGTGCAAAATAACAAATCTAAAGCCGTGGGTTTGAGGAATTTTTGAGCCACACTATTTTCTTTTTAATTTTTAAAACTTTTTAATTTTTTAGACACAGGGTCTTGCTCTGTCACCCATGCTGGAATACAGTGGCACAATCATAGCTCCCTGAAGCCTGGAATTCCTGGGCTCAAGCCATCCTTATGCCTCAGCCTCTCGAGTGGCTGGGACTACAGGCAGGCACTGAGCCCCTACAAGGCACATTATTTTAAAGTCAAGTTTATAAAGGAGAAAACAGCAAAGGCAAGAGTTTAAAAAACTTCTGGTCTCTGGCTATGTTTTTTAGTTTGAGAAAAGCAAAGCAAACATTAGCAGATGGAAGCAGCTTAAGAAGGACATTCAAACAGTAACGGATGAGGCCCACACCACCACCCACCTCTGTATTTCCAAACACAAACATCAGGGCAGGGATAGACGGCAAACGAAGCAGGAGGAGTGAAAGGAAGAAGACAACTTTGTAAACTCAAAATGTCTTTTTTTTTTTTTTTTCTTTCAGCACAAATTGAAGTGATACCATGCAAAATTTGTGGCGATAAGTCCTCCGGGATCCACTACGGAGTCATCACGTGCGAAGGCTGCAAGGTATGGGGCTTTAATACCGCACTGCTCTGTACTGCCTCAGGCGTCGGTGTCCCTGGCAAAGCACGTGGTGGCGCCTCTGTAAGAAGGCTGGCTAACACGTCTGGTGCCTGCTGCTGACTCTCAGCAATTCTCGCTTGGTGGATGGGAGAGTTGATCTCGTGGTCCTTTGCCTTTTCCCTTTTTGTTATTGCAAACCTGGTCAGCAGCTCCTTAAAAATGGACTCTTATTTAAAAGTTTGAATTATTCCATTTACATAGATATAAATACTGACGCTTGCTGTTTTAGCAGTACTGTCTCCAGTAAACTCCAGGCACTTACTATTATATGGGAAAAAAAGAAAAAGGTTAAAATGAAGATTATACATGGTAAACTGGTGGGCACGTATTTATCTTTCTCCTTAAGAGTAAATCAAAGTAACAGCTACAATATGCAGGTGGCCATCCTTTATTCTCACATTCCAGGGGAAAAAAATGAAGAAAATCAGAAGCATGGCAAGCTAGAAGTGGACTAGATAATCTCTAAAGCAACTAAAAACCATCTGACCAACCTTTTCATTTTTTGATGAGGTCCTGAAGTATAAATAAGATGCTGACATTTCACCGACATCAGAGATCCATCCAGATAATAAAAAACAGTGCCTGCACAGCCAAAACACGAGATTTTTCAGTCTCTGCCCAGAATTCCCCTCCAGAAAAGGTTTCACCAGTCCTTCCTGTGACAAACTAATTCCTGTGAGCAAGTTACTTCTTAAATACACAGCTGAAGGAATAGTAGTTAACATAGACCTAAGCTGAAATAAGAGATAATTGAAGAAAAGAAAAGTTTATTGAGACAGTCTTGCTCTGTGGTACAGGTTAGAATGCTATGGCATTGGACCCACATAACCTCAAACTCCTGGGTTCAAGAAATCTTCCTGCCTCAGCCTCTTAAGTAGCTGGGACTACAGGAGCCTGCCGCCACACCGAGCTAATTTTTCTGTTTTCACTAGAGACAGGGTCTTCCTCCTGCTCCTGCTGGTCCCAAACTCCTGAGCTCAAGATATCCCCCCACCTCAGTCTCCCAGAGTGCCAAGATTATAGGCATGAGCCACCAGGCCTGACTGAGAAATTTACAACTTAAGAGTGAGTTTTTAAAATTAATCCTTAGAAGGAAAGAAAAATAAGAAACAAAATAGCTAGGGGAAATGAAAAGAGTTCTACAACTAACTTTAAAGGGCCATGTGGAACCAAAACAAATAAAATTCAAGAATGGTCTGGGAGGGAAACAGTGATATTCTGGCAGAGTTACTGGCAAGAGCCATTACCTTTTCGATCAGAGACACAAGAAAAGGGTTATTAATTTAAGGTTAGTAAATTGAAGGAGATGTAGTCCAATCATAGAGTCTAAAATACAACCTTACTCTTAATAGACTTTCAAATATAAAGGAGACAAAACATACTCTAACCATCAAATAGTGGTGCTGTAGGAAAAAATGACAGTCTCTTCATAGTAGTCTCAGAAATGTAGGATTCCTGGAATTAAAACTGGAGGGAAGAAAAGAAAAGGAAATAAATGAGAATAAAGCAGGAGAGGGAGGAAGGTGAGGGATCATATTAACATACTAACCTGTCAACATATTGATCTGCTTTAGAAATGATGAGTGATAATCCACAAGTGAACCTTGTGCGTGAGATGTTCCTTTCCTTCTTTTTCTCTGAAGACCTGAAATTAAGAATTGCATGTTATTCACCTTAATGCAAATTTTTCAACTCATCAAAATAAAGCAAATTAAATTGCAAAATAAAGCAAAATTACAACTTGGCATTTTTTTTTACCCTCCCTGAATAAGTTATTACTTCCTCTGGGCAGGTAGACAAATAGTTTTCCTCATAAATTATAGTAATTTCAACATCACAGCCCTCTCCATTAAAGGCATTTCTACCATTCTGTTGGCTTGTTATGCAATTTTAAGAGCTCTAGTTTAGCTTACATAATATCCACTAAAAGTGTTTTTTTAGATCAGTGTCAGAATGGGGATGTTTGGCATTTCATGGTATAAGCTCCATTTGGAAAATGTCTAATTTCAAAATATGGGGATATGTTCATGTTAACACTTTAAACAGTAATTTCCAAGAGATTTAACTACTGCACAAATATAATTCAACAGGCCAATAGCCAGGAACAACTGTCATCTTTTCTATTTAAAGAAGGAATCCACAATCAAAAAAAGTATGCTGTTAAGAAGCATACTTTCAGGTTTTAATCAAAATGACACTATACCACTCTATTTTTTTTTTAACTCATGGAAAACCCACATTTGTAGAGATGCTACATTTTTTTCCAGATAGAAAACTCAAGAAATTCCGTTCAGAATTAGATGTCAGTGTCAGCACGTTCGGTATCAACCTCGGAGTTTTCATTATACTGTTTTCCAGTCAACATAAACAACCCATTTTAAATAACATCAATTCAGCTCATGCACTTATTCAAATTTCTATTCATTCAACAAAATTTGGAACAGAATCTCTTTTTCATGCCAAAAACCTCATTTGCAATAATGAGCAACAGATAAGCAAGAAATGTTTTGTAATTAATGTCAAATTGGCCTTACGTTTGGGATGTAGCTGTGACTTCAGAAAAGTCTTTTCTGTCAGCTCTTTTGCTAAGAGGCACCAGAGTATCCAGAGATAAAAACTACACAATTCTTTCTCAAAATGTAAATTTCAAATCTTTTTTTTTTTTAATTGAGACAGAGTCTCACTATGTCACCCTCGGTAGAGTGCTGTGGCATCACAGCTCACAGCAACCTCAAACTCTTGAGCTAAAGTGATTCTCTTGCCTCAGCCTCCCAAGTAGCTGGGACTACAGGCACCGGCCACAATACCCGGCTAGTTTGTTGTTGTTGCAGTTGTCATCATTGTTTTAGCTGACCCAGGCTGGGTTCAAACCTGGCAGCCTCAGTGTATGTGCCTGGCGCCGTAACCACTGTGCTACGGGCGCTGAGCCTCAAGTCATCTTTAATCAAGACCATCAGGCTGAGGTCAGCTTTCTGACAGTTTTCGTGGTATATTAAGGGCATCGTTTCAATCCCTGGGGTCTTATTTCTGATCTCTATTTTAAGGGGTTCCATGAATCCAGTCAAGCCAGACAATCAAATGTCTCATTGTGCCATCACTGGTCCATCAAAGTAAGAATGCATGTCGCTATAATGGAGATGAAACTAGCCCTCGTTATTAAACAGCTTTGCACTTAAAACCACAAAGCCAGTTGGTTCTCTCTCTCTAAGGAGATCTTGACCACGTATCCATCTCTGAGGCTTCTCACAGGTCGGCCAATTTTTCTCCACGATGCCATGCTGAGCAGTATTGGATCCTGGCACAAAAGAAAAAATCAGTAATATCAACCCTGCCTTTCTTTAAACTATTGGTATCTTTTTGGCATTAATGTTGATTTTTAACATGTTGTGTTAAAATATTATTTTTCCTGATTACCAAATTTTCTGGAGACCCTTGAAATTTGTGGCCATGGTGATTGCCTCATTAGCCTCACCTAGTACCAGCCTTGCTTTATCCTCCTAGAAGTAGTTGGGGAAACACAGAAGCTATTTGAGGGAAGTCAGGGGACCTGTTCTAGGCTCCTCTGCAAGACAGACATTGAGCTTACTCTCCTTGAACTTTGCTAGACTTCCTCTTCCCTGAAGATGATGCTGTGGCTATGTTTCCTAAAATTTCTCTTGGTAGACCACCATTTTTCTCTTTGCACTTTTTCTGTTTTGCTCTAGATGATTTAAGAGCAAAGAGTGATTAGGGAACCAATTACATACATCAATAAATGGATAACTTTTATGTCTTTGGACAGATGCTTATTTTTCCTAATAGAGTTTCCTAGAAGATAATGGGTAGTTCCTAAAGAATTATTTTAAAAAATTAACTCAGCTGTGGATTATTTAGAAAAGCAGTAAGGCCGGACACAGTGGCTCACACCTTTAATCCTGGCACTCTCGGAGGCCAAGGCAGATGAGATACTGTCTCTACTAAAACTAGAAAAACTAGCTGGGTACTGTGGTGGCCTCCTGTAGTCCCAGCTACTTGGGAGGCGGACACGAGAGATCGTTTTGAGCCCGGGAGTTTGAGGTTGCTGTCAGCTATAATGACTCTACCCTGGGTGACAGAGTGAGACTGTGTCTCAAAAAAAAAAAAAATTAGAGAAGTAGTGAATGGTCACTGGTCTCAAACATGAAAACCTCTTCTTATATTGCAATAACCTGAAGCTAAGCGAGGACTATTCATTCAGTTTTTCCTTATTATTTATTTTTTTATCGAACAGCTTATATTAGTTCCTTTATTCAAAGATGTTGTTGATTATAAGGCCATCCTTGGTTTCATAAACAACTTTGCAGAGCCAGGCAAAGTGACACCTGCCTGTAGTCCCAGCTACTCAGAAGGTTTAGGCAAGAGGATGAGTGGAGCCTCAGAGTTTGAGGCTGTAGTGAACTGTGACCACTGAACAAAACAGCAAGACTCCTTAAAAAAAAAAAAAAAAAAGAACTTTTCAGATGAATTCTAGCCAAATGCCAAAATTTTCTATTGGACAAAAAGGCATCTTAAAAACACTATCTTAGAAACGAGGAAAAATTAAAACAGTAACACATAGTCCTTAATGCAGCTATTGCGAACAATGCCCCAAGTTCCTCACCACCACAGCACTTGGCACAAGCTAGTGTTATTGTCCTCATCAAGTTCTACTGCGTTTCACTTAGCAGGGACACTCTCCTTTGCGGCTCTTTCCCTACGGCTCTTTGGAAGCAGGAATTCTGTTATAATTTGGATTTTTTTTTTTTAACATAGAGCAGCACAGCCACAAATGTCTTTTGCAAACATTGATTCAGTGAGTAAATGAATGAGTGAACAAATGCTAGCTACTTCATGTCTCTTCAGACAGCACATGTTTTTCCCAGAATACACATCTGCAAGCTATACGAAGAAAGGTACCCAAAGAATTTTAAAAATTAAACTCAGTTATGTTCGCTGTTTAAAAAAAAATAGCAAATGTATATATTAATGGTTTCTGTTTCCCTTTTTATAAATCCTTTTCCCTCCCCTTCTCTTGTTCCCTCAAGGGATTCTTTAGGAGGAGCCAGCAGAACAATGCCTCTTATTCCTGCCCAAGGCAGAGAAACTGTTTAATTGACAGAACCAACAGAAACCGTTGCCAACACTGCCGACTGCAAAAGTGTCTTGCCCTAGGAATGTCGAGAGATGGTAAGGCTTTGCCTTCCTATTTCTTACTTAAGGCCTTTCAAATGGATGCTTTGCTGGAGTCTATCTAAGCCACTGGAAGAATTCTAGAAGAAGGAATTGGGGATAAGAAGAAAAGAAAATCATGGGGCTAGTAGTACATTAAGGGGGAAAGAACATATAAAAATATAGTGTTGCCTGTGAAATAAAAGGACTTTACTGTAGGCTAACTAGGTTAAGTGAAAGTATAAACCTACGTTGAAAGTGACCACCTATCCAGTTTTTCCTGCAAACAAGGGTTTCCTAGGACATGAGACTTTCAGAGCTAAAACCAGAAAGTCCCAGACAAACTGGGACCATGTCGTCCCCGGGTAGTTTTGACCGGGGCAGAAGTTGCTTAGTGTGTGGAGATGCTAAGGGACTTGCGATGCTTCTGTAACAAGCAAAAAAAAGTTCCCTCGGCTGGTCACAGCTACCTAGATCAGGATTTAGACTCTCTGAGCTGTGATAAAGATTGCAAAGGCTATTGCGGAAGTCCAACTCTTAGCAGGGTTGTGTAGGTGGTCTCCTACTCAGAAAAAGACACAGCGTGCACTCCACCTTCGCTCCCAACAAAACTGGGCAGCGTGGCTCCCCAGCTGAACATCTTAGATTAATGAAAGAGGACAAAGAATTTCACCCAGCTTTGTTTTCATTTTTAGACATTCATCTAAGCTAATTCTTTCCCCACTGATATTGGCCATAACACTCCTGTACCAGATTATAAGTGGCCCTGCATCCTGGGGCCCTGTCTGTGTTCTCTCCACTGAAACATCAGGATCTGAGCGAAAGCAGGCAGCTAAATGTTTGTTGGACGAGCCATAGAATTCTCTTCCATCTAAAGGCTAACAGATAGACAGCACCCCTCATACTTACTCTTTTTATGTGAATCACTGGCTTCTGTGCCTCTAGTCACACTCCCTCTAGTGAAGTTCAAGGCTGTATCCAAAAGCAAATCTGACCAAAAATAATTCAAAGAATCTGAATCAAACCTTTTAGTTTATAGGTGGCTTCTAAAGTGGCAAAGAAAAAATTTCCAAAACTTTCCTATTAACTCACTGAGTTTTTGTTTGTTTCATTTGTTTTTCGGGGCTCACTATCCCTGTAAATTTACACCTAGGGTAAATTTATAGCACCGTGTACTTCTATATAACTAAACAAATAAAAGGGAGAAAACATAGTTTTCAGAACTTGTGAAATTCTATGGGAATTTGAGTTGATCATTTTGCACCTCAAAATGTGGAAGCGATGTATCAGTCGATGATGTCTGAAGAGCCCCATTAATAATTAAGCAAAGAGATAAACCATTGGGTTATTGTTTGTATTACATCTTCCTACCATAAAAGGAAGTATCTCCTCTGGAAAAGCAGGTCCTCTGGGTCTGTGCTGGGGAACAGAATAACAGGCAAGGAATGTGTGTATGGTCCAACACAGATTCAGCAACATCAGCTCACAAAATCTAGGAGATGTCTGAATTCCATGACATAAAAGAAACGTTTTGGGGGGATCATTTAATGAATAAAGCCATAATTTATTCTCAAGGGGGAAGAAATTCACTGCAGCATGTAAAACCCTATGCAAATAAAAATATAGTGTCTAAAGACACTGGGTATTAAGGACAATGATCCACTTTAAGTTTAGATCCAGAAACAATTCTGAGGCTGCCCAGGACATCTTTCAAAATGCCACCTAAGCACATCTATGACAAACTAATCATGAGGAGAAAGGGTCAGGGGTGGTAATAGTAATAGTGGTTGGGAAGCAGAGAAGAGGTTCAAATGAAAGAAAAAAATGATTCTGTCTAGGAAGAAAAAATTGTCTTCTTAACTATCTCATATAGTTTGGTCTGAACCTCGATTAACAAGGGTACCGTATAAAAAATAAATTACCAAGGAAGCTGGGTAGGTTTTATCTCCTATTGATGACTAATGCCTACTATGGAGCATTGAAGGCTTCCAGTGCCCCAAAGCTAGGATTGATTTAGCTATGTTCAGTAAAGGCTCAAGAATGGGGTGGGGAGAGTTCCCTGCCACTTACTTATTATCTCTGCCTTCTACTGATGAAGCAAGTATTTTCCAAATGCTTTAGCATATTAGTACCAGTAGCCAAGGCAAGATGCCCTCACACTTCACCTCTTTCTACAACCTCCCACCTTCCGTCAGAGATAAAGTGGCACCTTCATTTGGTAAACGCATTTGCTTTCTATCAGTGAGGGTCCAAGTGTCAGGCCATGCTATCCTGAACATGCCCAATCTTATCAATTAGGCTCCAGGAGTATTTGCTTCAACATAGCTGGCCACTGAAACCACAAGGCTCCTAGTAGATATCTTAAATAAGTTCCAAAATCAGTGGATTTTCATTCTCTACTGCATTTCCATTTCTATACTGGTTTACTAGTGTGAGAATGAGTAGACATCAAACTCAGTCACAACAAATTTGTTCAAATTCAGCGTAGGCCAAGAATCAAAAATCAAATCTACTTGGAATACATACACATATTTGTTTATGTGTATAAAAAGGCGAATGCATACATATAGGTATATGTGTGTGTGAAATGATAGCAGGGATGTGTATATTCCCACCGAATCTTCTTAACCATCTTTTTATTTTTTTAACTGGACCCTTCACAAATGTTCTTTTATATGGACCCATTACAAAAGAATCTTCAGTATAAGTGTTTCCAATGATGCGTCTACTGGGAAAAAAAAAAAAATGTTGCCATCAGTGGGACAATATTGACCCCAAAGAGAAAATATGGTACCTTGCAAAAATCTAGAATATGTCCTCCTAAATGGCATGTCTCCACAAAAAGACAGAAGCTTCCCTACAAGGACAGGTCCTACAGATCAGGCTTCTTCTACTAAGAACTACACTATCCAATCCAATTGTCACTATTTAAATAATTTAAATTTAAATGAACTAAAATGAAATAAGTTTAAAATTCAGCTTTTCAGTCACATTAACTATATTTCACAGATTCAGTAGCCACATATGGCTCATGGCCACCACATTGGAAAGCACAGAGACCATTCTATCATCACAAGAAGTTCTGCTGGAGAAAAAGTAAAAGGAAATGTAAAAGAAGATTTTAAAATAATGGATAGGGTTAGGTAGATTGAACCAGACTTCTAAACCAAGCTTAGAGCAGTAAAAAGGGGAAGGAATAGGGTGGCGCCTGTGGCTCAAGGAATAGGGCATTGGCCCCATATACCAGAGGTGGCGGGTTCAAACCCGGCCCAGCCAAAACACTGCAAAAAAATAAACAGAAGAAGGGGAAGGAACATAATCTCTAAAGCTGAAAAGAGTTAAATTAAACCAGATTCAGTGGTATAAGCAGCATGATGCAAACGTAGGGAATTGCATGACTAATGATAGTAAGATAAAATGATTTCCAAAATGACTACAGAAAGTCATAGATGATAGTTGTACAACTGGATTCTCTTATCGAAGTATAATGCAAGTAGAAATCTTTGAAGGAGTAATGACTTTTATTTTTTAGTCACTTTTAAAATTGTCATTCCATTTAGAATCCCACAATTCAAATAAATATGAAATGATTTCTGGTGATTTTGCATAAAATTGTTCTTTGCTAGTATGGGATCAAAATGAGGGTTAAGGGTACATCATGAAAATATAGCATCATCCCTGAATGTTTTCAAAAAGCCCTTGCAACGTATAGAAAATTGTGCTGGTGTCGGTTAGCAAGAGGCTATCTCTATACTCAAGTGAATGTCGTTAACAGAATAATTCAAGTTTGAGAGGGGCAATTAAAATATATCCCAGTCTGATTAAGGTGTAGTGACAATTTATACTTGAAATATAATAGTAACATGACCTTTGTTAAAACAGTCCTATGAATACAACAAATGTGTTTACAAATAGTGACAAGAAATTATTTATGTCAGAAAAGTCCAGTAGGTGTATTTTTGCCATGTATTGTAATTTTTCCCCAAATACGTCACCACTTTTATTGCAGGAAAGGGCATAAAACTGAAACATGGTTTCATCAGTGTTTCTGAAATGAGTGGAAATTCATTCTAGAATGCTATAATCATTGTCAGTGGAGTCTTTGATTTAGGATGCAACATGATAATTTTAAAATGTAGTACAGTTTTAAGTTGTTTCCTTTGAAAATACGTCAATTGTTCAGTGACCTGATAAATCAACTTTTTTCAAAAGGCGTAGCTTTTCTCTGTTGAGTTTTCAGATGTTTACCAGGGCAGAGGGCTCGGCAGAGTGCTTTATTGACATTAGCTTTGGTTGTAACACCTCTGATTAATGGCAGCGTTCTGCACGTGTCAGCCGTGGGTTCTTCTATGACTCTGCTGAGTGTACATGGATATGTTCAGATCCCTGAACATATCCTCCAGCAAGCTAGCTCAGGCTTGCCCTTGCCCAAGCTGCATTTCCACTGCTATCCTGGTTTAGTAGCATGTGTCAAAGTCACCAATAACAAATGTATTTAAATTTTTCTTAGGCAAAGAATCAAAAATCAAATCCACTTGGAATACTTGGAATACATACACATGTGTGTTTATGTGTATAAAAAGGTGACATGTGTATGTATGTATATATGTGCATGAGTTGATAGCTTGTACACATGTATTCTCACTGAATCTTGATGAGGTGCCCGCTCACAAGCTCTTTTCAAGACTTTGCTTATGTCACATTTGTCAATATCCCATTGGCCCAGAGAAGGTCACATGCCCCTAAATCAGGAGATGGGCAGGGTGCCCTCACAGAATGAAAGGGCACTATGGATTGACGTAGGGAAGGGCATTGGAGGAAATAAGAAAGGAATCAGGATCGTTCATGGACTCAGTCTGACACAAAGTATATTTCCCCTAAATATAAGGTATTTAGAAATCTAAAGCAAGGATTAGTTGAAAAGAGTTTTCAAAAGGGACATTGCATTTCTGCCTCCCTGTGAGAAGAGTCTCTGGTTCTCACTTTTTAACATATACATTTTGAACAAATAAATGCAAAACTCTTCTACTAAAGTAAGTCAAAAAGTAGATCTACTCTGACCAAAAAAAAAAACAATACTAATCTATAGCAATAGATAGAAATCTTGCATTCACCTCCTAATTACAACAAAAAGCTATTCTGAACCCATGTGAATACAAAGGATATAAGGTCAGCAGATAAGAAGCCACGTCACAGTACTTTCCTGGGGGAAGCAAAGATGTCCTTCATGAACTAATATTTATTATCATTCAATTTTTTTCTACACAAAATCTTTTTTCCTCATAGAGAATAACATGTAGTACATTATTTGGGAAGAATAACTTGAAAGTATAGAAATGGCTTGTCCTAAAAGTTACTACAGAATTCTGTTTGTAGACTAACTAGCAATATCACTGCCAGTAGTAAACAAATACCTTCTGTCTCTGAGAAACAGAAGCTAACAAAGACAATGTCTCTACAAAGTTAAACAAAATAATCTAAATGATTCAAGAACCTATAAAAGTGACACTGAGGTGAAAGAGGAGTGTGCTCTGAATTAATCGGATTGTTTGTCTTTATTCAGAAATATGACTAGAAAACTGCTACTTCATTTGCCTACTTATGCAGCATCAGAAAGCCTATTATAGGTTTTTAAGAAGGATTGAGGAGAAATAGAAAGAGTTTGGGACTCTCCAAGTCCACCCTCACGTCCACAGTCCAATAGGCAGGAAGGAGGAAACCCACGTGCCCCACTAATAGGAAGTGAATGCGGCCCTTCCACATTGTGCTGATTTCATATAGAATTAGGAATGCTTACATCACAATGGTTAATATATACCTCATCTTGTTTACTTAATTATTGTGTTAAGACATTTATACTCTATACTAATAGATCCAACATGTACCCTTGCATTAGCACCATAGGTGTGATCCCACCACCTACCCTCCCTCCATCTGACCTCCCCCACTCTTCCCTCCTTCATCTTGGGCCATAGTTGTGATCTATTCTTCATATGCAAGTGTGAGTGATTGTAAATTGGTTTCATAATAGTATTGAGTACACTGGATATTTTTCTTCCATTCTTGAGATACTTTACTAAGTAGGATATGTTCCAGCTCCATCCATGTAAACATAAAAGAGGTAAAGTCTCCATCTTTTTGAAGGCTGCATAATATTCCATGGTATACATACACCACAATTTATTCATCCATTCATGGGTCGATGGGCATCTATTTCCTTATTTCTCCATTCTCTGACTCCTAACACCAAGAGATGATGGAACACTGTCACAAAACAAAAGAAAACAGAAACTCAGAGGGGAGCCTCCAAGTTTGTCACAGTCCTCACTGTTGGCATCAGCTGAATAGTGCTGGTGATTCAGACAAGGCAGCCCCATGGCTCAGGATGTTCCCATCCTAAAAAGGGAGTTGACAACCTCTCATCGTCATCGTAATAGTTCAGGAGGTTAATTTAAGCTCTATAAGCTAAGAAACAGCATATTGAAATAAAAGCATCTTTATGTTACTGTGACTACTTGTAGAGACTCTTCCTCCTTTTTCTTCAGAATGGCTGAGAATTTTGCCAGACAAGATGAGCAAAATAAAACTTGGAAGTGATGGAATGGAGTTACTGTCAACTCACCTGCTAAGCACGAGATGCACAAAATTGCTGTTTTTCCAAACATTCTTATAATTTGATCCCAAAGCCAGATGAAAGCAAATGATGGGATTCACTTAAAATTGTGTTGATCACGTTGCTCCCCATCCTTGGTCTTATCCACCATGCTATTTAGAAAATAGATCTGAACATGAAATAAAAGGGTTCTATCCAGCAATTCAGTAGCCCTAATGCTTAGGAGGAAAGTCAGTAATATGTTAGTTGACTTTTTAATAGTAGGCATTATTAGCAATTTGGATTTGGGGTGTTTTTTTCACAAGTAAAAAAGAACAAGAAACTATGCCTTCTAGTTTCATAGCAATGAGAAATGCACACGTAGGTTTTTTACATTTCTTCCCAGCTTGGGACACAACCCAGTACAGGCACCCTCTGAGTATAACTGTTTCCCAAATGTGAAGTGCAAATGAACGCATGCTTAAGCTATGGTGCTGGAAGTTTGGGCATTCGATGTTGCATGGACAGCCATCCATGACCCCTGGGATGTGAGGTGGTTAATGAGAATAATAACCACAAGGGCTGTTTTCTGCTTTTCTCTCCAACCCAGCGGTGAAGTTTGGGAGGATGTCCAAGAAGCAAAGGGACAGCCTGTATGCTGAGGTGCAGAAGCACCAGCAGCGGCTGCAAGAGCAGCGGCAGCAGCAGAGTGGGGAGGCGGAGGCCCTTGCCAGGGTGTACAGCAGCAGCATCAGCAACGGCCTGAGCAGCCTGAACAGCGAGACCAGCGGCACTTATGCCAACGGGCACGTCATTGACCTGCCCAAGTCCGAGGGCTACTACAACGTCGACTCCGGTCAACCATCCCCTGATCAGTCAGGACTTGACATGACTGGCATCAAACAGATAAAGCAAGAACCTATCTATGACCTCACGTC
Source organism: Nycticebus coucang (assembly GCF_027406575.1). Taxonomy (NCBI): domain Eukaryota; kingdom Metazoa; phylum Chordata; class Mammalia; order Primates; family Lorisidae; genus Nycticebus; species Nycticebus coucang. The sequence continues at coordinate 85,862,621 of NC_069781.1, forward strand.
CGTACCCAACTTGTTTACCTATAGCTCCTTCAACAATGGGCAGTTAGCCCCAGGGATAACAATGACAGAAATTGGTAAGTGGACATCTCCCCCTCACAGTGTATTTTTGGAAATTCTGCTTTGAAGTGGCCTTGGTCCCACGTAGGGAGGTCGTTTTCTTAGATCTAAATTGAATTACTTGCATTTCATGTCTTCTACTGAGAAAATAAATTGATATTAAGATATATTCTAATAAATGTTGTTGTTCCCTTGCCCCATAAAAGTTTATTTCAAGCAAAGGAAGAAAAAGGAAACTATAAATAGGAAGATGCTATCTGTAAAGAACAGATGCTATCTGTTGGATGTGGGTTCTTGCTGAAGGAAAAATGTTATTGGTATAAACAGGGAAATTTCGGCATGTATTCAAAGTTGATGCTATTCAAAGTGAAATAGCTTAAGAGATACAGAAACAGTGTAGAATATCCAAATGAACAGGGGTCCAACTCTTCCTCTAAAATCTAAAGCAAACGGTTATCTCAGTTCCCTTCTTTGTAAAGTCAGGGGAATAGACCAGAAGACAGCTAAGGTTCTCGTAAGTCTGAATTCAAGAACTCCATACGGGATTCTTCATTACAGTAATGAAAAGAGTGTAGCCTGGAATGTCGCAGGGCACAAGAGCAACAAATATGCTGCTCACAGGCATGATTGCATCAGCCACCTGATCCTCTTTCTTCTGTTCCTAAGGAGCCAGGAGCTCGCTTCAAGAGTGCCCTACCTTAGGCAAGCTCTCTTCTGACCTGTTGCAACTTTGTTTAACCCTGTGAAACTCAAAAGCCTATTAAATGTTTTGACAGCTACTCTCCTCAATAAACTGCCATAAAAAGATAGATATAAGCTTAACACATTGCCCTACTGGGTAACAATGTCGTGTGTTGACAGTAGCCTGAAAGAGGTGAGCAAACCATGGCTATCCTGGGCTTTGCTGCAGTGGTCAGTGTACTGGGGATCGCAATCTAGAGCTTGGGAACCTTGGAGGCTCCCTCACCGTGCACCCTGAGAGATGATAGGGCACAGTGACTAAGAACCAGGCCGTGAGTCCAAATCCTGGCTCTGTGGCTTTTTATTTCAACTGGAAGTGTCGTAATACCAGTTCGCTCATCTTAAAAACGGGAAACCATTAGTCCACAGGGAGGTTGTGAGAATTAAATGAGCTAATACTTGTAAAACATCGCAATGCGGTGGACTCGCTAAGTGCTCAATAATTCTTACCCATTATTGTTTTATGCCATTTTCTCAGTCACTTTCTCTGTCTAACCTGCAAATAGGAGCCTAAAGTCTACACGTGTTTTTAATTAAGCTGCTGTGAACACATAATGAAATACGTGGCCATATTCTACCATCTGGCTGAGGCAGAAACGAGGCTCCACAGTTGCAAATCTGAAATATTATTTCTTCCTTTTAGTAATTGGGCATGTGACAGTGAGCAAGGTGGTTGACAAGCCTCCTGTGATGACTGTGACAGTCATAGCAAACTAAAACATCAACTGTAACAACAAAAATAATCGATTATTATTGTTATCTTTCACCTTGTTTTCACTATATCACAGGTACTTCACATGTTTAATCTTCACAAACACCTTTAAAAATGGGTAAAAACATTATTTCTATTTTACAGATGCTGAAATAGACTTAGAGGTATCTCATGACTTCCCAGTGTCCTATGGTTACTAAACAGCAGAGCCAGTGTCCACCTCAGGCATTGTGGTTCCAGAGTCCTGGTCCTCTTCCATTAACCTGCTATCTGCCATGGGTTTAGTATTGATAAACTACATCAGAACTAACAGAGACCATCATTGGGAATCACTCAACCTTTTCAAGAGGGAAAAGGCACCATTTTTTTCCTCACATTTATAGTAATTGATATCAAAGTTCCCGAGTCTACTATTAGTTTGGACATAATTTAAATCCTAATGAAATAAAAACTCATAATTATTGAGCCCTTTTTTCTGCCTTATACCCCAAAGGGAAGTCTTCTAAATGTTCAGAAATCACAGTCTCGTTGTGATTTAGCATCAGCAAGGAAGTATTATGGAAAGAGAAGTGTAGCCAGAAGGCTCAGGTCTGGGCTAACCTGAACGAGTCATTTTTCCTCTCTGGCCCTCTGTCTGTTCTGTGAACTGAGAGAACTGGGCTAGATAATCTCAAAATGTATCCATAATAGTTTGCATGTGCCTTAACAAGCAAAATTAACTAACATATACCTACTTTTCTTAATTATGTTAAGATACCATTAGCCTTTTCAAACCTCTGGATATGTTCTAAATTTCAGCGGCTTCTTCCATCAGACTTTGAAACCTGCAAAGTTTCAAAGTCGGATGAGTGTTTGAGGGAGTGTTCTCAAATTTAGCAGACGCCTAAGCCTAAATATTGGCTTGGTTCACATTTTGTTAAAACAGCAATGCCACCTAGTGGACATAAACCCATTCCCTGAATGTCAAATCTTAGGTACTAACAATGAGCAATAGTAGTGTGATAAGCTGTTTCCTGCACCTTCCAAAAAATTGCCACTCATTTCACTGGAACATTAAGTCCTTAACAGCATCATTGGCAGGCAGACATCGGGGGCACAGCCTGGTGGCTGAGAACTCTGCTGCTGGACTCAAACTGCCTGAGTACAAAATTTCACAAGCCTGAAAGCCTTTTCCCTTGGGCAATTTATTTAACTTCTCTTAGTTGCAATTGTAAACCTAAGCCAATACCACATAATAGTCCTGATTTGTGTGTGTAGACTAAATGAGTTAATGTGCATTGGTGAGTTCTTAGTACAGTACTTGTCATGTGTAAGCATCATCATGATTAAGGATATGATTAATATAGTTAATTATTACTTAATAATCGCTGAGTGTTGAAAGTCATCTGATTAGCTTCTATTGAGTACCTGCATTGTGCTAAGCAACGTCCCATATTTAATTCTCCTAACAATCTCTCTAAGTCTGTTATGGATTTTCTTGTATACCCATTTTACAGATTAAAAAACTGAGGCTCAGAAGTGACAGAGCTTGTAAAGATAAAAAATACATATGAACCCACATCTGAGTAACTATTTGAGTGTATTTCCTCCCATCAAACAATGGCAGCCCCTCACTAGCTGGTGGGCATTCTCACAGAAAAACATCTGGTGTTTGCTGCCTGTCTGACGTCCTTCTAAGGACTGCAAACCGGGCAGAGCTCACAAGCCGACATTTTGACTTGATTTAATTAACGGGCATCTAAACCAATCTGGTTGGGGACAACCTGTCATTGAAAGAACCCTGTGCAGACGACACAGAAAGTCTGATTTTTGCCACCGTCTGACAGGGTGAATTCAAAGTTATGTTGTGCTAAAAAAAAATTTATCATTGTTGACTCCTGGAAGTTGTGATCTGCTTCGTTTGGTTTCTGAGAGAATAGTGAAATGTGTGCAACCAGGTCATTATTCTGAGATTAGGTCATCTTAAAATGGATCTTTAAAAAAAAAAAAAAACAGTTTTTAGATTATTCCATGTAGTATAAGGTCTTATGATTTTGAAATTTTTAATAAAAATGTATGTTTAAGGACTATTACACAACTACATAAGTGACTGCATGCAGATCCCAAAAAGTAAGTTAAATTAATATTGTAAGAGTCAGAAATATCCTCCAGAAAAACCAAACTTCTCTTTCTAAAATTCTACCAAAGGAACTGTAAACTTCCTAGATAAAGAATATTAATAATTATGCCTTATGTATGGACAGAAATGTAAACAATCCTTTCGTGCATTTTAGTCAATTTGAGCCTCATACCCATGCTTTCAGGTCAGCAGTGAAGAAACAAATCCCGCTGTGCAGACGAAGAAATTAAGGGTCAGAAGTAAGGATGTTTCCAGGGCATAGAGTTAAGCCGTGAAGCTTAAATTCCAATAGTAAGTTCTTCCACTGCCCTTGATGCCAGGCGTTTCTCCAAAATCCTATTTTTAAAATGTGTCAGACTCCCAAGAAGAGCAGAGCAAGGTTTCCAACATCACCAACTAAGAAACACCACAGAGATTCCTAGAGCCCTTGCAGTTCAAAATGCCACACGTTCCACACTGCGGGCATAGTGGTACCACACTGATGGAGATGAGAGAGACTTGGGTATTGATTCCTCTGAGCTACATCCCTTATCAGGAACATTCTATTCCCATAGTTTTGAGAATAGAAGACAAAATGTGGGTAAGCCACAGGAGAACCATGGAACAGTTCAGGAATTAGATCCTGGAATTTTTCAAAATCCCATAGGAGAAAGAAGCCATGAAATAAAAGGAGGGTAAGAGTAAGCTGCAGATTACTATTTAGACAGAAATGTTAACTAGGTTTAGCTGGAATTTTACATCAGTTTGGCAAGATGAATGTGTCGTATCTTTGGGAAGAAAATTTTGCAATGTTTGGTGGCAGGAAGAGGAAACGAGCTGGAAGATACTCAACAAACAAGCAGAAGAGGAAAGTGGAACCTCTTGGTTCTGCTCCTCAGCTATAGTGCTTAGATGGGTTGTGTGATTCTGCGGGATGAATACTCTTCCCAAAAACTCTTTTAAGCCAAAAGGTGATTGACAATGTATACTATCTTTGAGGTCCAAGACAAGACTATTCAAACAACCAAACAAAATGCTTTTAAAACAGAGAAAAAAAAAATACAGCAAGTTAGCTATGATGCTAAGGGGACAAGTTTCCTTCCACATGCCTCACCTGGGTTTGCTATCGCATTCATTAAGTTCTTTTTTTTTTTTTTCATTTAAGGTTTTTTGTTTTTTTTTTAATGTAGAGACAGAGTCTCACTTTATGGCCCTCAGTAGAGTGCCGTGGCGTCACACGCTCACAGCAACCTCCAACTCCTGGGCTTAAGCGATTCTCTTGCCTCAGCCTCCCGAGTAGCTGGGACTACAGGCACCCGCCACAACGCCCGGCTATTTTTGGTTGCAGTTTGGCCGGGGCCGGGTTTGAACCCGCCACCCTTGGTATATGGGGCCGGGGCCAGCGCCTTACCGACTGAGCCACAGGCGCCGCCCAGCATTCATTAATTTCTTGTCCAGATAAACATATTCATTGTATGAATGTGTTCATTATAGTCCTCATATATTCATGATGTAGTCTTAAACATATATATATTTTCATTGTAGATCATCTTAACCATAGATTTATTTTCATATTTCTTTTGTGCTCTAGTTATAAAACTTGGGATTTTAAATATCAAAAATAGTTACAAATTCCTGTTTTTTAGTTAATCTACTACAGAAACTGAATATCAATAGTTAGAAATTACAAGAAGAGACTGGCCTAAAAGTGATTTAGTCCCTATAATATATGACTTATTCTATCAAGCCTACAAAGGAAAATAGAATTACTAATAGTGGTTTTTTTAGGTTTTTATTTTTATTTATTTTTTATTTTTTTTTTTTTTGCAGAATTCTGTAAAAGTTAGTGTGTTTCAGTTGTTGCTTATTGAGAATCCCAAGCAGGTGCTGTGGTCTTAAAGCAGCATTTTTAATGACATATGCTTTTATGGATAAATATTTTATAACTGTTTAAATCTATTATGCATGTTTAACTACCTATGCATAAATGGTGCAGAGAATAGAATTTTACTTTTGCTATATATTTCCTGTGTCCTGTGATATCACAATACAGGTAGGCATTCAATTTAGGAGTAACTGCCTAAAAGGTCATAAAAACAGACATAAGTAGACTAAATTAACAAGGAAAAATTATTTAAATATTATGAGGAAAGGGAAAAACCAGTGTCTTGGCAGCGCCTATGGCTCAGTGAGTAGGGCACCAGCCCCATATACTGAGGGTGGTGTGTTCGAACCCAGCTCCGGCCAAAGTGCAACAAAAAAATAGTTGGGCATTGTGGTGGGTGCCTGTAGACCCAGCTACTTGGAGGGCTGAAGCAAGAGACTAGCCTAAGCCCAGGAGTTGGAGGTTGCTGTGAGCTGTGATGCTCACAGCACTCTACCGAGGACAACAAAGTGAGTGTCTGTATCTAAAAAAAAAAGAAAGAAAAAACTGTGTCTTTAGCTTTCTTTCTTCCCTCAAGGAAAAACATCTTGTGACCTTCTATTGTAATCTGCCCTCTGTTAACCTCCCCTCAAACACATATCCTTTGCAAGTAGTGTAGGGAAAGTACATTGAAATTGGGTGCCCTAACTCTGCATACTACCCACGTGAACTTGCTCGTAATTACTTTAGCTATCAGAGCCTGTCTCGTCATCTGAAAAACAATACAGTTGCATTAAACGACTGAAGGATGATGGTTCTTCTCACCTCTTGGAGGGCTTTGGCCATGTGCCCAAATATGCTCCTTGTTGTAGCCACTCCACATGGGCATGGAGGCAGCTAGGAAGTCCCGAATGATGCTGAAGAATCTGTGGATGGCAGTGGCCAGCATGCTGCCTTCCTGTGGAGCAGGACCATGCTTGGGCCCTCACTGGGTAGAATGACCCTGCCAAATATATATATTTTTTTTGCAGTTTTTGGCTGGGGCTGAGTTTGAACCCCCCCATCTCCAGTATATGGGGCCGGGACCCTACTCCTTTGAGCCACAGGCGCTGCCCAATAACTACCTTTTTTTTTTTTTTTGAGACAGAGTCTTACTTTGTCACCCTGGGTTGAGTGCTATGACATCATAGCTCACAGCAACCTCAAACTCTTGGGCTCAAGCGATCCTCTTGCCTCAGCCTCCCTAGTAGCTGGGATTATAGGGACCTGCCACAACACCTGGTTATTTTTAGAAACGGGGTCTTGCTCTGATTTAGGCTGGTTTCCAACTCCTGAGCTCAAACAATTCACCCACCTTTGCCTCCCAGAGTGTTAGGATTACAGGCGTGAGCCACTGCAAATAACCACTTTCAAATCAGAACTATGCATCCACCCTCCTGACAAAACAACAAAAAGAGAAACCAGTTTAAAATGAACATGGAGGACAATGACAGCAAGGTCCAGAAGAGCGTGGTAGACAACCCCAAACCATCCCAAGCTGACATACAATCAAATTAAGGCATGTGCTGCTATATGGATACAGTTTTAGGGCAAATGCACCTGTCCTCCTGAGCTCACTGCAACCTGATCTCTTCCAAGGCCCTTCTGAGGGGAAACCAAATGTATGGCTCATAAAAGGAAGATATTTTCTTGATTACTAAGGAGCCAACCTACCCAAGTCACCTAGGTTCCTGAAGAGTGACTTAACTTGACTCCTGAAATTTTAACACCACTTTGTTCTTTGCACCCACAAAATATCTCCCAAGGGGTGCTTATTTCCAAAATCCTACCTTCTATCTCAGAAAGAAATTCCACAAGTGTGGGGCCAATTTTCCATATTCCTAGAATTTCTACCTTGGTTACAAATATGATATTAATCAGTCCCTGGTCATGAATTACTCTAGAGGGTACCTGGAACTTTCCTAGGGTCATCCAAATCCTTATCTTTCTAGGTATCCTGTAATACCCCCCCAAAGATAGTCTATCATCACCTAGTAATATGCACAGTGATTTCTCTTAACTGAAATAAATGGTATAAGGTATTTAAAGCACTTTGTGACTAGCAAGATTCCAAATAAATATAAAGATGATTTTCATCACAAGTAACACACACATATATGCTCAATTCAACTACTTACACATAGCTACTTAGTAGTGCATGTATGGGTATTAGGGACTACATGCTTTTAGTTCTGTTAATACAATGTTCTTAACGTGCTAGCATTCACTACACTAGATAAATCTTCTAAAGCACCTTTTCTATTTGGAGTTGAAATTGTGTAAAATTGATCTGGCTCAGTAGAATTCCCCTGGAGATATTAGTTTGAGATTAATTTTTTACTTAGAATTCAGAACTTTATAAGAAGATTCAACAAAAAAAGAGCATTATTGAGAAGCTACTGGAAAGCCCATTCCGTTTTATACACTCAATTTCAAAAAGCCATAGTAGATATAAAATACTCTGCAGTAAGCAAAAGGAAAGGCAATTTCAGAAGCTTCTGCCTCTGCGCCTTGCAGAAAGAGAGAATGGTTGTGTCTATGAGGTGACCTCTGAAGCAGTCCCTACCAACAATTTCCACATTGAGTGTTTCAAGATATACTGCAGACAAGCCATACTTTTAAGGTATTGCCAGCTTTGACCTTGACTGTGTTAGCCACATATTCAAACACCTGTTTTTGGAAGAGCTGGTTAGGGTTCCACATGGGCTGTGGAACACAGACATGCCAGGGGAGCTGTAGGTTGACGAAGTTCAGGTTACTTCCATGTCCTTAAATGTACAACCAATTTTACAGGCACCCTGTGCTAGAGGAGAGTATTTATTTCGGTGATGTTTACAAATAAATATAGGGAAACCTGTTGGAAATGTTGTTTCAGCTGAAAAGCTTGTTTGTTTTATTTTCCTTTATTTGTGGGTGTGAGCTTTCTATTGACAACATGATACTGAGGAGAATTTACTATTTAAATTTGAGCTATAATGATACTTGGTTTTCAAACAGGTTCTTTCTGGAATAATGTGATGTAATAAAACGCAATAAGAAAATATTTTTTTCTATTAAATCATAACTGTGTACATTAATGCAATCATGGGGCATCATATTGGTTTTATATACAATTTGACACATTTTCATCACACTGATTAACATAGCCTTCATGGCATTTTCTTAATTATTAAGAATAATAATTCTTAAAATGTTAAGACATTTATATTCTACATTTAGTAAGTTTCGCATGTACCCTTGTAAGATGCACCATAGATGTAGTCCTACCAATTACCCTCCCTCCACCCATCCTCTCCCCTTCCCTCCCTTTCCCCTTTCCCCAAATTCTTAGGTTATAATTGGGTTATAGCTTTCATATGAAAGCTATAAATTAGTTTCATAGTAGGGCTGAGTATATTGGATACTTTTTCTTCCATTCTTGAGATACTTTGCTAAGAAGAATATGTTCCAGCTCCATCCATGTAAACATGAAAGAGATAAAGTCTCCATCTTTCTTTAAGGCTGCATAATATTCCATGGTGTACACATACCACAATTTATTGATCCATTTGTGGGTCAATGGACACTTGGGCTTCTTCTAACTTTTTTTTTTGAAGCTGAGGCTCCCTCTGTTGCCCAGGCTAGCTAGAATGTCACGGCACCAGCCTAGCTTACAGCAACCTCAGACTCCTGGGTTCAACCACATCCTCCTACCTCAGCTTCCTAGGTAGCTGGGATCACAAGTGCCCACTACCACATCCAGCTAATTTTTCTATTTTTACCAGAAAGGGGTCTTGTTCTTTCTCAGGAGTGAGCCACTGGCCAAGAAAACACTTCTTTTAAAACAATAGTCAGTTCAATATACTATTGACATAATCAAATCACTTTTTAAATATTAGGTTAAGGGTTTGAAAATGTAAAAATGGCCTCCAAAGATTATAGCTAAATTAGTTCTTCCTAAAGGTCAGAAAGGGAGGTGAGAGGGAGAGAGGTTGCTTCTGTTTAACAACCAATCCATATGTCAACAAAATTTAAATAGTACAAATCAATCCTAATGATGGCCCTGAGCAATTTCCATAATTAGGTTTCAGCATCTGTGTCCCAGGAGTGGTCTTTCAGGTGGTATGTAGAGGTGCAGTTTTTAAAGGAGAGTGAGGAAGGGTTTTAATGGCTCCAGACTGTACTGCTTTGTTCATCCTACCTAAGACTTTCAAGTGCTTTTAAGACTGTGTGCTGTGCTCCTGCCCTCTGTAACCCTGCAAGACTTCCCCAGGCATCAAAACAAAGGGAAATTCCCACACAGCCTCTCAGAGGCAAGTTATCATGCTTCACACAGCCCTTGGAAAATTCTGTGGCTGCCAAGTCCTTCTGCAGATGGAAATACAAACCAACAACAACAACTAAGAGTTAAAGAGGTTAAGTAACTTCCCTGAAACCACAGACTAAAAGACTTAAAGGGGCAGTGTTGACTTTCTCCATCTTAGCATAGAGCTCCCTTAAAATTCACCAATTTGCAGAACATTTAAGTAACTTAATCTTTTCTGATTGTTCTCTGAAGGAGGTCTTTTACTCTAGGAAAGTTAACTTTGAAGTGTAATGCTTTAATAATGGATTCTTTCTCAATTTTGTCAACTAGTTTCAAGAAAGAACACTATAATTTCTCAAAAGTTAGACATACACAGTCGTGGTAGTTCACGCCTGTGGTTCTAACATTCTGGGGGAGACAGAGGTGGGAGGATCACTTGAGATCAGAAGTTTGAGACCAGCCTGAGCAAGAGCCAGACCCTGTCTCTACTAAAAATAGAAAAATTAGCTGGGTGATGTGGTGGGCACCAGTAGTCCCAGCTATTCAGAAGGCTGAGGCAGGAAGATTGCTTGAGCTCAGGAGTCAAGAATAAGAATAAGAATAAGAATATGGAATCAGAAAAAACCTCGAATAGCCAAGACATTACTCAGAAATAAAAACAAAGCAGGAGGAATCATGCTACCAGACCTTAGACCATACTATAAATCGATAGTGATCAAAACAGCATGGTATTGGCATAAAAACAGAGAAGTAGATGTCTGGAACAGAATAGAGAACCAAGAGATGAATCCAGCTACTTACCATTATTTGATCTTTGACAAGCCAATTAAAAACATTCAGTGGGGAAAAGATTCCCTGTTTTACAAATGGTGCTGGGTGAACTGGCTGGCAACCTGTAGAAGACTGAAACTGGACCCACACCTTTCACCATTAACTAAGACAGACTCTCACTGGATTAAAGATTTAAACTTAAGACATGAAACTATAAAAATACTAGAAGAGAGTGCAGGGAAACCCTTGAAGAAATCAGTCTGGGCAAGTATTTCTCCCGGGGCAAATGAAGCAGCTTCGAAAATACACTACTGGGACTTGATCAAACTAAAAAGCTTCTGCACAGCCAAGAACACAGTAAGTAAAGCAAGCAAACAGCCCTCAGAATGGAATAAGATATTTGCAGGTTATGTCTCTGACAAAGGTTTAATAACCAGAATCCACAGAGAACTCAAACATATAAACAAGAAAAGAACAAGTGATCCCATCGCAGGCTGGGCAAGGGATTTGAAGAGAAACTTCTCTGAAGAAGACAGGAGCACAGCCTACAGACATATGTAAAATGCTCATCTACCTTAATCAGAGAAATGCAAATCAAAACTACTTTGAGATATCATCTAACTCCAGTAAGATTAGCCCATATCACAAAATCCCAAGACCAGAGATGTTGGCGTGGATGTGGAGAAAAGGGAGCACTTCTACACTGCTGGTGGGAATGCAAATTAATACATTCCTTTTGGAAAGATGTTTGGAGAACACTTAGAGTTCTAAAAATAGATCTGCCATTCAATCCTATAATTCCTCTACTAGGTATATACCCAGAAGACCAAAAATCACATCATAACAAAGATATTTGTACCAGAATGTTTATTGCAGCCCAATTCATAATTGCTAAGTCATGGAAAAAGCCCAAGTGCCCATCAATCCACGAATGGATTAATAAATTATGGTATATGTACAGCATGGAATATGATGCAGCCTTAAAGAAAGATGGAGACTTTACCTCTTTCATGTTTACATGGATGGGGCTGGAACATATTCTTCTTAATAAAGTATCTCAAGAATGGAAAAAAGTATCCAATGTACTCAGCCCTACTATGAAACTAATTTATGGCTTTCACATGAAAGCTATAACCCAGTTATAACCTAAGAATAGGGGGAAGGGGGAGACGGAGGGGAGGGAAGGGAGAGGATGGGCGGAGGGAGAGTGATTAGTGGGATTACACCCGCGGTGCATCTTACAAGGGTACATGTGAAACTTAGTAAATGTAGAATATAAATGTCTACGTACAATAACTAAGAAAATGCCAGGAAGGCTATGTTAACCAATGTGATGAAAATGTGTCAAATGGTCTATAAAACCAGTGAATGGTGCCCCATGAGCGCATTAATATACACAGCTATGATTTAATAATAAAAAAATTAAAAAAGAATAAGAATAGGGCGGCGCCTGTGGCTCAGTCGGTAAGACACCGGCCCCATATACCAAGGGTGACGGGTTCTAACCCAGCCCCGGCCAAACTGCAACCAAAAACTAGCCGGGCATTGTGGTGGGTGCCTGTAGTCCCAGCTACTCGGGAGGCTGAGGCAAGAGAATCGCTTAAGCCCAGGAGTTGGAGGTTGCTGTGAGCTGTGTAAGGCCACGGCACTCTACCGAGGGCCATAAAGTGAGACTCTGTCTCTACAAAAAAAAAAGAATAAGAATAATTAGATATGCATTCTTGTAATAAAACAAAATGCTTGTGATCCAAAGCAGCTTTTCATTATTAAATAATTAAGAAAGCCCTCTCTTATATACTTAAGTTGTTTTAGTTGCTTGTGATTTTTTTCCTTTAGGTATACTCTAATTAAACATAAATGTCATATAGGGTCTTTCAGTTCTTCTTTCCACTTTATTTCTTGTTTTCTTACTTCTAGTAAAATGCTATCTTGAGGCTCAGCACCTGTAGCTCAGCGGCTAGGGCACTAGCCACATACACCAGGGCTGGTGGGTTCAAACCCGGCCCAGACCTGCCAAACAACGACAACAACAACAAAAAAATAGGCGGGCATTGTAGTGGGCACCTGTTGTCCCAGCTACTCTAGAGGCTGAGGCAAGAGAATCACTTAAGCCCAAGAGTTTGACATTCCTGTGAGCTGTGATGCCACGGCACTCTACCAAGGGTGACGTAGTGAGACTTTCTCTCAAAACAAATGCTATCTTGAACTTCCAGAAATTTGAAGACAGGTTAACCATTGTACTAATATGTTAATTCAATCTTTACCCAGATACTACTTGCATTAATCTGATTTTTTTCATTGTATTTCTATCATATTTTTATTATTGTTTAAAGTTAACTGGCTGGGTGTCATGGTCCACGCCTGTAATCCTAACATTTTGGGAGGCTGAGGCGGGCAGATTGCTTGAATTCTTGAGTCTAAGACCAGCCTGAGGAAGAGCAAGACCTTGTATCTACTAAAAATAGAAAAACTAGCCAGGCATGGTGGTGCATGCCTATACCCCGCAGCTACTTGGGAGGCTGAGACAAGAGGATCTCTTGAGCACAAGAATTTGAGATTGCCATATGCCACAGCACTCTATCCAGGGCAACAGAGTGAGAGGCTGTCTCAAAAAAGAAAAAAGAAAAAAAGAATAAAGTTAACAATACAGTCTTATATTTTATCAATATATTTTTTCTGGGGTGGCGCCTGTGGCTCAAGGAGTAGGGCACGAGTCCCATATGCCGAGGGAAAGAATATATATATATATTTTCTGAAAATTCTAAGAACAAACTAGTCTTAGAACATTCAAGTCTCCATGAAGTAAAAATCTCTTATGCTATTCTCTGATATAAAAGTTGGCAAGAGAATTTGCATGAAAAGGTGATTGGAAGTTATCCTCATTCACTGGGGGAAAGTAATGGCCATGAACTGAGCTAACAAACAAGTTATAGATTTATTGATGCACCAGTTTCTGCTTTAAAGTATTCAAGGAATCAAAATGCTAAACCTACTACTTTTCTTTTGAGGCTGCAGATCACTAGAAGATTGCTGTTTCAAACTTAAGTGCTATTGATATTTTTATTCTGACATTTTTTATTCTGAGTTCTATTTATGCTAAAAATAATGATCTCTAAGTAGAGACTAGAAAAATCAGAAAGGTCTTTGAATGACATTTTCTCCTCTGACATTACCACTAGATTTATTCTATTTAATGACAGAAAACTTGCAAAACTGGTGGTCTATTGTGAAAAAGGCAAAATGTGCATTTGGTTAAATGTTTCACCTTTCAGCCAATTGTTCCAATATATGATAGTTACTACCTCAGAGCAAGGATTCTGAGGAATCTGGATCTTATGAAAACCTAATACAGACACTTAAAACATGCCTTGAGCGAGTCTGTAGAGATATCCTGGCATTAATTCAAAGTAAATCCCCTAAGAATTCCACTTTCACACTGGTAGTATAAACCAAACAAAGAATTCCGTGGTTCTCCAGATCCTTAAGGCAAGTGGCAAATTAAAAATCCATTAATAATTTGGATGGAGGCTCAGATACAGTATTTTAAGAATGCTCCCAAGTTTAAAAAAAAAAATGCCTTGCGGAAGAATAGAGGGTATAGTTCACCAAGAAGAAATCATTCTTTCTCACAAGAAAAAAAAAAATGAGGAGGAGGTGGAGGAGAGAATCAGGAAGTTGGGGCAGCACCCTCTAGCACTATATATAGCCTCGAGTCTCAGCTTTCCTGCCTTGGTACAGGGGGGCACCACATGCTCTTGGTAATAACACTGAATGCAGCAGTTTTTAAAGACAATATTCAACTTTCCTCACTCCCAGGATGTGGAATTCTAATGAAACCACCGGTACAATCTGTGTCTGAGACACTATAGCCTTTGGAGAGCACCATTTGCTAAAATGTCTAGTGGGAGCTAAAATAAGCCACTTTGGTGGGAAAAAACCTGCTGAGTGGTTGAAATGAGAGCTGCAGAAGGTCACTCCCTATTTTAGGAGTTGCAAGCTGGTCGTCGTTTTATAATATCACAGTTATAAACAAGAAACTGTCACCTTGCTTGTCAGTTTACTTCTTTCTCACCAAAATAAGCAGATGTAGCCTTTTTTCTACATTGAATTAGGTAATTGAGATGACTTGTTTCCAAACTGCGTTTCACTACATGGATCAATATGTAGCAAAAGTTATTTTTCATATATTCTTTAAATAGCCTCAAAATATTATTCTTACTTTTTTTACATCATCCAATATACTTTCAAAGCTCTATTTACCTGTGAAGACTGTATCACGTGCATTTCAACCATGCTGTTAATGTCTTAGAAAGGACTTCCTTCCTTCTTTGATTTATTTCATAGATTACAGTGAAGTGTATTGAGGATGAGTGGAATCTATGATTTATTTCATAGACTACAATGAAGTGTATTGGGTAGGCAGTGTGGAAATCCTTTACAGTCTGAGAAAGAGAAGAAGAGGAAGAGAGAGGGAAAGAGGCAGAAGGAAAACCCAACTCATTTACTCATTTCTAAGGCTATTTAGATATGTTCCATTTGGAAATGGAGGAAAGAGGTTAGTTCCAGCTCCAGGGTTATATAATTAATTATTGTACACACTATTGAGAATATCATCAATTTTAGTTTACTTTTCCCTTAAAAAATTTTAATTTCTCTCTTCTTATTGCCTACATCAAAAGTAGAAGATTACCCTTAAGACTTCTAGGGAAATGTGACAATTTTAACAAAATTTTAAAATATTTTTTCATCAAAAATGACAAAGAAGTATATTTACCTACATCAATTATTTTAAAGCTTTCTAGGGTTAGTCTTTCATTTGAATCACACATTGTCTTTTCTATCCCATTAAGTCACTTAACATACAAAGTTACAAATTCTGTTAATAGGATATAAATCTTGGGCTCCAATAAGCCTTCCTCCAAGAATTGTATCAGGGTCAAAGTCTAAAACAAAACAGCAATTTTATGGAGGAGGGTGGTGTCTGGGAACAGTGGCTCATGCCTGTGATTCCAGAACTTTGGGAGTATGAGGTGGGAGACTTATTCGAGGGCAAGAGTTCAGGACCAACCTGAGCAACATTGCAAGACTGTGTCTCTACAAAACAACGAAAAAATTATACAGGCATGGTGCCACATGGCCGTAGTCCAAGCTATTCAGGAGGCTGAAGTGGGAGAATCACTTGAGCTCAGGAGTTTGAGGTTGCTATGAACTATGATAGTGTTACTGCACTTTAGCCTGGGCAAAAGGGCAGGGTCTCTTAAAAAAAAAAATCATATGTTTAGACATATGACATACAGGGATATAGAAGGGGAAAAAACTGAGAGAGAGAAAGTGAGAGCCAACTATTTTTCATGAAATTAGCAAATAGAGACTAAGACTTAGCCTTAGTATTAACTTATACACCTGATTTTCCCTTGCCTGCATTGGTGTCTACATTTTGCCTCATTGTGATTGAAAAGCAGTGACTGACTTTATGGGGGCAAGACATGATTGCAAGAGGGATTTCGCCTAACAATTGCAATCAATGCAACCTGGCTTATTGTACCCTCAATGAATCCCCAACAATAAAAAAAAAGAAAGAAAGAAAAGAAAAGCAGTGACTGGACTGAACGTATAAAATAGTTATCTTCTTTCCTCAACTTCCCTTTATTAATTATCAAAGCAGCCCATATACTCCTCAAGTGAGTTGAGGACAAACCTCTGTCTCACTGAACGAATGTAGAGAATTTACTAAGAACTTACAGCTGCATTCCCACTACAGCTTCCCTTTCACATCTGCTTAAAGAATCTCCAGCTTTGTTCCTGGACTCATGAAGAGCAGAGTGTGGAGTCCATGCACATCACCTTGCAAAGTGGCAGGATTTCCATCAGTTAGTTATCTGGGTCACATTCTTGTTGGACCCATTTTCCTAGCACAGACCATGCTGACAACTTCTTGACATGTACCACCTGCAGCTCAAGCTGGTTAAAGAATCCCACAAAAACTGAGCTTAGAGAAACAGCTGCAATCCAAGTCAGGGTAACGGATGAAGGATGTGAGATTGCCCAGAAAGATTCTGTATCTTCTGCTCTTTTACTTAGTCCCCTTTGTCTGGACTTTCTCATGTGCTTGGTCCCTAGGGAGGACTACGTTTACTATCACCTTTTCTACTTTTCCAGGCAAGGACTCTTGAAAGTTCCTTTGGCTCCCAGCAGGAACTTTGCATACTGTATTCATTGTCTCTCTCTTTATCTCTTCTTTGTAAGTCCTTCTCCCCTTTTCACAACTGCAGACTCTCAGTCCAAGCAAACCATCTCCTCTGATGTTCAGGCATCTTTCTAATTGACAGATGCTCCCATGAGACCAAGTCTAGCTTTACTGTGTGTTTTAGCGACCTGAGCTTTGAAAGGGTCAAGTCGATTTTTGCACGTGGCTCACCTCTGCACTGCAGAACAGTGAGGGAAAGCAAGGAGGAAAGCGTCTGCAACTGCTGCTACTGTGCCTTTGCCTTTGTTGCCATTTGTAAGCCTTTTGGCCAAAAAAGATTTGACTTTTATGTCTCCTCAGAAGGGCATGGGAAATAATTGTGTGTACTGACTGTCTGACTACAAAGCCATTCTGAGTGCTTTGGCTTCAAGATCATCAAACAGAGAATCAACGTTAACTCTTTCAAATCTATTGTGCAATAAGGCACACAGTGGAAAAATAAATGGATGGATAGATGGATGGGTGGATATTTTCAATATTACCTTCACTAACTCAACATTGGTCAAGCACCTACTGTATTTAATGTTTTCTCTCCCTTTCTCTCTTTCTCTCTGTAACTCGTCCCCTGGTCTTGTGCACTGTCCTTCAGAATTATCTTGAATCCACTCCCCCCACTCCATCCTTCTTATTATCACCTACCCCAGACCCTCCTCATAGCTTACCTGATTTTTCACACCAGCATGGTTCATCTCACATACTAGCTATTGCCATCTTATCTTTCCCATGCCCAGAGTCACCTTTCTAAAGCAAAACACTGGTCACATCACTCTCCTGCCTTACAGTTTCCACGAGTTTCCAGTTGCCTACAAGATAAAATTTAAAGATGAAACCCCCAAATCCTACAAGATGAAATTTCTTGTTCTGCAGACTCACGTCTCCCTGCTTCAGTCACAAATTCTACCGGATACTCATTTCTCCCCATCTTCTCCAGGCACCTTTGTTGCAAACTCATGAGACTTCTTTTGAAAAGACAGACTGAATTTTAAGACACTGTTTACTAACTCTGTAGAAACTGGTCTAGAGCCACTCACTCTGCCTGAACCTCACTTCTTTCCCCAGTAAAGGGGAGATTGTTTGTAAAGATGTAAGATCATATCAGAAATTACCTAGCCTAGAACTAGTTTTCTATTAATGCCTTCATAATATCACTTCCTCTGCCTGAGGCAAATTACCTTTCTCTCCATGTGACAAACTCCTACTCATTTTTAAAGACCCAGGCATCTCCTCTGTGGTTATGTTTCTGCCTCCCCCAGACTGAGTTAGACATTTTCGTCTTTGGGCTCCCACAATAACCATAGCATTTATTGCATCATGATATGAAATGATATTATTGTAAGATGCTCAAAAGCAAAAGCAATGCCTTTGTTTGTTAATTTGTACCTTGACTTGATAAGGAGTAGCTTCTTAAAAGTATTTGTAGAGTGTATCTATGAAAGCACTGTGCTGGGCTCAGCTGTCCAGTTCTTGAAGAGCTCCCAGTTTTGAAGGCTGTAATCAAACAGACCCACACCAGTAACCACAGTAGGAGTCTCAGTGGAATAAGGGTTCAAGTGAGGCAGAATGACTACATGATAGCTGCCAGCCCTTCCACCTGCGGACTCGGGGGGATCTGTGCTGGGTCCTGAAACCTCCATGTGGATGTAGTATCCCATTTGTTTCATCCACCCATGTGTTTACTGTGCCTACCCCTCCTCAAACCAACAGAACTCTAAGTTTTGATGGCAGAAAGCTGGAGAATTCTTCAGCTTAGCCAAGAGTGCCTGAGAGATCCCACCAAGGAACAGATAGGGGGTTTCCATAATACAATTCTGAGTGGTAGTTATAGTTTTGTTTATAAACCCGAAAGCCTATAAATTACCAACAAATCAGCATATCTTTGAAGATGAAAACAAACTATACCAAGAAGATAAAGGTTTGAAAATCACAGTGCTATAAAATCTTATGTTTTCATTATATACCTACTGGGGAACAAATATGTTTTTTTAGATTCTAAGTAATTAGACTGCCCAAGTGAAATTGAAAATTGATGAACCATGACATACCAATCTATTTTAACATGATGTGTGAGTAATATTTTCCCTTTTTTATGCCATAGGAGGATATTCAATAAAACTTTGAATATAGGATTTTTGAAAGAAAAAATTTTGTAATATTATAAGCAATGAAAGCCTGGAAATGCTCAATGCTGAATCCAACAGAGTGTAACTCACATCATAAGTTAGCATTTGGCAGCACCTTCTACATGTATCACTTTATTTTAATTGAAAAATTCTATTTGATTGAAAAACTCTAATAAATACTGAAATATATTCCTTTGGTAGTACTGATTGCAAATTAAATATCTCCCTTTAATTTTGTCCTTATCAGAGGCATCACATTGCTTCCCTGATGACAAGCTATATAGAACATCCTGGTAGTGATCATTGTGGCTACTATTTATTCCATGTGTATAATGTGCCAGGCAATGGGCTACAGGAGATTTTTCCTTGGCAAGTTCATTAGAAGCTTAAATTTTTACATTTTTTGTTCTTGACTTCATTGACATTTAATTCACTTCATACCATGTCTACCTGAAGCTTAGTGAGGTAAAGAGAAGATATCCAAGTGCTACTTTGAGGGCTATTCTGGAGAAATGGAAGTGGCCATTTAGAAAGAACAGAAATTGCATTTGGAATGACACAACCTGAAACACAAAAAATATTCCATTTCTGTATCTGCCAAGAGCAGAAATCAGGCACATGATGTGGTCATGTGCATTCCACTCATACCCCACAGCAGGATTCCTGAGTACTTTGGTTTCCCAAGTTGTTACTTGTTCTGTATGTTCAAATAGCAGATGAGATCACCAGGGACCCCCTGTTTCTGTCCCCCTTCGGGGGATCCACAGCAGATTTTTTTTTTAAAGAGAGCCCTCCTATCTGGTTCTGTTTCTCTACTTTCCAAGTCCAATATGATTAGTATTAAAGAAACAATATGAAATACATCTCATCTGGAATAAACTGCCTATCAAGACTGATTGTGAATTTTAAAGGAATTTTCTCTTCCTTTAACTTTTTTAAAAGAAAATTTTTATCATATGTTGTATCAGCTATACAGCCTCACCCATTTTTAATTATGTAAGATATTTACATTGCCCCAAAGTCAAATCTACAAAAATAATATCATCGGAGAAGTCTAACATTTCCACCACTCCCCATTCTATCCCTCTATAAATAACCTTTTCTTAGTTTACCATTTAATCTACACTTTTTTTTTTTTTATTGTTGGGGATTCATTGAGGGTACAATAAGCCAGGTTACACTGATTGCAATTGTTAGGTAAAGTCCCTCTTGCAATCATGTCTTGCCCCCATAAAGTGTGACTTTTTAAAAATATTAGTAAATGCATTTATATTTTAATTTCCCCAATCTGAGATAAACAATAGGGTTCTAATAATTTTCAAAACACTTTGAAAAGTATGTGAAGTGTAAGGGTTAACACTGTTAGTTGGCTTTTAGGCCAAAAGGCAAGAAATATGATAATTTTGTGCCTGTTTTGCAAATTAATAATTCTGAATGTTTTATGACTTGTCAAATCTCAAGGCCGTGATCTAAAGAGGGGGCAGCAGTAAATTTGGATTAAGATATTGAAAATTGAAAGAAGGCAATAAAGAGTTTGGAGATTTTAAGATAGATGAGTAGTGTTGGACACTTCAATAAACTAGAGTATCTCCAAAAGGCATTCCTACAGTAAACACGTTAAAAGCAAATTTCACGAGCAGAGTGACTTTATTCACAAACAAACTACTATTCCTTCTCATAGATCGAATTGCACAGAACATCATTAAGTCCCATTTGGAGACATGTCAGTACACCATGGAAGAGCTGCACCAGCTGGCATGGCAGACCCACACATACGAAGAAATTAAGGCGTATCAAAGCAAGGTACTCTGAAGAACTATGGGGAAGTTATTCTGTGATCACCCTATTTCTGGCTTTCTCAACCTTGGCACTATCAACATTCTGAGCTGGATAGCTCTTTGTTGTAGGGTCTCCCCTGTGAATAATAGGATATTAGCAGCACCCCTGATCTCTACCCACTGCATACCCAGTTCACACGCGGTTGTAACAACGAAAAATGTCTCCAGTTACTGCCATGTGTTCCCGTGGAGGCAAAACTGCCCTTATTGAAAACCACTGTCCTGTTTGAGTGACTGCAGGGACTGTGTCCATCAGATGATTCTAGGAAATCTCATGGTGACGTCTTGAGTCCAGGCAAGAAGTAGGTGCACTAGAATAACCACAGCAGTAATAATAGTCACAACTCACAACAAAAGCATAGAACAAAGCTTTCTACTTTTTTTCCCCTTGCCCTACTCATTTAAAAAGGGCCCAGATAAAAAAAGACAACTCACTCCATATCATTATTATTATTATTATTATTATTGCTATTTTTTTTTGATCCTCTGAAGAAGTTTTTAAGGAAAGGAATTTGTTGTTGTTTTTCAGTATTCACATTGCTTTATTTTGGAATAAAGATCCTCAATTATAAGATTTACTTGGTGAGAAGAAAGAAAAGGAGGGAAAAATAATAAGCAATATTTCCATTATTTTAGCATCAGTATTTCAATAATTGTGGCATATTGAGGTTCAAACAGGTCAAATTATTATCTTAGGGAAAGAAAGAAAAGAAAATACTGCCCTCCTCTTTTAAAGGCATCATGTAAATTCCCACCTTGGGCCAAGTGCCGGACAGCAGCAGGAAGGCAAGCCTGAGTATGTTACTGACTCTCCCAAGAGCTGTTGGCCCTGTTTGCATTGTGTTCTCTCTCTTGAAGTCCAGGGAAGCGCTGTGGCAGCAGTGTGCCATCCAGATCACTCATGCCATCCAGTACGTGGTGGAGTTTGCAAAGCGGATAACAGGCTTCATGGAGCTCTGTCAAAATGATCAGATTCTACTTCTGAAGTCAGGTGAGTAAGGAGGAGAGTCATGGGGGGCCCATTTTAGACCAGGATGTGGTTCACCCTTAGCTCTGTGTTGATTCCAGGAAATCCTCCTTCCCAGATGTAGCTGGTTTTTACCACCCACATTGTCAGCCAACTCCCAGAGGAAACTCTCAGTTATACAAATGCCCTGATATTCATTCAGTTCCCCTTTGAAGTCAAATACAATTTTGCTCATTGAAAGTGGAGTTATTAATTGCGGAGGTTGAGATACCCAGCTTGACAGGCAGTGTGAGTAATTAGCGTGTCAAGGTAGCTGAATTGCTGAGCTGGCGCTAAAACATACTCCTTGCCTTCTGTAAAGCAGAAAAAAAATGTGGGCTAGCTGAGCGCTGCCTCTGTGGTCATTTCCAATCATTTTAATGAGGGTAGCCTGCAGCCAGTACACACGGGGGGAAGCTCCTGGAGCTCTAATCTTCCCCCCTCCCTTCCCTCACACTCTCTGACACACACACACAATCGCTTTGGAAGTAGCTCGAGAAACTCTGCCTATGATTGACTTTGCAGATGCTATTATGAAACAGGAGAAAAATGATTTGTCTTTCTAGGCTTCTTTTAAAATATAGAAAATAAGATCCATTGTCATGTTTCTACTACTCTTCATGGTCCTACGCCATGGTGATAATAAAAACATATATATATATATAATATTCATACATGTTTGTGTTTACCTATGATATTTAATCTTGTGAAATTAGTATTATTATTTCCATGTTACAGAGAAGGAGGCAAAGAATCAGGGAAGTCAAGGGCTATCTTCAATGTGACATAGCCAGTGCATGGCAAAGCTGGGTTTTGAACTTGGGCCGAATGTCAATTGTTACACTACTCCTAAGTTGTTGCTGCTTCTTTACCAAATGATCAAGTTGGTGCAGATCTTGACCCAAGCATTAACTTGATGTATCAGTTACCTATTGCTGTATGTAAAAACAACCCTGAAACTTAGTTAAAGAACAACAATTTATTTTGCTCTCAAAGCTACAATTTGGGCAGGGCTCGGTAGGGAGATGTCATCTCTGCTCCACATGGTGTTCACTGAGAAGCCTTGACTGAGGGCAGGAGGATCCACTTTTGAATCAGACAAGGCTGCCAGCCGTGGAGTGCTGGCTGACAGCCTGGAGTTCAGCCAAGGCTCTGGGATGGGACCTCACTTCCTCTCCACAGACTGTCTGGACCTGCTCATAGCATAGTCACTAGACTTGGAAAGCTAGCATTCCAAAGGAACAAGGCGGTGTGTGCTAGATTTTTCTGACTTGTCTCAAAAGTCACCTGGGGTTACTTCCACCATACTCTATCCATCACGACAGTCATAAAAACCCTCCTGTATTCAAGGATAGGAGACATAGTTCTACTCCTTGATAAGGGTTGATAAGGTCCTAGAAAACATGTGGAATTGAAGGTAATCCTGACCCTCTTTGAAAATAAGGTCTGCCACACCTTGAACTAAATTCTCTATATGGCAGTTTCTTTATTTATAAAATAAATAGATGAACTAGAAATAATGAATTCCAAACTTACAATTGCATCAGCAGCATCAAGGGAGATTATTAACAGTTCAGAGACATAGACACCATCGCAACCCCATGGAATCCAAATCTCCTGAAGGGGAACCCTGTTCATTTTATTTCTGAGACCCAGATATGACCAACTCATGGGCTGACATTTGGCTGACTACTGAACCATATAATCATTAGTATCTCCTTCTAGTATAAAAATGTTGACCCAAGTATAAAAGGAGGGATACTTAATCTCTTTAACCCTCCTATAACTCATCTACAAAATGGGGCTAATGAAATAACCCTGAAATGGTTATTGCAAGGAGTAAATATGATAATGAATGTAAGGGACCAAAGAAAGTGCCATCCATGTATAAATAATAAATAGAAAAGCATTGCTTCAATTAATATTTACAAATCCTCCCTTATGGATAAGCTCCTATACTAGGTGACATACCTGAGGGAAAGCAAAGAGAAATCAAGTCAACATACATAGCAAAGAAAATAAAATATAGCAATAAATACAAAGAGGTGGCGTATAAGAAATGCAGCAAAGATACAAATTTGTGCCCACCTTGTGTTACTCTGTGGAGGCAAAAGCCCATTTCTCTAAAACATGGAGAAACTATACAATACTTCCTCAGCGTGTTAATGGAAGTTCAGAGGAAAAAACAAAGGTAGGAAACAAATTAATTCAATAAATATTTACCAAGCAACTACCATGTGTCAGAGGTTTGCCCCGAGTCTTGGAGATGCAAGAGTAAACAAAATAACCACAATTTCCTATTGCTGCAGACAAGGTTCCTGCCCTTATTTTATTAATAGTGCATTTAAGAATTGAAACTGGCTTTAATATTAGTCAAAAAATAGAGAGAAATGTTTTCAGAAAAAAATGTTGCTACCCTCCAGTTTAACTACCTGTAAACTACATTTTCTCTTTAATTCCTCACATAAGTACCAAGAGAACTTTGTTTCTAATATGGTTATTTTGAAGCAAGGAATATTGCAGAATTTCTGTATGTAGGCGTCTCTGTGTGTGCCTGTGTCTGTGCACATGTGCATGTGTAGTATGTATGTGTTTTAAAGTTCTTGAAAGTCTCTTGACCTGTGCATAGTAATAACCTCTTTATTATTGGACATACATTGCAGATTTTAAATTTTTTTCATCACAGGTTGCTTAGAAGTGGTTTTAGTGAGAATGTGTCGTGCCTTCAACCCATTAAACAACACTGTTCTGTTTGAAGGAAAATATGGAGGAATGCAAATGTTCAAATCCTTAGGTAAGTTTCCCTTTAATGAGGACACAATTTTATTAGCTACCATCAGTTTCTCCACTTGGATTGAAATTGATCCATGAAATGTCTCGATTCTTTGATGTGAACTAATGTCTCATTCAGTAAGAAATGAACCGAGTAAGTCTCTAGTCCAGGTAACCTCTCTTGATTTTACAATTGTGATTTCTTATTTGAAGGGAAGGAGAGGACTGTGGACTCTATTGAGTACAGACCTATTGAGGCCTTATTCAGAAATAAATGAAGATAGATGCTGAAAGAGCTTGGCTGCATTATAGGCTGCATTATAGGCTGCATTACATTCTTTATGTAATTATCCTTTCTTTTACTTCTTAGTTTCCTGTTTCACAAAATACATTATGTAGACAGACCACTAGTGATCCATGGGGGTGACTTCCTACAGTTTTTATGTAAATTCATAATCATGAGATAAGATACTTAATTGAAAGATGTGCTCCATCACTTGCTTCTCACCAAGAACACTTAATTCATGAAGTTCTGGGGAAGCACAGACAGAGTCAATGCCAGCCTATCCAAAATGATCCTCAGACTGTCTTTGTGGGAGGGCACTGAAAGAGTCTTTGGAAAGGTCATGTGTCATCCCATCCAGTCATCAGTGCATGACGGTGTGGCTAAGAAAAACGTTAACAAAGATGGGCTGATGCCAGGAAAGTTTTTAGTGATTGATAGTGTCATTTGTTCCGTATCCTGCCCACAGACACCAAAGAAGGCTACTGCCCTTTCACCTCTTGTGCTGTTAGTTGATATGGCAGCCAACAGCAAGTCCATCAGGGCTGGCAATGTTTCCTGTCTACAGTTGATACACATCCATGTCATCTCCAAGGCTAGATTTTCAAGAAAGGAGGAAAAGCCTTGGCAAGCAACCCCAGTATATTTCCACTTTCATCAAATAAACATTTATCAGGGATCAGTGTAGAGGTGCAACATTATTTTGCCAAAACTCACCATGGCTAAGTAGCTGACCTGTGAGCTGTGAATTAGAAGGTAAAAATAAACTCTGGCTCCTCAATCAAATTTCCAGGGAAATTACCATATTTAAAGATACCTCATCTTTGTTCCATAAGATGTTTCTACATCTCAGTTTGAAGCCCGGGACATTCTACATTGCAAGTTCAAGTGCCACTAAGATTAACAATCCTTAGCCCCTCTCTGTAATGATTTAGGTTTTCTGTGAATCTCTCTCTATCATTAAAGATTCCCCAAATCACTTATTTAAGATTTTTTTAGTTGAAAATAATTTAAAATTTATAGGATTAGATTCAGGTTATGTATTGCCGGCCAGATGTCATGATGGACACGTACCGTGTCAATTTGCCCCTCGGTAATGTTGATTTCAATCCTTGCAAAGATGTTGCCTAATTTCCTTGTTCTATATTTAGTATCAAATCTTTTTTTGTTTTTTGTAGTTAGGAACTTAGAAATATCTTTTCTAGATGTTGAGTATACAAATCCTTGAATAACTTTTTGATTATGAAACTTGTCTTACGTATGCCTTATTCCAAGTTCAAGTATTTTCATTAAATTTTCCTTCCTTCTTTATAGGTTCTGATGACCTAGTGAATGAAGCATTTGACTTTGCTAAGAATTTGTGTTCCTTACAACTGACAGAGGAAGAGATTGCTTTGTTCTCATCTGCTGTTCTAATATCTCCAGGTAGGGAGGTCTCAGATCCCTTATCCTTTTATTAAACTTGTTTTACTATCTTTAACATTGATTACACCTACCTAAGTCAAAATGTTCAGGGGAAACATTAAAAAACTATATTTTCTTTAGCAAGCTTTTAATATTTTGGACAATGAAAAGGAAAATAGTCTAATATTTATTAAAATAATTGATTTTGTCTCAAAAGCAAGAGTAGGGCATATGGTAGGGACCACTCTGGATTCAAATAAGCAATATTTTTACTTAGCTAATAATGAAGACATAAGTGGTCTGAGTTACAGCTAATTCTATTTTGACTTAAGGATAAAGTGTGTAGGAAATAAGTGTTTAGTAGGGTGACCATATTCAGAATAGGGATCTTAAATAAGTAAAGGTACACTTTCTCCTCTTTAAACGTCTTTCATTGGCTCTTGCCTCCCAGATAATGTTGCTGTGCTCATTTTAGGCACACACCAATGTCTATTTTCTTAGCAGTACATTGAGCCTTGAACAATGTGGGGGTTAGGGACACTGACCCTCATGAGGTCAAAAACTCCAGTATAACTGCTGATTCTCCCCAAATTTTGCTAATAGCCCACTGTTGACCATAGTATTACCAATAACATATATAGTTGATTAACACATACTTTGTATGTTATATGTATTATATATTATATTCTTGCAATAAAATGAGCTACAGAAAAGAAAATGTCATTAAGAAAATCTAGAAAATTCCAGGAAGGCTATGTTAACCAGTGTGATGAAAATGTGTCAAACTGTTTATAAAACCAATGTATGGTGCCCCATGATCGCATTAATGTACACAGCTATGATTTAATATTAAAAAAAAAAAAAGAAAATCCTAAGGAAGAGAAAATGCATTTACTATTTCTTAAGTGGGAAGCGGATCATCCTCTATGTCTTCACACTTAGAGGGAAATCCTGCCAACGAGTGGACCCACACAGTTTAAAGCCATGTTGTTCAAGGGTCAACTGTATTACAGCTTTAAAAGGAGGGAGAACAGTAGAGGAGACAATGGCCCCTGCTAAAGCCTGGCTGGTGGAAGGGAAAGAATCTCAGACATGGATTTGGTCGTTCTGGTACCAGCACTGTCACCATTTATCTGTGAGACCTTAAATACCAGGCCCCTCAGAGCTTCAGTTTCCTTATCTATAAAATAAGAGGGCAGGACTCAGAAATAATTAAGACCTCTACCAGCTCTAAAATGCAATAAAATACCAAAAAGTTTTCAAAGAAGTCAAGGTGAGACTCTTAGGGATCAACTAGAATTATAGAAATTAAAATACTTTTTAAAAGCATATACCAGGTTGAAATGTAATAACAGTATAATCATAACATATAATCATGATAATATGTAACAATGATATGATAATAAACGCATAGATGAGAATTGAATCGCTTAGCTGTCTGTATGGTTAGATTTCAAGTCAGGGGGGTAATGGCATCATTGAAAGCTCTCATTTTTTTTTTCTTTTTATTGAGAGGGAGTCTCACTCTGTTACCCCAGGCTAGAGTGCTATGGCATCAGACTAGCTCACAAAAACTTCAAACTCCTGGGCTCAACCAATTCTCCTGCCTCAGGCTTCTGAGTAGCTCGAATACAGGCACACACCAACACACACAGATAGTTTTCTAATTTTTTGTAGAGATGAGGCCTCCCTCTTGCTCTGGCTGGTCTCAAACTTCTGGCCTCAATTTCCTCCTCCACCTCCCAGAGTGCTAGAATAACAGGTGTGAACCACCACTCCCAGCCCCAGGCTAATTTTTATGATTGAAAAATTCATTCCTTCTGTAACCCATTTCTCTCTATAGACTAGATCTCCTTTCTTATATGCTAATATATTTTTCAATAAGGCTGGAAGAAATTACTCTTACCTGTGATGTAAAATTACATCTCTTATCTATGATATGTCATTCTAGCTGTATTTGCCAATAACATCAATCTCTACACTTTTTATCTGTTGGGCTTTATCATTCCTAAGATGATCCTCAGTGGTCTTATCAGAGTTTTTTTTTAATTTGCTGCTATTTTTCATTTAACCACTTTATCAAAAATGGAAATTAGTTCTCACATGGAGTGTTTTTACTAACAGTTTCTTTTATGGCTCTGTCTAAAATCAAGCTGTTCCTCTGGGCCTTTTTTTTTTTTTTTTTAAACCCTAGAAAGTTTCCCAGGACTGAAAACACAAAGATAGAGAGAAGTGACAAGAAATACTTATTTCTGATAGCAACCATATGCCAAATAATTTCTCATTGCATGTGATTATTTTCATTGAGAACACTTCAACAGAAAACTAAATCTAAGCCTCTGGGTCTATGGATGAAGTAGATGGTTTTACTCTTGTTCAGAGGAAGTGTTAGAAAGAGTCACTCTCCTCTTTGGATATGTTTGTGGCAAGTCAGTAAATGTCAAGCAGTAAATATTTAAGACATGAAATGTTAAACCTGAATGATCTGTGAAAATGACTGCCCAGAAGGAAGGCTAGCCTGTTCCTTATGAGTTAGAAATCAGCTGAGCTGTTTAGCCTTTTTCTAGAAAGAACGTACTATTGCCATCAAATTCTGAGGAGTCTGGAAGCACAAGATTTGGCTTACTCTACCTAATGGGGAATCTTCCAGTGTTGATAGCAGACCCCCACAGAGAGGCTTCAGCAACCCCAAATACCTTGTTTGGCACCACCGTGGCTTACTGCCATACTCAGAAAGAGAGGGAAGACTGATCCAGCCCGTGTAGTCTCCATCTCCTGCTAGACCCCCCACCACCAGCTTCTCCAGGTTCTGAACTTAAGAGCCACTGTCTATTCAGCTCCAAGTGGCTTGGAGAAGGGAGAAAGAGAGAAACTTAATTTATTCTGATTGACAATTGTCACTGAAGGCTTTTTGTACTCACTTACGTAAGGGTTTGCTTAACTGTTGGCTAGACTTGTCCTAGCCCTGTCTAAAATTACAGAATCAAGTTTCTCACCTGACCTGACCGGTGTTCAGGAGGATCATGTCCAAGTTCTTTTCCATGAGTGTTTGTTCAGCAGAAGATTCTAGGTGTCTCTTCATTGAAGGTTCAACCTGAGGCATTAATGCTGGGCTGAATTTTGTCACTACGGTACATAAAGCTTCTAGGAAGAAAGGAAAAAAGAAAGTATGGAGAGAAGGAGAGAAGGATGGAGGAAAGGGAAGTAGTATGGGAGGGAGAAAAGGAGGGAGAAGTAAAAAAAGAGGGAAAAAAAGAAGGAAGGAGGGATTACGTATTTCTCATTTAAAAATTAAATATGTGCTCGGTGCCCATAGCAGGGCGCCAGCCACATACACCAAAGCTGGTGGGTTCAATCCCAGCCCAGGCCTGCTAAACAACGACAACTGCAACCGAAAAATAGTAGGGCATTGTGGCAGGTGCCTGTAGTCCCAGCTACTCAGCAGGCTGAGGCAAGAGAATCACTTAAGCCCAAGAGTTTGACGTTGCTGTGAGCTGTGATGCCACAGCACTCTACCCAGGGCGATGTGAGACTCTGTCTCAAAAAAATAAAATAAAATAAAATAAAAATAAATAAATAAATAAAAATTAAATATGGAAAAATAGGACTCAAGAATAAATTTTCAAAATTGGTTCATGTTTATGTCACATACATTATAAAATAGCTTCCGCCGCTGATTATTGAATACACTGAGAAAAAGAAATGGGATCCTGATTACCAAAAATATTCCTATAGAATAGACTTTCTTTACTTCTATAATTCATTTTCTTCATAAATTTCTAACTTCCGCTTTTAAAGAAAATATAAGCCTAAATCCAAAGAAGGAATGAGAGATTCCTTTAGATTGTCATAAACAATAAGAAACAGTAAAGGAGTTTGTTTGAACCATTGCGTTCTCTCCAAACTGATTTCTGTGCCATTACAGCATGCATTACTGTCATCATGGTATTGCTTTTATTTATGATTTGCATATATAATGACATATCTTCAGAAGCAATTCAGGACTAAGTAACTTGAAGTGGGTCTGAAACTCGGCACTTACAGGCCATTGGTAAAATAAAACAAAGCTTATGTTCTCTCCCCTTCTTATCCAATTCCTTTTCCTTTTTCAGACCGAGCCTGGCTCATAGAACCAAGGAAAGTCCAGAAGCTTCAGGAAAAAATTTATTTTGCACTTCAACATGTGATTCAGAAGAATCACCTGGATGATGAGACCTTGGCAAAGGTAGGTCTGCAGATCACAGAAGCACAACTACCACCAAGAGAAGGCAGTGGGCAAAGGAGGCCTAGTTAGGGACCAAGGGAAATTTGTCAGCATCAATTTCTGAAAGTTACCAAAGGCTGCATGAACTTGGAGGTGTGCATTTTATTTATTCATTCATTCATTCATTCATTTACTTATTTATTTTTGAGACAGAGCTTCACTCTATTGCCCAGGCTAGAGTACCATGGCATCAGCCTAGCTCACAGCAACTTCAAATTCCTGGGTTCAAGTAATCCTCCTGCCTCAGCCTCCCAAGTAGCTGACACCCAGGTTCCCACCACAATGCCTGGCTAATTTTTCTATTTTTAGTAGAGACAGGGTCTCACTCTTACTCAGGCTGGTCTCAAAATTCTGACCTCAAACTCCTGCCTCGGCTTCCCAGAGTGCTAGGATTATAGGTGTGAGCCACCGTGCCCAACCTGAGGCATTCATTTTAAGAGAGAGACTAGTTAAAATATAATGGATAGAGAGGAGAAGGATGTAAGAAGACAAATCAAAGGAACTGAGAGTGTTTCATGAGAAGAACCAAAGCTTGGAGCAAGAAAACAAGCCTTCAAAATTCATATACAAACAAAAAAAGACTTTCTGCCAGTTCTGGAGTCCGGTCTGGGCAAAAGTTAAGAGTGGGCAGATACTTACTCAAAGTAAGGAAGAACAATCCCATGATGAGAATTGTTGAACAGAGGCGTGGATGCCGCTTGAAATAGTGAGCTCCCTGTCCCTGGTCAGGTTCTGGTAGCTGCTGCCCTGTTCATCTCCTAGGTGTGTTGTGAATTGGCATTCTTACTCAGAGTAAAAGATTAGACTGATGATTTGTAAATTTCCCTTCAATGCTAATATCTTAAAGCAGGGTTTTCCCTGAGGTTCTTTCGAAATGGCGACGTATCCCACAGGCAAAATATATGCAACATGCCACCAATTAATTTCTGGATTCAGCTTAATTAAGAATCATGATGTTTAAGAAGAACTAAGAACACTAAGAACAATTGTTTACCAAAGTACAATAATCACAAAAAGAAGAACTATTTTCAATGATTGATACTCAGCACTATTTTATACCTTCAGAACTGGAATTTTTTAGAGAGTAAGAAACTAGGAAATGGAGCTTATTCTTAGATAAATATGATAGGAATCCTACCTACTCTTTGTATTTTTACCATTAAAACCTTCCCACTCGGCCCTTGAAGTATTTTATTTTAAAAAGGGGGAGGGTAAAGACTCTATTTGAAGACACCATCAGATTTTACTTTGCACATACAGAGCACTGCTATAAAAAACCCCATGAGTTAAATATGCTGCTTCATTATGGTAACATTTTGTTAAAATTAACGCATCACTAGGAAGAACATCTCCACATGGTGGAGTGATAGTTCTCTTTGACGTAGCTTTTCACTTATTATGTGGTCAAGGACAGATCGCCTGCTCTCTGCACCTCTGGTTTCTCCCAGTCAAGAGCAGAACTTCAACATGTTTTCAGATTCACTGGGCAGAAAAGAAGGTAATGTGAACATATGCCTGTTAGGTAGCAAATGCGCATCTGGCTAATTAATGTGGGGGAATGTTTCTTGTATTTGGGATCTCTCAGAAACTTTGGTCCCCGTATTTACCATCCTAAAATTGAGGTCTTAAAAAACCCAGAGTTAGGTGAAAGTTTTGTTCTTCTACCAAAGGGGTTGTCTGCTAGCCTGAAAACCATGGTCTCATCATCTATAAAATAAGGAATAGAATTTCTTTTCCGTACAGATGTGTTATTGGTCCAAATGAGATATATGCCACATAAATTCTAACACACTGTAAAATTGTGATTATTACTCCCTTGGGAGGGTAAAATGTTCATGCTTATGTTCCTTTCTACCTCTCAATGTCTCACTGGTGATTTGAGGAATTTGAGATAGAAAGAAGACAGAGAGATTGAAGAAGGAAATGTATTTGATGCCAAGGGAAAAAAAAATTGCAACATCCACTATAGATCAATTTAACTCCCTTTCCTCCCTCTTTAGTGGGAAAAGTACACAAGTCAGTTCTTCTTTTATAGAGAGGTAATGCTGCAAAACTGAGAATGCATTAGAAGAGGATGATTTCTTGTATAGAATTCACTGGAGCCAGATAACAAAGCCTGGTTTCCAAGGCCATGTGTAGACCCTGGGCTTTTGTGTGTACCCTTTCTTGTAACAATCATCATTTTAATGGGATGTTATTCAAATGAATGCAGACTGACCACGAAGCCAAGTGAGAATTGGATTCTCACTTATCCCAGCTCTGAAATCTGTGGCTTCGGATAAGTCACTCCACTTGTGTGAGTCTCACACTCATCAACTGTCAAGAGCTGGAGGAGGTGGGAGTGTTGAGTGAGTTCCTCCAGCTCCTGACTGATTTAACACCCAGAAGACAAACGAACCACTAGTGTATAAGACACAGTGACATTGAATTCTCCAGAAGGAACAGTTTTATTTAAACACCAGAAAAACTGTTCCACTCCACCACAGATCTTCTCATCTTTTCGGAAATGTTCCTTGTGCCTTTGTAGTCCTGGGGTTCTTCTGCCTCCACAATTCCTCTAAAACAATGATGGTCATCCTTGATGTTCCTCATTTATAGAACTCTTGGGGAAATCCAGTAAATGGTGTGAAACCTATCTCCAGAAAAATGCACACATACCCAAAATGTTGTGTTCAAATCCAGAGAATTAGGTTAAATTTGCAGTAGTGGGGGGGAAGGGAATACACCTGCTTTCTGTGTAATGTTCAAAATAGTATTTCTACCACCAACCAGTTCAACCCTGTGCAGGTGTTACAGACATAAGGTTAGAGGTACAGGGATCACACACACTCATTGAACTTCCTCCTGAAAGCACAGTCTCTAACACACTTTCTCCATGTCCACTTCCTGAAATTAAAGTTCAGGTAGCAAGCTTTCTACCTTTGGCCAAACTTTAACCCAGGGAAGGTTTGAAAATTCAGGGATTCTGTGTCCATTAACTAGAAGATTTCAGTCCCTCTATATTAATCTGGCTTGAAGTTTTTTTGGGGGGAGGAGTGGTTAGGGCAAAGCACACGCTGTTAAAGAATCTAGTTTCCGGCTCAGTGCCCGTACGTAGTACAGTGGTTATGGTGCCAGCCACATACACCGAGGGTGGTGGGTTCAAACCCGGCCCGGGCCAGCTGAACAAATGCAACCAAAAAATAGCTGGGCGTTGTGGTCAGCACCTGTAGTCCCAGCTACGTGGGAGGCTGAGGCAAGAGAATTGCTGACGCCCAAGAGTTTGAGGTTGCTGTGAGCTGTGACATTACAGCACTCTCCTGAGAGTGACATAGTGAGACTCTGTCTCAAAAAAAAAGAATCTAGTTTCCTCTCCTCATCAGCATAATGATGACATGTAGCATATTTATAATGAATCTTCAGTTTTATAACAAACTTGCTGGTTGAGTGACCTGAACACGTGACTTAACCTCTCCATTCCTCAGCACTCATTTATATAATGTGACTACAGATAGTACCAATGCCGTGCCAGTCACCTCAAAGGGTGCTTATTTCAAAGACTAAATGAGATAAAATACAAGTAAGCTGGGCAGTCTATAACAGGTAACGTGGAGGTACCATGGCTGTGGTGGTGGTTCTTGACAGAGAAATTTTATTTGAGCAGGAAAATTTTTATCCAAGAGATAGCATTTTTGAGCTAATCACTGATGGCTGAAAACTATTTCACAAGAAGGAAGTTGGGAGGTTGGACACGTGCAGGACGGCTTTCTAAGGGAGGGGCCGTGGCACGGAGGTAGAAAAGCATAAGGTACATTCAGGCTATAAATAATAGTCAGGTCTGGCTGGATCCTGGATTTGAGAAGCCAGGAAATGAGATAACACTGGTCACTTTCACTAAAACTCATGAAAAAATACATACATATATATTTAAAATAAATATACATATATATTTTTAAGCCCCATATGACTAGAGGAGGCAGCCCATCTGTTCTCTGGGCTTCACTTCTCTTGTCTGGGAAATGAGTAGGTTGGGCTGCCTGGTCTTTAAGGTCCCTTCAGTTTCATATTCTTTGACTCCCGAAAGGAGAAAAACAAAGGTTCCTCCTGACATCTTCTGTCCTGCTGTGTTCAGTCTGGTGTGACTGTGTTAAGTACTCTTTCAATGCTTTACCGTTACAATAAGCAAAGACAAAGATTGATTTTGCCAAGTCTTGCAGATCCGAATTAGAACTCTGTGCACTATGGTCATGGGTGATAGTCCAACCCCAAAGCTGCAGAGTGTGCAGAGTCTGTAAAGCCAGGTTTGGAGGGCAGCATCCCTGTCAGGCTCCCTGCAGGCGGGAGATGCACCTTCCATTGTTTGCGCTCTGGGGGCTGCCGGGACTCACGTTGACAGGCTTACTTCAGGGTGCAGAATGCTGTGAAGATTGGGAAGCTGGGAAGCTCTTTCTCCACTCAGTCAGGAACAGCAGGGCCACTGCGGGGAAAGAGAAAGAGGCAGTGAGTGTTTGGACTGTAAAACGGATGCTTCTGTTCCCAGGCTTCCTCTGTTAAAGGCACTGGATCTGCCTTTCTTCTTGCCCTGACTGTACAGGCACACGTTGTAGAAGAAGGAGGAGTCAGACCAGCTAGGGCCAGACTGTGGTACACTCACGGCCAAGGGCAAAGCTTGGATCCTGCTCATCTGGCCCCCCCGTGCACGTTTCTAGTCCTTTCCTAAAAGCAGCCAGAGCCATGTTTGATGTTGGCCTTGCCCCATCCAGCTTCTCCTTTTGTGCCTCCTGGGTAATTAGTATCATGAAATGTTGTTAGAAAGCCTGTTTGTTCTTCTCAGCACTCCTAGAGGTATGTCCTTGCTCAAAGCTGGATTGAGAAGTTTGAGAATCGCAAACCCTATAACAATATGTGTATCAAACAGGAAGGCAGAGAGAACTCTTGGCGTATCTCAGAGGCAGAGCCACTCAGCTCACCATGTGCAGGCTTAGAGGAAATGTTGTTTTTCATTTTCCCATAGCCTTAACACTCAGCGAGTACCATGCCTTCAATTCACTTCTCAAAACATGTTCAACCTTCTGTACTTGTGCCTTACTATGAGCTGTCCATGCTAGTTTTCTGGAAATCACAGGTCTCACCACACTTCTTTCCATGCTGACAAACCCTTTCTAATTCTTCTAGGATGTGGAAGAGTCTGTAATTCTTTTGCTGAAGATCAGAATCTCACTCCTCTCTTTCCTCTTATTTCTGGCTATCCAGAACATTATTACCTGTCCTCTTCTGGGCTCTCTCCTTTCCAGCTAGTCTTCCCAAGCTCTTAATGACCAAGTAGATGTCCTGGCCACATCCCTTCATCCCTAAGCTGTCACTTATACATCTTGCATATTTGATCCGCAAAAAATATTTGTCTAAGATTATACCATGTTGATGGAAATGTAGGGGGGCTCTAAGTTTAGTTATGGGAAGAGAATATCCTGACCAAGAAGAATGACTGATCCGTGTAGGGACAAAAATGTTTCTTGAAGGTTCAGCTTTTCAGATTTTCTGCTTGATTCACTGCCGTCCACAAGTGGGCCTCAGAGGAGGCATATCCTCTCTTTCACAGCACAGCCCAAGAATAAACACTAGACCTTTCTCCTGGTCCCCCACAGCACCATGGAGAAGAAGCTGGGATTTTTAAAAAGACATAATCCATATAGGCTGTGACATAGGGAAGATTGACCTAAATCCAAATAATCAGGTTTAAAAGGTCCAGTTTTCCCCAGCACGTACCCATCACATTTTAATGTGGCCTCAGGAAGATGAGGGAGAGAACTGTCCCTTCATTTCCTGACTTCTGACCTATTTCACTGTGGCCAGCACTACCTTGAATATCTTCTATGCAAGATCTCCTTCCTGAGCCTTTCAAAGACTTGTGAAAGGAAGTGAAAAAGAACGTAAAACACCTCGCTTATACTTTTCATGATTTTATATATATATATATATGTTGCAATAATATTTTTAGGCATTTTGAGTTACATAAAATTTATTATAAAATTAATTTCACCTGTTCTTTTTTTACTTGTTCTAGTGTGGCTGCCAGAAATTTTTAGATTACATCGGTAACCCTCATCATATTTCTATTGCATGTCATTGATGTAGATTCTTTAAATTTCAAATAAGAGGACAATTCACCTCTCCTGCCTACTTCGGACATGTCCTCTCCTTTCCACCATTCTGTCTCAGCAAAATCCTTTTATGTAGGTGAGAGACCTGAGCATTACCTTCACCTTCCAGCTGAAACACTATCTAAATTATGCAGCCTTAACTTTGCAGGACGTAACTTACTATCTGAATACAACATCATAGCCACAGCTTTCATGCTGCCAAGAAAACATTTACATGGAAATAGGATGAAGTAAGAAGTTTTTATGGGATTCATCATTTTTATTCACTCAACAAATATTTTTTGCGGATCAAATATGCAAGATGTATAAACATATGCGACATAAACTCACATGCTGTGGAGTATCTCAATGACTATAATGAAAAGTGGTGCATGATCAGAATCACATGACTGATAGGCCCGGCGCCCGTAGCACAGTGGTTATGGCACTGGCCACATACACCCGGGCTGGGGGGTTCGAACCCATCCCAAGCCAGCTAAACAACAATGAACTGCAACAGAAAAATAGCTGGGCATTGTGGCAGACATCTGGAGTCCCAGCTACTTGGGAGGCTGAGGCAAGAGAATCGCTTAAGCCTAAGAGTGTGAGGTGAGGTTGCTGTGAGCTGTGACACCACAGCATTTACCGAGGGCAACATAATGAGACTCTTGTTTCAAAAAATAAATAAAAAAACAACATGACTGATAAAAAGATTGGTGATGGTTAAAAGGGCTATGTGCCAGGCACTATGCTGATAGATTCTAAATAGATGGGCATTTAACTCTCAAAACTACACTTTTTTTTTTTTTTTTTTTTTTTTTTTTTGAGACAGAGCCTCAAGCTGTTGCCCTGGGTAGAGTGCTCTGGCATCACAGCTCGTAGCAACCTCCAACTCTTGGGCTTAAGCGATTCTCTTGCCTCAGCTTCCCAAGTAGCTGGGACTACAGGCACCCACCACAATGCCCAGCTATTTTTTGGTTGTAGTTTTCATTGTTGTTTGGTAGGCCCAGGCTGGATTCGAAACCGCCAGCTCTGGTGTATGTGGCTGGTGCCTTAGCCGCTTGAGCTACAGGCGCTGAGCCATCAAAAGTACACTCTTATCTATCTATCTCTTCAAGTGACTATGTATCTTGCCTGAGGTTAATCAGCTTGCAAGTGGGGGAGCCAGAATATAAACCCAATTAGGCCAATTCCAGTCCCCAAACTCTTAATTTGGGTGCAACTACTCCTAAGTATATGAGAGGCTCAGGAGGCTCTTTCTGGCTCAGGAATCTGTATGTTCCCAGGGAGAATTACAATAGAATGAGCTAGGAAAGATGC
Organism: Nycticebus coucang; assembly: GCF_027406575.1. Lineage (NCBI taxonomy): Eukaryota > Metazoa > Chordata > Mammalia > Primates > Lorisidae > Nycticebus > Nycticebus coucang. The sequence continues at coordinate 85,900,561 of NC_069781.1, forward strand.
ATGCCAACAGGTTTACTAACTTCATAATCTCTACATCTGTTCCCAGCATAAGATAACACAACTGTATCATCAACATTAGAAGGAAGCTCATTTTTCTATTATAACAAAACCAACCCATTAAATAAAAATGTAAAAGATATAAGGCTTAAATAATCCTATTTTACATACTAATAATTGAGATTTTACTTGAAAGAAATTATTTCTGGTCAGTCTCAGATAAGTAAAACTGTTAGGATACAAATTTATAAAAATCGGCCATGTTGTTTGTAGATAGAGTCTGTAGAGCAAACATTCATTGAAAGATCAATGAATACTGCAAAAGGTCACTTCCATTGATTTGTACTTGCCTTCTCAATGAAATCAAAATAGACTATACTATGATGAATAATGGGAAGTTGATGCCTCAAGCTTGCTTATTCTTCTTGCAAGATACTAGGTCTTATATTAGAATTCCTAGCAAGTGGGACTAGGGAGTTGAATTCAATTTCATCTTGAACAGCAAGCACTGCCTAAGGAGCACATGAAAAACCCCTACCTAGATGAGGTGAGTTGTGGTCTCAGCCTCCCCATTCCTGTTTTTCTCTAGTCAGAAATGCCTTTTATACCTTAAAATGTCTATACCTTTGTAAAGCATAGAGCACACATAGTGAGAAGTTCTCAAGTCCTGAGTGTACGGCTCAGTGACTTATCATGATGTTAACATACCTGGGTGACCACTAGGGAGGTAAAACCAGCTTCCCCAAAGCCCCCCTCAGGCTTCCTCCCAAAAGGAAATAGACTTTAAAATAATGCAAGGATAGGTAAAATTGTAGAAAACAGCTTCACAGATTCCCCCACATTTTTAAATTTCAAATCGAAACTCAAGAAACATAGCTCTCTCCTGGGATAGTTTCCTACTTCAACCTACATTTATTATGTGTAGGTAGTGTGTGCCAGGTGCAAGGAGAGAATGGGAATGACACATGGCAGTTTCCCTTGAGGAACTCCAGCGAGAGGCCAGATTATTTCAATCTAGTTTAGCTTTTCTAGTTTGCTGGCATACACTCCAGGCCTAACATGCAGAAGTTCCAAGGGTTGTCCATCAGATTAATGATCTGTAAATGAGAAGAGAGGTTTTGATATTACTCCTCATTCACCAAACTTCAAGTTGATGTATTCATTAGGACTCTTCGGTTACAAGTAACAGGAAACAACTCCAAAGACCTTAACTGAAAAAATAAAAAAATAAATAAAATAATGGAGAGAGATCTCACAGAACCCAAGGTCAAAACTTCAATCGCCGTTCGTGAGTTACTGGAACAAGGAGTTGGGAAGTCTTCAGAATTCTCAATCTTGTTTGTCTTTGTGCAGGCATCTATGGCATTCTTTTCCCTCTCTGAATCCAGTCTTCTCTGCTTCCCGGTCCTCAAGATGAAGTAGCAAGCTCCTAGCTCCCTAGGTTACTTGTAGTTTCAGCTACATCCCAGCCCCAGCTGAGTCAAGGGTTGGTTTCCACAGTGGTCAGCCAGGCGCAGGGTAGAAAGAATACGCGCTACAACATGGGTGCCAAGCGTGAGGCTGGGAAGGGAGGGCTTATGACCTGGAAAGCTATCTCAGATTCACTTTCATAATTGTAATCCAACTGTCTACATCTGGCTCAGCCAAAACCAAAGAAAATTGAATGGACACATGAAATAGATGTGTTCAACCTTACTTGATGCACCCTGTTTTCATCGGTGCCCCTGAAGTTTCTCCCACTTTGATCAAACTGTTGCCGGCTTCCTGGTTCAAGTTGGGGGGCATCTTGATGGCTGGGAAGCCCACATCTACAACATCACTGGTTTTACCCTCTGCGTGTTCCATTTTCTAACATCAAATGTGCCAGTTATAAAATTGTGAATTTTCTCATAAAACCGTCGTCTGGGAACAAGTATAGGATTGTTATCTCTTCTCAAACAGCTGCTTTTTCTTCTTGTAGACCCCCGTAGGTATAAGCTAAAGCTTCCTTCTTATAAGAAATGCTTGTCATAAGAAAGGGATGAGTGTGAAAATGCCTTTTTATAGACCCTCTGTCTACTTCTGCTATGAGGATTATTTAAACATGAAGGAATTTCATGATGATTTAAAATTGCCTACCCCCTCCATCTCCAAGTGCTTCTGGATCACCTCCCCAGCTGTTTAAAAAGTTGTTGAGCCATTAACTGCTGCTGAGGCTGCTCTGAGCTCCCTTTGAAATGGGGGTCCCCTGGCTGCAGTACATAATATTAATGAGCAGTAAGTGACTGCCTGCTGCTTCCTCCACCAGGCCCTTCTGGGCTCTGACAAGTGCTACTGCTGCCTCCGCAAGGCCTCCTGGCCCATCACGCCTCCAGAGTGATGGATATCCCTGCCAGCACTTCTGTTTCCTCAACTGATTGGTGTCCTGCTATCAACCTCTTCCGAGAGCATAGAGGCTGGGGAAGCTCTTTGTCTTTCCCGGTGCTGTTTGCTCAAGTGGTCAGGGTGCTCTTAACAAAAAGGAATTCTCACCAGTCGACCCATTCTTCAGATGAGCATCAGGGACTGGTCCAAATCCCAGAAAACAGGGCAGCACGGGGCCCTGACCCAGACTCTTCTTGAACCCCAATTTTTGGCAGGAAAGAAGCAAGGGTCCATATTCACTTCTCCAAACCAGACACCTAGATGACTATTTCCAGGGCAAATGAGCAACTGTAGAAGGGATATGGTCATCCTTTGACACATTTAATATCCCACACCACCTCTTCACTAAAGGAGCAGAAAGAAGCTCGGTGTGGTGGTGCACTCCTGTAGTACCAGCTACCCAGTGGGTTAAAACAAGAGGATCACCTGAGACCAGCCTGAGCAGCATAGTGAACCCCTGTCTCTAAAAAAAAAAGGTAAATAAACTAAAAAGCAGAAAAGTGCTTCAATGATTGTAGTACATAGGATTCTACTTTATGGATCATGATTAATAACATGAGCCATTTACTTGAATTGCTACAAGAAAACGAAAACTAATATGATTTTGCCTTGCCATTTTAATAAAAGCCAAGGGTTGATTTTCCCACATGTATATGTAATACACAGAGATGCTACTTTGGATGCTTGGGTAAGGGATAAGCTAGTTTTCTGCCCTGCATGTCACTTGACTGAAAAGTGTGGCCTTAACTCTTTCTTTCCTTGAAGAAAACATTATGTGGGAACGGAGGCATGACAGCTGCCACGTATATTATTATGTACAGATGTGCCAGGCAGCTCTGTAAAAAAATTGATGTTGACTTATTCAATCTTCACAATATCCCTCTGAGACAGGGACTGTTACCACCATTGGATGGATAAGGAAACTGAGCAGTTATGTGACTTGCCCAAGGCTATGAAGGGCAGGGACTGAAGCCCAGGAGGCCTGGCTCCAAAGCCACGGTCTTTATAAGCAGGCTGATCTTCTCTAGGTACCACATGAGCGTCCCAGGGATCTCCATTCTTTGTCTTTCACCAAACTAATAGAATGAAGCAGGTGGACACCTCCCTCTTTAGATAGACATTCCTTATTTGCCTCCTGAAAAGGAGTTAACTTTATACTCCACTCACAGGACTATCGCAATACAATATAGAATTTACTTTTCACTTGTGAAAGCCAGTTGTAAATTTACAAAGCCTCCCCCTCTGAGGCAGTGTTTCTTACTCCATCCCATGGACCCATGGCACCAGTATCTGCAGGGAACGTTTGTAGGAGCTCACTCAGACTGAACCTGAATTCCTAGAAGTGGGTTCCAGTGACCTGCATTATGGGGAGGCACCCCAGTGACTTGTACACACACTAACGACTAGCAGTCATCACAGAGGTGCGTCCGGAAGGTTCAGGAGCTCTGCACATCATCAATTCAATGGAAGGTGATTGTAGAAAGTTTTCAAAGCCTTGCTGCATTCAACAGCTATTTCAAGGAGAATTGTCATGTGCAAGAAGTGTTCCTAATTTGTTGTAGTCTCCTTCTGTGTGAGCAGCTGGTTAAGAGAGCCTGAATAACTTCCCAAGGGACTCCCGTTAAGTGGACACTTGTACACTCTGTACCTACGAAAATATAGAAAGGACAGTTTTTTACCATGGACTCAAAGCAACTCTCCTGGAATGGAATTCTGATCATCTTTCTTCTTGCATAAAACCCTCCCAAAGACCATAAAGTGGACTATGAGGGCTTACGTAAACTGGCTGTGAGCCTCTGTCCCACATTTTCCTTGCCACCACTCCCAAAAACCTTGACCTGCCTTCAGTTCTCCAGTGCACCAAGAGTTGCAGCATCTTTACATGTGATCCTGGGTCTGTTAGGTACCCTCTGCCCCAGAACCTAGTTACCTCTCATCTTCCATAAGCTCTGAGCCTCAGGGTCACTTTCTCAAGGAAGCCTTCCTAGGCCTGCTATAAGAAGTATACTCATCTACCACTTCTCCTTCCATCATTCTTCCATGGCGCACACCAAAGCTTTTCAGCCTGCTTTTGACTATGCAGCACCCTATTCCCACCTACCTCTTCAAGTAGACTACAAATAAGAATCATAACTGTTCTATGCATGCTGGTGTCAAGCGGAGTGCCTGCTATGGAGTAAGCACACTCTTCAATGTTGTAGCATGAAAACATTTAATTTTGATTTTCAGTCTAAAGTTTGCCATCCATTCAATGAGACAAAGATTCCACATTTTCCATTTCTATCCCTGTCTTTAAATAGCAGTGGAGATGGTTGAATTGGAGAGTCTGAACCCCCAAATTTCTTGACATGGTCTAGATCCCTTTCATGAATGTGTCAGCGGCTCTTATCCTGATGCTATTTTTACTTTGCTCAGAGTATGGTTATTGAGTCATTAGTTGCTAAAAGGAAAGTTAATGAAAGAGTGAAAATTTCCGATTTTGAAAAAGCACAAAGTAACTAATTGTCTATTTCCTCTTTTACTTCAAAGGCCGAAGTGGATTCTTGCCATTGAATGGGGTAGGGAGTGTGATAAGCTTAATTGGTAATGAGATGAGTTTTATTTAATCATATTTTATCATGACTTTCAAGTGTATCTTTAGTCAGCTATATGAACTATCACGCTTACCTTTTATAAGAGTGTTCTCTATACAAGAACGTATTTCTCACAGTAATTTGATAATGATGACATTTGTTAAAGCTAGTTTTGAGTCTAAATGATGGATTATAAGTATTCCTGAGCTGTAAGTATAATAAAATCTGGAATTGTTCATCTCCTAAAACCTATGCTGCATTCAGCAAACTATGGGCATTTTAAATTACTATAAAACACTGCCTTCTGGGTATTTCAACTCAAAAAGTTATACCCTACATTATACACATATATCAAAACCTAGCAATTATAAGTGGATGTTCTCTTATTCGTTTTTAAAACATGCTAAGTGCCAGTGACCTCCCAAATTCTCCATTGATTAAACCTAAGTTTCATGTTCTGGGATACAATGGAGAGGGATGGATCCCACCTAGTGCAGTTTGGTTATATGTTCCCAACATCGTCACCTTCCAAAGCTAAAATCTAATATTCCCGTCACAAAAATCTGTAGGAAATAATGGATACTAACAATGTTACTTAACAATCATACTCCATGCCTACAGAACGTTCAACATATTTGTAGGAATTACCTAACTCAGGGCACACAGCAACCCAATGAAGTAGGTGCTACTAGGAAGCCCATTTTATAAATGAGAAAACTGAGACGAAGCATATGTCACAGCCACACCATCATTAAGCTATTTTGGAACTCAGGCAGCCTGCCTACAGAGCACCCACTTGTAACTATTAAACTAGACTACCTCCCATACATAATTTATTTAAGAACAATGAATCAGGAAGCTTGGTCCTGCTTTCTTTCTTTCTCTTTATTTTTCCTGCAGGAGACGAAGTTGGGGAGGGTGAATTTTGTTTTTTGTTTTGTTCTAAAAGAGAAGCTGAAAGTGAACCTACTTTTTTTCTGAACGTCTTTTGCCAAAGCCATTTGCCTTCATCTGGGGCCAGAAAGGACACTGATTCTGAAGACAGAGCACTAATGAGCTTCCCTCTCTGTCTCCCTCCCTGTCTCTCCATTTTGCAGTTAATAGCCAAGATACCCACCATCACAGCAGTTTGCAACTTGCACGGGGAGAAACTGCAGGTATTTAAGCAATCTCATCCAGACATAGTGAATACACTGTTTCCTCCGTTATACAAGGAGCTCTTTAATCCTGACTGTGCCACGGTCTGCAAATGAAGGGGACGAGAGAACTGTCTCGTCGTCATGGAATGCATCACCGTTAAGACAAAAGCAATGTGTTCATGAAGACTTAAGGAAATTGTCACTACTGCAACATTAGGAATGTTCTGCACTTAATAGAATTATTTTTCACCGCTACAGTTTGAAGAATGTAAATATGCACCTGAGTGGGGCTCTTTTATTTGTTTGTTTTTGAAATGATCATAAATATACAAATATAGGACACTGGGTGTTATCCTTTTTTTTTTTTTAATTTTTTCGGGTATGTTTGGGGAGACAACTGTTTATAGAATTTTATTGTAGATATGTACGAGAACAGAGCGGTACTTTACATGATTACTTTTCCTGTCGATTGTTCAAATATAATTTAAGAAAATTCCACTTACTAGGCTTACCTATTTCTATGTTTTTAGATAGTTGATGCATGTGTAAATTTGTAGCTGTCTTGGAAAGTACTGTGCATGTATGTAATAAGTATATAATATGTGAGATATTATATATGACTATTACTGATACATGCACATGCACTGTGGCTTAAATACCATGCCTACTAGCAGTGGAGGTTCAGTCAAGCTCTCTCATATTATTTACTTTCTATGTTATATGTTACCTTTATGTTAGACAATCAGGATTTATTTTCCCAGCCAGAGTTTTCATCCGTAGTCAAAAGCAGGATGGTACCAATTCAGAAATAAGTCTACCGAGGAATAACTATAATGCCCGGCCTCTGTGTAAACTCTGTCAGTGACATCAAAGCCTTGTCAAGACGGTACGTAAGGGGGAGGTGGGAAGTATTTGGAGCCATTTTCCTGTCTCAAAAATTAGGCCACAGATAATATTGTAAGGTCCAGGACTTTTTTGACCAAACAATAGGTATTTCCTATTTTTCATCATAATATGTAAAACGTTTTTCCCCCCTTTGGATTTCCAACTGTGAAAAAACTTGATCTTGGTGCTTCTTGTGTCTTCAGCTGAAAAATACAGTCTGTGGATGATGACCACCAGCAATTTTTTCTAGAAAAATTAAACTAAAAGAGCACATCAGAACCCAGGGTCCCAATGCCATTTCATGTAAACATTTTTTCTCTAATCATTTTTTGGCAAAAAAAAAAAAAAAGAAAGAGAGAGAGAGAGATAGAAAGAGAAGACACAAAGTAAATAGTCATTCTTTATATTTCTTCTCTTTAATATATTTGTTACGGAAAGTAATCATAAAGGGAAGGCAGCACTTTTTATGTCCTTCTTGTCTGGGGCCTCTAAGTTTTTTTCTAATTTTTTGTTAACTCCAAAGTGCTATATGATAAAATGATAGTAAAAACCTGATGTATTAGGAAAAAATCTGTATTATTCTATGGAATTAATATTCCCCCAAACCAAAAGTGATCCCTAAGCAGATTACAATCACATCCTCCAGTTACCTAGGAGAGCTTTTAGCAACTTTTAGAAGCACATCATAACAAGGATGACATCAGGATCAGAGATAATAGCCTTCTTTGTACAAGTTCTCACTTCTTCACCTGCTCCTTGATAAAATTAGTCATCAAAAAAGCATCAATTCCAAGGCCACTATTCTGCCAGCATTCTGGAGGCCTACACCTTTGGTATTATCTGATCCAAAATAAGACGTTTTTTATAAAGAAGGAAGCTAGGGGAGAAGTTTGTGTACAGGGCAATGAGAATTATGATCTCTTGTACGTGTAGCCCAGCCACACACCTGCCCTTCTGTCTTTGTCAAACACACGCACAGACACACATACCCCTGCTTTGTTTACATCAGTGGCCACTTTGATTTTTTTTTTCTGTCTCTTATGCTCTCCGGAAGTTCCTGGTTGTGAGCCATCTCCAAGAGGCCTCAGAACTCTTGCATGATGATCAAAACAGTAATGTTAGTCTTTTCCTTTCAGAAAATGGATGTTTTTCTCACCTCATGATTGATAAATTCCAAACCAATGGGGAAAAACAAAAAGCCTTTAAAATAATGAATCTCTTTCTCAACTACTGTTATATTCAATTAATTTAACTACATTGAACCAAATTACCTTTGGTTCTAAGAAGACAGCTGTAGACTGCTTATTATGCTGCCACAGGGACTCAATTCTTTTTGGTGTAAATGTCACTCCTGCTAGCTCTTTGTATAAAGAATTAATTCCAAGAGTCATATTTCCTTCTAATGGAAAGATTACTTTACTGATTGCTAGGAAAACAGGGTAATGGAAGGCACTCAATTAAACCAAGCCGTTTCCAAATGCAATGTATGTTTTATGATTGGCTTGTGATAGGCGAGGCTTAATGTGTCTACTTGGTGTTTCCCTTTGAGCTTTGAACTTATGTCAAACTTTGTTTTCATTGTTTTGTTGGCCAAGTGTTTTCCATTGTCAGCCTGTAATTTCTGCTCAGTTGCGAAGGGAATCATTTGCTTCCTCCAATTTACCTTAGAGGATTTAAATTGGCTCAATTGATGAAGTGGCTGAGAATTTTTTCCTCCTCTGTCCCATGGGTGATGTAGGAAAAAGATTGTTCCCCACATTTGCCTGGGGAGGTACTGGTTTTGAATGTGTCGTTTCCACTAGTGCAAGCACTTTACTGGGACGACATGGACCTTTTGAAGCTAGGGGACAGAAAACAGAACTGGTGACTGAACCATAACGAAACAGTGGAAACCAGTACAGGCTCAGCCCATTTCAGTTGTGAGAAGAGATTTCTAGTTTGAACCACAGTTGCCCCATCTCCCCTTAAAAGAGAATCAAATCATGTTTTCAGTGGTAACAAAAGCCCTAAAAAGCTGCCCTTTGAACATCGCCCAATACTACATGTCAAAGTATTTTAAAATTTTGGCAAAAATAACTTTCTTTACATGCCACCCCAGCACTTTGTCCCTTCCCCATGAGGACTAACAAATGTTCACAACACACTCATGATAAAATGTGCACTGGAAGAAACAAGTCATGATCTATACTTCACACTTCGTAACGACAATCACTGCTTGACGCAGATGTTGCACTGTATCCACTCAGGGATATTTTCATTTGAGAAAAAAATGGTACATCAAGAAGGAGGGAAAAATGTTTAAAAAACAGGAAAATGACAACAAAATATAAATGGGATAAATGAAGTATGCCAATGAGGGACCTCTCTGACAAGGCTTTCAGACCAACAAGCAGTAACTTCACGCTGTAAACTGAATTTGCTTTTATTATGTGGACTTGCTGAACAGTTGCACATGGGTAAAGACAATGTAGCCTCATTTTCTAATGTCTGCTAAGAGCCAAATAATCCAGCTGCCCCATTCATAGGGATATTTATCTCTCAGCAAATCCAAGCTTTCTTTTATAGAAATTTTTCTGTACAATCCAGAGCAAGGAAATACAGAACTCTAACTGCCATTAGACGAAATTGACAGAGGGTGTGAAGCTGTGTGAATTCAAACTCCTACATATTTGTGATCTATGAAGGAAAGGGAAATTTTGGAGGGGAAATAGAAGAATAACAGACTCCAAATCTGGTTTGCCACCCCACGTATACCCCTTATGTCCATGTCATCTCTACGTCCCTTTTTCTGTCGCCCTTTTATCTCCAAAGACCAAAAGTTGAAGGTGGAGAAGTATTCTACAAACATGCCCCTTTTTGACACCTTCTTCGGGGCCGTGGACTAAAGGACCTCTGAGTAGGTAAAAACAGAGAATAAAATTGTCTCTTAAGTGATGATATTTCTTTGACAAAATCAAAGAGACCCTAAATCATAATGAACTTTGCAGAGTAACAAGACGAGCCAGGGAGGCCACAGTGCACTTCCTGTTACTGCTGCCTTGTTCAACATGTAACTTCACAGCAGTCAAGCTGTTTGTAGGAAACCACACAGACCCATCCACTCTCACTCCCTATCTCCAATGCTACATGTATCCGGCTTGAATGCAAAAACAGTTCTTATGTCCCAAGACAATCTAAAACTTAACAGCTTTAAAAAAAACAAAAACAAAAAAACATCAGTGAGATGCTAATAATGTCAGTGTTGTTCTATGGCCTTTCTTTCTGTTTAATACAGAAGCAAAGAAAACTTCTATTAGACATTAGAAGAAATAATTTCTTCCTGGCTCTTTTTTCTCTATAAACTTGTATTTCCAACGAAGTTACTGCAATTGGCACTAAATTCAGGCCATGCACATCTGTGCCCTGATAGAATCACCATTCAGTACAACAACATAACTTGGAAGTGTGCTTGGGTAGTGAGACTTTGCTCCAAGTTCCCTATAGGAAGAAGAGGGAAAAGCCCCTCATTTGCTTTAAACAAAGTGCCAGTTTGATATTCTAACTGCTGGTGTAAGTAGCAACTAGAGAAAAGGCCTGATGTGGGAAACCACCGGGATCTTTCAAAAAAGAACTGACCCTCTATTCATTTTTGGAGGTCTCAGGACCACAGGTACCTATCAATTTAAAGCAGGGGTTGAAAATTCAAAAGCTTAAAAGGGCCAGGGAGTTGGTGCAATTGAGTTGAACAGCCCAGCCACAAGATGGCTAGGACATGTCCCATGTAAAAAGGGGACATTCACTCTTCAGCTGAACTTGAGTGTTGCTAAAGCTTCTAAATTTTATAAAATCTCTCAAGTTGTAAACGATGGCAGTTGATTCAGAGTTTAGGACAGACCAAAACCTCTGGGCAGAAGAGGGCTTCTAGAACACTAATACTAGAACACTTCTGGTATGAAGCAAAATCCCAACTAGGGCCCTGTTCAGCTAGAGCAGGTCTGCTCAGATTCAACCCTGGATGGTATTAGAGTATTAGTGCTGGCCTGGAGGGGGTAGAGATCTTGCCCTTCTAATATTCAATTTGGTTTCTATATTTGACTATCATGACTAGAGGACATAGCAAGAGGTCAGTTTAAAACCTAGCAAACAGTCTAAAAACGAAAACCATTCCATTTAACGATGGCTTATAAAAGACTCTTCGATTTGTCTTGCCTGAACTTCCAACTTCCTAAAGACAGGGGGCTAGATTTTATGCCACTTTTTTCTGAAAGTCAAATGCATGATTTTCATGCCTTGGGGTCTCCACATGTTTCTTGAACTGTGTGACTTCAGTATCTCCAGCAAGTTTTAGTTTCCCTTTAGTCATATGTGAAGAATTTATTCCATAGACATGATCATGCAGTCCTCCACTGTGCTCAAGTGCAGACCACGGATTCCTATGCAGCAGACAGGCTTGTCTGTTCGTGCACTTTTTCCTAAGCTGCTGAAATTCCTCCGAAGCCAATTGGCCACAGTAATCTTTGCCTCCTGCATGACTGTCAGTATGGCCTCCAGTGGATCAGAGAAGGCAGCTCAGTGATTGTTCTCACGGCCAAAAATAAAGCACAAGGTTACCAGAATCGAAAGAGCCCTGTGCAGGGAAGCACAGGGTTATCTGCGCCCCAGCTGGGCGGCATGATCCTTGTATTTAACGCTACTGTTCTGGCTGGGGCTAGTGGCAAGCCTTCCCCAGCCTCTGCCACAACCATATGCAGGCACACATTAGGTATGTCTGAAAAGCACAGTACCGTCTGCTTCATCTGATTAACACACACCCAAGAAAGAAAAATTACACCCACGGGAAACTGAGTATGTATTGTAGAAATGTAGAGGAAAAATAAAAATATTTTTTCAAATGTAATTACTTTTAATATATGCTTGTGGAAGGTCTAATACAATGTATGCTGTCTCTGTAATTTTTGCTGTAAATAACTGGAGACAGTGAATACACTGATTTTTCTATGTCTCTGTTTAAGCATAAGACTTTGTAACAATTTTTTTAGAGGGGAAAAACAACGAAGAGCAAATATGTACTTGCTTCCTTTCTGCGTGTTATAGACTTCTCAGTTTTTAAAAGAAACTGGTTGTAACAGTTTAAGCATCTTGGCGGGTCATTGGTGTTAAGTGTATGCTTCTTTTTTGTAATACAACTGAGAAAGGGACTGGGCTGTCAATTAAATCTGCTCCAAAGAATTCGGATTAAAGATTGGCCTAAGACCTGCAAACTCTATCTGAACTAGACACTATGAAAAAAAGAAAGTTTAAAAAAAAAAAAGGTACCTGAGTTAAGTCATCTTTCCTTGTAGCAAATGGCTTTGTCCAAAACCTTTCTGCATGGACTGACTTAAGGAAAACAAACTCCACTTTCTGATGAACAAAATATTTTTATACACATTTATTTCATATGAATAACCTGAGGTCAGACCATTCATTCGCTGAAGCCATAACTGACCTTCACCAAATAAAATGTTGTGAAGAACCTGGGGGAGGGTTGGGGAGAGACTGAGAGGGAAGAAAATCTAATGCATCATGAGCTATAGCCACACAGGCAGGGGCAAGTCCGTGAAACTGATGCTTTTCCTGCATCCCAAATATGACTTTAAAAGGCTAGTATTTTATGATGATTGATTTATAATAAAAAAAGATATTTAGATTTAAATGAGACTTTCCAATATTTTTTAAATCCCTGACAATGCTTCCTTGCTTTTAGGATTGAGAGAAATGATTTTCATATACTTCCAACATTCAGAGATTAAATGCTTTTACCTTAGCTCCAGCCTATACTTGCAGAGTGACTCTAAGTCCTCCAGGTCGAAACCTTGGGCTGTCTGGGGCTTGGCTGTACCCACTAACCACTACTGCACCCTGGCGGCAGCATGGCAGGGGTACCGTTTACATCTCATGAGCATGTACACCACTGTTGGCAACGCTCAAAAGCTGCATTGTCACAAGTATGTAAAATAAAAGTATCCACTCTAAAGAGCATAATAATTCTACTTTTTTTAAAGAATAATGCCGCCTATAGTCACCATTGATTTTTCTGGAGATTAATTACCTTATTACCATGTATTCTTATCAGCCTATAGAGGCAAAAGGCAAACTACGAATAAACTCAGTGACATATATAGTTTTAAAATCTACAATTTTCTGATCTCTCTCTCCTTGTTTAATATATAAGACCTAATTTCGTGTATGTGAGTAAAACTGCAGCCTGAGTCATTTAGGAAGTAAGCATTGAGTTGTTTTGTTTTGTTTTTTTCTTAATTATAAATATACTAGAATAAAACAGCACTCCCTAACGATTAAAAAAAGAGTTTTATATTACTTTAGAATGTAATAGGTTTCTGTCGTTATTTTATGTCCTGTAAATTATTAGTTGTATGCTGTTAGCATTCCCAGATAATGCACACATGATTTCTGAATGTTTTCTGTAAATGACAATCAATGTTTATGAAGTTCCCTCCTTTAATGCTGAACAAAATTAAAAAAAGAAAAAAAGGAAAAAAAAAAAAGTCTTGCCTAATAGTTTTCTTTAACCCCACAGGGAACAAGGAAGGGGTGGAAAAGTTAGACAGATTTTGTCTTGGAAACACTATTACACCTGTTCTTACCTGCAGAGTTGTCCTTTTTCTAGTAAATAATGGGTAATTTTATTTTTCTGGAAATTATTATGTGGACCTGGCCTGAGTTAGAAATGGTCATTGAGAAAAGACCCAGACTTCATTCTAGCCACATGGCTTTACCAAGTTGCAATTAAAATGGGAGCAGCATCTCTCAAAGAAAAGAAAAGCTCTCCTTGTCTGAGCACTTTCGTAAGAGGAAGCCCTGGCTAGCAGAACTATAAGCAACTCCCCTGCAAACACTTGGTTGAAATACGTTGCAGCATATTTGAAATGGATGTGATAATCCCTACATCTGATGAAAGAAAGCCTCCAGATAATATTTAATGATTTAGTTTGTCTGATTTTTTTTTTTTTTTAACAAACCTTCACCAAGCTGTTCCACTACCAAAATCGGTGCTCACCTACATATGAATGCTCTGAATCTTATTTGGGGCTGAAGTAGGAAGCAATTGAGGATAATCATAGTCTCACGGTGATGTTGAAAAAGGCAGTTCTAAGAGAGCCCAGTGATTTTTCAGGTGCTCGGAAGTTGCTGTAGACTGGGGTCCCTACAGCTGAAATGTTCCAAACACATCATTTTGAAGCAAGATTTAGCGGATTTTACAAGTGAAAGCATTGATGCAAACAACAGAGGGAGCCTAAGACAGCCTCTGAGATTTCTCCCAACTTTCACCGTTCTTTGGAACTAATGAAAATACTTGCCGTATGTTTTGAAGCACATCCCTATTCAAGACATCCGTATCCCATGTGGCCCTCTTCAGAGGATACAGAAATACAGAACTGCCCTGATATTTCTGTGAGAGTTCCATTTGTGTCCCTTGATTGTTAATGAGATCTTTGGGTGACTAATTAGAGATGACAAACATTCTATCTCAACCTATCCCAGGTTCAGGTCAATTGTCACTAATGGTTGGTCATACAACTCTTTTCTATAAGGTGATCTAATGTTTCTTCAGAAACCTCAATCAAGGCAGCATTGAAATAGAAGATAAAACTTACCATTTTTTTAATTCAGCTTGAACCATATAACATGATGTTCTTAAGTTTTAATAGCAGTTATCAAAATTATGAATTAAGCCCTTTTTTTATTAAATCATAGCTGTGTACATTGATATAATCATGGGGCATCATTCACTAGCTTCACAGACCGTTTACCAAGTTTCACATATACCCTAGTAAGATGCACCGCTGGTGTAATCCCACCAATCCCCTTCCCTCTACCCACCTCCCCCAACCTTCCCCTCCCTTTCCCCCTTCCCCCTATTCTTAGGTTGTAACTGGGTTATAGCTTTCATGTGAAAACCCTAAATTAGTTTCATAGTAGGGCTGAGTACATTGGGTACTTTTTCTTCCATTCTTGAGATACTTTACTAAGAAGAATATGTTCCAGCTCCATCCATGTAAACATGAAAGAGGTAAAGTCTCCATCTTTCTTTAAGGCTGCAGAATATTCCATGATGTACATATACCACAATTTATTAATCCATTTGTGGATCGTTAAGCCCTTTTTCTACATAAAGTTTTATTCTGTTCGTGAATTCTCTTCTTTATTCAAGGACAAGCACTGGCAACATATCTCCATCATCACACCAGGCTAGGGTGCATGGGCCATGTCAGTTATCACAGGGATACTCCAGTGGCCGCCCATCTTCAGTTAGAGACGAAAAAGTAGTGAAGCAAATCCTCTAATTGCGTCCTGACAGCGCAGTGTCTCAGATTACAAAGCCTCCAGGCTATAAAAGTTTTCTCTCATTGTTTTCTGAATTTGAATTTGCTAAGCTTCACTGGTTAAATGTTATTCTAAAAGACTATAAAATTCTGGATGGCTGTGTCCCACAGACCTTTAAACTATCCAAGTTCCTGGGATAGGGCATGGCATTCCATAAATGTGTAAGCTTTCAATAAACGTGTCAACGACGTGTACTGGGAACTACGGTCCTTTTCTGATTTTAGCCACCCAACTATATAGTTGCTGTCATTTCACTGGCTTGGCCCTTGAGCAAATCATCCTCCAGCAGAGGCACCTGATGTGCTATTCACCATAAACAATGAGAAGGAAAATGACAGCACGCTATCAATGGACATGGAAAGAATGTTCTGGGCGATGCATGTGGCTCAAAGGACTAGAGTGCCGGCCCCACATACCGGAGTTGATGGGGGTGGTGGGTTCAAACCCAGCCCCGGCCAAAAATTAAAAAAAAAAAAAAAAGAATGTTCTTTCCCTTCTTTTCTCTAGAGATTTAACCAAAAGCAATAACAGATGAACCTGAGTGGCTTTTAGAGGGTATTTTTTATTAGATGCATCTTCTCAGATTTTCATGGACAATCTAGTTGGGTAGGAAACAAGAAACAGAAAAATCAAGGAGCCTAATTTTAAAACAAATTTAGCATAAAAGCTTGGTTTGGGCACGCCCTTCTCCAATCTTCCAATCTGGTTTGATCAAATTGCAAAATCTCAGTCAAAAAGATGGTGATCTGGAAAACTGACTCCTCGAACTCTATCACTGCACAGGTAAGAAATTTAAGAGACAATACTATTTTTCAAGAGATGGAAACATTTATAGCAGTGACCATATTTAGCAGTTGGTCAAAGGTCATCTTGGATGTCTGCTTGGGCACTAAAGGCTTTACATGAGGGTAGGAAATGAAAGAAGCGAGAAAGAGCAGACAGGATTACACAGTAATCTGGCTGGCATGTCGAGGCCTACCTACAGGCCACCATCCAGAATTAACCCACAACGCCACACAGCAGTGGAGGCAGCTGAGCAATGTCAGCTAGTCTCATGCTCACAGAGAAAAGGAAACAGAGTTTGAGAAACATTTAGCTGCCCTGACACAAATATGAAAGAAATTCAGGAAAGTCTCTCATTGCATTTGCCCCCAGATACTTCAACAAACACGCAGTCAACTTACTTATTCAGCAAATATGTATTGCTCCCCTGCTAGATGCCAGGCACTGTTCACGGAACAATGATGGCTGTATGATGGCAGAATATGACAGGTACAGACTCTGTCCTTACAGAATCTAGGTCCAAGAAAGGTGAATATACACGAGGACAAAGACATAATATAAAATTATAAAGGAGAAATGTTACTACTACTGCTACAGTAGCTAGAAACAAACTTGTAAGATGTCCCTACAGATTATCACCATTGGAGATTATTACTCTCCACTTAGCTCTCCTCTTGAACTCATTATCATCCATCATAGCCCATTCAGGGTTTGTTTTTTTAACAATGCTAATTGTTTAATTAATTTCTTAATAGGGCAATAAAATCTTTCTTCTCGTATCATTTACCTCCACTTAAAGCTAGCACTGAGGGGGGCAAACGTATGTCTAAACTTGTCTTTGTCATATTAAGAGGCCTTTGGTAAAATCAATGTATCTTTCAGTCTCATTCCTCATCTTAGGGTGGCACCTGTGGCTCAGTTGGTAAGGCGCTGGCCCCATATACTGAGGGTGGCGGGTTCAAACCTGGCCCAGGCTGAACTGCAATCATTCCTCATCTTACTTTTTGCACAATAAAAATTCTCACTCCAAATAGTTCTCGCAATTAAATATGCTCATGAAAGCAAATTTTGTTCATTTGAAGAATGTCATCAGAGCAACCAGGAACACAAGTCAGTGGTGCAGGGTCCCATCAAGTCTACCATTGATGTCAGTAACGTCAGTCACTCGTGCATTAGAACACGGCTTTGGAAGGCATTTGTGTTTTAGAATGTCGGTTTTATTATTATTCAGGTACAGGGAGGTCAAGAGATCAGGAGATCTCTTGAACCATTGAAAAAAGTTTCTTCCTCACAAATCCTGAGAGCAGGTAGCACATGTGACACCATGTAGGACCACACAGGGAAGCACCAGAGTTTATCAGGAGGCAGAGAGATCAAGGAGAAGGTGGGTAAGAGCCTTTGTTGCAGTTTCTTGTTGTCATTACTGAAATTTTTTAAAATCTGCCTAGGCTTGATTGCGGTTTCTATGAAAAGAAGCAGGTGAGGCAGGAGAAAGCAGATTTAGAATTGACTGGTGCAAATCATTTCAGCTGACACCGAAACTCTCGTTGTCTGGTACCTGGCCTTAGGTGACGAGGTCGGGGGAGAGTGGCCACCCTGTGGCCATCACTCTTTATGAGAGTGGCACCTCATAAAGCAGGTGCTTGGGCAGGGGCTCCAGACTGGTGGGCAGATCATTTACTATCTAAGAATTAGCCAGCTCTGGGAAGGGCAGTCTTTCCCAGGTCAGCTAGGCTAATTATTCATATGATGTTAAAGCATCGGGATAAAAAGACATGCTTAATACAACTAACCTGTCCAATTGACCCCCAGTGAGAAAATACCTGATCCTAAACCTTATGTATGAAGAGAGCAATATCTGTCCATCATGGAAGGAAATTTTTTTGAGATACTTATATGTTTCTCCTTCTCTATTTTCCCCTCCTTTGAGTTCAAACTTATGCTTAAAGTTTTTGTAATTCCATAACCTCAAGAATGTTTACAAAGTAGAAAGCTGACTCCCAGGTTCCTGAGGTCTCTGCCCCAGCAAAGACAACTGTGTTTCATACAGGGTGACAAAGAGGAGAATTTTTCTACCTTCAAGGTTTCAGTCATGGAGAGAGATGCAGAGATCATGATGACTCTAGCACATGGATAGGGCCCAGGCCTGCTCTGTGAAGGGGACATCAGTTCACTAACTCATTCAGGTGCTGCTGTTCATTGAGCACGTACTAGACAGTTCACTAATCATTATTATGTCAGTTTGCTGGGGTTGCTCTCACAAAAAATTTAAACAACAGAAATTAATTTCCTGCCATTTCTGGAGGCTAGTATCCAAGACTAAGGTGTGGCAAAGTTGGCTTCTTCTGAGGGATATAGGAAGAACCTGTTCCATGTCTGTCCCCCTAGTTTCTGGCAGTTTGCCAGTAATCATTAGCCATCCCTGGCTTGTAGAAATATCATCCCAATCTCTGCCTTTATCTTCACATGGTGTTCTCCCCGTAAGCATGTCTGTGTTCAAATGTCTCCTTTTTATGAGAACACCATCATATTGGATTAGGACACACCCTCGTGCCTCACTTTAAGATGATTACCTCTGTAAAGACCCTTTCTCCATAAAAGTTCATGTTGGAGCTTAGTAAACAGTCACCCAAATGAAGACCTCAGAAGCAAGTTTCTCTCTTCCTCCCAGCCTCTGGTCTCTCAGTCTCATTGTTCCCTGAGGGCAGCCATAGAAACCCAAATCCTTCTTCCTCAAGGCAGGTCATAAAAACCAGAACCCCTCTTGTAAAAACCAGCCATAAAACCAAAAATTATTCCATGTAAAAATATTGGCCATAAAGAAATTATCTGCTCTACTTTGTTCAACTAAAGGTCATAAGTCCCTCCACCCCCCATTTCAGGGAGAGGCTTGCCCCACACCCATCAGGAAGGAAGGCACCCTCAGAGACACAGGGAAAATTCTGAACAAATAGGCCTTGCTGAGTTTTCCCACTCAGTCTGTTAGCATTAAATCAGATCCTTTTTATCCCAACATATTTCTACACATCTGTCCATGCTTTGGTGAACCTAAGCATAAAAATGGGCAATTTTCTCCATACTTTTGGGTCCTCATTTAAAGGATCCTGAGTATATATACTAAAGAAATGTGTTATGCCTTTTCTTCTATTAGTCTGCCTCATGTTTGTCCTTGAAGTTTTCACAGGAATCAAAGCAGGTTGACCCGCAAACAAATGCAGTGACACATGTGAAACTTAGTAAATGCGGAATATAAATGTCTTAACACAATAACTAAGAAAATGCCAGGAAGGCTATGTTAACCAGTGTGATGAAAATATGTCAAACATTTTGAAAGTATTTGAAGCAAGAACTCAGGGAACTGTAAAAGAAGGAGGGATTGAATCTATTCGGGAATAGCTAGAGGACAAAATGGAGAAATCTGGGGAAAGTGTCATTTGAACTGAGCCTTAAAGGATGGTAAGATGTTTGTCACAACATCTATTGTGCACGTGAAGGGAGTGAGGAGGAGAAGGAAAGGAGGAGTATAGGGGAAGGGAAAAAAGAGGGAGCGGGAGGGTGAGAAAGGCGTAGAGAGAGGAAAGGGTGGGGGGAGAGAGAGGTTGAACACAAAGCAACTAGGAGCTGCATTCCAAACATTGCCCCACATGTGTTTTCTTCAGCTTACCCCTCGTTAGAAAATATATAAAATTAAAATTTCCAGATTCTTTTGTAGTCAGAAGTTCCAGCAACATAATTTCCACATTCTCACACAGAAAAATTGACTAGTGCCTGTAGATAGTACACTTGTTTGTCTGGTTTTCCTCTTTATGTAACTAGCAAACTGCCTGGTTCTGCAGACAGCCTAGTACATGGTGAGCAATGATAGACGAAGGTCAAATGTAGGCTGTTTACAAAGGCTCTGAAATGCCTGCTGGAGAAGCTTATTTTTAGCTCAATGTTTCTACTGCTCTATCCTCACCAAACTGGTCAGCCGTAAGCTGGATCAAACAGCTGATTTGTGTTCCTTATAATTCTTTTTTCAAATATTGGAACTGGTTGCAATCACCTATGTTGGTTACCAAGAGGTGAATATTTGTTACTTTTAATCACAACTACCTGCTCAGAAAGATAGTTTCTGTTAAGTAGAAAATGCTTAGTTCTGTTGAGATTTAATGGCTTTGGACTGACAAATTTTAGAGGGGAAGAATTCAGAGTTTCTACGGCTCTCCAAAAGGGAGGAAGCACATGAGGAAACCCCTAGAAAGGACTCAAAGAAACCACAAAACTTGGGCTCTGACAACCAAATGGGTCAATGAGACATTCCTGAAGGCAAGATGGCCCGGGGGAGTTTAAGGACAGGGATGGCTAACATTTGGCTTTAAATTGTTTGCTGGTCTGTAAACAGTCGCACCCCCTGCTGTCCCAGGTTTTTAGTGAGGTCAACATCAAAACGGTTTCTGTGATGTTCAGCATTTAAATATCCAGAAACTCACAGAAATCTTTAGAAAAGATTTAGATGTTCATAGGCATGGAATTGTGTTATATCACCAGCCTTGGCCAACTTTATGCTAGAATTTAATAAATGATGAACTAATGTTTAAAACTATTTATTAAATTATTTCATGACTAATATTACTATTTGATGGGTAGCATTGTTTTTCTGTAAGGAGCAACATGATTCGCAGAAGCTCTGACACCTGAACACAGCTCCTGACCACAAGACAGGAGAAACCTATCTGAGGCTTTTTGTTTTTCTATTAGAGAAGTGGTTTGTGGAACTCAACCTGAGAAAAACCAGAGGGTATTTTCTCCAAGTTTCTATTTGTCTTATGGAAAGATACCTTTCTTACAGACACAGACCCTGGCAAAGCCCAAGCCAGCTTGCCTGGTCGTCTTTGTTAATAAGTGCAGCTCTGCCTGCATCCGAATTGAATTGCAAAGTCTCTCCAGCTGGCGAAACAGCTTTGCTCTATAATTCACCTTCTGGCTCCTACTTCTTGTGTCTGATGGACCCGAATCCCCAAGCTTGCCATTTCATTCTGAATGGTACCTCTGTAAACCTTGAGTCTCACCGTAAAGGAACTCATAATCCTGCCTTCAGCTGGAATGAAATGTGTTCTTCAAATTTCCCAGTCTGGGGACTCTTGCCAAGTCAACAAAGGCCTGCCACGTGGTTAGGGCTTGAACAAGCATCTGCTCCGCTTCGTTCTGACCAAAATGACCACTGGGACGCATGTATTCCACAGACACGTCTTCAGAATCATCAGTGAAAAAAGATCTCATGTCTACCTTTAAAAGGAAGCTGTGTGTTGTAATTGATTTTATCTCCACATATCCACTCTGTCCCTGGGCGCAGGATTTCATATCCCTTTCAGAAAGGGCATATATAATTGAAAAAGGAAAGGTGGCAGTGAAGGTGGCCAAATTAGGTATTTCATCAAATAAACACATACTGATTGAACACCTATTACAATAATGGTCAGTAGCAGAATTCTTTATATCTTATAACATTTTCACATATATTCTTCATTTGAGTATCACAATAGCCCATTATGAGAAAAAAAAATATATTATCAAAATATATTGATAATATATTGATAATATACAATTATCAATATCAATATTGATATTGTAGATCAATATTTCTAAGAAGTACTTCCAAAAATTCACTCTAAAGTACAATTTCCCACCATGAAATGAAGTAAGGTACTAATAAGAAGTATAAAGAAGCCCTTCAGGGCTATGTTAACCAGTCTGATAAAAATATGTCAAATTGTATATAAAACCAGTGTATGGTGCCCCATGATTGCATAAATGTACACAGCTATGATATATATATAAAGCCCTTCAGATCTTTATATTACTAGAAATTCAAGATTAAGGCCATTTATTTATAAAGTTATTAAAGTAAATTATATTACTGAAATAAATTATACATCACATTGTGTTGTTATTGTAGTAATGTGACCCTTTTATTGTCTGCATATGCTGATAATAAAGAAAAATACCTCTTAACAGCTATAAACTAAACTTCCCACGTAAGTTTGGGTTCAAATAAGATACTGCACCTGAAAAAAAATCTATATTTAAAGTTAGAAATAAAAGGAGAAAAAAAGTCATTCAGTACAGTAATAAATACTATTAAGTACAGAACCTATATGAAGAAAATTATAAACTCTTGTTGTAAGAAAAAAAGATTTAAGTACATGGAGGAACATATTGCATTCCTAGAAAGTGAGAAAAGAAACAAAAGATGGCATAATGTGTAGAAAATGGGGCAGGCCTGGTGGCTCATGCCTATCATCCAGCGCTTTGGGAGACTGAGGTGGGAAGATTACTAGAGGCAAGGAGTTCAAGAGCAGCCTGGGCAACATAGCAAGACCCCTGTCTCTACAAGAAATTTTAAAACTTAACCAGCATTGTGGCACAGGCCTGTAGTTCCAGCTACTCAGGAGGCTGAGACAGGACAATCGCGTGAACCCAAAAGTTCAAGTTACAATGAGCTGTGATGATGCCCCACCTCATTCTAACCTAGGCAACAGAATGAGACCCTGTCTCAAAAAAAAAAAGGAAGAAAGGAAAAATGAGACACAAAAGTAAGTTTATGCATATTAATACTTTACAACAGATTTGTTAATTACCATTCATAAAGACATAGTCACAGATCAGATTCTTTAGAAAATATATATTTTTAAAAAAAAAAAAAAAAAGAACCTTAAAACAAAATGACACAGAAAAGTTGAAAAAAAATACAGCCATCCCTGGGTTATAAACAAGATAGGTTCTACAGGTTTGTTCTTAAGTTGAATTTGTATGTAAGTTGAACAGGTACATTTACCTATTCCTTGCAACAGCCTCCATTCCTAAGTGCAAGTTGTACATTAGTCAGATGTTTGTAACTTGGGGACTTCACTATAATAGCCTCCATTTTTGTGTCTCAGCTGTATCTAAGTTGGTTGTTCGTAACTCAGGGACTGCCTGTAATGGAAAAAATTCCCCCGATAAATGCTAGCAAAATTTTCTAAGGATGTAGAAATAGTGATCTGACAAAATGAAATTCAAAAAAATTGTAATGTTGATTATTTAGTATTTCTTTTTTTTTTTTTTTGGTTTTTGGCCAGGGCTGGGTTTGAACCCGCCACCTCCAGCATATGGGACTGGTGCCCTACTTCTTGAGCCACAGGCGCCACCCGATTATTTAGTATTTCAAAAAGTTATAAATCCACCTAGAAGATTCACTTATCGCCTACTTTTTTTATGTACCTAAGCACGTAGTTTTGAAATATACAGGGTGGCCATAATAATAAACTATTTTAAATTGCACACAAACTTTAGGGCCACCCTGTATAAAGCAAAAAAGATTAGATTTCCAGGGAGAATTTTTTAAAGTTACAGGATAAATCAGATCCTAGCAGATCAAACAATTTTTTTTCAAGAAAATTTAGGGATGATTTTAATAACACAGTTAATAAGTTTGATCTAATAGATAAAAATATTTAACTATGTACCTAATAAACCAAAAAATGCACGTTATTTTCAAACAAAACTTCCATAAAAATCGACTGGGTATTGAGTCACAAAGAAATTCTCAATAAATTCCAAAAGAAAGAAATTACTCAACACAATGGAAAAATTACAAGTTAAATGATAAAATAAAGGTACCACTACCACCAAAAAGTAAATGAATCTGGAGACTTAACGGTAAACTTCTAAGTAACTCTTCGACTAAAGAAGAAATGAAAATTTATATTTCAAATGACTTAGAAGTAAAAATAAATCAAGTTCTAAATACTAATACTTATGGTATGTAGCCAAATGGAGCTTAGCGAAATATGTGTGTGTGCTCTTGCTATTCAGAAAGCTATATTTAAACTGAACCAAACTTTCAGCTCAAGAAATTCAAATAATCACAAATAAAATTGAAAGAATGAAATAAAATAAAGCAGAAATTCATCCAAATTTAGTAGAATTGATCAATAAAACGAACAGTTGACTCTTTGAAAACAAAGCTATAAAACAGACAATCTACTGACAGATCAGAACATGGGGCAGAGTGGGGAAGAGCAAAAAGCAGACATTAGTATGAGAATTTAATTATGTGTACATCTATGCTGTCAATTTTATCAATTTCTTCCTCTCAGGCTTCTGAGCGGCATAACTTTTTAAATAATTTACATCTGCCTTTTGGCAGAGGGAATCCTGGAATCCATGAGCTCCTATTTCTCTCCCAAAGACCCCTGTTTGTGGGCACAAAGAGGAGTCACCTGACTTTGACAGGAAAGCGGGAACTCCCTTGCTGCAAGGCCAGCCCTGATCCTATGTTCCCTTCTGCCAGGATCCCTAGGCCTGAGTGTCCCCATCTACTGAAGGTCACGGTCCTATATTGACCACCTCCCTTCCTGCCCCAGGTCACAAAGCTGTCTTAGAAATGACCACCTACCTGATTGTCTAGCCCTGAATGTGCCTCTTAGGACTGCAAACATGTCCATTCCTGTTTAACAAAAGAAACAAACAAATAACCTGAGAAGCACATACCGAATGCAAGGGGAAAAAATGAAGAGACAAAAATGATTTGAGAAAATAACAACTGGAGACCAAGAACAAATCAGAGAGCTCTGGCCAATGAAGAAAGAAAACAAATGAACAAATGAAATAGGAGGAATAATCGAGGACTGACAAAATAAAGATGTTTGAGACTGAGAGGGATTCACTGTGCTCCAGGCAATCTCCTGAAAAAAGATCCATGCCTAAATCCATGCAGTAAATGTTTACATTTTAGAATGAGGAATTTTCAGGCACCCAGCCTATCAGCAAATTGATTGATTGTTCCTTCCTTTAATGTAGGGCAGATTCAGGACCCACCCACATCTCCCTATCTGTTCTCCTGCCCAAGCCCAGGGACCATCCCCTCTGCCCTTCACCATCGCTGTCATCTCCTAATGGAACTCTCTGACACTTCCCTTACTCCACTCAGGACCCAAGCAAAACTTTTACAATCCAAGTCATAGCCTATCTTTCCTGCTCACGCCTCCCACCAGTGGCTTTGCATGTCCATGACAATAAAATCCAAAGCTTGCAAGGCTCTGTAGGATCTGCTTCCCCCTAACTCCCAACCTCTTTTCACCTTCTCTCTTGCCAGCCCGCATGTTGCTCACCCCTTTTCTGCTAAAATGACCGCCTTGCTGTCCCTGCCCAAATATGCTCCACTTGAGTGCCTTCGAACTTGTAGTTTCCTCTGCCTGAAATGCTTTTCCATAAATGGCTGGCCACCCTTTAAGAGTAGCCTCCCCTCCAGCTAAGATTGCTCAAGCCTAAGAGTTTGAGGTTGCTGTGAGCTGTGATGCCACAGCACTCTACCAAGGCAACAGAGTGAGACTGTGTCTCTAAGTAAGTAAATAAATAAAAGCTCCAATAAGACACCAAAGACTCGGGTGGTCTTCCCTAGTTGGTAGCACTCTGTATGGCTTGTCGACACCAGGTAATGCCATCTAGGACTCCATGCAGAGAGGATGACCAGAAGCTTTGGACTCCTGGATTTGACCCTGTGCATCTCTTCCTTGGCTGATTCTAATCTGGATCCTTTCCCTGTAATAAACCACATACATGAGTATAGTAGCATTGAGTAAGTTCTATGTGTCCTCCTGGCAAATTATTACACCTGGGCGGTGGTTTGGGGCATCCTCCAAATTTACAAATAGTATCAAAAGTGAGGGCAGTCTTGTGGGAATTGTTCCCTCTGGCCTTGCAGTTTAGCTAACTTTGGGTAATTAGGCTGTTGTCTTCCCCTTACTACCATCACCACCCCAATTAGGCTGTCACTGTCACAAGGTTTGGTTCACTGCTATGTGGAGGTCTGATGACTAAGTTCTTGAACTCATCCTCGAAAAAGTGCTATATACCTCATTTCTGAGTATCCCTGTGATCACGTTTGAAGTATTCCCCTGGGGAACCTATGTGCTGATGGCTAGTCCATCCTTCCAAGCAACTTTGGAACTCTTTTTCCAGAATGGTCATCAGAGACGTAGTTATATTACCCATGATGTCCTGAATGTCATCAAAATATCTTCCTTTCAATGCTTCCATTATCTTTGGGTAAAGAAAAAAGTCCCTGGGGGCCACATCAGGGGAGCAGGGAGGCTGTTACAATATACTTACTTGTTTACTGGCTAAAAACTCCCTTGTGCTCAGTGCCGTGTGAGCCCCCTGGCTTTTCTTCCTCCGTGAGCTCCTTCGGGACGATTTTTGCACACACCTTTCTCATGCCAAGATTTTCAGTCAAGCTTTCCCTAACGGTTTCTCTATCAATGTTACTTGGTCTGCTATGCTTCTCCGATGATTTTGACACACAATTCAACAAATGTTTGCAACGTTTTCCTCAGTTCTGCTCATTACTGGCTGCCCTGACCTCTCTTCATCAGTGACCCTTTCTCTCCCCTCAGGAAAAACTTTACTGCATTTGTACACTGCCGTTTTCTTCATGGCATTATCCCCATAAACTTGGACTAACATGTCCCTGATTGCACTTCCACTCTTTCCAAGATTAACAAGAAATTTAATGTTTGTTCATTGCTCCGACATTCTCACAACAGCACCCAAAAACACGCAACAACAATAAGGAACACCACTCAGCAAGAGACTGCCACGTGTCACAGTAACGCAGCAGTGAGGCCCTGCTGAGATACCAGGGTTATGAAGCCTTACTGAGTTCTTTTGTACAGTGCTGCCAACATAAGCAAGTTCGAGAATTGTCAGAGCTTGTACGCTTTGAACACACAAGGGTGTCTTATGCACAGATTAGCATCACCACACATTTCTTTTTTCAATTATCTATGCCCTTTTCAAAGGGATATGAGTTCCAGGGCCCAAAGGTGCAGTGGATATGAGAAACTTACTTATTTAGTTTTGGTGGGGTGGTTTATAAAACTTAGTTTGCAATGACTTTTAATGGGGGGATTTAAACTCATTATATGAATTACCATAGACAATTGTTACCAATGGACCAATTTCTACATTTTCATATTTTCTTTCTTTTTCATTCAAGATGGCTATCTTTTGGTCCTACTTATCCTAAATTATAACTTGTTAGTTAGATATTCTTATATTTCATCTTATGTCCTTATCCAGCATTTTTAGATGCCTTTCACAGAAGTTCAATCTGAATTGTACCTAGACATTCTTTTAAATATTGTATAAGTTGTTATGGTAAAGCTTTTTTTTCTTTAAGAATGTGCTTCAACCTATATTCGGCATCAAAATCAAAACAATTATTTTTAATTTTTTAAGTGAAAAGTTCAGTATTTTTGCCTAATAGAGATCTTCCTTTACTTTTTTGTCTTCATTATCTTTTTCTGGAGTTCTGAACTATATCATTTGAAATAAAAATTCTTTTTCTTTAGCATTGAATCTTGTAAAAATATGTAAAGTAATCACTTAAAATAATCAATATTAATTTATATCTTATGTTTAAAAATTTATTAGAAGCAGTACAGCATAAAGGCTACAAGTGTGAAATTTGGAGACAAAATGTGGGGTTCACACCCTTCGATGGATGATTTTGAGCAGAAAAGTGAATTTCTCTGTGTTTCCCTTTCTTCGCTGGAAATGGGGGATGATTATAGTAGCTACCTCATTGGTTTGCACAAAAAGAGTTAAATCGATTAACATATGCACTTATTAATTAATATACATGCTAGAAGACTAGCACATAGCTAGCACATAGTGAGCACTATTCATATTATTGTTATTATCATTGTTATTTTCTCCTTTCTTTGTGTTTTTCGTCTTTCAGTGTTCTGATAAATGTCTTTGGAAAATGTCTTTTTCTTTATCCAAGAAAGTCATGTACTTACTATTCTTTTGCAATCATGCATATTTGAATATTATTTTTTTCTGCATTTTCACATAAGAACAAGAAACCAGTGAAATATAGTATAATGCATTTTAATATTTTCCCTGAAAGTTAGTAAATAGCATTTTATTTTTTTCTAGCATTGATCATTGCAAAAGTCAGTGCAATTTTTGTCCCTTAAAGAAGAGTTGTTTTATCATCTTGCATTAATTAGTCAATTCAATAAATATTTATGGTGCTGATTCTTTGTATAAGACAGCCGGAGCCTGTCTGTGGAGTCAATGTATATGTGTGTTATGTATGTAAGTTTCTTTGAGTGTGTGTGTCTACAATCTGTTTCAGGACTTGGCAGGTGCCTTCCACATCAATGCTGTAAGATTCCTTGCAAAAGAACCCTGCCTTTTAATGAGTTTACCATTAGGGAAAAAAAAAAAAAAATTGGGACACTGCCTGGTTCCACAGTGTTAAATGAAAATAACATTCAGAGTGGAGTTAATCTGATTGCATGGGATCTCTTTTCCCCCTTGCTGCAAATCAGAGCAGTTTTCAGCTAACAAGAATGGGTGCCCTACTTGAACGGGCAGCAGGCATTGCTGCTAGTCAGAGCAGCACTTAGCATGGCACTGCCATCATTACATCCCCAGGTTCACAGCAATGAAACTCCAGGAGTGGCAAAGTCAAATCAGTTCAATTGTCTGATTGTTCATACTCATAAAGTAGGGAAGCTGGCAGGGGTCCGGCATAAAACTTGGAGTTCGGCAGTGGAGCTCCTTTAAGGTAATTCATTGCCCTCTGCAGTAGCTTAAATCAGAGGGGCCAGCCTGGTCACAGTAAATGCAGCTCCCTATACTGCTTGAGAGCAATATCACAGATAGCCGGCTGCTATGCCAGATGTCAAAGGTGCACTAAAAGCACTAGGTTTTGATCTACCCCATTCCCGGGAAGTACAATGGATGGGCCTTTAAGCACTGCCATAAAAAAAAGATTGTGATTAATGAAGCAGCACAACTTAATAAACCAAGTTGACTCCCGCTTCCTTCTCCTAGGCATTTCACTGTCCACAAAGCAGTTCTTTTACTTAGCAGCAGGGACATGTAAAATGTTAATCATCAATCTGTGGGCCATTAAAAAGTTGCTTTCCCTTTCTCAAGTTGAAAACCAAGGGGGCAAGATAATAGGTTTGGTTAACAGTGCTGTTCACATAATGGAGATGTATGCTGGAAAGCTTTGATGGAGTCAGCATGGGGGCCCTGGAGCACTAATCCATCCTGCTCTCGGGACCACCGGTTCAAATCCTAGCTGGGGCTGGGAGGCTCAGGACGGAGGCTGGGGTGATTGTCTTGATCACGGCTGGACCAGTGGGAAGTTACTATACCTGAGTGAGGCCAAAAATAAGATGAGAAGGCACAGAAGCTTTCTGTGTCAGCAGACAGGGCATGGGCTTGCTGAGACTGCCTGCCCTTGCATGGCCTTTCTCCTCCCAAAGCCTGCCAAAGCATCCTGCCCAGCTAGGCAAGTGGCTGCGAGGGCAGCCCTGAGCAATAGAATCTTCCCTAGTCCAGAGAACAACACACTTTTTTTGCTAACTCTCCAAAGCCTAATAAAAGATTTTCTCTGGAAACTCAAAAGTACATCAGGTAGAGATGCACAATTTTAAAATGTGCTCATGATTTAGGAATTGTTTTAATAGGGTTAAGGTCAGGAGTCAGAGACCCAAGAAAATACCACTTCCCTGCAAGAAATTTTACCCTTCAGCTTCCTTTGCTTCCACTAAAAATTAAATCGAAGAAAGGCAAATTTTCATCTTTTGAAATCATGCACTCCTATAGCCTTTTTTCTTTTTGGAGACAGGGTCTCATTCTGTCACCCAGTGCAATGGCTCAATCGTAGCTCATAGCAGCCTCAAACTCTTGGGTTCAAATAATCCTCCTGCCTCAGCTCATGAGTAGCTGGAACTATAGGCACAAGCCCTCCCACCCTGCTAATTTCTTTTTTTCATTTTCTTTTAGAGACAGGGTTTTGCCATATTGCCCAGGCTGGTCTGGATCCTCCAAGTGATCCTCCATCATGGCCTCCCAATTCACTGGGATTACACCATACAAGACACCTGATCTTTTCTGTGTGTTTTATCCCAGCATCCTTCCCCTGAGCACCCAGGTCAGACTCTGTGATCCATCTCTTACTAGTCCGATGGTCCATTCGGTCTGAGAGAAATCAAACAGCATCAAACATATGACATTCAATTTCTCAGAAAGGACACACAGGTCATGAAAAAGATGGTAACATCCTTGAAAAGTAGACTGCGGCAGAAGACGTGTCTGACAGTTTATGCCAGGGCACACTTTTAATTGTCTTATGAGATTTCTTGGAGCAAGAGCATGAATTTATGGGAGAGCTCTGTGAGTCAGTCAGTGAGCTTCCTTTATCCTCACACCTCACCTGAGTTCCCTGGATGGCTATAAATGAGTAGATGTTGGTCAAATGAGTCTGAACACTATCTCCAAAACCTTTTATTCATCAAGATGACCAAATGATTATTCCACTCTCAGCCTCTAATCTCTCTTCTACAGAGCAAACAGAACAAGTCATTTCAAAACTTGATCTTCCAGTCAAAGCTAGCCACTCCTTGTTTCCTCTCCTGCCCTCTGCTGAAAATCCTCTCTCCCCCAGTATTTTCTCCAGAAAGCCTCCCTCTACCCAAGCGAACACACCAAGTGCCAACAGGAGAGTTTCTGCGTGTACATTGTCTCTGAGTTGCTACCTTGTACTATAACAACTACTTTGGACTATGGGTCTCTCAGGGCACACAGTGTAGAGCAACTTGAGTACAATAAATCTATAACTGTTGGCTGCATCATACTGTGGGGAGGGGACAATCAGATTGAAAGCCTGGGCTAGGGCATCCTTTTTTCTTGCTTGCATATTAAGAACATCATTTTCACCTGGGGTTTACATTATAGATCAGCAGTGTTTTCCAGAAACCCACTTGACAAAGATTTGAGAAAATTTCCATCAGCAACATCAAAGACAATGATGAAATTAATGGTGACATAAAGGGAACTTGGAAAGAGTTGATGATGGGAGCAATTAAAACCCTTTCCAGAAAACCCTGAGAACCATCCCTCCTGGTTGTAATCATTCACCAACCCTGAAGTTCCTACTCACTGTCATACTTCTACCAGGTCGTTTGTATTCAGTGGGTGATTCACAAATGTTTGCAGAATTAATTCATTAGTTCATTGACTCAGAATCGATCGTGTTTTAAACATTTTCTAACTTCCCTAATCTGCATAATGAAACTCAACTCCTTATGATTACATGAAAAGCTTTTAACAGATTGACCCAAACATCGTTTACAGATTCATCTCTTGCTACATCCTACCTTATTCCACTATGTGCCCACTAACTAGAAAAATAACTGCTCACCATTCCCTAAATATCTTTCCCAGATGCTCTCTACCAGGTAACCTGCTTACTGTTCTCTGTGAAGCCATCCCTTCCGTCCTCTCTCAAGAGAGAGTGACCCTTCTTTGCTTGACTCTCGTCACATTTTTTCAAATGCCTCAATTATAGCACTTGGTTCAAGGAAGTTGTATTACACGTCTGTCTTCTCATAGACCTATGAGTGCCTGCTTTACCAATCTGGGCATAATGCCTGGCAAATACTAGGCATGAAATTAATCTTAATTAAGACAATAAATCAATGACTGAACCAATAAGGTAATCAAGCAGCGACTGGAAAGTTATGAAAGATCACACACTCTGTCAGCCATGGATCTTGGGGGCTTCAAAAGGTAGATCTTACATTTCTGTGGTAGTACTCTAGAAATGTCTCCAATTTTAAAATTTGACTAAAACATTTCATTGAGGGATTTCAATTTCCCATCCGTTCATTGCCTTCGAACAAATGATTCAAAATGACTCTTAAAAATCATTTTCAAGTTTATGAGCCCAAGTTTTAAAGTCAGAGCACCTTTTAAGGTCTTCTACTTTGTGGAAAAGATACATGTAATGAACTCAATGCTCCTCATAAAATTTAGTCAAGGCCTGGCCTGATGGTTCACACCTGTGATCCTAGCACTCTGGGAGGCTAAGGCAGGTGGATTGCGTGAGCTCAGGAGTTTTAGACCAGCCTGAGCAAAAGTGAGACCTCATCTCTACTAAAAACAGAAAACTAACCAAAAGAAAGATACTCTTTTTTTGTAACTATAAGGAAATAAAAATAAAAATAAAAATAAAAACTAGCCAGGTGCTATGACAGGCACCTATAGTCCCAGCTACCAGGGAAGCTGAGGCAAGAAGATCACTTGAACCCAAGAGTTTGAGGTTGCTGTGAGCTGTGATGCCATAGCACTCTACACCGGGCAATAGAGACTCTGTCTCAAAAATAAACATATAAATAAATAAATATTTAGTTAATTCCCATCTCTTATGTATACTTAAGCTCTCCACTTGCATTTTTTGGTTTTGCGGTGGTGCTGTGGTGAAAATTCACAGTGATCATGGCCATTCAGAGTAAGAAATGAATAACATTCTCACAGGACCCTCATTTGTATAGTATAATAATAGGCTCCTTATGTAAATTTCAGCTCTTTTATTTGCCTGCTGGCTTGTCATATGCAACTGAGAAAGGAGGACAAGAAACATTTGACTTCATATTATATTGCTTGGAGGAATAAGAAGCAGAGGGAATGGATACGGCCAAGCAGTGAGAGGAGAGTTACAATGGACATATTTCATAGCTGTCAGCAAACTGACAGTATTCAGTGAAGCCAATGCTCATTCTAATCAGATTTTATTTCTTATGTCCAACGAATTTTGCCATTATAAATGCACAATGGGGAAATAAAAGAGGATATATATCTGATGGGGTTTTGAAGATGCCTGGTATAAGAAAACATGGAGAGTTAGACAAAAGGGCTCCATATACTAATCAAGAACTTTGTACTTAGGATTTTTATGGCAAGAAAAAACAACTCTCAAAAACCACAATAAAGAACACCCCACCTTCCAGAGCCACACTTAATCAAATGGAGAATGGGAGCAGAATTCCCTAATTTTACAGAGATTGCTAACTGTTCGTTAAAATCTCTTTTCTCTTCTTCTTGGACATACTGTTAGACTGCGTTTGCTAGTCTCCTTTGCAGGTAGGGTGGCCTTATAAGTGAGTGGTAGCCTATGGTATGTGAACAAAGGATGTGCGCTACTTCTGGGCTGGCCCATGAAATCTCCTATATGTTCTCCTCATGGTCTTGTCCCCTTCTGGTGACTGAGCTGATGAGCCCCCAGGGCTATCTTGGGATTCATCTGTCAAAGATGGTGGAACCCTGTCAGCTTGGGTTCCAGAGATACCATGTGGCACAGAGAAACCAACCATTTGCCTCAGTCTATCCTAGAATTTTAAGTAAGCATGAAATAAATGTCTAACGGGTTAAGTCATCACATTTTTGTGTCTGTTTGCTGTTGGTGCCTAGCCTACCCTAATATGGAAGCCTTCCAATTCTGGCATTCTAGCATCTAAGTCATGAACTACTTGGTCTTTCATTTGAAAAAAAAAAGAAGCACCTCCAGCTCCATCAGTCTTGGGTTTGGAGATCATTTTGATGATGAAACAAAATAACTTAATTATTCATAATTTAAATATGATATTATTCATAATTTCCCATCATGCCTATTGTGTGCCAAACTATGTACATTATCTTTAATTCTCAGAATCATACTACGTAGTAGACATCAGGTAACAGAGATGAATTTTCTCTACAACACTCAGGTATAAGAGATGGAATATTATCTTATTTGTCTAAATCTAGATATAGGTCACCTCTCTACCACGATGAGAGTCAATCTCAGATTCTAAAACATATGAGAACAAAAATAGTTTACAGGGGGCCTGGAAAATGGGAAGGAATTAGACCACAAGGCCCATAGTTCAGACCCAGGTGGCTGATTTGCAGGCAGGTGGTTCCTTTTGTTTTATAACTAGCATGGACTTACTGATAGTTGGCAAGGTCATAGCTCTTGCCAGTCCTCTTGATATCTATGAATTAGCTCTACATTTCTTTTTTTTTTTTTTTTTTTTTTTTTAATTTGGCCGGGGCTGGGTTTGAACCCGCCACTCCGGCATATGGGACCGGCGCCCTACCCGCTGAGCCACAGGCGCCGCCCAGCTCTACATTTCTTTTTTCCTTTTTTTTTTTTTTTGAGACAGAGTTTCACTATATCACCCTTGGTTTTAGTGCCGTGGCGTCATAGCTCACAGCAACTTCAAACTTAGACTCAAGTGATTCTCTTGCCTCAGCCTCCCAAGTAGCTAGGACTACAGGTGCCCACCACAACACCTGGCTCTGTTGTTGTTGTTGATATTGTTGTTATTGCTGTTGTCATTGTTGTTTAGCTGACCCAGGCCGGTTTTGAACCCACCACTCTCAGTGCATGTGGTTGGCGCTATAACCACTGTGTTACAGGCATTGAGCCTAGCTCTACATTTCTTATCAAACCATCATCATCATCATCCCTCTCTCTGTGAATTAATCTTGAGTTTCTTTCCTAGGTTAAGCTACCTCTGCTTCAGCAACTCCAAGTTAAAGCTCTCAGCCGTTTCCAGAAGCCTTGAAGGGAGGTTGGCATATTGAGGCCTTGCAACTTCTGCCATCTGCCATTAATGTCCTGGGGTGCAAGCGTCCACTTACCTTCTTGGGATGGAGAACAGTGAAAATAAACAGAAGTCAGTATATTAATACATTATCCTGCCACTTTTAAATAACAGACTGAAGTTCAATTTGCCCATGGCCACAAACTATTCAGTGGCAGAGCTTCAGTTCCCACCTAAGTCTATCTGTCTCCAAGACCTAGAGAACTTTCTACCAACCCATGCAGCTTCTTCTAGGAAAATTCAAGATGCCACAGGCCTAAGAGGTTTTTTATGACAATGAAAGATAGTTATAAATTATTCTACATAATATTAAATCTTTGACATACATTGAAATCTAAGTCTTACAGAAGCTTTTCACTTGACAGCAATAGTCGCCCAAGTAGCTACTTTCTAATTATGAAATACATATTATGGGGGTCAGGGAGTGCAACAAATAAGCAAAGAAAATTGGTAAAAATCATTAATTTGCATATCATTTTGCAACTAGAGTTCTAAACTCACTTACCTAATGAATTATATTCATTGAAAAACAGACAATTAAAAATCTCACTTGGCCCATCTCTTTTAAAAATTTAGTTGCATAAATATCTGACTATTCTTCAGGAAAGCAGAAAAGGATTTTTTAATACAACAAGAGAACATTATTTGCTTTAATGTGAAAATGTGGCCACCTTCAACCTAAATAATGGTGATTTAGGAGGCCTGAATTCTAGTTCTTCCACTAACAGTAAGTATATTCACTTTGGGTGAAGCACAATTTCTTTGGATCTCATTATCTTTAGCTATCCTTTTTGCTCTCACATTTCTAATTCTATATTTCTGGGAAGTTGGTATCTCACTTGTAAAATTACTGATTTTTCTTGGTCCACATTTTCAACCATTACGGTATAAAAAGATGTAACAGAGGGAATCAGAAAAGGGAGAAGGAAGGAAGAAGGGAGAGAGGAAGGGAGGAGACAATGGAAGAAGAGAAAAGAAGTATTTTCTCATGATGGTCCCTGTTTCTCAAGGCTGATCTAAGAGTTGCTTGAAATTCTGTTGCATCTTTTGGAATCAGTCTGAAGTATTTCAGACTTTGGGTATTCCACTCCCACTGGCAGGCCCATCCCTCCAGAGAAGATGAGATGAAACAGGATGTCTTAGCCTGACAACATTAAAAATTTGATTTATCTACCTCTTTGTTCTGAGTCCATGCACTTCAAGCAACCTCTTGATGATACTCCAGCTTCCAAGGCCTCCAGGGACACAGTGCGATGGTCAGACTGATAAAAGTTTTGTAGTTTGCATAGGTTTCTATTTTGCACCTTCTATTTTTCTATTCTTCTCTTCTAAATTGAGAAGCTGATATCACTAGATGCTATCAAATGGTAAGTATTGAACAATAAATATCTAGTGTATTGAAAGGCAAAAAAAAAAAAAAAAAAAATGAGAGAGAGAGAGAGATGGGAAAAATGCAACTGGAACCATAAAAATTCACTGGCAGATACAGTACAGGGCTCAAAAAACTCCAGCCATTCCCTCACGACACATCAAGAGGGAGTGGCTTTCCCATGGACTCATGGACTTGCAGGGTCCAGAGATAACCATTAATCATCCAGGAAAGATTTGCTTGATATGACAGAGGCAGAGGGGATACCAGGGAACATTCTATAGGCCCCACTTTGTATTTTCTCATCTAATGGCTTAAGTTAGGTACTAATTTTCAAATCTATGTCTCAAAACCTCATAGGAATTCATACTCTAGTAATTTTAAGTGTGCTGGCCAGCATCACATAGCCCTTTATGACATTGATTTGGTCTATCTTTAAATCTCAGCTCCCTCTTTAGTAGCTGACTTAGCCAAGTTACTTATAAACAGCATTTTCAAATCTTTATAAAGAGCACAATAGACCTAGCTCATTAAGTTATTGGTCAGATTAAATGAAATTATGTATAGTGCACATTTAACACATACAAGCCCAGGCCTTAATGACTACTCAATACATGCTACCTACAATAATAATAAATAGTTGTATTATTATTGCTGGGCAATGATGGACCAACATATTGTAACTACATAGTACTTATCTGTCTTGGAAATCCTTGAAAACAGAATCTTATCCAACAAGTCTGAGCATAGTATCAGGGCATAGCATGTAGTAAGGCTCAAAAATATTTCTTAAATAGGATATACACTGAACAGTTGCACAAAACTAAGGACTAAACCACAAATCACCACCACACCTCTCTTCCCATCCTGTCTCCTAAGATATCCCCAGAAGCCCTTTAATAGTAGGCAAACATCCCATCTTATGAAGCCTAGCCCATGCAGGTTTTCATTTACAACATACATGTGATCTTCCCAGACACACCACTCCCTCACTCCCTGCTTCCTCAGTAAAATAATTTACCAATCCTGCCACCATCCATGACACTCTCCAACCTCACCCATGGCAGACACCTGTCGATCCCTTCTCCCCTTTCCCTTCATTGTTGTTACCAGCAATCTGCTCTCCAAGTCCTTACCAATGCACCTTGAAAGGTTAGTAGGGAATTCCATAATATGAGAACACATCCAGCATCCTGAGTCTCCATACTTGTGTGTGGTGACCAATAGGACACAGAGCAAAAGATTCATTGAAGCCAAAGTACAAATTCATGACATCAGTGATGATTTACTCAAATCCCTCCAATAAAAGGTGATTGTTATAGCCACTTTGAGATTGTCATTACCAAAAGAGTCTCTACCATAATATTTGTGAAGACTTTGTGACTAATTTAGCAGATGAAAAAAAAAATTTTTTTTTTTAGTCAAGTTCTCACTTTGTCACCCAGGTTAGAGTACAATGGCACAATCACCACTTACTGCAACCTCAAATTCCTTTTCTCAAGCAATCCTCCTGCCTCAGCCTCCCAGGTAGCTGGGACTATAGGCATGCCCCGTCATGCCTAGCTGATTTTTATTTTTTGTAGATAGAGGGTCTTACTATGTTGACCAGGTTGGTCTCAAACTCCTGGACTCAAGTAATCCTCCCACTTTGGCCTCCCAAAGTGCTGGTTCAGGTATAACCCATCATGCCTGGCCTCAGAAGATGGAATTTCTAAAAGTTCACAATGGGAAAAATCTGCTAGGAGCAGATGAGAATTCTAAAGGAAGTTATTAAAAAAACTAGCAAACTAAAGGCAAGAATGTTATTACTAAGCCCTAGGCTGATAAAATGTAAAATATTGTTAATTAAAAACTTCAAGATTTATAAGCATTGAGAGTCTAAATCTACTCTCTTTTCATGCTAAAAATGTCACCCAGAGGCGGCACCTGTGGCTCAAAGGGGTAGGGCACCAGCCCCATATGCTGGAGGTGGCGGGTTGAAGCCCAGCCCCAGCCAAAAACTGCAAAAAAGAAAAAGTCACCCATAATGACATGTTTTCTCTCTTGGGCTTTACTTCTTCTCCTGGAAGACTTCCTTTGGGCAGAGGATAGCAAAGAAAAAAATTGCCTGGATAAACCTAAATCTGTCAAAAACCAAAATAAATGACAGACTGTGAAATGGTGAGTTTCCTGATTTTGAACTATTTAATTAAGTTGTAAAACAAAAATGGAGCAATGAACTTTTTCCTCTTAGAAAGGAAGAAACAGCAGAAATCACTTTCGTGTTTAAACTGAAACAAGTCCACCGAGCATCCTTCGTAAACATTAAATAATGATCATGTAATATCAAAAATGAAAATCCCTCATTATTTATTGAATTCTATCCCAAGAAGTCTTTTAAATGAAATTCTCAAAGAAGTTTATAAGTGTTCTCTCATTATCCTTCACCTTCATTTGAAAAGGTAAGTATCTTCATCTCCATTTCAGTATTAGGGGTTAAGAGAAAGGTTAAATGAATTATATAAAGTTATATTAAAAGCCTGATAATGACAGAGACCAAGGTTTGTTATCCCTTGAGAACTAAAAGTCTTTCTTTGAAAAATTAAGCAACTTATCTAATTATTGTTCAAGAGAGTGTTTCACAAAAATGCAATATTTTATCTGTACATCATGATCTGGAAAGAAAAGTCACAAAATAATAACCATGCTAAATAAAAAAATCAGTGTGGCTTCCAGAATCCTTTCTATTCTGTGTACCCACCCATGTGGCTGGAGATTTGAAATGCTATTTAAGTCTCATTTTCCTTCAGAAGCTAACCTCTGTGGAATAAAATGCTGTTAAAGAGGAAAAATCTTTTCTGTCATTTGACTTTAACTTATGATAAATTAGCTTCAACTAGTTTCTTAGAAAATTGCCCAAGAAATGACTACAGAAAATTAAATACCAAGACTTCAAAGAGGCAAACACAGAGCCTTCAGATTCCTACCTCAGAGAATAATCCTCCTTTTCTCATGCTTTGGAGAGATGTGAGTAAAGAAATCATACCAGGGCATGGTAATGAACCATCTTTCAGATGACTTTTCTATCAATCTTCTTTTCAAAGGGTAATAAAGTGATGATTATTTCGGGGCCATTTCTGGGAAGTTATCATCTCATTTCAATAGTCACCAGTAAAGGACTGCACTCTGGCGTTATCACCGATGGTGATAAGGGCAAGAACTGAGTGAGACTTCAATAGACCAGGTGTAGATTGTTAAAAGCTATTTCCTAGAAAATTAAAACAGAGAGAGATCAAAAGAATGGTGTTGGGTCTTAAGGAATTGGTGATCATTTCCTTCTAGATTAAAAATGCAAATCTGATTTACTACCTAGTGAACGAAATCCAGTAGCATTCGAAAGTCTATTATTTCTTTCAACAAATAGTATTGAAAGCATATTATGTGCCAAGCTTTGTGCTAGATGTTGGTGACTGAGAAGGACAACAAAACATCACAGGGCATCTTGAGCTAAAACAACAGTAACAAACAACAACAACCCCAAAAACAACTTTTTCAAGTTGTTTTCATGGACTAAATTGGAAAGTCTTAGCCACGCCCCAGTACTTGTTTTGCAAAGCCACAGAAAATAATGAGACAAGAAACACTCCAACTATATCTGATTCCATTCCCTGGAAGGAGAAGCTTAAAGAACAGCATGGGGCAGATGTCTTTCCAGGACCCAACACCCTCATGGAAAGAAACTGCTATGCCCTGGAAGCCTTCAGGAGAGGAGCTCTGGAACCTGGCTGCTTCTCTGGGCCCCAGAGGCAGACGTCATCTACGATCTGCGCCTTGTACTCAGATGAGGTTTATGGAGTCTGTTTTTCCTCAGCGGTTCCTAAAATCAGTCCAAGCTATGTCTTCTCATTTGCCTTTAATTCTCTTATCCCAGTCCAAACCTACTGCCCAGTGGTAAACAGGGTGTGGGACACATTTCTGGATTTGATATTTGGCTGGAAGTCACTTTTTCTTTTTAGCACTAACTAGAAATACAAACTTGGAACAACAACAACAAAAAAAAAAAAAAAGCAAAAAGAAACATGAGACAAAGCTTTTTGAGGGCAAACAGATGCAAGGTTGGCCACTGCATCCTCATCACTAGCAAAGTATGGAGCAGGCACTTCACAATTACCGACTGAATAGAATTGACTCAGGGACTACTCCACCCTTGTGTGGTCACTAATCACTCAAGAATATCACGTGAGTATTTGGATGCAAGCAATCCCAGTGACTTTGGCCCAGGAGTTTGTCTTTTCAAAATGTTATTCTGTTAATTTTTCTAAAAATAAAACAAAACGGCACAGCACAGACATTTGAAATCAAAATGTATTTGCTTTCAAGTTTCATTCCAGGTAACAAATATTCAACCAACAAATCGATGCCTTTACATCGCCCCTTTAACAGGCAAACTCTGCCTTTTTCCATAGTTGAATGCGACCCTGAACTGAGTACCAATTGATTCCTCATTGATTCACAGAGAAGGATAAAGCTGTTAAGCCCCCCAAATGTATTAACAATTTTATCCTCATTGCCAATCAAAAAAATTACCCAAATTTCCAGCTTCTCACCACCCTCATGACCAAAGTAAAGGAGTAGAAATTAGCCTTTGGGTAACTCAAACTTAAGAATAAGACACAATAATTGGCAAACCTAATTTTAGGGTTTTTCCATCTCTCTATGTGACATTTCTTCTGAAACATAACCAAAGAATTCAGTAGTGTAGATGATAAGGGCAGGTTTCGCAGCAAGTCAGCTAATGGAAGGACCAAGCAAGATGGTAAGTTGTAAATTTTCAAGCCCAGGTTTGCTGCTGGTAGATAGGAAAACCTTATATTTAAAAAGGAGATGCAAGAGGAGAGGGGAAAGCCTTCCCAGCCCTCCATCTCTTCTGTGTGGAAAGCACCTGCTTGCTCTGAGGTAGGGTAGCCCCGGCAACATGAAACAGAGGTCACTGCACCCCCGAACACGCCACCTAGTGGAGCTTCCAGGAGTTCTTCGCCTAGAGTCTCAGAAACTGAAATGTTCTCAGGCGGTACTTTAACATACGCAGAGAGCTCTTATTTTTTTTTTTTTCATTCTTTTTTTTTTTTATTAAATCATAGCTGTGCACATTAATGCAATCATGGGGCACCATACACTGGTTTTATAGACCGTCTGACACATTTTCATTCATTTCAACACTGGTTAACGTAGCCTTCCTGGCATTTTCTTAGTTATTGTGTTAAGACATTTACATTCTACATTTACTAAGTTTCACATGTACCCTTGTAAGATGCACCGCAGGTGTAATCCCACCAATCACCCTCCCTCCGTCCCCTTCCCTCCTCCCTCCCCTCCCTTTGTGGCTCAAAGGAGTAGGGTGCCAGCCCCATATAGTGGAGGTGGCGGGTTCAAACTCAGCCCCAGCCAAAAACTGAAAAAATGTAGAGAGCTCTTAAAGGCGCAGCAGCTCTGTCCCTGGAAGGAGGCAAGCACCTAGAAAGCATGTTTTTGGTCTGAAATCATGTTGGCCTGACATAGGGTGATTTAACCTGCAATATTATATATGCAACTTTGGAAACATGAGTGGCATTTTAAAGGTTGACTTGGTCAACCTTATCCCTGAGTTTAAAGGAAGGGAAACCTTTTCTTAATAACTTCAGTTTCTCATATCCTCATTATCTTGGTGAAAAAAGAAAAATAAATAAAAAGGAGAGAGAGAGGAAGGGAATGGAAGGGAAGGGAGAGGGAGGAGGAGAGCAGAGGGGAGGGAAGGAGGAGAGGGGAGAGGAGGAGAGGGGAGGGGAGATGCAAGGGCATTTGTTTTAGATTTCCCTTCTCCTTTCTTTCAGAGAAACTGGAAATAGTCAGGCAACATATGATTCACGGACAATACCTCCAACCCATCTAGATTCCACCAGGATGCTGACATTTTACTGGTTAGCTCGTGCAGGGGTGTACTCCAATCTGTGCAAATACATCCTCATTCCATTGTTTTCCCTATTGTTGCTATTCAAAGTGCTATGCTATGGAGAGGACGGCAGAGGAAATCACACAACTTTTTTATGTACATATATATAGACATAAATACATCTGTGGGCAAGGTGATGAATAGCAGTGGAGGGGTGCTGTCTGCACATACAGTGAGAAAATAAATTACACTCATCCCCCTGGTTCTTTAGTGCGCAGCATTCTGCTCTGAGGGCTCCATGCGACCAGCCAAAGCAGCGAGGTGTAAAGGAACAGACTTCCCCGCTGCCTTGTCCCAGCGTTTCCCCGTGGAGGAGAGCCCAGTCCTCACACACCAATGAGGCCTTGGGTCAGGGGCAGGTGTGTCCCAAGGATCCCACGGTGTAAGGCATCCTGACAGAGGCTCTGATGTGATCAATCACTGTTACATCAACCAACTGATGTCATGCGGAGCTCCTGGCAGGAAAGGCCAGCCGTCTGGCTTCTCCCCCTTTATGGTTATGTGCGATCTTCTGTGGAATTTCCACCCCTTTCCCTTGCTGGACACTCCTCAGCTGGTTCTATTTTGACCTTGAGTCCATAAGCAGAATTTATTCTCCCAGGGGAATAGTCATTTCTTTTTAAATCTGCAAGGAAGACAAGTAGGAAGGTTAAGAGTGGATCCCTAAGAACCTACCATTTGTGCAAATGGACTGGACTTTAGGTTTTGCCGAATGTTCTCAGAGGTCTCTTCTTCTTCATGCCAAGCACACTTGCGACTCAAACCATGTCCAAACTAAGCCCCTCCCACCACAATGCCCAAGGAAGACTCTTCCATGCATTTTAGGCACTGTTTACAGGGCAGGGAAGGAAGAGCCATTACTTGATTCAATATTCAATGCCCTATAAGGCACAGCTGGCTAGAGTTAAGCAAGGCCAAACTGGAAACAGGACATTTCCATGGCTGAGAGATAGGCAGGGTGGGGAGGTCAGCTGAAATGGTGGCTCTGGACCTCAGTGGTCAGTTTTCCGCAACAAAAGCTATACCTCAAGTTTACTACTGCCTGAAAAGCTTCATCCAGTTGTCAGATCCTATGCTTCCTAAGGCCTTCTTCCATTTGAAAAAAGAAATCAAAAGAAAATATTAGTAATAGTGGTAACTTTTGGGAGAAAGGTATGGAGGAAAATGGGCTTTAAATGTCTGTACAAAGACACTTCCACCAGAATGTTTATTGCAGCACAATTCATAATAGCCATGACATGGAAACAGCCCAAGTGCCCATCAACCCATGAATGGATTAACAAACTGTGGTATATATACACCATGGAATACTATTCAGCCATTAAAAGGATGGAGACAACACATCTTTTATGTTTACCTGGATGGAGCTGGAACATATTATTCTTAGTAAAGTATCTCAAGAATGGGGAAAAAAGTGTCCAATGTATCAATACTACTATGAAATCAATATATAACCACCTACACATTCATATGAATGGCAAAACATAACTATAGCCCAGAAAGTAGAAGGGAAGAGGAGATGGGAGGCGCCTGTGGCTCAAAGGAGTAGGGCACTGGCCCCATATGCTGGAGGTGGCGGGTTCAAACCCAGCCCCAGCCAAAAACTGCAAAAAAAAAAAAAAAAAAAAAAAAAAGAAGGGAAGAGGAGAGAGAGGGGAGGGAAAGGGGAAGGGGGGAGGAGGGAGGGTATCTGGGGGGACTTCACCTAATGTGCATGATGCAATGGTACGTTTCAAAACTATTAAGAAATGAGTATAATTGTGATGGAAGTGTTACTTATTTCAATGTAATAATTTCACATTGTATATCAAAGCAGTACACTATACCCCATAAATGCATCAATGTACAAAGTTATGATTTAATTAAAATAATAAATGTCTGTACGCTTTTTATGCTATACTGATTACATTTGATAACTTCGTGTTGTATGAAAGGAGAGAAGGTTAGCACTCCCTTGACAAGGATGGAAGAGGCCCTTGGGCCTGACAATACATTTGATAACTTAAGCATGTATTTCTTATATTAATTTTAATGTTAAATGGGGATTACCTAGACATAAGCTAATATATATTTTATATATACACACCTTCTATATATATCTGTGTGTGTTTATATATATTTATGTTTGTTTGTTTGTTTCTGTTTTTTGAGACAGGGTCTTGCTCTGTCTCCCAGGCTAGAGTGCAGAGGCATGATCATAGCTCACAGCAACCTCAAACTCCTGGGTTCAGGCTATCCTCCTGCCTCAGCCTCCCAAGTAGCTGGGACTACAGGTACCCAACCCACATCAATGCCCAGCTAATCTTTCCATTTTCTGTGGAGATGGGATCTTTCTCTTGCTCAGGCTGGTCTCAAACTCCTGAGCACTAGGGATCCTCCAGCCTTGGCCTCCCAGAGTGCCAGGATTACAGGCATGAGATATTATACCCAGCCCACATTATATTTTACTAAGAAGCAACATTTATTGAACATATACATATATCACTTAATTCATTCCTCACACAAGTTTTATGAGACAGATGCTATTATGTCCAGTTTACAGATGAGGAAACTGAAGCCCAGGGTCACATAGCTAGTAAAAAGCCAAACTGGGGCTCAGCGCCTCTAGCTCAGCGGCTAGGGCACTGGCCACATACACTGGCTCTGGCGGGTTCAAACCCAGCCTGAGCCTGCCAAACAACAATGACA
The DNA here is from genome assembly GCF_027406575.1 of Nycticebus coucang. NCBI lineage: Eukaryota > Metazoa > Chordata > Mammalia > Primates > Lorisidae > Nycticebus > Nycticebus coucang. The sequence continues at coordinate 85,945,212 of NC_069781.1, forward strand.
ACTATAACAACAACAACAATAAAAAAATAGCTGGCGTCGTGGCAGATGCCTATAGTCCAGCTACTGGGGAGGCTAAGGCAAGAGGATCCCTTGAGCCCAAGAATTTGAGGTTGCTGTGAGCTATGACACCACAACACTTTACCGAGGACAACACAGTGAGACTATCTCAAAAAAAAAAAAAAAAAAAAAAAAAAACTGGGATGTGAGCTCAGACCAATCTGTCTGGCTCTAGATCCCATGCCCTTTCCACTAAACTGTATCTCTATAAACAAACAAAAAAACGTAAAGCATAATCAAACAAAAAGAAGACTTACCTCTGACCCTGCTTTCCAGATTACCAAATGAGAGTAAATGAGGGTATTGCTTATATCTATTTAAATGTTAGTTGAAAACTAAGGTTTTGAAAGGAAACATGAATTAGGAGTAGCAATGGAAAAATTACTGAATTACTCAAAACCCAGCATATAATATAAATAGACATTATCTCAACCTTAATCATACAGAACAGCTAACTGGGCTCCAGGATTGGAAGCAGTGAGGTATGTCTCAAGTCTCCTAATGTCCTGGCTGGTCAGATGTAGCTCTGCATCTTCAAGGATGGAGGCTGCCCTGTCCAGGGTACAATGAATCAGACCTGGGAAGAGGCCTGAGGATGTGAAGTTAATGATCAGACTCCAACTGCAATCAAGGGATGACTCAGATATCTGTCAGTTCCTATCTCCCACAGGGCCCTCACCTAGAGGCCCCTCAGGCCAGCCCAGCCCAGCCCATTCCTGGGCTCCTTCTGACCAGAGAAGAGGCCAGTGGGCAGCTTAGCTTTGCACTGGTCTCTTTGCCCAAGCCTGGGACATGATCTGTAGAGCAAGTCCCAGCAGTTATGAGATTCATGGCCTTCCCCTCCTTCACTGCTCCCTTTTGATCCCCCCATCTCCCACGGCCACCTGCACCACCTCTAAAGACACGCTATGTTCCCGCAGAGACTGGATGCCTGCTCCAAACCCCAGTTTTTTGCTATGTCTTTCCCACAAGAACTCCCCCATCTCTAACTCCAACAAGACTAGAAATTGTCTTTTTTGGTTATAAATGTACACTTGCTCCATCCCAGCTTACAATGGATGACGCTCTTTTACTGATTTCCAGCTCAGGGTACGATCATTTATTGGAAGGCAGAAAAGGATACTCAATTTAAAATATGTGAAATCCCACTGTCAAGGCAAGTTTGTGGTTAGCTAAGAAAAGTAGAGAGCGAGCTGAGGCAGACGCAAAGCCTCCCTTCCGAGACAAAAGAAAAGAACGTAACAGAGCTGGGACTGCCAATTTGGAGGGCATGGGCTTCCAGCTCTATATTAAGAATATTTTCCTAGGAAAATATCAGGAAAGTTTACTATATTATTGAACCAGATTTTTCTTTTTCAAAATTGCAATATGTGTTTCAGTGTACACTATCTGAAAGAAGGGCACACTCCTAACGTTTGTGACTTTGACTCAATCTGTACAAAAACAAAGTATATCAACAGAACAGCTGCATCCCTTAACATTCTGAAATAAAAAAATAAATACAATTTTTTTAAAGAGAATTTTTTTTAAAACTGCAAGATATGTTTAAAGCGGCAGGTTTTTACAGTGAAAAGCACTATTTTATTTCCCTCTATTCGGCACCCTCCCGAGTGTCCAATGGGTAGATTAGAATAGGAGTGCTGTGGGTACCAGGATGGAGCCCCTGGCAGGATCCAAAGCAGAGGGGCAGAGACCTGCCTCACTCAGATTTCACCCCATTTAAGTCAGTGGAACTTTTTGCTGGGAGTGACAATGACAAGTATTAGGACCCAGGTTGTTTTATCACATTTTGGCAGAACCTAAAGTAAATCCCTGTCCTTTTAATCCCTTGAGAGACTTGAAAACTTTGCAGTCAGAAAGTCAGGCTCTGAGAATGACTGAGAATGAGATAAAAATGTGATTAAGATTTTCTACTTTATCCCAGGTTACAATGGATGTTGTTCTATGAGAGATTTACTTGGAGAAAAATAGAATTGTTGGCGGCATACCCGGGAGTTTGAGCTTCCGGCAGCAGGAGTTGCAACGATGTTTTGCAATGAAGTTTCTAATTGCATCTTCCCCCAAATTGGCTGGTCCAAACACCATTCCTCTTGATCTAGAGGAAATATCAGAATATCAATTAGATCACAACTTAAGAAAAAGGAGCTCAACCAGGATTCTCTGAGATACCGAACAGTATCCCTTAGTAACCCAGCAAACTTGAAGGAGTCAACAAAGAACAGAGCACTTTGGGGAAGCAACGACGTTAGGTTTGCAAATTTAAAATTCAAATGCACTTAAATCTTTGTACCCAACTCCAAGACCTACTGTGAAACGCATTTCAACACTAATCTGATAGAAGAGTGAATTTTCTATGTACCACATTAAAACAAAATACAGCGAGACCCTTTCTAATGCATATGGGGTGAGAGAATAACATTCATCAGCAAATGTTCTCCCAGAATATCCCAAAGGTAAGGTACAAAGTAAGAGAAATTGACTATTGGAACACACCTTCTGAAAAGATGCATAAACATTGTTTGCAACCCAAATACTTTTCTTAAAATAACCACAGTCAAAAACAAATAACCAGACTAAACCCCAGATCCAGTAGCCATGGCTCTTTCCAAGGCCCCTTTCTACCTGCAAACTGCTATCCAGGCCAATTCCTAGAAAGACAGGACCGTTAGACAACGGGATAAGTAATATGCTTGATGTAGGTGACAAAATTACAAATAGCATTAGCATATATGGGGCAGATTTTGAATACTCTAGAATTATCATAGGTCCCTAGCAGATTCTCTAAGATCAGTGTTCATCTGTTATCATATCACAAACAACCATTATCCTTCAGATTTTGACACTCTGCACACTACAGAGCAGAGCACACCAGAGACACTTCCCAAGAAACTTTATGAAAGCTAATATTTTATTTTAATGACATGCAGAGTGGAAACAGTACATTTTAAAATCTGAACTCAATTACTGCTCTTAAATACCACGTCACAAGAAAAAAGAAAAGCAAACTATCGCAAAAGGAAATAATAAACTTCGCTTCTAAGGAATGCGGTTTCTCAAAAGGGATGTGGTGTAAAAATGGACTTTTTTCCATCCGAGGATTGAAACATTTATCTCAATTTCCACTTCCTTTTGGCAGAATAACAGTAGCTGCTCTGAAGATGTGCCAAGCTCCGAATGAGGGCTGATGTCAGTTTGATCTCAGATTGCCTCTCTGCTCTGAAGCGAGGAGGTGGAGGAAATCTCTTGGGAAGACGAAGTGAACAGACACCCAGGATTAACTTTCCCGGTCACTCAATCGCTCTTACAAAGTACAGTTCTGGTGGTATTTACCCGGCTGCATAAGCTGCATCCTGTTAACTATTCCTCTCTCTCAGTCCATCTGGTAAGGAACCACTTCAATAAGGTGAAATTGAAGGTGACAGAAAAGTAGACTCCCTTGGTATTTAGGCCAGAAATTCTACGATGCTGGTAAAGTGAAAATGGAGGCATTATTTTAGTCATTTAAATCGAAGACGTCCTTTCTATAGTCTCTCCAGCGTGACCCTCTTGGAGTATTTCCCCCATTTGCATTCTATCCCTGCCATTTCTTCCCTCCCAACTTAGAGATGGAGCATTGATTCTCAGATAAAAACATTTAAGTCTTGTCCCTCTGTGAGCTTTGTCAAAATTAAGACAAGTGAATCAAAATTACCACCGAATGTATGTATCAGGGTTCTGATTACTCCCTGTACAGGGGAGACTGAAGGAGGGTTGTAGGGATGTTCATTTGCATTAACACCCTATGGCACACAGCATGCCTGCAGCCTTGCAGGCTCAGACAACCAAGTTTAAAAAAAAAAAAAAAAAAAAAAAACAAGTAGCTGTTTTCCAGATTTTTCACAACACAGGAAAAGCAGGTGGTAGCTTGGTTCCACATGCAGAGAAACGCTAATTAGTGCCATCTATACATAGATTTACTAAAGAACATATCATCATCATCTCGTCCTTGTCAAATGCCCAAACCATCAAGGCAGTAAACTAAAAAGATAGAATCCCAACCTACCAATAACCACGGCAGAAGTCTGGGGAGAGTTAAGTGACAGTAAACATTAGAAACAATATTAGAATTTACACCACAAAAACATCTTTTTTGATAGAGGATCATTCCCTTTCATTGGCCCCCCTATCCTCAAAAGCAAGTTAGCATCTTCTCTGAGCTTCAGTTTTCTCCTCTGTGAACCAGGATTGAAAATGCTCACTTACATCATTGCCAAGGCTAGAATAAACAATGTGGAAACACTTGCTTAAATCTTTCTCAAACTTTAATTTCTATCAAATGACCTGAGGATCTTGTGAAAATTCAGACTGGGGTTCAGTAGGTCTGGGGAGGGTCCTGAGAGTCTGACAATGTCCCAGATGATGCTGATGTTGTTGCTCTTCACTCCCTGCTTTTTGTTGCAAGGGCTTCAACACAGACGCCATTCAAAAATGGGAGCCTCATCAAACTAATTAGACATAATTCTCCACCATCATGAGAAAATAACATTCCTTATTATCTTGACCATGAAGACCAGCTGCACCCAAACCTGGGTAACCCCACAAAACCAGGCTGGCCACAATGGTGTCCTCCTATCCTATCATCATCCTCAAGTCATAAAACGTTAAGTTGCCATAAAACAGAGGTTCTTAACCCTGGTTACCCACAAAATCACCTGGGGAACTTTTTTAAAATACAGGCATCAGGGCCTTACCTTAAGAGATTCTACTTTGATGCCAATCCTGGCATCAAATTTTTTTTTTTAAGTTCCCCAGGTAACCTTAATAGAGAATGAGGCCCACTAGCCTATAGAATGCAATTAAATACTCAAGTGTCAAGTGGGATAATAGAATTTTAAAATTCGAAAAGATGGAATATTCAGGTCATATTAAATGACATATGCCAATGTCAAAATTTAATAAATGATAGACAGTATACATAAGTCAGTTCATTATATATGCAAAAAAATTTTTACTACAAAATGATAAAGAAAGTATTTGCAGTACAAAGTTCCTGTTACTAACTCTTGGGCACAGAGGGCTACTGAAGAAATAATATTTTTAGATAAATACATCTTAGCTCTACTAAAGTGAAAATAATGTCTTTATGTATACCCTAAAGGTTACAACATGGACTCCAAACTCAAATAAATATCCTGGAAATTAGATGCTTGAGAGCAATCTGGATCACTTTTACCTTGCCTAGTTCACCTAGTCCTGTAAAATATGTAATATTCTTTTAGTAGATGGACCTCTTTGCATAGAACTCTACATATTTAAAGAGCTGGGTGATATAACTCACACCTATAATCCCAGCATTTTGGGAGGCCAAGGTGGGAGGATCACTTGAGGCCAGAAGTTCAAGACCTACCTGAGCAACACAGCAAAATACTCATTTCTACAAAAAAAAATTTAAAAATTAGCTGGCCATGATGGCATATGACTATAGTAACTCAAGAGGCTGAGGCAAGAGGATTGCTTAAGTCTGGGAGTTGGAGGTTGCAGTGAGCTGTGATCACATCACTGCACTCCAGCCTGGTGACAGAGCGAGACCCTGTCAAAAGAAAAAAAGAAAGAAGGAAAAGAGAGAAAGGGAAGGAATGAGGGAGAGAGGAAGGAAAGGAAGGAAGAAAGGAAGGGAGAGAGGGAAGAATGAGGGAAGGAAGGAGATAAGAAAAGACAAGAAAAGAAAAGACTCTACATATTTTTAGATTAAATCATTTAGTAAAAGAACAAAACATCAATGCAGTGAATATAATATGAGTTCTGGGGGGAAGGAAACTAAAAATTTCAGGTCGTATTGTATTGGGAGTACCCACTTATATAGTTTATATATATTCTCTACCACCCAGGAATCAAGTGTAGACACTTATGGCAACTAAAAAGTAAAAATGCTGTGTGTTAGTAGTTCTCAAAGAGTGGTCTTCGAACCAGCAGCATCGGAATCACCTGGGAACTTGTTAGAAAGGCAGATTATTTGGCTCCACCCCAAACCTGCTGAATCAGAAACTCTGGGGATAGGACAATGCAATCTGTGTTTTAACAAGCTCTCCTGGTTATCAGCTCACATCTGAGAACCACACCTGTCTGCCATATTGATCAGTGCTTAATCAGCAACATCACTTCTTCCTGCTCCACCTTTAACAGAAAATCGCAACCTCAGATTCTACACTGCAGAGTCTTTTCCAAAACTTGCTAATGGAATAACATGCCCATGGGAATTCAAAAAACAGGTGGACGACTCATCACTTTATATAATTTAAACTTCACCTACAAATTAATTCAAGTAATCGGATAATTCATACATATTTAAACCCATTGTTTTGGTGTTGCATAGATTGGCTGTTGATGAAAAGCACACAAATGCCTTAGTTTCATTTTATAAGCTTGTGATGGAAGATACTGCCCATGATAAGATGCAGTGACTCCAAAAAAAGAAGCTGTGCCCTTCCTGTGATATTCTTTTCACGTCAAAGCCTGTAGCAGTGGTTCTCAACCTGTGGGTGGTTCTCAACCTGTGGGTGGCAACCCCTTTGGGGGTCTCCTGCACATCAGATATTTACATTACAATTCATAACAGTAGCAAAATTACAGTTATGAAGTAGCAATGAAAATAATTTTATGGTTGGGGGGTCACCACAACATGAGGAATTGGTATTAAAGGGTCGCGGCATTAGGAAGGTTGAGAACCACTGCTGCAGAGGCGAAATTTACCCTTATTTTTCTTATGTTTAGACCCCTAGAACACTCAGAGTCAAATTTACAGCCCAATTCTAACTACTACATTGGTCTTTATAATTTCCATTTATATATATTAACTTATCTCCAGATTTAATCTTATTTTATATCTACATTTTCTTTTTATCTCCATTCCCTAATCTATGCTTTTTAGAAAATCTTATTATATTGGGTCTACTTACATAAACTGCCTCAAAATCTTTCTAGGATCTAGGCAAGAAACATATATGTTTATAAATTCTTTTAAAAACCATTTGCAATGTGTTAAATGCAATTTTCTAAATGATAACACATAAATTAACTTACTGTTTGTCTTCAGGTTTTATAACAGATGGATCTGTCAAATTTTCTCCAACGCCTCAAAAGAAGAAACAAAATTCATTTAGCAAATGGAGATTACATTTTCCTAGAAATTCAAGAAGATAATAATTAAATCCTAATTTCTTATTTTAAAACTCACAGTCACTCCATAGTAAATTAAATGTACCATAAAAAATGTCCAGGAGTGTTTGAAAGTTTAAGTTAATGCACCATCTCCCTCAACGCCCTCTGTTGTAACAAACTTCTAGGCCACAAATGAATGTCTCATAATGTGTTTATCATTACTGATAGTGGCATTTGTCATTCATTTATTACTTATATATACTAGGCAATCTTAAATTTATTTTTCTTCTTAGCAATCACCAACGAACAGCATCATCCTCGTATCCTTATTTTTATATTTTATCCTTATTTATATCAATAAGTACATTGACCTTCTGAGAGATTATGTCATTTGTCAGAGGCTACACAATCCAGACATGGTCATGACAAGATTGAAGCTGAGCCAAAGCTTGTGCTCCTCCCACTGGTCTATGGTCTTTTTTAGGTAGACTCTATCAGTACTCAGCAAGCTGTATAGTGCTGTATAGTTTTGCATGTACAACTTCTGCTCCATCAAAGAGACACATCAAATGCTATATATCTAGTATTTATAAACAGTTGAATAAAAAAGTGACACGAAATTCTTGATCTGGTTATAGCCGTGTGTTCAGCTGTGGAAATTTTTTGAAAGGTAGACTTAAGCTACCTGCCGTTTTCTGAACATATGTTTGTCTTCAGTAAAATTTACCTTTTAACAGATGACACCAAAGCCTGAAAGGATAATACAGGTGCAATTTAAAGCTAAGATTTATCAAAACAGAGATCAAAGCGGATCTCTTATAAAATGCAAATGGTGAGCAGGTTGATTTCCAATGGTGAAGACACTTCCGGTCAGCCAGTTTGACAGGTAAGTGTACCACTTATGCACAATCCAAATTGTGTGATTTCTGAGATTATTCTCCAATCAGCACCGGTTCTCTTTGCTTGAAAGAGACCAGAATTGTGGAAAGATTATTGAAGAATGATATGAAATTTATAACATTATTATGTATTTCTACTTATTGAAAAAACTGATGTATTCTAAGGTTTTGTTTTTTGTTTTTTTTTGAGACAGAGCCTTAAGCTGTCACCCTGGGTAGAGTGCTGTGTCACAGCTCACAGCAACCTCTAATTCCTCATCTTAAGCAATTCTCTTTCCTCAGCCTCCCAAGTAGCTGGGACTACAGGTGCCTGCAACAATGCCCGGCTATTTTTTGGTTGTAGTTGTCATTGTTGTTTGGCAGGCCCCGGCTGGATTTGAACCCACCACCTCTAGTGTATGTGGCTGGCGCCTTAGCCACTTGAGCTACAGGCACCAAGCCAGTATTCTAAGATGTTTTAAGAAGATTTTTGCTGTGTTCTGTATGTTTTATAATATCCTAAACCTTCACAAGAAAATGTCATCCTTATAGACTTTTATCCTAAGAAATTTTCTTAAGAAAATAACTTAGAGTAACCTAGATCTTGGACAAGGAGCTTTCAACATTCTTTGTGTTATGACCTTGTTTGTCAGTTCAGTAAAGTCTGGGCTCTAAGGAGCCCATTCTTAGAATGATGTTTGAAAATGCATAATTTAACTACATAGGATTATAAAGGAAACAAATGATACTAAAATTCTGTTACCAAAATATGTAAATGCTTATTGCAATAGACAGGCTTCTTCATGAATACATTCAACAACAGGATCTAGCATAAGTCTATTAACTCTAATAATGTCCCAAAAGTGGCAATATAAACAGTATTTTATCTACCAGCATTGTCATATGCTATGTTAATATCTATAATTTTTATTGCAAATGGTCACAGGTACTGCTAATACCACTGTGGCTTGTGGCCCACATCACAACTTGAAGAAATGATGAATTTCAGTTACAGGTTAATGAAAATAAGGTGTGATGCGTTTTCTCATCAAAGTTTACAGACCCTACAAATCCCATCAAGAGACCCTTTCAGGGATCCTGACTTAGAACCTCTTTGTGCACTGATTTTGAACAGGGATGAAGAAGTAAGGGTAAGTGTGCAAAATGTGCCTTGCTCTGCCTTATTCTGTTGTTTTTTTTTTTTTTGCAGGTTTTTTTTTGGCTGGGGCTGGGTTTGAACCCGCCACCTCTGGTATATGGGGCCGGCACCCTACACCTTTGAGTCACAGGTGCCTTTTTAAACAAAAAGTCATAGGAAGAAGTTGGGCGCTTTGTATTTTTATTACATATATAAGGAATAGCATAGCGAGACCCTGCTTTCCTAACCATGGAGTAAATAAGCAGAACAACAGACAGAAAGACAACCCTAATGCCATCTATAGAGAGCTAACGGCTAGAAATTCTTTACCTGATTAACTGCAGACTTAACTTTAAGCCTGACGTTTACAGCAATGATGAAAACCTTAAGATGACATCTAAAGAGACTGTACATTTAAGCTAGGAATATGCACTGTACCTAAAGATGTAATATCAATTAGGAAAAAGGAAGTTTTGTAGGAAAAAAGAATGGGGCTATCAAAATTGCATCAGCTTTGTTTATATTAAATGTCGTTTGTTAGTCAGAAGTCCAAGGATCTGGATTCCACTCACAGCTCCATCCCTTCCTGGGTGTGTAACCTGCATATCTTCCGTAATCTCTCTGACTCTCGATTTTGTCATCGACAAGTGTGAATAATTATAGGCCTTATTTTACAGAGTTACTGAGAGGATTAAATGAATTATTGCACACAAACTGCTGGCAAAGTATCTGATCCATACCAAGCAAAAAAATGTTAACTATTATTTTTATCATTTTTTCCTATCAAAGATCTCTTGTGAAGTGAAATTTTACTTTTTTACCACTGGTAAAATCATGTTTCTAATATCTCAGTACTGTGTTCTCTAACAAAAACAGCCCCTTACTGCACCGATAGTTCCAACAGCATTCACATACTCACTCCACCCACCACCACCTGTCTCTCCCAGGTACACAGAATCAAATTGACACACTTTAACATTCAAGCTCCTCCTATTCACATATTCTACCTAATATTTGGAAAACAGGGAAAAGACATTTTAACATCTACAATTCCCAGTGTTACCTCTTTTCCCGCCTTAACAGAATAAATGCCCCTGTCCAGATAATATGCAGCATGCCCTCATATGAAACTCAACAGATTTACACTGTAATCCCAAGCATCTTTGGGTACATCAACATCTGTGGGAAGAAGCTACCTTCTTTGTAGCAGCAGAATTCATAATCTTGATGCTAATGCTGAATCATTCTGGAAACTATTTTGTTGAATAAAGAATTAATATCTCCAAAAGTCCTTTGAAAAATAATGAGCTAAAAAAATTGCTATGAACCACTATAATTTGGAGTACAATTATTTTTATTAAATAATTTCCGTTGCTGGGAATTAAATGTTGGATTTTAAATGTAATGATGATGATCCAGGGGCCCTCGCGCATAGAATTTTTAAGTAGAAAGAGACCAGAAAACTTCAGTGTAATTACAAGTGATTGCAAATTGGTCATGCCTCTCAGAGTACCGCTTCCCAGCCTGGTGTGGGGGCTTCTGGGGTAATGACTGTCACTCCCTTGGAAGAAAGCAGAGAGGAGAAGAAAAGAAAAAAGTGGAAGAATGGAGTTACTTCTCGGGCCTTCTCTCCCTGAGAGCAGCAGGGAGCCATCGCACTCTGATCAGGCCCTCATTTCACAGAGGCTAAAGCCGGAGTCGCCCTGCAGTACCACTAGATCACACAGCTGAGGGTGGACTCCCCACAACCGAGTATTAACCTCCATTTTAAAGAGGCACACAAAGATTAATACTAACAGAAACAATAACTAACCCTGATGGATGGCTACATGTAAGGAACTTGTCTCATTTCAGCCCCTTAACAACTCTATGGCTTAAGTGCATTACCCTGTTTTCCCCATTTTCAAACAAGGGAAGAGGAACTCAAGGTGCTCTCTCCAAGGATCATGCTCCCAATTCCTGGTGGAGCTGGAGTCAGAGCCCCCAGCACTGCAACTGCAAAGCCTCCTAACCACTGCTCCTGAGCCTCTCAGCCTCCTCCACTTCCACCAACCAGGCAATGCACATCACCTCTCCAAAGACTAGAGATATAAATAAATTAAATGCAATACAAAACTGAACCAAAAACCACTAAGAGACTTTTAAAAATACATAGTACATCATATTTTCCCTATTTTTTTCTTTCCCACCTGGTTTGGATTAAATATAATAACACACATAAGCCTTTAGTCAAGTGGCTGGCACAGAGTAAGTACTTAGTAAATGTTACCTAATAATAGTAGAACTGGTTACAATTGCTATTATAGAATTCACATTCTTCCACAAATTTAGGCCTGCCCAATTGGTCAAAACTCTCTGATAAGTATCTTAAATTTCATTACGCACATTCTATGATGTCCATCCACTCTTCCCTTCTTTGAAGGTCAATGTTTTGACATAGTTTATTTGGAGTGGCCTATTTCTGCAATTCACATAATTGCCCAGTAAAAGAATAAAGTTAATTCCTTTTTCCCCCCAAGACTATCAATGCAGCATTTGTTCTGTTTAATGTCACTTTGGATTACTAAGAGACATAAAAATCCCCAAACATAAACACCATCAAACAAAAACCTATTCAAGTGGAATACAAAACACACTGAAGAGTCATCATTAATTCCTTAAAGTTTTTCTTTGGTTGTTTTTTTTTTCCCCCTCTGTCTGTTTTTCCTTTCTAAACAACTCCACCCAAAGCTCAAAGCACAAACAGTAAAGTACAGATGAAAACAATCAATCTTTCCCCCAACATGAGCTACAAAAGCAGATGCCTTGGGCATCGATGCTCTGGGTTTATACGATCAAGTACTTGCTGGTTTAAAAGCTGAATCATCTTAGTCATTTTAACTTTGTTTATATGGCTTCCGAAAATATTGTGTTTAAGGGTTAGAAATAAAATTCAACGCTGTGAACAGCAGAAATCTCAAAGGACAGAAATACTTATACGTAATTTAGAAAGTGTGTATATGTCCTTGAGCACGCGACTTAAATTTTGATCAAAACGACTTTTCAGTCTTACTGGATATTGCTCATGATGCCCCAGGATTGTCTGTTTATCTGGACTTTCCCCAGCCTCCAAACCTGAATCCCAGAACTAGAGAGCCAAAAAAGTCAGAGGACAAAATAAAAAAGGCCCAAGTTGCTTAAATGAACCATAAGATGGTTGTATCCTCTAGGTATGAAACTCTTAAGGAAATAAAAAGATAGTACAGTGAAAAGAAAAGAGCATGGATGGTCAAACCTGCTTAAGTCTGCATCCCAGGTCCCTTTCAAGCAGCTGTGCAACCTTGAGCTAGTTATTTAAACTATGTGGGCCCAGATTTCCCATAATATCTACTCAAGGTGCTGCTGGGATTAAATAAGATAACTTCTGTGAAAGTTCCTGCACTAAATTCTTACTTAAAAGGAAAGCCTCAGTCAGTGAGCCCAAGGACTAAACTTTGGCCTTAATACATTCTGTCCCTGCAAGGAAAGCCTGCTGGAGTTACTCTGTTTTGTGCTGTAGGATTATAAGTCACATGTGAGGTGTTGATAGTAGAGAGGTGTGCTGATCAAAAGCTTCCCTTAAATAAGAGTGCACTGTGTTGCCTCTCTCAGACTTAGTGTGTACATTCATGAACTGTTATGTCAAGGGATGCAGCAAAGAGAACAAGCTAAATTATAAATTGCTAAAGCAACTTTAAAGTTTAAAATCATGAAAAAGGGCGGTGCCTGTGGCTCAAAGGAGTAGGGTGCCGACCCCATATACCGGAGGCAGCGGGTTCAAACCCAGCCCCGGCCAAAAAAAAAAAAAAAAAAACTGTAAAATCATGAAAGATGCCCAGAATTTAAACTTTCCTATATGTATTAAATGCATACCTCAGCTTTATTATGAATATAAAACTAAGGTAAAACCATAAAACTGAAATATATGGTACAAAAAATATTCTCCCATTTAGTTCAAAATTTCAGATGTCTTTAAATTTTAAACAGATAATCACCTGCTTATGATTTCCTCTCTATCTCAGTGAAAAACAACATAGTAGGTACCCTGGTCATCACTGTACAATGAATCTGAAATAAATGTTCCCACATCCCTTCAAAACTAGATAGAGCAACTCCATATGGTGCCCATCCTGGTTCTTACAAGATCTCCTTACACTTGGCCGCATGCTTGTTATAACAAGTCCTACATCATCAATCACCTTGCAAATCTAACACCAAAAGCTCTCCACGAGTATACTCATAGGTCCAGTGAGAGAAAGCCAACATCAGCTCCTCCAGAGTGCTGCGGGGGGTGATTTCATCACCGTTGTTGTTGTTGTACTTCCGGAACTCCCCTGTCATATACTTCTCAATAGTCAACCATTGATTGGCTGAATGGCAGTAGATTAAGAAAACTTCTAAGAACCTGCCAGACAAAAAAAGAGGCCACTGATCCCACAAAAGGCAGTAAAAGGGGATTTATCTTTCTGAACAGTCAGTAGCAGGAAAGATTACCTAAAGCTAGTTTGATGCAGGCTGAATACCCTTGCCTTTTTATGGAAAGATCAGATGCATGGATTAAGAGTTTTTCCCCACATTTATCCACCTCACTTCTCTTCGAGGAAAATTTCCAACTCTTTTATGAGTACAGGACCCAACGTTTCTTACTATGGCTTTAGAAAGTTCCTTGTAAATGAAACAACATGGCTTTACTATAAGTCCTCAGCACCAAATTATGATTTGTCTCAATAAGTGAATGCAAGTAAGGGTATGGAGACACTCAAGGGAAAGTAATAAGAGTTCATTCTTACGAAGTTCCTAATTTCTACAAGATACTGGGGGAAGAAACTATATTTAAAAAAGGAACATTTTTCTGCCATGCTACTCCTGGACATTAGAAACTACTTCAGGATTTATTTCACATGATTTAAATGGTAGCTATGGCCTCTGCTTGAATTCTTTTACCAAGTTCAGTGATTTAAACTAAGGTATCCCAAGAATATTTAATTCTCCTTTTACCAGTCTCCAAAATTATAAAAGAAAAACCCCAGAAATAATTTCAGAGGGAACTTCCCCATGGGTCTGATTTCTTACAACTAACGGGTGGAAAAGAGATTCCCTACTCAAATGAAGGGGCAAGACGCCAGGATCTCCTTACCTTGGTGTGTAGGGAATGGTTTGTGGTTTCACATGGTTGAAGGTGTAGATAAGTTTCTGAGCAGCTCTTTGTTGTTGAATTTCCTAAAAATAGGGAACATTAATAAAAATATTGCCCTGAGGCAAGAGAATCACCTAAGCCCAAGAGCTGGAGGTTGCTGTGAACTGGATGCCATGGCACTCTACCAAGGGCGACAAAGTGACACTCTGTCTCTAAAAAAATAAATAAATAAAACAAAACAAAAAATATATATATATATACTATCTCATGCCTATGATTATGAAAGTACTCGAGGCTGCCCAAATGCAATTTTTAGCCTTGCTCAACTCCCACCACTCCCCACCCCAAAAGTAAAAGCCCTACAAAGTGAAAAAAACAAAACATACTATCTCTATGAAATAATGGGCTCCCCTTTGAGCTGGAGATAGTGGCCTTAGATAATGATGTAGCCAGATCTCCTTTCTTTGACCTTCCCACTGGACTTTGAGGCTCTGAGTATCGGACTTACCCTGAGGCAAAGATGAAGTACAGTACTCTCCTGGAAGATTTCATGCCATGTCTTCACAACCTCAGGGAGAAAGGACTTCACAATGAACACCTGGCCTGGCTTGAGAAAGTCACCCTCAGACCAGGTACTGATGACTCTCATAGCTTTACGGAGCCCCCCATCCATCTCCTCTTGAGACAACACCTGGATCATTGCAGCTCTCCCACGCTGGGACCAAGAGGACATGCTTTTATCAAGATTCAAAGGGGAACTCTCCTCCAGCCTGTAGAGAGTTATTTCTTCTCCTCCTACAAAGAGAAATGAAGGCGAAGGGTTCAATGGGATCATCATGTCTATAACCCAAATGACATCCCAAATACTAGTGGCATAATCCGTTCAGTTGCCCAAATAATCAGAGGAGGATGGAACTAGCAGGGACTAGAGCAGAATAAGGACAAGGATCTGACCAAGTTTCCATGTTATTTATTATCTAGTAAATGCAAGGAAGTGGAAAAGGTCAATTGCCAGAGGATACACAAGAATTAAGTTGTTCTTACTGTAGCCAGGTGTGTGCAACCTTTTTTCTTGCCTGCTGTTCATTGGAAGAATAAGAGTTATCCTGGGGCTCAGCGCGTAGTACAGTGGTTACGGCGCCAGCCACAGACACCGAGTCGGTGGGTTCAAACCTGGTCAGGGCCAGCTAAACAACAATGACAACCTCAACAAAAAAAAGCCAGGCATTGTGGCAAGTGCCTGTAGTCTCAGCTACTTGGGAGGCTGAGGCAAGAGAATCGCTTAAGCCCAAGAGTTTGAGGTTGTTGTGAGCTGTGACACCACGGCACTCTACCAAGGGTGACATAGTGAAACTGTGTCTCAGAAAAAAAAAAAAAAGAGTTATCTTGGGCCACAGTAAATACACAAACACTGACAAAAGCTGATTAGTAAAAAACAGCCCACGCATACTTTTCATAGTATCTGACACAACATACAAAGAAAAAAGTTCTCAAAAAATCAGTTTGTGGCCTATAGGTCTCAGGCTGGACACTCCTGCAACTATAACTAGACAAAAACAAAATCAAAGTGGTAAGGATATGCATCTTTTGTTAAAAACAAATACTCCGAGAGAGACAGTTTAACCTCGCGTTGTTGGTCATTATTATTACCCATAAGGAGCCTTATTAGGCATTTTTTTCTAATTGCTCTTCCTCCAACATATTAACACAGGTTGGGTACACCTTATCCAAAATGCTTGGGGCCAGAAGTGCTTCAAATTTCAGATTTTTTTCAGATTTCTGGAATATTTACATATACTTAATAAGATGTCTTGGAGATGTGACCCATCTAAACGCACAATTATTTATATTTCATATATCTTAGACACATAGCCTAGGGGTAATATTATACAATATTTTAAATAACTTTGTTCATGAATCAAAGTTGTTTTGTTTTGTCTTGTTTTTTTTTGAAACAGAGTCTCACTATGTTGCCCTTGGTAGAGTGCTGTGACGTCACAGCTCACAGCAACCTTGAACCCTTGGGCTTAAGCGATTCTCTTATCTCAGCCTTCCAAGCAGCTGGGACTACAGGTGCCTGCCACAACACCCGGCTGTTTTTTGGTTATAATTGTCATTGTTGTTTGGCAGGCCTGGGCTGGATTTGAACCCGCCAGCTCCGGTGTACGTGGCTGGTGCCCTAGCCGCTGATTACAGGCACTGAACCCATGAATCAAAGTTTTGACCATATCTTAACTGTGTTTCGACTGAAACCTGTCACACGAGGTCAAAAATGTAATTTTCAACTTGTGGCAACATGTTAGTGCTCAAAATGTCTCAGATGTTGGAGAATTTGAGAGATTTAATGTTTGGATTAGGAAGGCTTATCCTTGTATTTCTCCTTAAGTACTATATGTGACCTGTAATCTATTCCTAAAAAAGAAAACAAAAGGGGCTATTTTGTTCCCATGGGGTTGATACCATTCCACTGAGAATGCATGTTTTAACCCAGCTGGAATCGATACCAAGCTCACCCTCCAGAGACCCTCCCTCTTCCCTTTACACCTGGGGGTAAGGTACATAAAGCCTCAATTTTCTTCTCAGAAAAATGGGGATGAAAATAATGTCCACTTCATCGGGTTGTTATAAAGATTAAATAGTTTAACATGGCTAAAGTAAAATAGAATCTCAGATGCAAACTCAAACCCATTTAAAGACACAAAATGCCTATTTAACTGATTGATATGTAACTTTTTAGACACAAAATGCCTATGTAACTGATTGATATTAACTTCTACTTTTAGCTGTTGAACAGAGAGCCACTCTTACTGAGCCTAGGTGCTACCAATACAAGGTTAAATACTTTTAACACAGGTAACATGATCTATCAAGGCTCGGTTTCATTTCCTTCTTATACCTTTGCTTCAGATGAGTTTTTTGGGTGAATACTGTGCTGGTTTACCAAGAAAAAAAACCTATTCCCCCATTCTTCACCTAATTCCTTATCAATAAACACATCTAGGTAATGCTTAGTAACATATTTTCAAATATTTATTCTTGGTGCCCAGATAAATAAATGCCACTTCAGATCTCTGTGTATTCTAAACCCCTAGAGCAGTGGTTCTCAACCTTCCTAATGCCGCAGCCCTTTAACACAGTTCCTGTGGGGCACGACCCACAGATTGAGAACCGCTGCCCTCGAGGATTGGAGCAGAGCTATTGATTTACAAAGCCGGCCATGAAGCCAAGTGGAAGGAAAAGGCATTAACCGTCAGATACCAACCGGGGTCTGTCCCCTATGTGAACAGTGTGAGGAGGACCAAGATCAAGGACGTGTGGGGACTCTTGTTTTATTCAGTTGTCTGATGCCTTATCCTGCCAAAGAAACGCTGGTAACCCTGGCTAATGTGAGCTTGTTTCTCTTTACCCCTACAGCCTTTAAAAATGACATTTGTAGTCTGAGATAAGAGCAATTAGTGTAGATGAAACAAAACAAACAAACAAAAAACAACATACAAAGCGTTTCTCTTCAGATGCCCGTTGGCTTTCACCGTATTGACATTTATCGCTTTTTCTGTGCTTACTGGGCATGGTTGGTTGGTTCTTTTCTTTCCTGCTTACTTCCAGCCTTGAGTCAGTGAATGACAGGTGCACATCACTGCTTTCTTCCCAACTGCTGCTCATCAGAGGTCCCACCCCCACGGTGTTAGATTTTGACCCTAAAGGCTGGCTGTGGCAGTTAACGAGAGCATTCATTATACGAAATGAATATCACTAAACTACAACCATCAGCAAAACAAAATTTTCCACTCTTATAAAATGATGCAACTTGTTTCTCCTTTGATTTACTCAAATGCATCTGCCCCGACATAGCCTCAAGAAGGCAGAAATGCTACTCACCAAACAGTTGGATTGGTGTAAAGGGTATGGTCTGAGAAAGCCTCATTAAATTATTTCTTTCAATGGCTGCAAACAAAAACAGATTTCCTATTTCAAGTATGCATCAGTGGCTTGGATTTACACAAAGACTCTCCACATCGATATATTCAGATAAGGTTAAAATATTTAATTTCCAAGACCCCTTATTTTTGCCATTATCAAAAATATTAACTAGAATACCGTTTTTTAAATAAACTATACCATAAACAGGGAGGCTATCCCAATCTTAGAAACATTTTAGATGAGATTATATCACACGGTCTGAGGTACAACTATCACCTCCCCTCTCCGGAATACCAAATCATAAACTAATTCGTACATAAGTTGGGACTTTCTTTTAAATGGCATTTTAATCTCTGGTCTTCATTCTCTGGTTTTCCTTTTTCCAAAGCAAATCCGATGCACAGTGGACTATGGAGACACCTACTGTTCACTTTGCACAGTTCACCTTCTTTTCCCACAGCACCCTGAAGACCAATGTTATTCATAGAGCAAGTGATTTGCATTTTCCAGTGATGAGCCACATCCTAACCAATCCAAGTCAATAAAAGGTGCAGTATTCCTCACCCCAGAGACTTACTTAAGTTGACAATCAGAGTTAAAATAAGAGATGAATGTTGAGCTGAAAAACTGAGTTGTAAGAGTGTGGAACGAGGAGTCTGGGCTCCTCTGAGACACTATTCACTATAGAGAATCCAGGATAAGGCCATCTACGACTGGCCCTCCACAAAATAACCTGATGTGATTACAACAGTAATTATATGCCAACAACCTCTTACACATGTGCCAAGCTTTAGATGGTATAAAAGCGTTGCCTGGGTATTATCTCATCCAACGCTGAGAGCAGTGACCCCCCCACCAAAAGGAAACACCTAATGGCACAAGTCCAGCTGGTTTTATATTGCTGTGCATTTCAAAGGGCTTTCCTCTTAATTCTCAACTAGCCCTTTGGCAGACTGTTCCTCAGGAAGGGCAAGTATAATTATTCCCACTTTGCAAAAAGACAGCTGAACCACTGTGAAATGACGCTGCTGAAGAGAGTCGAGACCCTTGACATCTTTGTTTCATAACATCTTTGTTGACCTTACTCTGTGGGTTTGGCATTCATTCAGCGGGCATATCCACTGAAGGCCAAGGGAGGGTACAAAACCCTCCCTCAGAGCTTGCTTCAGGTCTGTTTTTTTCCCCAATACAAAAACACTGAAATCTGGGCTTTGGGCTGACTTTGTGCTCACAGGAATTTTTAGATCTCCAGGTCATCTTTCACATTCACCATTTGGAACTTGCCGATATAAACATTTTTTAAAATTCCAAATTTTCTTAAATCCTGCAAAATTGTCTTCCCAACTAAGCGGCAAAGTAAGAAATCTGATTGTTTTCCCCATCAGAGTGATCAACAACTTTTCAAGCTGGGAGCCATACAAATAATACAGAATTCATCAATGTTTCTGTTTACAAATGCAGAATCGCAGACATTGAACTCAGCTGACGTGCCTGTGTGTGCATGCATCCTACCTGAATAATGATGGTGAGGCTCTTGAGGGCTTTTTAAAGAGGCTGAGATCTCTGAAATTATAGAGAAGATTGGCATTTTAATTAGTTGGCTGGAGATAAATACATGCGTATGAATATATTGCCTTCAAGGTTATTATTGAACAGGTTAATCAGAATGGCTTCTCAGCATTCGAAAAAGCTTGCCTAATATCTTTTAAACACATTATTGTGCATGGTATCCTGACAGCTTCCAATCATCAATGTAATATCTCCAAACATATTTATATAGGGAATTGAAGAAAGACAGGTAATATTAGCCTCAAAGATGTATTTCCTCTGAACCAATTACACCTCTGGGTTGCAGAAGGCACGAAGCTGCCCATCACACTTCACGACATCTCAGAAGCATGATTCTCTGAGCTCCCTACCGAGATGCAGAACCCCAAAGAAGGTATTATTAATACCAAGTTATTAGCACACTACTTCACTGAGCTAAAATAACAACAGAATGATGAAAACACATTAAGAGCTATATCCCGAAACAGAGGGGGCGGATAACTCAGCATCAAGGGATTTCATTGGTTACAAAGACTGTGTGTTGGGAACACCTCCTCCAAGTTTAACTCATTCTCTTCTATTTGCTCCAGTCCTAAATTACAGAGCTCCAGAGAAATCCTTTGCAACAGTTTTGGTATTTCATAAAATCAAAATTAAAGTGGAGAACTTTTGTCTCTTGGTGGCAACTGCTTAATACCTAGTAGAATAAGCAGCATAATGAGCCCAATCGCACAGCTCTCCCCAGCTTCTGGTTGCTGGATAAGGAAAGGAACAAGAATCATTTCCTTTGGGGGAGACCAGTAAAAAGGAAGGTCAGCAGAAAAGACTCTTCCTTTCTGAATTCACTCAATAAAAAGTGTGTAGCTCCTGCTGTCCGTCATACCAGGCATGAGAGATGTAAGATGTGCTGTTTAAAAGGCAAATATAACATAGTATAAAAGACATATAAAGATAATCACAATATAGCTTTCTAAGTAATGTGTGGAATACAGCTATATAGAGAGGTTTATGGAACATATTAATTCTTTCTTTTTTTTTTTGGCCAGGGCTGGGTTTGAACCCGCCACCTCCGGCATATGGGGCTAGCGCCCTACTCCGTTGAGCCACAGGCACTTCCCTGGAACATATTAATTCTACCTGAAAGGTAGGACTTTCATAAACAAACAGTCTAAGATACTTAAAGGGTACAGTCATCTGAGTCGATAAAGCTAAGTTTCAATCCTGGTTTTACCATGTAAGGAGCTATGAGATCTCATTCATAGTTATTCAACACATATTTATTAAGCATCTACTATATTCTGGGCATTATTAGTCTATGCTCAAGACAAAGAGCAATAATCAAAATGAAGTCTCTGGGTATATTCTAGTAAAGGTAAATAGAAAATAAATAAACAAGTAAATGTATAGTATATATAGTATAATGTGTGTGTGTGATACACATCAAGGTAAGAGGATTAGACAGTGTAGGGAATGGGGAAGTTGCTATTTTATATAGGATGGTTAGGCAAGGCCTCTCTGATAAGGTGAAATGTGAGCACAGACTGAAGGAAGAGAGGAGGTGAGTTACATGAATAAATGACAAGTTTTCCAAGCAGAGGTAACAGCAAGTGCAAACACCCTGAGGCAGAGCCATGACCCCTCGTTTAAGGAGGAGAATGTGGCCAGAATGTAGCACACCAAATGAGCGTGGAGGGTTGCTGTGGGCCATGTTTGGAATTGCTTTACAAAGTGAGATGGAATGTGATTTGAGCAAAGACGGACTTAGTTCAACTTCAGAAAAGGATTATTCCAGCTACTTTCCAGAACTAGACTGTTAGAGAGCAACAGTTTGGAGCCCATACTGTGTGTAATCCAAGGAAGAGATGACAGTAACTTGAAATATGGTGTTACGTGGGAGTAGCAAAGTGATCAGATTCTTCATATATTTTGAAGGATTTACTGATGGATGAGACATGGGAATGTGAAAAATAGGGGGACAAGTATGACTGTAAGACTTTAGTCTCAGAAACTGGAAGGATGGAGTTGCCATTTCCTGAGATAAGGAGGAGGATGTTGGCTTTGTTAGAGATGCTTTTTCTCTGCATGGAGGTGGTAATAAGTAGTTGGTCATATTCTGCAAGGCAGAAGTAACAAATGAAAGAGATCACGAATACAAGCTTGAAGTTTGAATCAAGCTGTCAAGAGCACTGAAAAAGAAAAAAATCAGGATTTGCAGTCTATCTTTAGGCAACAGGGAGCCATTGAAGGCATTTATAAAAATGATGATTTATCATTCAGAAAGACCAATCTAATAGAAACACAGGAAAGTTTAAAGGTAAAAAAATCAACCAGAATGCTAACACAAACTCAAAGGAAAATGAAAGTATACACCTTTTATTTAGGAAAATAAATGTTGGCAGTTTTAAAGCAGGAGCAGTAAGATTAAACACAGATAATGTTAAAGATGCCAGGGGGAGGTAGAATGGAGTTAAAAAGCAAGACGGATAGCTAAGAGCAATGGAATGGGAAGAAGATTGTAAATGACTAATACTTCTAGCTGGGGTGAAGGTAAAAGAGGCTATAGGAAAAACCAAAAATAAGTCAACAAAAAAATGGGACAGCAAGAGAAGCATAGTCACAAGGAAAGAGGGGGAAGGAGTGCCAAGCAGGAATAAAGGGTCAACATCATATCCCACAAGTTCACTGAAGAGTAAATAGAGGTCATGCGACTTAGCAGTTGGAACGGAGTTTCAAGAGTGACAGTGACACAGGCTGAAGATCAAATGTTATCACTTTTCCAATTAATTTGGAGATGAAAGATAGAAGTGACAGTTTCACAGCCATGTAAATCAAAAAAAGAACCATTTTTTATTTTACATAGAAGGGGACTTCAATTTGTTAGTAGGTTGAGGAAAAGAAATCAACAACAAAAGAGGTAGTGGAAACTCAAGAAGGCGAGATGGAACGAGAGTATTGAAGAGGAAGGTGCCCACTCCACATCAAGAATATGGAAAGGCGGCCGGGTGCGGTGGCTCACGCCTGTAATCCTAGCACTCTGGGTGGAGTGCTTGAGCTCACATGTTTGAGACCAGCCTGAGCCAGAGTGAGACCCTGTCTCTACAAATAGCTTGGTCTTGTAGTGGATGCCTGTAGTCCCAGCTACTTGGGAGGCTGAGAAAAGAGGATCCCTTCATCCCAAGAGTCTAAGGTTGCTAAGAACTATGATGCCATGGCACTCTACTGAGGGTGACAAAGTGAGACTCTGTCTCAAAAAAAATAAAAGAATATGGAAAGGAATTCAGAGACCGTGGCAAACATTGAGAATAGTTATAAAGAGTGTCTTTACCAGGCAGCTGTTCAGGTGACCTACTCCTATTTAGCTGTTTGGGCATGGGGTTATACTGAAACTATACAGGAAAGGGCATCTCTACATAATCCTATGAATGACTCTGAAAGAGCAATATGTTAAAAAGTGACAAAGTTGTTCAACAATTCAAATGAGCTCAGTGACTATACCTCACTCACAGAGAAAACGGAAAAATCATGGTCAAAAACAGGTCATTCCAAAAATCAGTCTTGATTTGTCTAATAGAAAGATATTCAAGGTTCTACTTTTCTATCTTGTAGACAGAAATCATAAATATGATTTCAAGAACTTCTAAAGTCTCAAGACAGCGACCTTACTATAAATAAGATAAAAAAAAATGAAATACTTAAATATAAAAACTTACTGTCAATTCCGTTTGAACTTCTCAACCTGTTTGGAAAAATGAAAGTATTTAGATAATGCTGTTTTAAATCTTCCAATGATCGAACAAAAAAAAGCTGGAAAAGCATTTGAAACAGTAACAATATATTATATATGTATTATATGTGTGTAAATAAAATATAAATACAGTCGTTTACCCCATAATGACATTTCAGTTAACAAAAGACTATCTATATGACGATGGTCTCATAAGAACAAATTGAGCTGAAAAATTCCTATGCCTAGTGATATCACAGCCATCACAACCACATAACACACTGCATTGCTCACGCATCTGTGGGATGCTGGTATAAAGAAACCTGTTACACTACCAGTCACACGAAGTCTAGCACATACAATTGTGCACCATACATAATACTTGGTAATAATAATAACTGACTGTATTGGTTTATGTATTTACTATACTTTTCATCATTATCTTAGGGTACACTTCTACTTATTAAAAATGGCAAAAGTTAACAATAAGACCACCTCAAGCAAATCCTTCAGGAGAAATTCCAGAAGAAGGTACTGTTCTCACAGGAAGACATCACAGCCCCATATCTGTTACTGACCCTGAAGACCTTCCAGCGGGACAAGATGTGAAGGTGGAGACAGCAACACTGATGTTGATGCTGACCCTGTGTAGGCTAATGTGTGGGTATGTATCTTAGTTTTTAACAAAAAAGCCTGAAAAGTAAAAAAGTTAAGAATTGATAGAAAAAATAGTTTTGTATAGCTGTACAATGTGTGTGTGTGTTTGAAGTTAAGTGTTATTGCCAAAGAGTCAAAGAGCTAAAACTAAAAAGTTTATAAAGTAAAAAATGTCACGGCAAGCTAAGATTAATTTATTATTGAAGAAAGAAAAACGTTCTTTTATACATTTAGTGCAGCCTTGGTGTACAGTGTTTACAAAGTCTACAGCTACATACAATAATATCCTAGGCCTTTACTTCACCTGCCCCTCACTCACTGACTCACCCAGAGCAACTCCGAGTTCTGCAACCTCCATTCATGGTACATGCCCTACACTAGTGCATCATTTTTTATTTTTTGTACCATATTTTTACTTTTGTGCACCATATTTTTACTGTACCTTTTCTATATTTAGATGTACACAAACTCTTACATTCCAATTGCCTACAGTATTCAGCACAGTAACGTGCTATACAGGTTTGTAACCTAGAAGAAACGGGCCATACTACCCTGTTTCCCCGAAAATAAGACATCCTCCGAAAATAAGACCTACTTACAGGAAAGACAAGACGTTCCCCTGAAAATAAGACCTAGCGCATCTTTGGGAGCACACCTTAAAATAAGACACTGTCTTATTTTGGGGGAAACAGGGGATATAGCCTAGGTGGGTAGTAGGCTATGTTATCTAGGTTTACATAAGTGCCCTCTGTGTGATCATGCAGTGATGAAATCTCCTAATGACACATTTCTGAGAAAGTATCCCCATTGTTAAGGAATGCTGACTGTATACATTTAAAAGTAAAGTATTCCTTTCATCTGATCTCCATCAGTAGAGAAGTTTCAACCCTACAATTATTTTCATAGAAAAATGAGCACTAGATATGTATGTAAGCCATTTACTGTGTACGCCCTAAGCTAATTGAAAAGCAGTTGTGTGTTATTTAATTAGCTACGCAATCACACAACATATATAAAATGTAATGTGTTTGTGTTGTTCT
Source organism: Nycticebus coucang (assembly GCF_027406575.1). NCBI lineage: Eukaryota > Metazoa > Chordata > Mammalia > Primates > Lorisidae > Nycticebus > Nycticebus coucang. Next base: position 85,970,467 of record NC_069781.1, read on the forward strand.
GGATCAATTAAACTAACAGGTTCCTGAACTATGCAAAGGAGATGCCTACAAATGAGTCTATGAATATCTCTGGACAAGCCTACAAATCAGTTTCATTAGCCCACATGGCCCCTAAATGTTCACAGGCTGAAATTAGCTCTTTTTAAATTGTTACTTGCCCTGCTCAAGTGCACAAGTGGCCATCGGCAAGTCTGAATAAATGCATTCAAAGAATATCTCCACTACTGCAGGTCCTTAGGGAAGAAAGTACAATTACAATTATTGTTTAATTTCATGCTGCAATAAACCACTACCCTGTGTGAGCACAACTACTAAACCTTTGGGAGAAGAAAGAGATGTGTCCTCTAAGTCTGGAGGCAGGCTTGCACGGAGACCATGAAAACTCCAGAGAAAGGCCGTCTTTAATAGAGCTGACTGCAAACTGAAAGTTGCTTTCTACCTGCCCGGTACCAACTGGCCCTTCCATAGAGTAGATGGTTTTAAATTCTGCCCCTGACAGTTATATGGTTAATTAGTTGATGTAACTAGAAGAGTCCAGAAAACACTAGAAAAGTCCAGAAAATACTACAAACAAGATTGAACAATCTTTGCTTGGTTGATTTTCAAATTTTATTTCTCTGAATAAATAAAATTCCAAGATATTCAAATATTTAAACATGTGAGTTCTCTATATTCTCTCTCTCCCTCCTGTCTCCTCTTCCCTTTCTGCCTCAGTATTTCTTTACTAAGAAAGATCAGCCTCATAAGCTAAAACAGAAAAAAAATGAGAAAAAAAAGAATTTGTAAAACTAGGGAATAAACATAATCAGGTGTTCAATCCATTTCTTCAGGCAAGACAGATATATTTCTACTCTTCAATGAAAATTCACAATCTTATCTATCCAAAAAAAATATGACAATCATTATTTGGCATGTGGTTTTTTAACACCGTAAAGGAAAATGTTTAATTTGCTGTGGAAGCACATATTTCCTTATATTATTAAAAGGCAGTCAGGTGATACCTTATTGAAACAGAAAAACTTCAGAGAAGGATGTATTGTCATTCTTGCTAACAAAATATTGTTATTTGACATGTGGGGTTTTGTTTTTATTTTTTTTGTTGTTGTTTGTTTGTTTTGCTCCTTTTTTTGACCGAATTAAATCTTTATTCCTAATCAGGATAAAAAAGTAGAAGCCCAAGATTATTAATGAGAGACATTTGGAAATACTCACAGGGATTTCCTACTGGGGTCAGTGCTCCTGGAACTCCACGAAGAAGTTTCACTCAAATCCTGAGCAGGAGGGAAAGGCCATTAAATGTGTACCCAACCTACTTCTGCCCCAACTTTCCAGTAACATGTTTACAAAACACTCTCCTTGAAGGGTATTTTTTTTTCCTTTCCCTGTTTGTCTATTGATAAACATTCTAACCCTAAGCTAGAAAGATACGTAATATCAGCCCAGCATCAGAGTACCTTGATGTGTTGCTAGACTTTTAACAGAACAAAATTACTCTTATGAGAACATCAAAGAGAAAATGTAACATAAGAAAGGTTTTACAGAAACAGGACTACACATACAAAATTAGCTAATGATGGGCGGCAACTGTGGCTCAAGGAGTAGGGCGCCGGTCCCATATGTCGGAGGTGGCAGGTTCAAACCTAGCCCCGGCCAAAAACCAAAAAAAAAAAAATTAGCTAATGACACAAAGGAAAGAATGAAGGGGTAAGTTGACAGACAACAGAGATCATCCTATCATTACATCCTATGATCAGATTACTGTTTGAGGTGATGATGATGATTTAAAATAATATCACCTTGAATTTGACTTATTCTATTTCCTATGTAAATTAAATAACATTTCTTCAGAACTGAACATGGCAGCCATTACTCTAGACATTTTCACACAGGTTATTTTTGTTGTCCACTGTCAGTCATCTCTTCGGGATGGCATTAGCCCCATGTTACTGAAATACAGCTAATGAAGTTCATGTGTTAGTTGATGCATATAGCATTGGAACATAGGACGTGGCAGAGCCAAGATTTAATTAAGCACAGGTCCCTCCCTCCAATTACCCTCAAATCATCCTCTATTTTCTTCTCAAAATCTGTCACATACACCATTCCTAAAAGAACATCTAGGGTTGTTAGTATACATTCCCAAGTTCAAATAGATAATAGGTTCCTCTAACAGCCACACTCCCCACATGGTGAATGGCACTAAAACAAGGCGCATATTTGTACATGCTAAGAAAAACAGACTGCAGAATCAGAGAATCTCAGCATTGGAGAAACACAGAGGGTCATTCACCCCATAAGGCTCACATCCCCTCTGTCATGTCTGCAAAGAGGTTTGTTCAGACTATGCTTGACTAAGCTCACTAGCAAGGGACTCATGCCCTCCAGAAATAAACCATTCCATGCTTGGAAAGCTCCAATTGCTAAAAATTTCTCCTCAGATTGGGCTGAAATCTGTCTCCCCATAGAGTCTACATGTTGATTCTAGATCTACCTCTTAAAAGTATATAGAAAATAATCTTATTTTTCCTTCTATGCAACTTTTGTGATTTGAAAACAGTTGCAAACATTTCTGAATCCTTTCTCTCTCATGCTGACCATCCCCACAATAAATTATTGGCTGGAAAGGTAAATTGCACAAAGAACAAAAAAGAAAAAACAACGTGGGGGCACTAAAAAGAAACTGAGCAGCGATCCAACAGAGCATAGCTTCAAAACAAAGATTAAATTGAAGGATGATAAAAATCAGAAGTCAATTAAGGACCATAAAAGCCAAGAAAAGCATTGCATGCTTGAATTAAGAAGTAAACAATCTATCAAAATATTTTTACCTCTTGAGACTGCTTTAGGTAATCACTGACTTGTATAGCATGTTGTTCAATTTCTCTAGTTTTCATTTTCTGACATAAATAATGTTGTAGACCTTGTAAAATGGGAGAAAAAATTAGAAAATACATGAAAATGTGTTACATTCAAATCACAGTTCCCAAATAGAAAAATCTGAACACCAGTACATTCATTTAAACTTGGATATAGTTTTCTCTTTCTGTTTTTAGCAAGTTTTATCAAGTTTCCTTATTCTTCCCCCCCACCCTTGGGAGGTTGGAAGTGATATATTCTATTTCTATTCTTCCCTATTTTTACATTTATAACAACTTATACTTCTCTACCAAAGTCAAGAATTAAATGATCCATAATCTGTCCTCCTCTAAAACAACACTTTTAGTCAGGTTTTTATATTCACCTTCTCCTGTACACTACAGCCCATGTTTTATTTAAAAATATGTAAAATTTTTGCTCCAAATTGTTAGGACTCCTTCCCTAGCAACTGCATCAAGCCTCATAGTAGGCTACTTAAAAGCAACAACAAAAGAAAGATGGAAAGGAATATCATCAAACATTTAATTTGTAGCCTTTTCTTTAGAAGGATGAGGATCATTCTTGCTATTTTCTCTATCTGGTACCTACTGCATATAGTAGGTACAGAATAACTATTAAATAAATACTTAGTCGGATTAATTCTGATAATAATACTTATTATTATTCTCTCCCAGAAACCTCCTGCCACTTGATTCTATGTTTGAAATTCATTGGAAGGAACTTACCTAATTGAAGCAAGAATGATATAGAACAGTCTAAACAAAAATTATACTAGTTATAAAAAATAGGATACATGAGACGTACATAATATAAATACATTCTCGTGAACCAACATGAGGAAGGAGAAATAACCTGAGTGGAAATGGCAGGAAATGAAAAAGAGGATACAAAGGACCCAAACACACATGAGAACAAAGTGCACAGAGACGAGAGAGAGGATGTGGGATCAGGACCCAAACACATGTGAGAATGAAGTGCACAGAGACAAGAGAGAGGATGTGGGATCAGGACCCAAACGCATGTGAGAACGAAGTGCAGAGATGAGAGAGAGGATGTGGGATCGGGACCCAAACACACGTGAGAACAAAGTGCACAGAGACGAGAGAGAGGATGTGGGATCAGGACCCAAACACATGTGAGAACGAAGTGCACAGAGACGAGAGAGAGGATGCGGGATCAGGACCCAAACGCATGTGAGAACGAAGTGCACAGAGATGAGAGAGAGGATGTGGGATCAGGACCCAAACGCACATGAGAACAAAGTGCACAGAGACGAGAGAGAGGATGTGGGATCAGGACCCAAACGCATGTGAGAACGAAGTGCACAGAGACGAGAGAGAGGATGTGGGATCAGGACCCAAACACATGTGAGAACGAAGTGCACAGAGACGAGAGAGAGGATGCGGGATCAGGACCCAAACGCATGTGAGAACGAAGTGCACAGAGACGAGAGAGAGGATGTGGGATCAGGACTCAAACGCATGTGAGAACGAAGTGCACAGAGATGAGAGAGAGGATGTGGGATCAGGACCCAAACGCACATGAGAACAAAGTGCACAGAGACGAGAGAGAGGATGTGGGATCAGGACCCAAACACATGTGAGAACAAAGTGCACAGAGATGAGAGAGAGGATGTGGGATCAGGACCCAAACGCATGTGAGAACAAAGTGCACAGAGATGAGAGAGAGGATGTGGGATCAGGACCCAAACGCATGTGAGAACAAAGTGCACAGAGACGAGATAGAGGATGTGGGATCAGGACCCAAACGCATGTGAGAACAAAGTGCACAGAGACGAGAGAGAGGATGTGGGATCGGGACCCAAACGCATGTGAGAACGAAGTGCACAGAGACGAGAGAGAGGATGTGGGCTCAGGAACCAAACGCACATGAGAACAAAGTGCACAGAGATGACAGAGAGGATGTGGGATCAGGACCCAAACACACGTGAGAACAAAGTGCACAGAGACGAGAGAGAGGATGTGGGATCAGGACCGAAATGCACGTGAGAACGAAGTGCACAGAGACGAGAGAGAGGATGTGGGATCAGGACCCAAACGCACATGAGAATGAAGTGCACAGAGACGAGAGAGAGGATGTGGGATCAGGACCCAAATGCACGTCAGAACGAAGTGCACAGAGATGAGAGAGAGGATGTGGGATCAGGACCCAAATGCACGTGAGAACGAAGTGCACGAAGACGAGAGAGAGGATGTGGGATCAGGACCCAAATGCACGTGAGAATGAAGTGCACGGAGACAAGAGAGAGGATGTGGGATCAGGACCCAAATGCACGTGAGAACGAAGTGCACAGAGACGAGAGAGAGGATGTGGGATCAGGAACCTAACACACGTGAGAACGAAGTGCACAGAGACGAGAGAGAGGATGGGCTCAGGAGGGCTAACGCAGCTGACGGCTGCTGACAGCACCTGAACTGTGGAAACAGCTTTATTTATACAGTATCTAACTAGGTTGCATAAATCTTAGCACATGGGGTAGAGATCTCCCTTAAAGAGGAAAAACTGTGTGCTTGCCAATAATAAGGAAAGTATGCATGGGTGATGTGACTTTTGGAAGGTGAAGACAATGTTTTTAAAGGAGGAGAAGTGGTTGGGGTCACTCCCAGAGCGTTTCCCAGGCTGTAGTGGCCCTGCCACCTCATAGCCTGTTCCCCGCAAAACATGACATTCATACATAAAATGAACATACTTATAATTGGTGCTAGAATCATGTCTTTAGGTATAGGATTTGATCTAGTCAAATCTATGGTCTCTAGTAAACCATGTGATTTAAGGCAAGTAAGCTCTTGAACATTGTACATATCTGTACATTGAGAGGATTCCCAAAAATTTGATTTCTAATGTGGGTGGAAATTAATTGTATTTATATCCTTACAGGATACTTGCCCACAGAATAAACACTACATGTCAGTACTAAACACTACAGTACTAAAAAGGAAAAACAATTTTTACTTGATCCCCTGAATTCTGTGTAGGGTCCAAACTCTAATCCTAACCCACCAGTGCCCACATGCACTTTAAGAATCTATATAATGAGACTGTTTTCAATCAGTTTAGAGTCTACTTGATTCTCAGTGATTTAACAGACAATTGAATATTTTTTAAACATAAATCAGAATTTCCCCATCTTAGCATTGACATTTTCAGCTGGATAACTCCTCATATGGGGGGCTGACCCAGGCATGGTAGGAAGTTCAGCTGCGTCTCTGGTTTCTACTCACTAGATGCCAAGATCACTTCCCGCCCACTTTAGATGTGACAACAAAAGTCTCTCCAGGTTGCCAAATGTCCCATGAGGAGGGTGGGGTGGGAGATGGGGGTGGAGTAAAAAATCACTCCTCAGTTGACAATCACGTGCCATAAGAGCAAGCAGGATTTTACAGAAACATGGTAGCAATTTCTATTAAGTTTAGTATTTAAAATAATTTTAAATCTTTATGACTCCTTAATCACATAGTCCTTTCTGTTTAAAAATTTACAAAGGTCTCTGATCTAATGCAAGAAGTCTGAAGTTCTTATCATCACTCTCCTTTACGTTCACGCTCTGCCCTCACTTATTTCATATTCCATGACTGGTTCGTAGTCTTCATGCCTAGCTGGTTTATCTGTCTTCTTTCCCCTACAAACACCATTAATTCTATTTATATCCTTAAAGAATACTTGCCCACAGAATAAACACTACATGTCAGCCGTAGTAAAAAAACAATTTTTACTTGATCCACTGGATTCTGTGTAAGGTCCAAGCTCTAATCCTAACCCCACCGGTGTCCACATGTACTTTAAGAATCTATATAATTAAACAATTCCCCCGCCCTGTAATTCTGGCTAAGTGAATGCCCTGTGGGAGAAACACTCTGAGGTTCAACAGCTTTAAATATAACAGACTACTAAAACTTAATTTCTCTTTTCTGTATTCCTTTAAACAAATGTAATTTTGCTCATAAAAATTTAAAAAATAAAACAGCTATTTTCCTTAGAGTGTTTCCACCATCTCTTTCCCTCATTTTCATGTGAAATGACCAGCAGAGACAACCAAGGGCCTAAAGAACATACCCTGAGAAAATTCCACCAGGGGTTTTGGGATCTAGGAATGCAGACTGTTACATACTTATCTCACTAAATGTGGACACAGTAAGCCAGTTCTTGTTGCACTCCTCTTCTTCTGAGATACTATTTTCTCCTGGCTCTGGATTTAATTGGTCATTTTGACAGCAGGCATTGACTGTTATGATCTGGAAAGAAACACATTCATTGGAACACAGTTACATTAATCCAAAAGCATTCTGAGTCAGGCACCTTGTTGAAGAGCAATGGTGGTTAACATTGGCTGCATATTAGAATCACCTGGGAAGTCCTGGCAACTTCCATCACTCAGGCTGGGAGGATACACGCAGCCATGTGATTTCTTTTTGCCATCATGATTAAGAACCACGGTATGAAGCAGAGGTTCTCAAACCCAAGTGTGCATCAAAATCACCCAGGATTGGGACACGGGGTGAACCACACACTGGGTCCCACCCTCAGGATCTCTGATGCAGTAAGTTGGGAGGAGAGATAATCTGAATCTCTACTAAGTTCCCCAAGTGATGCTCATGCTGCTGGTAGCAGATCCTATTTTGAGAACCATTCATATAGAGCAAAAAATCATAAGGTTTGGAGCCAAAGAACTTGTGTTGAATTCTAACTCCATCACTTAGAAATTACATGAACTTGGGCAAATCACTTAATATCTCTGAGCTCCATTCCCCTCATCACTAAAATAAAAGATAGCCAACAATATAGCTGCCCAAGGTACTTCTCAGGTACAGAACAAATGGGGTAAACTGGTAATTACAAAGCCATAAACAAATGCAATAAGGAGTATTTGAGCTCAGTTGCAATTTTTAGTCAAACGCTAGCCATCTGAACTACGCCAAAAGTAAATCTACTTAAAGGCATATTTCAAGGGATTCCAGCAACTCATTATTTTTCCCTGAAAGAAGGCTAAGAATTAGCTTTTTTTATTGAGATAAATCTCACCCTTAAAAGGTGGTTTTACATAAAGGTCTCAATATTTATCTTTTCACTTCTGTCCTTATTCTAAGAAGGGGATAGGGTATTTTTTTTTAATGCATCCAGATTATTATTTGGAAAAGCAAATATAAAATGAAAAAGTGAGGCAGGGTATTAAGACCATGAAAGGTGAAATCTCACAGAATTGCTAATTCATATCTCTAAGGCTTTCTAACAATATATAAAAAGATTCATTGAATGAAAATGAAAACAACCTATCAAAATTTGTAGGGTAGAGCTAAAAAGGGAATTTTATAGCAATAAATGTCTACATTATAAAAGAAGAAAGTCTCAAATCAATCAGCAAAGTTTCTACCTTACCAAACTAGAAAGAGAAGAGCAAATTGAACACAAAGTAAGTAGAATAAGGAGGTAATAAAGATAAGAGTGGAAGTCAATGAAATAGAAATCAGGGAAGGAGACAAGACAGCGGACTGAAGCCAGCTTTCAACAGAGGCTCCCGTCCAGAAGGAGAGTTAAGGGATAGGAATTTAGTAAGTATCCTGGTGGACTTGAGCCTCACCAAGAGAGAAGGTTGAAGAACGCACATCAACACCGCTGAGGCAAGCTGTGATCACAAGGACGCAAACAAAAGGTACAAAATCCACCATCAAGTGGACGGGAGTCCCCCTCCCCCATGGGACCGGCTCAAGAGCCCCACAATTAAACAAGCGGGCAGAAATTAAAGGCCCTCCCACTACACTCCACAGGAGAGACCTTCTAAAAACAGGACCTACCTCCCCTACTGGGGTGCCATGGCGTTCTCCTGCCAGGCATAAAACTGAATAAAACTTTGGGAATCCCTCGCCGGCAACCCTCCCGGCGCTCCCCTCCCACCCACTGAGGTCTGGAGGCCTGTCCCCCAGGAGTTCGGATCCTTGGGTGATTTCTCAAGGGGAGTGGACAGTCCCCGAGTTGCAACTGGTCAGCATTGACTCTGAGGCGCGCGAGTGAGGAGAGGGCACCCGGCTGAGGGGGAGTCACGCCTCGTGGCACTTCCCTGCGGTGCAGTGCAGCAACCCTCCCCAGGCACAAGACTGAATAAGACTCTAGCTTCCCCGCTGAGAGCTGAGAGCCCCTACTCTCACTCGGGGTCTGAGGGCCTATCCCCCAGGAGTTCGGATCCTTGGGTGATTTCTCGAGGGGAGTGCACAGTGCATGAGCTGCATCAGGTCAGCGCTGACTCTGGGACACGTGAGTGAGGAGAGGGCACTCTGCTGAGGGGAAATCAAGCCTTGGAGGCACTTCCCTGCGGTGCAGTGCAGGAGCCCTCCCTGGGCGTATTGTTGCCTAAAACTGAATGAAACTCTAGCTTCCGCCCCCCCACTCCCATTCGGGGTCTGGGGGCCTATCCCCCAAGAGTTCTGATTCTTGGGGGATCTCTTGAGGGGTGTGGACCCAGCACAAACTGCGGCCGCTCAGTGCTGACTCTCGGGCGCGAGACAGAAGAGAAAAGGGTCGCCTGAGTGCCCACACCAGAGCAGCAGTTCCCTGGAGGTAGATCAACAGCCGTTTTTTCTTTAACGGCAGAACGCTCACTTCTGGATATTCTGAGGCCACACCCCCTGTCTCCCTGGGCAACCAGAGGAGGCCACCGGTGAGCGGGGGATTTCCTGACATGGCTCACAAACCCGGGAAGCTTCCAGGGCGGGCTGACCCAGAGAGGTGATCGGACTCAAACCTCCAACAGCAAAGACGTTTGAACTCAAAACAGCTCGTCTTCTGTAGGCGATTTCGACAGGAACAGAGACAGAACCCCGCAAAGTTGTCTGTTCTGCTCTGTTCTGTTAGCAGCATCCATCAGGGACGGGGCTAAGCCTGAGTGAACACCTCTCTCCCATCACCTGCATCAAACACTCAAAGATGTCAGGCCCCATCTCCTCCTGCTAGATAGCGGCAGTCTGCGGGGGCCTGGCAGACTTCCTTGCGATTCAGGCAGGTGCAAACCCCTGGAGTGTCTGTTCACTGCAGGCAATTGGGTTAGCCATCTGCAGAGATACCAGTGACTGGGTCCGACGGAGGGGCAAAGGGGGGAAGGAGACGTCAACCTTCCTAGACTGCTCTGTTTGCTGGGTGGCTCCTCCTGACTCTACGCTGCACTGGGGTGAGCCGTGTCAGAGGAGTCACCAGGCCCCTGTGATCCAGTTCCCAGAGACCTCTTGAACTCTCTCACTCGAGACAAGTGCCGATTGAGACAGTTGATTTGGACCTTTTGAACTGGGCTAATAGACTGAGGACTTTTCAGGTGGTGCCCTGGGTGTACAGTTGTAGGAAGGTTTGATTCTCCTTTTCCAACTGGGGCCAGAGGTGGGCAGGCGGGGTGACTTAATTGCTGATTTTTCCACACAGCTGAGACTTCAAGCCAGAGTAGAAGTTGCAATAGGATCGAACAGAAACCAGCTGAAAACAAGACAGAACCACTTTGCTCCACCACACCAGACAGGGCCCCAGTTTCTCAGGCCACAACACTGTACGGGCCCTCAATAAAACCCCAGGGGAAAAACCAAAGGGAGTAAAATAACCATGGGGCGGAATCAGCGGAAAAACTCTGGTAACATGAATAACCAGAATAGATCAACGCCCCCAAGAAAAGATACGGCAGATGTGATTGAAGATCCCATTCATAAACAACTGGCTGAGATGTCAGAAATCGAATTCAGAATTTGCATTGCAGACAAGATTAATAAAATGGAATTAGGAATCCGAGGAGAAATTCAAAAATTGACTCAAGAATTTAACGAATTTAAAGACAAAACCACCAAAGACTTAGACACACTGAAGCAAGAACTTACAGCCCTCAAAGATATGAAAAATACAGTAGAATCCCTCAGTAACAGAATGGAGCAAGCAGAAGAAAGGATTTCTGACATTGAAGACAAGGTCTTCGAACGCTCCCAGTCTCTCAAAGAGGAAGAGAAACGGAGAGCAAAAACGGATCACTCACTCAGAGAACTCTCAGATAATTCGAAAAAAAGCAACATAAGGATTATAGGGATTTCTGAGAACGATGACGTGGCCTCCAAGGGCACAGAGGCCCTTCTGCATGAAATTATGAAAGAAAATTTTCCAGACATGCCTAGAGAATCTGAAATTCAGATAGCAGACAGCTTCAGAACCCCAGCACGATTCAACCCCAATAAGTCATCCCCCAGACATATCATAATTAGCTTCACTAAAGTTAACATGAAAGAGAAGATTCTCAAAGCAGCCCGGCGAAAGAAAACTATAACGTACAAAGGTAAGAATATTAGAATAACTGCAGATCTCTCTGCTGAAACTTTTCAAGCCAGAAGAGGCTGGTCATTAACTTTTAATCTCCTAAAGCAAAAAAACTTTCAACCCAGGATCTTGTATCCAGCTAAACTGAGTTTCATCTATGATGGAGAAATTAAATACTTCAATGACATTCATATGTTGAAAAAATTTGCCATAAGTAAACCAGCTTTTCAGGATATTCTCAGACCTATCCTCCACAATGACCAACCCAATCCTATACCACAAAAGTAAACTCACTCAGAAACTTCGGATCAAACTCCAACTTCCACACTGGCGAAAGGATTAAAAATGTCCACTGGACCTTTGAAACACTCGATACCCAAAATTCCACCAGACTTATCAATACTCTCCATCAATGTGAATGGCTTAAACTGTCCTCTAAAGAGGCACAGGTTAGCTGACTGGATACAAAAACTCAAGCCAGATATTTGTTGCATACAAGAGTCACATCTCAACTTAAAAGACAAATACAGACTCAGGGTGAAAGGATGGTCATCCATATTTCAGGCAAATGGTAATCAGAAAAAAGCAGGTGTTGCAATTTTATTTGCAGATACAGTAGGCTTTAAACCATCAAAAGTAAGGAAGGACAAAAATGGTCACTTCATATTTGTTAAGGGTAATACTCAATATGATGAGATCTCAATTATTAATATCTATGCACCCAACCAGAATGCACCTCAATTTATAAGAGAAACTCTAACAGACATGAGTAACTTGATTTCCTCAAGCTCCATAATCGTTGGAGATTTCAACACTCCCTTGACAGTGTTGGATCGATCCTCCAGAAAGAAGCTGAGCAAAGAAATCTTAGATTTAAACCTAACCATCCAATATTTAGATTTAGCAGACATCTACAGAACATTTCATCCCAACAAAACTGAATACACATACTTCTCATCAGCCCACGGAACTTACTCCAAAATTGACCACATTTTAGGTCACAAGTCTAACCTCAGTAAATTTAAAGGAATAGAAATTATTCCATGCATCTTCTCAGACCATCATGGAATAAAACTTGAATTGAGTAACAACATGAATCTGCATACCCATACAAAAACATGGAAGTTAAATAACCTTATGCTGAATGATAGCTGGGTCAGAGATGAGATTAAGAAAGAAATCGCCAATTTTTTGGAACAAAACGACAATGAAGGCACAAACTATCAGAACCTCTGGGACACCGCAAAGGCAGTTCTAAGAGGGAAATTTATAGCACTGCAAGCCTTCCTCAAGAGAACGGAAAGAGAGGAAGTTAACAACTTAATGGGACATCTCACGCAACTGGAAAAGGAAGAACATTCCAACCCCAAACCCAGTAGAAGAAAAGAAATAACCAAAATTAGAGCAGAATTAAATGAAATTGAAAACAAAAGAATAATACAACAGATCAATAAATCAAAAAGCTGGTTTTTTGAAAAGGTCAATAAAATAGATAAACCTCTGGCCAACCTAATCAGGAAAAAAAGAGTAAAATCTCTAATATCATCAATCAGAAAGAACAAAGACGAAATAACCACAGACTCATCAGAAATCCAAAAAATCCTTAATGAATATTACAAGAAACTTTATTCTCAGAAATATGAAAATCTGAAGGAAATAGACCGATACTTGGAAGCACGCCACCTTCCAAGACTTAACCAGAATCAAGTGGAAATGTTGAACAGACCCATATCAAGTTCAGAAATAGCATCAACTATACAAAACCTCCCTAAAAAGAAAAGCCCGGGACCAGATGGTTTCACGTCAGAATTCTACCAAACCTTTAAAGAGGAATTAGTACCTATATTACTCAACCTGTTCCAAAATGTAGAAAAAGAAGGAAGACTACCCAACACGTTCTATGAAGCAAACATCACCCTGATCCCCAAACCAGGAAAAGACCCAACAAGAAAAGAAAATAATAGACCAATATCACTAATGAATATAGATGCAAAAATATTCAACAAGATCCTAACAAACAGAATCCAGCAACACATCAAACAAATTATACATCATGACCAAGTTGGTTTTATCCCAGGGTCTCAAGGCTGGTTCAATATACATAAATCTATAAATGTAATTCAGCACATAAACAAATTAAAAAACAAAGACCATATGATTCTCTCAATTGATGCAGAAAAAGCTTTTGATAATATCCAGCATCCCTTCATGATCAGAACACTCAAGAAAATTGGTCTAGAAGGGACTTTTCTTAAACTGATAGAGACTATCTACAGCAAACCCACAGCCAATATCATATTGAATGGAGTTAAATTGGAATCATTTCCACTCAGATCAGGAACCAGACAAGGCTGCCCATTGTCTCCATTGCTTTTCAACATTGTAATGGAAGTTTTAGCCACCGCAATTAGGGAAGAAAAGGCGATCAAGGGTATCCATATAGGGTCAGAAGAGATCAAACTTTCGCTCTTCGCAGATGATATGATTGTGTATCTGGAAAACACTAGGGACTCTACTACAAAACTCCTAGAAGTGATTAAGGAATACAGCAGCGTCTCAGGTTACAAAATCAACATTCATAAATCGGTAGCCTTTATATACACCAACAACAGTCAAATTGAAAAAGCAGTTAAGGACTCTATCCCATTCACAGTAGTGCCAAAGAAGATGAAATATTTGGGAATTTACTTAACAAAAGACATGAAAGAGCTCTATAAAGAGAACTATGAAACTCTAAGAAAAGAAATAGCTGAAAATGTTAACAAATGGAAAAACATACCATGCTCATGGCTGGGAATAATCAACATTATCAAAATGTCCATACTACCCAAAGCAATATATAATTTTAACACACTCCCTATTAAAGCTCCACTGTCATATTTTAAAGATCTTGAAAAAACATTACTTCGTTTTATATGGAATCAGAAAAAACCTCGAATAGCCAAGACATTACTCAGAAATAAAAACAAAACAGGAGGAATCACACTGCCAGACCTCAGACTTTACTACAAATCGATAGTGATCAAAACAGCATGGTATTGGCACAAAAGCAGAGAAGTAGATATCTGGAACAGAATAGAGAACCAAGAGATGAATCCAGCTACTTACCGCTATTTGATTTTTGACAAGCCAATTAAAAACATTCAGTGGGGAAAAGATTCCCTATTTAACAAATGGTGCTGGCTGAACTGGCTGGCAACCTGCAGAAGACTGAAATTGGACCCACACCTTTCACCATTAACTAAGATAGACTCTCATTGGATTAAAGATTTAAACTTAAGACATGAAACTATAAAAATACTAGAGGAGAATGCAGGGAAAACCCTTGAAGAAATTGGTCTGGGTGAGTATTTCATGAGGAGAACCCCCTGGGCAATTGAAGCAGCTTCAAAAATACACTACTGGGACTTGATCAAACTAAAAAGCTTCTGCACAACTAAGAACACAGTAAGCAGAGCAAGCAGACAGCCCTCGGAATAGGAGAAGATATTTGCAGGGTATATCTCTGACAAAGGTTTAATAACCAGAATCCACAGAGAACTCAAACGCATCAGCAAGAAAAAAACAAGGGATCCCATCGCAGGCTGGGCAAGGGATTTGAAGAGAAACTTCTGTGAAGAAGACAGGCGCACGGCCTTCAAACATATCAAAAAATGCTCATCATCTTTAATCATCAGAGAAATGCAAATCAAAACTACTTTGAGATATCATCTAACTCCAATGAGACTAGCCTATATCACAAAATCTCAAGACCAGAGATGTTGGCGTGGATGCGGAGAAAAGGGAACACTTCTGCACTGCTGGTGGGAATGCAAATTAATACATTCCTTTTGGAAAGATATATGGAGAACACTCAGAGATCTAAAAATAGATCTGCCATTCAATCCTGTAATTCCTCTACTGGGCATATACCCAGAAGACCAAAAATCACAACATAACAAAGATATTTGTGCCAGAATGTTTATTGCAGCCCAATTCACAATAGCTAAGTCATGGAAAAAGCCCAAGTGCCCATCGATCCACGAATGGATTAATAAACTGTGATATATATATACCATGGAATACTATGCAGCCTTAAAGAAAGATGGAGACTTTACCTCTTTCATGTTTACATGGATGGAGCTGGAACATATTCTTCTTAGTAAAGTATCTCAAGAATGGAAGAAAAAGTACCCAATGTACACAGCCCTACTATGAAACTAATTTGGGACTCTCACATGAAAGCTATAACCCAGGTACAACTTAACAATAGGGGGAAGTGGGAAAGGGGGAGGTGGGTAGAGAGAGGGGGATCGGTGGGATCACACCTGTGGTGCATATTACAGGGGTATTTGCGAAACTTGGTAAATGTAGAATGTAAATGTTTTGGCACAGTAACTGAGATAACGCCGGAAAGGCTATGTTAACCACTGTGATAAAAATGTGTCAAATGGTTTATGAAGCGAGTATATGATGCCCCATGATCATATCAATGTATACAGCTATGATTTAATAAAAAAAAAAATTGGTAAAACCAAAGAAAAATAAATAAATAAAATAAATAAAAATCTATAAAACACTGTAAAAAAAAAAAAAAGAAATCAGAAAAAAAAAATCAAGGAAACCAAGAGCTGGTTCTTTGGAAAGATCAATATAATAAAAAAACCTATATCCAGAAAACAAAAGAGAGAAAGCTCAAATTTTAAATGTTTGGAATGAAAGAAATGGCATCACTACAGATCTCACGTACAATAAGAGACTATAAAGAAAAAGAGAGAGAGACTGTAAATAGCATTATACAAACAAATTCAAAAATTTAAATGAAACGGACAAATTCCTTGAAATAAACAAACAAAGCTCATTCAAGAAGAATTAGATAACCTGGTTGACTCTGTGCCTATATCAGAAATTGATTTGGGGTTATAATCTATCTTTCCCACAATGATAGTTTCATTGGTTAATGCCGCCCAATATTTCAGATTGAAATAATATCAATCCTTTCACAATCACAGAAAACTGAAGAGGTGGGGACACTTCCCTACTCACCAATAAACCCAGAATCACCCTAATATCAAAACCAGACAAAGGTACTATGATAAAACTGAACTAAAGGCAAATATCTCTCAAGAATATAGATGCTAAAAATCTTACTGAAATTTCAGCAAAATGAGAGAAATATATAAAAAAGATACATTCTGGCCAAGTGGAGTTCATCTCAGCAATGTTGATTTCATATTCTAAACATTAATTCTAACATGACAGAATCAATTAATGCAATTCATCATATTAACACAATCAAAAGGAGAACCATCTAATTATCTAAGTAGTCGTAGAAAAAGCTTTTGACAAATGCCATTATCCTTTAATGATAAAAATTCTCTGACAGTTAGGAATAGGAAGTTTTTCAACTTGATTAAAGGGCATCTACATAAAAACCTATGTCATACTTGGTAAAAGACTAAATGCTTTCCCCCTAAAAGCAGATACAAGGAAACAATATCTGTTTTCACCACTTCATTTAATATTATACTAGAAACTCTAGCCAGTGTAATTAGGAAAAAAGAAAGAAACAAAACACAACCAGATTGGAAAGGAAGAAGTAAAACTATATTTGTAGATAGTATAATCAGTTAGATGTAAAATTCTAAAGAAGCTACAAAAACCTACTTAAACAAGTCCTTTTAGTGAGGTAACAGAACATGCACAAGACTAACATAAAAAATATATTTTTGTACACCATAAATAATCAGAAATTCAAATGGTGAAATAATTACAAACATAATAAGATTTTAAAATATGAAATATTTAGGGATGCATTTAACAAAAGATTTGTAAGACTTATACACTGCAAACTATAAAAATGACGAAGAAATTAAAGAAGAGTCAAACAGAGTGGTAAATGTACTATATTCATGAATCAGAAAACTATTGGGCAGGCTTGATTTCTTCCTTTCTTTCCATCCCTCCCCCTCTCCCTCCCTCCCTCCTTTCCTTCCTTCCTTCCTTCCATCCTTTTGCATACCATCTCCCTGCTTTATTCTGCCTGCTTCATCTCTCTCTCTTTCCCTTCTCTCCCACACCTCTCTCCTTTAAAAATATAAAATAAACATATACTTTTATATACAAAAGAAAAAAGAGGGGAGAGGAGACAAAACGGCTGACTGAAGCCAGCTTTCCACAGAGGCTCACGTCCAGAAGGAGAGTTAAGGACAAAAATTCAGCAAGTAACCTGGTGGATTTGAGCTGCACTAAGAGAGAAGGTTGAAGAATGTACGTCAACCCCGCTGAGGTGAGCTGCGACCACAAGGATACAAACAAAAGGTACGAAATCCATCACCAAGCAGACGGGAGTCCCCTCCCCCATGAGAACAGCTCAGAGTGCCCCACAAACAATCAGGCAGAGTTCAAAGGTCCTCCCACTACACTCCACAGGAGAGACCCTCTAAAAACTGGACCTACCTCCCCTACTAGGGTGCCACGGCGTCCTCCTGCCAGCCATAAAACTGTGTAAACTGAATATAGTCTCCACCTAGAATTCTGAGCTCCCAGCGCTCCCCTTCATTCACACTGAGGTCTGGAGGCCAGTCCCCCAGAGTTCAGAGTCTTGGGTGATGTCTTGAGGGGTGTGGATGGGGCCTCGACTGCAGCTGGTCAGTGCCAGCTCCAGGGCACAGGAGTGAGGAAAGGACGGTTGGCGGAGAGGGGACCACACCGGAGTGGCAGTTCCCTGAGGCACAGTGCGACAGCCGTCTTTTGGTAACAGTACGGCCAGGCATAAAACTGTTTAAAACTGTGTGTGTTCTCTGCCCGCAACCCCAGGTTCTCAGCTCTCCCCGCACTCGCCTCTGCTCTTGCTCCCAGGTTTGGAGGCCTGTCCCCCAGGAGTCCAAACTCTTGGGCGATTGCTCAAGGGGAGTAGACAGTACCAGGCTGCAGCCGGTCAGTGCAGACTCTGCGGTATGGGAGCGGAGAGAGGACGGTTGGCCAGAAGGGAGCTGCACCGGAGCAGCAGTTGCCTGAGGCATAAAACAGCAGCCCTCTTTTGCTAGCAATATGGCTCACTACCGAATATTCTGAAGCCACAACCCCTGTCTCCCTGGGCAACCAGAGACTCTGAGTATACGATTTGCCTGAGGCAACTCCAACTTGCAAACCCGGGAAACTCCCAGGGCGGGGCTGAACCACAGGTCCGCTTTACCGAACCTAAGACGCACCTTGCCCTCAGGGGATCGTCAGCCTATACACAATACAAGAGCAAAGACAAGCTGATTTGGCACTCAATTCAGCTTCTCTTCTGCAGGGGAACCGCAAAGTTGATCTGTTCTGTTCTGTCAGTAACATTAATCAGGGGCAAGACTGGACCTGAGTGAAAACCCCCCAATCTTAATCAAGCACCCGAGGTTGTCAGGCCTCACCTCCTACTGCTAGAGTGAGGCAGAGGGCAGAGGCCTGGCAGATTTCCTTGTGATACAGGCATGTGCAAACTCCTGGAGTACCAATTCACTACAGGCAGCTGGGTCAGCCAACTTCAGGGCTATCAGTGACTGGGTGTGACAGTGGTGCAAGGTGGGGAAGGAGGCAGCAAACTTCCCAGACTGATCTATTGGCTGGGTGGCTCCGCCTGACTCCACACAGCACTGGAGCAAGCCACACCAGAGTAGTCACCAGACCCCTGTGATCCAGTTCCCGGAGACCTCTTAAACTCTCTCACCCGAGACAGGTGCAGACTGAGACAATTGCTTTGGACCTTTTGAACTGAACCAATCGCCTGAGGACAAATTCAGATGGTGTCCTGGGTGCACGGTGGTAGGAAGGTTTGATTTTTCCTTTCCTATTGTTTGCTGGTGGGGGGCGGGGTGGCTTAATTGCTGATATTTCTCCACAGCTGAGACTTCAATCCAGAGTATCTGTTTCACTAGGGTGGAACAGAAACCAGCTGAAAACAAGACAGAACCACTTAGCCCCACCACACCAGACAGGGCCCCAGTTTCTTAGGCCACAACACTGTACAGGCCCTCAACAAAGCCCAGGGGAAAAAAAATCAAAGGGAGTAAAACAACCATGGGGTGGAATCAGCGGAAAAACTCTGGTAGCATGAATAACCAGAATAGATCAACCCCCACAAGGAAAGATATGGCAGATTTAATTGAAGATCCCATTCATAAACAACTGGCTGAGATGTCAGAAATCGAATTCAGAATTTGCATTGCAGACAAGATTAAAAAAGTGGAATTAAGAATTCTAGGAGAAATTCAAAAGTTGTCTCAAGAATTTAATGAATTTAAAGACAAAACCACCAAAGACTTAGACACACAGAAACAAAAATTTGCAGCCTTCAAAGATATGAAAAATACAGTAGAATCCCTCAGCAACAGAATAGAGCAAGCAGAAGAAAGGATTTTTGACACTGAACATAAAGCCTTCGAACACTCCCAAACTCTCAAAGAGGAAGAGAAATGGAGAGCAAAAACGGATCATTCTCTCAGAGAGCTCTGGGATAATTCAAACAATGCTAATATCCGAATCATTGGAGTTCCAGAAACAGATGAAGTGGCCTCGCTGGGCACAGAGACCCTTCTGCATGAAATTATGAAAGAGAATTTTCCAGACATGCTAGAGATTCTGAAATTCAGATAGCGGACAGCTTCAGAACCCCAGCACTACTCAACCCCAATAAGACATCCCCAAGGCATATCATAATTAACTTCACTAAAGTTAATATGAAGGAGAAAATCCTCAAAGCTGCCAGGAGAAAGAAAACCATTACCTTCAAAGGGAATAATACTAGAATGACTGTAGATCTCTCTGCGGAAACTTTTCAAGCCAGAAGAGAGTGGTCAGCGACTTTTAATCTCCTAAAGCAAAATAACTTTCAACCCCGGATCTTGTATCCAGCTAAACTGAGTTTCATTTATGATGGAGAAATTAAATACTTTAATGACATTCATATGTTGAAGAAATTTGCCATAACCAAACCAGCTCTTCAGGATATTCTCAGATCTATCCTCCATAATGACCAATCCAATCCCATACCACAAAAGTAAACTCAATCAGAAACTTTGGATCAAACTCCAATTTCCACACTGGTGAAAGGATTAAAAATGCTCACTGGACTTTTGAAATATTTGATACCCAAAACTTCAGACTTATCAATATTCTCCATTAATGTGAATGGCTTAAACTGTCCTCTAAAGAGGCATAGGTTAGCTGACTGGATACAAAAACTCAGGCCAGATATTTGTTGCATACAAGAGTCACTTCTTAACTTAAAAGACAAATACAGACTCAAGGTGAAAGGATGGTCATCCATATTTCAGGCAAATGGTAATCAGAAAAAAGCAGGTGTTGCAATTTTATCTACAGATACAATAAGCTTTAAACCAACAAAAGTAAGGAAGGACAAGATTGGTCACTTCATATTTGTTAAGGGTAATACTCAATATGATGAGATCTCAATTATTAATATCTATGCACCCAACCAGAATGCACCTCAATTGATAAGAGAAACTCTAACAGACATGAGCAACTTGATTTCCTCCAGCTCCATAATAGTCGGAGATTTCAACACTCCTTTGGCAGTGTTGGATTGCCTCCAATAAGACGCTGAGCAAAGAAATTTTAGATTTAAACCTAACCATCCAACATTTGGATTTAGCAGACATCTTCAGAACATTTCATCCCAACAAAACTGAATTACACATACTTCTCATCAGCCCATGGAACTTACTCCTAATTCGATCACATCTTAGGTCACAAGTCTAACCTCAGTAAATTTAAAGGAATAGAAATGATTCCTGGCATCTTCTCGGACCACCATGGAATAAAACTTGAGCTGAGTAACAACAGGAATCTGTATACTCATACAAAAACATGGAAGTTAAATAACCTTATGCTCAATGAAGGCTGGGTCAGACATGAGATTAAGAAAGAAATCGCCAATTTTTTGGAACAAAACAACAATGAAGACATGAATATCAGAACCTCTGGGACACCGCAAAGGCAGTTCTAAGAGGGAAATTTATAGCACTGCAAGCCTTACTCAAGAGAACGGAAAGAGAGGAAGTTAACAACTTAATGGGACATCTCAATAACTGGAAAAGGAAGAACATTCCAACCCCACACCCAGTAGAACAAAAGAAATAACCAAAATGAGAGCAGAATTAAATGAAATTGAAAACAAAACAATAATACAACACACCAATAAATCAAAAAGCTGGTTTTTCGAAAAGGTCAATAAATTAGATAAACCTTTGGCCAAACTAATCAGGAAAAAAAGAGTAAAATCTCTAATCTCATCAATCAGAAACTACAAAGACGAAATAACAACAGACTCCTCAGAAATCAAAAAAATCTTTAATGAATATTACAAGAAACTCTATTCTCGGCGGAGCAAGATGGCAGCCAAGTAACAGCTTCCTTGCATCTGGGCACCGTGAGTCTGGGGATATAGGACTCCAGGCATCTCTGGCTGCTGGGAGATGCCTATCATCACCCCTGAGAGGATACAGGGAGTCAGCGAGAGACTTCTGGACCCCAAGAGGAGGACTAAAACAGTGGAAAACCGGCAAGTGGTCGCGTGTGTTCAATCCGTCTAAACCCGCCCGCAACTGTAAGTTCAGTAGCAGCGAGACTGCAAACCAGAAAGGCCTTACCTGTGAACTGTTTTGGTGTCTTTGGACTTGGCACTCAGCTGAACTGCCTTGGGGAGAGCCTGAGCGGGAGTGCGGAGAACTTTGGCCTTTGTCTAGGGCCCCAGTCTGAGCCGCTGAGCCAGACGGAGCTAATAGTGTTTGGCTCTGGGTCACTGGCAGACATTGTGAGCGATCTGCCCCGGCAAGCTCTGCCCTCAGGGTCGCGGAGCTGGAATTGGGTGGGAGCTGGTAACCCAGCGACCAAATAGCCTAAGGGCGGGGTCTGATTGCTTTGCAGCCCTAACACTCGGGGGCACAGGGAGACACAGGGTAAGTGGATAGCCACTTCAGCAGTGATTCCAGCGACAAGCACTTCCCTGAGAAAGCTTCTGCTCAGTAAGTGAACAAGTTCAAAGTGCCTTCTAAGTGGGCTGAAGAGAGATTTAGGGTGTCTACCTCCTGGGATTTGAGAAACTAGCAGCCTCCAGTTGTATCAGAACTGTGATTAACATCTCATACCCCAGAAGACCACGTGTTGCCCAGACAATATTCAATAACATATACATACTGCTTTGTTTTTGGTTGTTTTTTTTTTTTTTTGGTTTCGTTGTTTTTTTTTGTTTATTTTGATGTTGTGGATTGTTGTTTTCTTTTTTAAGTTCAACCTTTTCCATACAGATCCTTTTTCTTTCTCAATTTTTCTAGTTTAATTATAATTTCCCATTGCTGCCTATATAATTAGAACTTCATTTTTGTTAGTGTTTCTACCGCTATTATTTGGTTTTTCCAGCCAATTTTATCCGTAAAGTTTTCTGTTTGCTTGTTTTGGTTTGATTTATAGCATTTTTGTCTTTCCTCTCTACTTGGTGGAGGTGGGGTACTGTGTCTGATCAGGTTAGCAAAGAGCTGCTGACCTCAAGGGAACCACCCAACTGGGCACCCCCAGAAGGTGGTTTTTTTTTTTAAGGTTGTATCAAAGAACCCTACTGTACACCTATATTGCCCTGTATCCCTCTTTCTGTGCCTCTCTTCTTTTTGTCAATATTTTCTTTAACCACCCCCTCTCCTTTCTCTATTTTTCTTTTTTTTTTCCTTATCACTCGGTCCTCCTTTCTTTCATCCCTTTTTCGCTCTTAAACCTTCTCACCCTTCTGGTCCTGTAACCCTGAGTCCACAGGCACGAGAACTTAAAGAGCAAGAGGAAGTGAAGGGAAAATTAGGGCAAGTAAACAGATAAAAGAAATCACCCATGAGGAAGAATCAGCAGAAAACTCCAGGCAACATGAAGAACCAGTCCAGAACTACCCCGCCAAGGGACCAGGAGGTAGCTACTGCAGAGGATTCCACCTATACAGAAATGTTAGGAATGACAGAAAGGGAATTTAGAATACACATGTTGAAAACAATGAAAGAAATGATGGAAACAATGAAGGAAACTGCTAATAAAGTGGAAAATAACCAAAAGGAAATCCAAAAACAGAATCAAATCAGAGATGAACGATATGAAGAATATAAAAAGGATATAGCAGAGCTGAAGGAAATGAAACAGTCAATCAGGGAACTTAAAGATGCAATGGAAAGTATCAGCAACAGGTTAGACCATGCAGAAGAAAGAATTTCAGAGGTAGAAGACAAAGTTTTTGAGATAACTCAGATAGTAAAAGAGGCAGAAAAGAAGAGACAGAAAGCAGAACGTTCACTGTCAGAATTATGGGACTTTATGAAGCATTCCAACATACGAGTTATAGGAATTCCAGAAGGGGAAGAAGAATGCCCCAGAGGAATGGAAGCCATACTAGAGAATATTATAAAAGAAAATTTCCCAAACATCACCAAAGATTCTGACACACTGCTTTCAGAGGGATATCGGACCCCAGGTCGCCTCAACTCCTAACCGAGCTTCTCCAAGACACATTGGATGAACCTGTCCAAAGTCAAGACAAAAGAAAAGATTCTGCAAGCTGCCAGGAGTAAGCGCCAGTTGACCTACAGGGGCAAATCCATCAGAGTGACCGCAGACTTCACTAATGAAACTTTCCATGCAAGAAGACAATGGTCATCTACCTTTAATCTACTTAAACAGAACAATTTCGAGCCCATAATTCTGTACCCTGCTAAGCTAAGCTTCAAAATTGATGGAGAAATCAAATCATTTACGGATATACAAACATTGAGGAAATTCGCCACAACAAGACCAGCTCTACAGGAAATACTTCAACCTGTTCTGCACACTGACCACCACAATGGATCAGCAGCAAAGTAAGAACTCAGAAATTAAAGGACAGAACCAAACCTCCACACTGATGCAAAAGACAAAAGTAAGCAATGGACTCTCACAAAGTAAGACGAATAGAATACTACCACACTTATCAATTATCTCAATAAATATTAATGGCTTGAATTCCCCACTGAAGAGACATAGATTGGTTGACTGGATTAAAAAACACAAGCCATCCATTTGCTGTCTGCAAGAAACACACCTGGCTTCAAAAGACAAATTAAAGCTCCGAGTCAAGGGTTGGAAGACAATTTTTCAGGCAAATGGAATTCAGAAGAAAAGAGGAGTTGCAATCTTATTTTCAGATACATGTGGATTTAAAGCAACTAAAGTCAAAAAAGACAAAGATGGTCACTTTATATTGGTCAAGGGAAAAATACAACAAGAAGACATTTCAATTCTAAATATCTATGCACACAATTAAATGCTCCCAGATTCTTGAAACAGACCTTACTCAGTCTGAGCAATATGATATCTGATAATACCATAATAACAGGGGACCTTAACACTCCTCTTACAGAGCTGGACAGATCCTCTAAACAGAATTTAAACAAGGATATAAGAGACATAAATGAGAACCTAGAACAACTGTGCTTGATAGACACATATAGAACAATCCATCCCAAAGATAAAGAATATACATTCTTCTCATCACCCCATGGAACGTTCTCCAAAATTGATCATATCCTGGGACACAAAACAATTATCAACAGAATCAAAAGAATTGAAATTTTACCTTGTATCTTCTCAGACCATAAGGCACTAAAGGTGGAACTCAACTCTAACAAAAATGCTCGACTCCACCCAAAGGCATGGAAACTAAACAATCTTCTGTTGAATAACAGATGGGTGAAGGAAGAAATAAAACAGGAAATCATTAACTTCCTTGAGCATAACAACAATGAAGACACAAGCTACCAAAACCTGTGGGATACTGCAAAAGCAGTTTTGAGAGGAAAATTCATCGCTTTAGAGGCCTACATTCGAAAAAAAGAAAGAGAGCACATCAACAATCTCACAAGAGATCTTATGGAATTGGAAAAAGAAGAACAATCTAAGCCTAAACTCAGTAGAAGAAAAGAAATATCCAAAATCAAATCAGAGATCAATGAAATGGAAAACAAAAGAATCATTCAGAAAGTTAATGAAACAAGGAGTTGGTTTTTTGAAAAAATAAATAAAATAGATAAACCATTGGCCAGATTAACGAGGAATAGAAAAGTAAAATCTCTAGTAACCTCAATCAGAAATGATAAAGGGGAAATAACAACTGATCCCACAGAGATACAAGAGGTCATCTCTGAATACTACCAGAAACTCTATGCCCAGACATTTGACAATGTGAAAGAAATGGATCAATATTTGGAATCACACCCTCTCCCTAGACTCAGCCAGGAAGAAATAGAGCTCCTGAACAGACCAATTTCAAGCACTGAGATCAAAGATACAATAAAAAATCTTCCAACCAAAAAATGCCCTGGTCCAGATGGCTTCACTCCAGAATTCTATCAAACCTTCAAGGAAGAGCTTATTCCTGTACTGCAGAAATTATTCCAAAAAATTGAGGAAGAAGGAATCTTCCCCAACACATTCTATGAAGCAAACATCACCCTGATACCAAAACCAGGAAGACACCCAAACAAAAACGAGAATTTCAGACCAATCTCACTCATGAACATAGACGCGAAAATTCTCAACAAAATCCTAGCCAATAGATTACAGCTTATCATCAAAAAAGTCATTCATCATGACCAAGTAGGCTTCATCCCAGGGATGCAAGGCTGGTTTAACATACGCAAGTCTATAAACATTATCCACCATATTAACAGAGGCAAAAATAAATATCACATGATCCTCTCAATAGATGCAGAAAAAGCATTTGATAAAATCCAGCATCCTTTTCTAATTAGAACACTGAAGAGTATAGGCATAGGTGGCACATTTCTAAAACTGATTGAAGCTATCTATGACAAACCCACAGCCAATATTTTACTGAATGGAGTAAAACTCAAAGCTTTTCCTCTTAGAACTGGAACCAGACAAGGTTGTCCTCTGTCACCTTTACTATTCAATGTAGTGCTGGAAGTTCTAGCCAATACAATTAGGCAAGACAAGGAAATAAAGGGAATCCAAATAGGAGCAGAGGAAGTCAAACTCTCCCTCTTAGCTGACGACATGATCATATACTTAGAGATCCCCAAAGACTCAACCACAAGACTCCTAGAAGTCATCAAAAAATACAGTAATGTTTCAGGATATAAAATCAATGTCCACAAGTCAGTAGCCTTTGTGTACACCAATAACAGTCAAGATGAGAAGCTTATTAAGGACACAACTCCCTTCACCATAGTCTCAAAGAAAATGAAATACCTAGGAATATACCTAACGAAGGCGGTGAAGGACCTCTATAAGGAAAACTATGAAATCCTCAAAAAGGAAATAGCAGAGCATATTAACAAATGGAAGAACATACCATGCTCATGGATGGGAAGAATCAACATTGTTAAAATGTCTATACTTCACAAAGCAATCTACCTATTCAATGCCATTCCTCTCAAAATACCAACATCGTACTTTCAAGATTTGGAAAAAATGATTCTGCGTTTTGTATGGAACCGGAAAAACCCCGCATACCTAAGGCAGTTCTCTGTAACAAAAATAAAGCTGGGGGCATCAGCATACCAGATTTTAGTCTGTACTACAAAGCCATAGTGCTCAAGACAGCATAGTACTGGCACAAAAACAGAGAAATAGACACTTGGAATCGAATTGAAAACCAAGAAATGAAACTAACATCTTACAACCACCTAATCTTTGATAAACCAAACAAGAACATACCTTGGGGGAAAGACTCCCTATTCAATAAATGGTGTTGGGAGAACTGGATGTCTACATGTAAAAGACTGAAACTGGACCCACACCTTTCCCCACTCACAAAAATTGATTCAAGATGGATAAAGGACTTAAATTTAAGGCATGAAACAATAAAAATCCTCCAAGAAAGCATAGGAAAAACACTGGAAGATATTGGCCTGGGGAAAGACTTCATGAAGAAGACTGCCATGGCAATTGCAACAACAACAAAAATAAACAAATGGGACTTCATTAAACTGAAAAGCTTCTGTACAGCTAAGGCAACAATAACCAAAGCAAAGAGACAACCTACACAATGGGAAAGGATATTTGCATATTTTCAATCAGACAAAAGCTTGATAACTAGGATCTATAGAGAACTCAAATTAATCCACATGAAAAAAGCCAACAATCCCTTATATCAATGGGCAAGAGACATGAATAGAACTTTCTCTAAAGATGACAGACGAATGGCTAACAAACACATGAAAAAATGTTCATCATCTCTATATATTAGAGAAATGCAAATCAAAACAACCCTGAGATATCATCTAACCCCAGTGAGAATGGCCCACATCACAAAATCTCAAAACTGCAGATGCTGGCGTGGATGTGGAGAGAAGGGAACACTTTTACACTGCTGGTGGGACTGCAAACTAGTACAACCTTTCTGGAAGGAAGTTTGGAGAAACCTCAAAGCACTCAAGCTAGACCTCCCATTTGATCCTGCAATCCCATTACTGGGCATCTACCCAGAAGGAAAGAAATCCTTTTATCATAAGGACACTTGTACTAGACTGTTTATTGCAGCTCAATTTACAATCGCCAAAATGTGGAAACAGCCTAAATGCCCACCAACCCAGGAATGGATTAACAAGCTGTAGTATATGTATACCATGGAATACTATTCAGCCATTAAAAAAAATGAAGACTTTACATCCTTCGTATTAACCTGGATGGACGTGGAAGACATTATTCTTAGTAAAGCATCACAAGAATGGAGAAGCATGAATCCTATGTACTCAATTTTGATATGAGGACAATTAATGACAATTATGGTTATGGGGGGGGAACAGAAAGAGGGAAGGAGGGAGGTGGGTGGGGCCTTGGTGTGTGTCACACTTTATGGGGGCAAGACATGATTGCAAGAGGGACTTTACCTAACAACTGCAATCAGGGTAACCTGGCTTATTGTACCCTCAATGAATCCCCAACAATAAAAAAATAAAAAAAAAAAGAATTATTATTCAAAACAAAAAAAAAAAAAACAAACAAACAAAAAAAAAAAAGAAACTGTATTCTCAGAAATATGAAAATCTGAAGGAAACTGACCAATACTTGGAAGCACATCACCTTCAAAGACTTAGCCAGAATCAGGTGGAAATGTTGAACAGGCCCATATCACGTTCGCAAATAGCATCAACCATACAAAACCTCCCTAAAAAGAAAAGCCCGGGACCAGATGGTTTCACATCAGAATTCTACCAAACCTTTAAAGAGGAATTAGTACCTACATTACTCAACCTGTTCCATAAGGTAGAAAAAGAAGGAAGACTACCCAACACATTCTATGGAGCAAATATCACCCTGATCCCCAAACCAGGAAAAGACCCAACAAGAAAAGAAAATTATAGACCGATATCACTAATGAATATAGATGCAAAAATATTCAACAAGATCCTAACAAACAGAATCCAGCAACACATCAAACAAATTATACATCATGACCAAGTCGGTTTTATCCCAGGGTCTCAAGGTTGGTTCAATATACGTAAATCTATAAATGTATTCCAGCACATAAACAAATTAAAAAACAAAGACCATATGATTCTCTCAATCGATGCAGAAAAAGCTTTTGATAATATCCAACATCCCTTCATGATCAGAACACTTAAGAAAATCAGTATAGAAGGGACATTTCTTAAACTGATAGAGGCCATCTACAGCAAACCCACAACCAATATCATGTTGAATGGAGTTAAATTGGAATCATTTCCACTCAGATCAGGAACCAGACAAGGCTGCCCATCGTCTCCATTGCTTTTTAACACTGTAATGGAAGTTTTAGCCACTGCAATTAGGGAAGAAAAGGTGATCAAGGGTATCCATATAGGGTCAGAAGAGATCAAACTTTCGCTCTTCACAGATGATATGATAGTATATCTGGAAAACATTAGGGACTCTACTACAAAACTCTTAGAAGTGATCAAGGAATACAGCAGCATCTCAGGTTACAAAATCAACATTCATAAATCGGTTGCCTTTAAATATACCAACAACAGTCAAGTTGAAAAAATAGTTAAGGACTCTATCCCATTCACAGTAGTGCCAAAGAAGTTGAACTATTTGGGAATTTATCTAACAAAGGATGTGAAAGATCTCTATAAAAAGAACTATGAAACTGTAAAAAAGAAATAGCTGAAAATATTAACAAAAGGAAAAGCATACCATGCTCATGGCTGGGAAGAATCAACATTGTTAAAATGTCCATACTACCCAAAGCAATATATAATTTCAATGCAATCCCTATTAAAGCTCCATTGACATACTTTAAAGACCTTGAAAAAACAATACTTTGTTTTATATGGAATCAGAAAAAAACCTCGAATAGCCAAGACATTACTCAGAAATAAAAACAAAGCAGGAGGAATTACACTACCAGACCTCAGACTATACTACAAATCGATAGTGATCAAAACAGCATGGTATTGGCACAAAAACAGAGAAGTAGATGTCTGGAACAGAATGGAGAACCAAGAGATGAATCCAGCTACTTACCGTTATTTAATCTTTGACAAGCCAATTAAAAACAGTCAGTGGAGAAAAGATTCCCTATTTAACAAATGGTGCTGGGTGAACTGGCTGGCAACCTGTAGAAGACTGAAACTGGACCCACACCTTTCACCATTAACTAAGATAGACTCTCACTGGATCAAAGATTTAAACTTAAGACATGAAACTATAAAAATACTAGAGGAGAGTGCAGGGAAAACCCTTGAAGAAATCGGTCTGGGCGAGTATTTTATGAGGAGGACCCCCCGGGCAATTGAAGCAGCTTCAAAAATACACTACTGGGACTTGATCAAACTAAAAAGCTTCTGCACAGCCAAGAACACAGTAAGTAAAGCAAGCAAACAGCCCTCAGAATGGGAGAAGATATTTGCAGGTTATGTCTCTGACAAAGGTTTAATAACCAGAATCCACAGAGAACTCAAACACATTAGCAAGAATAGAACAAGGGATCCCATCGCAGGCTGGGCAAGGGATTTGAAGAGAAACTTCTCTGAAGAAGACAGGTGCGCGGCCTCCAGACATATGAATAAATGCTCATCATCTTTAATCATCAGAGAAATGCAAATCAAAACTACTTTGAGATACCATCAAACTCCAGTGAGACTAGCCTATATCACAAAATCCCAAGACCAGAGATGTTGGCGCAGATGTGGAGAAAAGGGAACACTTTTGCACTGCTGGTGGGAATGCAAATTAATACATTCCTTTTGGAAAGAGATATGGAGAACACTTAGAGGTCTAAAAATAGATCTGCCATTCAATCCTGTAATCCCTCTACTGGGACTATACCCAGAAGACCAAAAATCACATCATAACAAAGATATTTGTACCAGAATGTTTACTGCAGCTCAATTCATTATTGCTAAGTCATGGAAGAAGTCCAAGTGCCCATCGATCCACGAATGGATTAGTAAATTGTGGTATATGTACACCATGGAATATTATGCAGCCTTAAAGAAAGATGGAGACTTCGCCTCTTTCATGTTTACACGGATGGAGCTAGAACATATTCTTCTTAGTAAAGTATCTCAAGAATGGAAGAAAAAGTACCCAATGTACTCGGCCCTACTATTAAACTAATTTAGGATTTTCACATGAACGCTATAACCCAGGTACAACCTAAGAATAGGGGGAAGGGGTAAAGGGAGGGGAGGGCGGGGGGAGGTGGGTGGAGGGAAGGGGATTGGTGGGATTACACCAGCGGTGCATCTTCCAAGGGTATATCTGAAACTTGGTAAACAGTCTGTGAAGCTAGTGAATGATGCCCCATGATCATATCAATGTACACAGCTATGATTTAATAAAAAAGAAAAAAATAAAATGAAAACCACATCAAAAAAAAAAAGAAGATTCATTATTGTTAAGATGTCAACTTTTCCCAGATTGATATATAGATCTATGGCAATTCCATTCACAATCCCAGCAGGCTTCTCTATAACAATTGACAGGCTGATACTCAATTTTTATGGAAATGCAAAGAACATAAAATAGTCACACAACTTCTTAAAAAAAATTGGACTTGCAATATATCATATCAATATTATAGTTATAGAATTCAAGATAGCATAATGACCGCAGACAGAAACATGTTATAGATCTGTCTATACAACACAAATAGGAAAGAACTTTTACCAAATAACAATAGAAAATTTTATTATTCTTATTCAAGAAAGAGGGAAGGCAAAGAGGGAAGAAGACAGGAGGCTCAGTTTTTACCCATTACCATATACAAGAACGACCTCAAAATGAATTCTACATCTAAATGTAAGAACTAAAACTATAAAACTCCTAAAAGGAAGCATCAGAGAAAATCTTAGTGACCTTGGTTTTGGCAAAAGCACAGACTACAGAAGAAAAAAAAAAGAAAAAAAATTTGACTTTATCAAAATAAAACAAATCATGTGCTTCCAGAGAAATCTATCAAAATGAAAAGGCAAGCTACTGAGAGAAAATATTTGCAAAAGGGGTTCCTCCATTTTTTTATGGTTTTTCAGCCCCTTTTGTTCTTTCTTCCTTTTTTACTTCACTCCTTTTGTCTGTCTTTTGGTAGAGATTTTTCTACTTTTCTCATGTTTCCCACATAAATGTCTCATACAACAACTAAGATATCCCTTTTTTTCTTTATCTTGTACAACTGTATTTTTAATTTTCTTTATCTAATTTTATTTTTATTTTTTATTATTTTTTCTTCTTTTCTCTGAGTGCTTCAGGGTCATGGCATTGGTCTGGCTCATGGAGTCTAGGGTGCCCTTTTAACGCTGGCCTTTGGAAAGACGGTATAGGTAGGTCCCCACGGCTGATTTCGTTTCCTTTATTTCTTTCTTCTGTATTTGGCAGAGTGGGGTCTTGCTTTTGCCCAGGCTGGGGAGTCACTCCTGACTTGGAAGGACTCACCCAGCCCAGCCTCTCAAAGACTCAGATTTGTAGGTGTGGCCACAGCACCCTGCTGACCACCAGTTCTCTCTTTCTGTCCTTCTTTCCTTCTCTTCAATTCTTTCCTTTCACCCCACCTTTTTTTTTTTTTTCCTTTTTTCCTGTCTATCTTTTTCTTTTCTTTCTCCCTTCTTGCTCTTTACCCTTCTCTTCCTTTTGGCCTTTTGCCAAGTGACCACTTCAACACCTAATCTCTGAGACTGGGTAATTTAAAGCAAAGGAGTCAGTGAGAAGGAAAAAGTAGGGGAAGAAAGTAAACAAGAAGAGAACACACAGGAGGAAGAATCAACAGAAAAATTCTGGCAACATGAGAAACAAAAACAGAGCCACCACTCCAAGGGACCATAAGGCAGTTCCTGCAGAGGATTCTACCTATAAAGAATTAATAAAAATGGCAGAAAGGATCTTTGAAATACAGATGGCAACAGCAATAAAAAGAATTGATGAGAAAGTGGAAAAACAGAACTAAAAAGTGGATAAAAGATATGAAGTATATAGGAAGGGTATGGTGGAGCTTAAGGAATTGAAGGAGTCGATTGGGGAACTTAAAGATGCAGTAGAAACTATCAATAACAGAGTAGACCACGGAGAAGAAAGAATCTCAGAGCTAGAGGATAAAGCTCTTGAGCCAATTCAGGCAGTTAAAGAGGCAGAGAAGAAGAGGGAGAAACAGAACATTTGCTCAGGGAATAATGGGACTTCATGAAGTGTTCAAACATATGCACTGTAAGTATCCCTGAAGGAGAAGAACATCCCAAAGGAATGAGAGCCCTACTGGAGGATATCAGAAATGAATACTTCCCAAGTTTCACTAAGGATTCCAAAACACTACTTTTAGGGGATATCAAGCCCCAGGTTGTCCCAACACAAATAAAGCATCTCCAAGACACAGTGTAACAAACTGATACGCAAACATCAAAGAAACTGGCCAAAACAAGACCAGCTCTCCAGGCAATACTTAGAGCTATTCTCCAGACTGACCATCACAATGGATCACCAGCAAAGTTAACACTCAGAAACTAATGGACAAAACCTAGCTTCCACAATGGTGCAAAGGATAAAACGAAGCAACAGACTTTCACAGAAATACTTGCAAAAAACATCTATGCAACAAACAACTTCTATCTAGAATATATATTTTTTTAAAAAGTCTTACAACTTTACATGTGAAACTTAGTAAATGTAGAATATAAATGTCTTAACATAATAACTAAGAAAATGCCAGGAAGGCTATGTTAACAAAAAAAAAAAAAAAAAAAGTCTTACAACTTTATAATAAGACAACAAACCAATTTTTTAAGAGAGCAAAATATCTGAACAGACATGACACTAAAAAAGATAGTCACACACCACATAACAATGTTTTGGCCAAGGACAGACCACATATGACAATGATTGTCCCATAAGATTATAATGGAGGTGAAAAATTCCTAATTGCCTAGTGATGTTGTAGTTGTCATAATACCACAGCATAATTACTGTACTTTGTATAAATGTAGTGTAACTTAAATGTGCAATGCTTTCACAATCTACAGATGTGTACAGTATGTCCTAGACCTTCACGTCCACTCACCACTCACTGATTCACCCACAGTAACTTCCAGTTCTGCAAGCTCCATTCATAGTAAGTGACCTATACAGGTGTACCATCTCTTATCTTTTATACAGTACTTTTACCATGTCTTTTATATGTTTATATACACAAATACTTACCATTGTGTTATAAATGCCTACAGTATTCAATACAGTAGCATACTATACAGGTGTATAGCCTAGGTGTGCAGTCAGCTATGCCACCTAGGTTTCTATAAGTATACTCTTCTTACATTCAGCCAATGACAAAAGAGAATTTCTCAGAAAGTATCCCCATCATTCAGTGATGCATAACTGTACAGATGGCAAATAAACAGATGAAGAGATGCCCAGCAGCATTAGTCACTACAGAAATGCAAATGAAACCACCATGAAATACACCCACTAATAAACTAAAATTAAAAACACTGAGCATACTGGATTGGTGAGTGCTATGGTTCGAATGTTCATCGTCTCCAAAACTCATGCTGAAACTTAAACCCCAATGTAACAGTATTAAGAGATGAGCATTTAAGAGGTAATTAGGTCATGAAGGGTTCTGCCTCATGAATGGATTAGTTCATTCATGGATTAATGGACTAATAGGTTATTGGAGGAGCGGGTTAGTTATCATGAGAAGTGTCTATTATAAGCTAGTTTGGCTGTCTTTCATGAGTTCACCTTGTCATGTGACACCCTGTACCACCTCAGGACCATGCAGAGAGTCCCCAACACCAAGAAAGCTCTCACCAGATATAGCCCCTCTACCTTGGACTTCAGCCTCCAGAACTGTAAGAAATAAATCTCTTTTCTTTATTAATTATCCAGGCTCAGGTATTCTGTGATAGCAACAAAAATAGGCTGAGAAATGGAGGATGTGGAACAGCTGACGTGCTCATAAACTACCAGTGGGCATGTAAAATATTACAATCACTTTGGAAGCAGTTTGGAAGTTTCTTCAAAAATCAGAAAATTGGGGGTGGCGCCTGTGGCTCGGTGAGTAGGGCGCCAGCCCCATATACCGAGGGTGGCGGGTTCTAAACCAGCCCCAGCCAAACTGCAACGACAAAAAAAATAGCTAGGCGTTGTGGTGGGCGCCTGTAGTCCCAGCCACTCGGAGGCTGAGGCAGGAGAATTGCGTAAGCCCAAGAGCTGGAGGTTGCTGTGAGCTGTGACGCACGGCACCCTACCAAGGGTGACAAAGTGAGACTCTGTCTCTAACCAAAAAAAAAATCAGAAAACCACTAACCACATGAAGTCCTATATACCAATGTTTGTGACAGCTTTGGGGGGAGATATCTGAAAACTGAAAATAATCCAAATGTCCTTCAAAATGTGAGCAGATAAATAAATTGCAGTATATCCATACTAATGACTCAAATTTATTCTTCACACCTTCCTTTCTGTAGAATGCTATTTTGTATAGGTGGCACTTTACAATAAAAAGAAACAAAGCTAAGATAGGCCCCTGGCTTCTATAACTGACCTGGTCTCATAACTAACCCAATCCCTCCAGGGCCCATCCATCCATTACTTTGTCCAAAACCTAAAAGATAGAATAGAGTACACTCACTGGCACCTGTAGTTTTTGATTATTCTTCTTTTTCTTTGAGAATCTCTTGTTTTTGGCTAGCAACCTTGCTTTGATTCCTGAAGACAGCTCTATTTCTGAGGATCTTGAAAGCTCTGTAAGGGAAACATTCTGTATAAGACAGGATATGACAAGGTAGGAGGCC
The DNA here is from genome assembly GCF_027406575.1 of Nycticebus coucang. NCBI lineage: Eukaryota > Metazoa > Chordata > Mammalia > Primates > Lorisidae > Nycticebus > Nycticebus coucang. Next base: position 86,005,911 of record NC_069781.1, read on the forward strand.
CATTTTGTTTTACAAAAAAAGCTGAGAGAACGGGAAGCATGAGAACACAGTTAAGAGTCATAGATTTTTTTTAAATGGTAGCAGTGCAAAGGACTTAGCAGTTTTTGGTTTTGTTTTTTAAAGTTTACTCCTTACTTTTCATCTTCCAGCTCTTCGTCAATTTCTCCTCCTTGTGGAATCTAAAACTATGACTCCTAATGAAAGGTCGGTCTCTGTGAAATGAACTGATCGAAACGGGAGTGTTTAGCTGGAGCCACGGTCCCCCCTTTGAGAAATCGCTACTCTGGGCCAATCTTGTTGAATGATCAGAGAGGGAGTTACCCTGGCTCTGTGACTGGCATCGTTCAGACTGAGTGAAGTCACTGTTACAAGTGGAGGGCAAGCAGGTTTGCCATTTTTTCTTGATGCTCGACAAATCAGTTTCGCCGTCTTCTGAAAATGACCAGTTCACATATCCACCTCCAGTATGCATGCTCTTAATTTGGGAAGGAAGGGAAGTCACTGACAGGGATGCAGGAGTGCTATGCAGGGTGGGTAGGACTTGGTCCGCCTGGCCACGCTTGTCTGGCACCTGAGCGATTGGCTGGTACTGTTCCTTAGGTTCAGCCCCTGACACCTGGTCTGAGACAATTGGGGTCTGCCAAGTCAGATGAGCAGGAACCTCTCTCTGTATGGCCTGTTCAGTTGCCAGCATATCACTGCCTCCTTCCACAGATGAGCTGGACAGAGGCAAAATAGTTTCTGCAGAAAAAGGAATTTGCTTTAAACTAGATGGGACGAGGAGAAATTGGCCATACTTTGAGTGTGCCTGCCTGTTAGGAAATACTCCAGAAGCAACTCTGCTATTTTCTGTGTCTTGCTCTTCCTGGTCATCTCGTACATCTGATGCCTCTCTCTGACTATCTGTACTCTCAGGAAGGGCTCCCCTCTGCCCTCTTGGGGACTGCTGCCCTCTGGCCAGGTTCCTCAGCAAAGACGGGGGCATGCTGTAATACTGATATTTCTTCGTCTCAGAGAGCCCCACGCTGCCTGGAACCTCTGCACAGTTGATATTGCTCCAGCTGTGGGGACGTTTTCTCCAAGTAGAATACTTTCTGTAGGCCAGGAGAGCCTCTTCTTCTTGCAAGGTGTCAACAGCAGAAAGGACTTTGAGGGTATCCACTGTCAGGGCAGAGAGGTCCTGCAGGTGGCCCACCTGGTTGTCCAAAGACAGTAAGGAGTCCTTTATAAAAGACACTTTTTCATTCAGTTCTTTCAGCTGGAAATGTGTCTCTGTAACCCTAATGGGGAAGGGAGGGAGAAAAATCAACGACCATGTTAATCCAGTGGGGATTTGCCTTGCCCTCTCCTGTGCTACTTCCATACTTAGGTGGCTTCTCAGCCTTAGCTGCTTCCCTGAGTCAGGCCTGTCTTCTGCCTTCTCCCTCCAAAATATATTATTGGCCCAATGGATCTCATCCTCTATAATTCCCACTGTTACCCCAGGGAAAAAAATTACAAATCTACATTTCCAGCCCTTTATTTTTTTCTACTATTTCTGAATCACATTTACAACTTCCTTCAATCATCTGATCAGTCATCCCATTTTTACTCATTAATATATTTATTCATTTACATGACACACATGTGAATACCTCCCATAGGCTAGCATTTTATATTTTGGTAGGAAAGAGAGATTCTAAGAAAGAAACCAGAATGATGGAAACAGAATCAATAACCAAATATGTAATTAATAAAAAAGAATTACACATTCTTAAAAAATATATATTTCACTCTACATTTCAAATAGGTTTCCCAAATTCCAAACAAAATCCATTTTAAAAGACCGGTATTCAGAAAAGGCCTGGAGCAAAACTTTTAATATATTTTGAAAACTTTAACCCAAGATTATGATATCCAGTTATGGATTTGTGTATAAGCGACAGAAGACATCTTTGGTTATGCAAATACAAAAATAAATTACAGCAGGCAGCACCCACATAGCTCAGTGGGTAGGGCACCAGCCACATACACCAAGGCTGGCAGGTTCGAACCCGGCCTGGGCCAGCTAAAACAACAATGGCAACAAAAAAAAAAATAGCTGGGCATTGTGGCTGGCTCCTGTAGTCCCAGCTACTTGGGAGGCTAGGGCAAGATAATTGCTTAAGCCCAACAGTTTGAGGTTGCTGTGAGCTGTGACACCACAGCACTCTACGGATGGTGACATAGTGAAACTCTGTCTCAAAAGAAAAATTAAATAAATAAATAAATTACAGCAGCTATTGTGTAACCATAATGATTAGAAAATTTAAACTTAAAAAACAAATCTAAAATTGAATTAAACGTAATCATTTTATTTAGAGAAAAAAGAGAGTGAAAGAAGAATATGTTGGTTAATATTTATTTACAGATAATCTTTGTAAATATCTCTAGATGGGGATGAGTTCTACTTTGTGTACCCCCCAAAAGATACGTTAAGTCTTAACTCCAAGCTCCATAATGTGACCTTATTGGGAAACTGGGTCTTTAAAGGGGTAATCATGCGAAAGCTATAATTTAGCTTCATAGTAGAGCTGAGTACATTGGATACTTTTTCTTCCACTCCTGAGATACTTTGCTAAGAAGAATATGTTCCAGCTCCATCCATGTAAACATGAAAGAGGTAAAGTCTCCATCTTTCTTTAAGGCTGCATAATATTCCATGATATACATGTACCACAATTTGCTAGTCGATGGGCACTTGGGCTTCTTCCATGACTTAGCGATTATCAATTGGGCTGCAATAAACATTCTGGTACAGATGTCTTTGTTATATTATGAGTTTTGGTCTTCTGGGTATAAACCTAGTAAAGGAATTATAGGATCGAATGGCAGGTCTATTTTTAGGTCTCTAAGTATTCTCACATGAAGGCTATAACCCAACTATAGCACAAGACTATGGGGAAAGGGCCAAGGAAAGGGGAGGGAGGGGGGAGGTTTTGGTGAAGGGAGGGTAATGGGTGGGGCCACATCTACGGTGCATCTTAGAATGGGTACAGGCAAAACTTACTAAATGCAGAATACAAATGCCTACATACAGTAACTAAGAAAATGCCATGGGGAGGCACCTGTGGCTCAGTGAGTAGGGCGCCGGCCCCATATGCCGAGGATGGCGGGTTCAGATCCAGCCCCGGCCAAACTGCAACAGAAAAATAGCCAGGCGTTGTGGCATGCGCCTGTAGTCCCAGCTGCTCGGAAGGCTGAGGCAAGAGAATTGCGTAAGCCCAAGAGTTAGAGGTTGCTGTGAGCCGTGTGACGCCACGGCACTCTACCTGAGGGCTGTACAGTGAGACTCTGTCTCTACAAAAAAAAAAAAAAAGAAAAGAAAAGAAAATGCCATGAAGGCTACGTTGAACAGTTTGATGAGAATATTTCAGATTGTATATGATACCCGCACATTGTACCCCTTGATTGCACTAATGTACACAGCTATGACTTAACAATAAAAATAAATAAATTTAAATAAATAAATAAATAAAATAAAGGGGTAATCAAGTTAAAATATAGTCAATAGGCTGGACCCTTATCCAATAAGGCTGGTGTCCTCATCACAAGGAGGAACTTTGGCCTAGACACGTACGTACACAGGGATGACGACGCCAAGACACATGAGGATAAGTTAACCACCTTTAAGGCAAGAAACACCAAGACTTGCCAGAAAACAACAGAGGCTAGAAGAAGCAAAGAAGAATTCTTCCCTAGAGGCATTAGAGAAAGCACAGCCCTGCCCACATTTAGATCTGGGATTTCTAGCTGTCGGAAGTATCAGACAATAAATTGCTGTTATTCTGAGACAAATAGTTGTGGGAATTTCACTATAGCACCCCTAAGAAACTAGTGAGCTAAGCTCAACAACCGACAGAATAAATTATAACAAATAGGAGATTAGAGTTCATAAAAAGAAACTTGTACACAAAAATAGAATACAAAATTTTAAAACAAAACTAAATTGGAAAATTAGTATTCTAACAAATTTGATGATGCATCTCTATCCTTTAATAATTCAAAAGCTTTTACAAGGTATTGAGGAAAATCATTACAAAGACTCCTGGGGACAGGAACAGATAGTTTACCAAGATAAAATACAAAAGATAAGGAAATAGGATAAAATAGTCAATCTCACTAGATAATCAGAGATGAAAATTAAGATATTAATGAGTTTATCTACATGGTAACATTTGTCTTAATGTCACAAACTAAAAAAAAAAAGTAAAATAGCTCAATGGTGACAAGGATGCAATACTGGGACACAACATTTATAAAAAGGTAGTAATTTCATGCTAAAGCGGATGGATATTCATTACATTATGAGACAGAATATTATGTAGACATTAAAAATCACACTTATATTGTGGATAGTTATTTTCTTTAACTGTTTTAGCAGTAGATGTGGAGCTGTGGATGTCTGTCATGCTCTGTATTACATGTTCCTAAATTTGGCATAGAAATAAAAAAACAATATTTAAAACTTTATAAAGTTTATGCAATTATTTGGAGAAAATCATTTTGATGTGTTAAGAGTGAGTAAAATGCAAAACTGTATCATTTTAACTGAAAATATACGGAGAACTAAATAGAAAAAAGCCAAAATTTTCAGTAAGCTCCGTGTTATGACATTTTTTTCTTTCTTTTCTCCCTGCATTTTGTTGTTCTGATGAAAATCTTTGATAAACAGGATTAAAGTACAAACCAGCAAGACAGGGATTCCCACCAACAGTTCCATGGCTGACGTGACCACTGCAGAAATGATCCCCAGTCTTATTTGGGAGAAGGGAGAGACAGCCATCACACCATGAAGAAGTTAACACTCAGCTGTAATAAGAACTTCCCAAAATAGTGCCACATTTCCCATCGCTAGAATATATCTAAAATCATAGGGATTGAAAGCTCTTCTACATGTTCTTTCTAGGAGCTTTGTGAACAGGAATTAAAAGAGAGGTAGTATTATCCATTTTTATCATATTCCACATGGGTTAGAACCCTCTCTTTTTTTGCTTCTGCTATAGAACTCAACTTCCATAACTCAATAGACGCTTAACAAACGCTTCCTGACCTTTTGGAATCTGCAAAAACTAGAATTGGCAAGGATGATGTGGGAAAGAGTACAAAATATATATATATATATTCTCTTCCAAATATGCTTAATTAGAGCCTCTCCATCCAGTGCACTGTTTCATCTAATTCAAAAACAGTACAGTCTGAACAGCAGTAATGGAGACTCATTAAGTCCCATTAGCAGCAGTCACATCGAATAGATACAATAGAAACCATCAACTATTCACAGCAGCAGGTGACGTGCTTCAATAGAAACCTGTTAGACAAATAACCTGGTCACCCTTAAATCGGGGCCTCTTGCTTTTACAGGTGCTGACTTTCTACAGCTCAATGTCCTATGAAACATATTCTAATTATGTTCCCAGACCACCAACTGCTTTAATTTAATCTAGCCTTGTAGTCATTCTAACACATAAAATAAATTCTTACAATTTTAGTTTCCTTTGTACAAGGTATGAGGATAAAGGAAAGACAAGAATGGTGATTATTTTCTTGGGGGCCTTTGAACGAGACACCTTAAAATGAGATAATACAGGTATAATTATAATCATCATGACAATCACAATGTTCACGGAATGCTCACTATGTGCCAAGCATTTCATAAAGGTTCTACCTGTTCTATTTTATTTAATGCACATAACAGCCCTATAAGGTGGCATTACTGTTACCCCTTTCACAGGAAAGGGGCTGGGTCACATCGCCAGAGTCACAGGGCTGCCCAGGGAGACAGTTGGGTATCAAATACAGGCCATCTGACTCCACATTCACTCCACATTAGCATTAACCACTGCATTCAGGACCTCTCCCCAATTCAAAAGAGAGGTAGGCAATTTTGGTTTGGGGGTGTGTGTGGCAGTGTCCTAGAGTTCCATGAAGTACTAAATGGACTACGCCAACATTTTCCCAGATGAAAGGTGTTCCCAGATGTTCCTCAATAATGCTTTATGGTCAAATAATGATGGGACCTGCTCAAGCTATAACTCTCTACTATCGAATTACAATGCACATTACATTAAAGTCTTCAAATTTTTTAGAACTGTAGCATTGTCCAGGCTCAGTGGCTCAGGACATCAGGCTCATAAAGTGAGACTCTGCCTCAAAAAAAAAAAAAAAAAAAAAAAAGAAAGAGAAAAGCTTGCTGGGCATTGTGGTGGGCACTCGTAGTCCCAGCTACTTGAGAGGCTGAGACAACAGGACCTCTTGAGCCCCAGAGTCTGAAGTTGCTATTAGCTGTGACACCAAGGCACTCAACACGATGCCAACTAAGTGAGACTCTGTCTCAAAAAATAAATAAATAAATAAATAAATAAAAATAAAATAAAACCACAGCATTTCCCAAATACAAGGCACATGAACATGTTCAACATGGAAAAATACCTAAAAACATCTTACTCCACACAACAGAAAAGGAAAAGCTGGCTTACACTATCAAAGTCAAAAAAAAAAACAAAGAACAAAAAACTGGTGCTCCTAACAGGGAAAGCAAGGTATAAAACAGCCTCACCATGCTCTATTTTTTCCACTTTCAAGACTCACATAGTTCTAAAAGGATACAGGCAGCCTCTTCTTCAGAGGTAAGCAAACATACAAATATCCTCCTGATCTACCGTCCCTCCCTCTTCAAACTATTGCTCAGTTATTTTAGGAAATATTCTTCCCTCTCTCATCTATGATCTCTCCAGAAATGACTTCAACAAGGATGACAGAATAAAAACAGTGCCATTGAGATAGCTCTATCCAGAAAGAAAATTGACTATATTTTGTGGTCAAATTAGAGCTTCACTAAACCCCTTAGAAAGATCCATAGATTTCAGAAGCTACAACCCATCTAACTTCTAATCTTCTACTCAAATCCCAAGGAAAGAATCTAAGAAAATATAATAGCATGTAATAATCATACTTTTAGGACTTTGTTATCGTCATTGAATTATTTGTTTATAAATGTCTGATTCTCAAGTTTTCCCTCTATGTTCACTTGGCTTCTGGTCCTAATATTCTCTGACCTGTTCTCTCCTGTCTTCTCCCTGAGTGCCTCTTTCTCTGCCCCTTAGACAGGGGTTGTACCTCCCAGGGTTCAACCCTCAGCTGGCTGAGTTCCCTGGGTCTATACTTGCTACCTGGGCATAATCCCTTCCTCTGTCAGACTTTTAGTTTCCTACAATGGGCTGATGACCTATAACTGACTCTCCCCACAAGCAGATGATCTCCCTGTCCAGGGCTTCAGATTCATACATTCAAAGACTCCTAGACATTTCTGGCTAAATGTGCCACAAGAATCTTTAGCTCAAGAAACCTAAAACTAGGCCGGGTGCATTGGCTCACACCTGTTTCCTATTTTTAGTTGAGATGGGGTCTTGCTCTTGCTCAGGTTGGTCTCGAACTTCTGAGCTCAGGTGATCCACCTGCCTTGGCCTCCCAGAGTTCTGTGATTACAGATTACATAACTCAGCCACACAGTTCATCTATATTATCTAATTTCATTCTCACAACTCTAAGAGGTAAGTCTGTTTTCATGCCCATTTTACAGATAAGAAAACTAAGGCCAAAAGAGGCTCGATGAATTTGCCCAAATACAATAACTAATAAACAGCTGAAGCAGGATGTCATTCTAGCTCTGTAAATTCCTAATATGGGTATGGGCTTCATGCAAAACAGAGAATCACGCTGGCCCACAGGATTCAATGAGCACAGGTGTAAAGGGGGCAGAATGTGTGGAAAAGGGAAAGGGATGTCATATAGTTGTGGCCCGAAGATAATATTTAGGTAAAATAGAATTTTGTGTGCTCACAATTCTATGATATTCAATTTTGAATCATCAAATTGAGTTTGATATTCAACTTTTCTCACTATTAAATTTGATCTGAAATTCAATAACCTATATAAACACATATTTGCATAAATACAGTATCAATAGAAAAGTCCAGACTCACACAAATACATCTTATGCCCACAATGAACCATTTAGAAAGTTCTTAATGTGATTTAGTTTTAAATAAATAAACCATATTTAAGGATTTACACCTATCTATCTGATATTTGGAAATTAGGAAAAAAAAGTACTTATGTACTTCTTAAGTAAGTATAATGTTTTATAGTTAGCTCCTTCTATATTCAAAAATGAAACACAATTAACTTCCGTCAATTTGCGTCCAGTTATGAGAGCAATTTTGTGTTTTTAAAAAATACATATCGATAGAGATAGTCGAGGGTGGGGCAAGATGGCGGCTGAGTAACAGCTTCCCTGCAACTGGGCATGGTGAGTCTGGGGAGATAAGACTCCAGGCATCTCTGGCTAGTGGGATCTGCCTATAATCATCCCTTTGAGGATATAGGGAGTCAGCAAGGGACTTCTGGACACCAAGAGGAGGACAAAACCAGTGGAAAACTGGCAAGTGGTTGCGTGTGTTCCATCGACCTAATCCCGCCGGCAACCGTAAGTACAAGCAGCAGTGAGACTGCAAACTGGAAAGGCCTTACCCGTGAACTGTTTCGGTGTTTTTGGACTTGGCACTCAGTTGAACTGCCTTGGGGAGAGTTTGAACAGAATTGCAGAGAAAGTTGGGCATTGTCTAGGGCCCCAGACTGAGCCGCTGAGCTGGGCCCCAGGCAGCCATTGTGAGAGAACTGCTCCGGCAAGCTCCGCCCTCAGGGTCCCAAAGCAAGGATCAGGCGGGAGCTAGTAACCTAGTGACTGAGCACCCTAAAGGCAGGGACTGAGCTCCCTTACAGCCTTAACCCTTAGGGGCAGAGGGAGACTGGTTTTGGCACACTGGAACCTCAGGATGTTGTCCTGGGTAGAGTGTGGTGGCATCACAGCTCATAGCAACCTCAAACTCCTGGGCTTGGCGCCACCTGGACCTCCATAAGAGCCGCGCTGCGACCTCCGACTCGCAACCCATGCCCACCGGGCATCTGCATGCCTTGACCAGGAACTGCGGGAGCTGGCAACCCCACGTCCTCCCTCCTATTTCCTCCCTGCCTCCACACTGGTCTGCTCATCTGGCCAGGGATACTGGAGGCCGCGTGCCCTCTGGAGACCTCCCTGCCTCTGCACAGAGCCCTTCTCCTGGCCAGAGATTGCTGGAGCCTTGGGCACTCTGTGCCAAAGTCATGCAGTGCCAGGCACTCGCAAAACCGTGTGCACACCTGCTGCCCTGTTGCTGGATCCGGCTGTACCACACTTCGGAGCTGCTTCCACAATCAGAACTCCCTAGCTGGGTCAGCCTCAGAGGAACTACACAGGGTCACTCCCTACAAAGATCCAGCAACAACAGAGTGATCCTGCTGGGGTCTAATCTTGGAGAGACACCTCCCCAACGCTGACGACGGCCAGAGGCAACGGTGAAAAACAATCATGAGGCGAAATCAACAGAAAAACTCTGGCAATATGAATAATCAGAGTAGATCAACTCCCCCAAGGATCAATGGGGCAGACACAGCACTAGATCCCATGCACAAACAAATAGCTCAGATGTCAGAAATCGAATTCAGAATCTGGATAGCAAATAAGATCGAATTAGAATTCCAAGCAGAAACCCAAAAGATATCGCAAGAATTCAACAAATTCAAAGACCAAATAACCAAAGATTTTGACACATTGAGACAAGAAGTTGCAGCCCTCAAAGATCTGAGAAACACAGTAGAATCCCTCAGTAACAGAATGGAGCAAGCAGAAGAAAGGATTTCTGACATTGAAGACAAAGCTTTCAAATGCTCCCAAACTCTCAAAGAGGAAGAGAAATGGAGGGCAAAAACAGATCACTCTCTCAGAGAACTCTGGGATAATTTGAAGAAAACCAATATTCGTCTATAGGGATCCCCAAAAGCAACGAAGTGGCTTCACAAGGCACATAATCCATGAGATTATGAAGGAGAACTTTACAGACATGCCAAGAGATTCTCAAATTCAGATAGCAGACAGTTTCAGAACTCCAGCACGACTCAACCCAAATAAGATATCACCCAGACACATCATAATCAATTTCACTAAAGTTAATATGAAGGAGAAAATTATGAAATCTGCCAGACGAAAGAAAACCATTACCTAAAAGAGGAAGAACATTAGATTAACTGTAGCTCTCTCTGCTGAAACCTTTCAAGCTAGAAGAGGATGGTCATCGACTTTTAATCTCCTAAAACAAAATGACTTTCAACCCAAGATCCTGTACCCAGCTAAACTGAGTTTCATTTATGACGGAGAAATTAAATACTTCAATGACATTCACATGCTGAAGAAATTCGCCATAACTAAATGAGCTCTCCAGGATATTCTCAGACCTATCCTCCATAAAGACCAGCATAATCCTCCACCACAAAAGTAAACCCACCCAGAAAATTATGATCAAATTCCAACTTCCACAGTTGCAAAAGGATTAAAAATGTCCACTGGACTCTCAATTAATGTGAATGGTTTAAATTGTCCTTTAAACAAGCACAGGTTGGCTGACTGGATACAAAAACTCAAGCCAGATATCTGCTGCATACAAGAATCGCATCTTACATTAAAAGACAATTATAGACTCAAGGTGAAGAGATGGTCATCTATATTCCAGGCAAATGGAAAGCAGAAAAAAGCAGGCATTGCAATCCTGTTCACAGATGCAATAGGCTTTAAACCAACCAAAATAAGGAAGGATAAGAATGGACACTTCATATTTGTTAAAGGTAAAACTCAATATGATAAGATCTCAATTATTAATATTTATGCACCCAACCAGAACGCACCTCAATTTGTAAGAGAAACCCTAACAGACATGAGCAACTTGATTTCCTCCAGTTCCATAGTAGTTGGAGATTTTAACATCCACTTAGCAGTGCTGGATAGATCCTCCAAAAAGAAGCTAAGCAAACAAATTTTAGATTTAAACTCAACCATTCAACATCTGGACTTAACAGACATCTACAGAACATTTCATCCCAACAAAACAGAATACACATTCTTCTCATCAGCCCACGGAACATGCTCCAAAATCAACCACATCCTAGGCCACAAATCTAACCTCAGCAAATTCAAAAAAATAGAAATTATTCCTTGCATCTTCTCAGACCATCATGGAATAAAAGTTGAACTCAATAACAATAGGAACCTGCATACCCATACAAAAACATGGAAGCTAAACAACCTTATGCTGAAGGATACATGGGTTATAGACGAGATTAAGAAGGAAATCACCAAATTTGTGGAACAAAACAACAATCAAGAAACGAATTACCAGAACCTCTGGGATACTGCAAAGGCAGTCCTGAGAGGGAAATTTATAGCCCTGCAAGACTTCCTCAAGAAAACCAAAAGAGAGGAAGTTAATAACTTAATGGGACATCTCAAGCAACTGGAGAAGGAAGAACACTCCAACCCCAAAATCAGCAAAAGAAAAGAAATAACAAAAATCAGAGCAGAATTAAATGAAATTGAAAACAAAAGAATTATACAACAGATCAATAAATCAAAATGTTGGTTATTTGAAAAGGTCAATAAAATAGATAAACCTTTGGCCAACCTAACCAGGAAAAAAAGAGTAAAATCTCTAATTTCATCAATCAGAAATGGTAATGATGAAATAACAACAGACCCCTCAGAAATTAAAAAAATCCTTAATGAATACTACAAGAAACTCTACTCTCAGAAATATGAAAATCTGAAAGAAATCGACCAATACCTGGAAGTACGCCACCTACCAAGACTTAGCCAAAATGAAGTGGAAATGTTGTACAGGCCTATATCAAGTTCTAAAATAGCATCAACTATACAAAATCTCCCTAAAAAGAAAAGTCCAGGACCAGATGGCTTTACGTCAGAATTCTACCAAACCTTTAAAGAAGAACTAGTACCTATACTACTAAACCTCTTCCAAAATATAGAAAAAGAAGGAATATTACCCAACACATTCTATGAAGAAAACATCACCTTGATCCTCAAACCAGGGAAAGACCCAACAAGAAAAGAAAATTATAGACCAATATCACTAATGAATATTGATACAAAAATACTCAAAAAGATCTTAACAAACAGAATCCAACAACACATCAAAAAAATTATACACCATGACCAAGTGGGATTTATCCCAGGGTCTCAAGGCTGGTTCAATATACGTAAATCTATAAATGTAATTCAGCACATAAACAAACTAAAAAATAAGGACCATATGATTCTTTCAATTGATGCACAAAAAGTTTTTGATAATATCCAGCATCCCTTCACAATCAGAACACTTAAGAAAATTGGTATAGAAAGGACATTTCTTAAACTAATAGAGGCCATCTACAGCAAACCCACAGCTAATATCGTATTTAATGGAGTTAAATTGAAATCATTTCCACTTAGATCAGGAACCAGGGAAGGTTGCCCATTGTCTCCATTGCTCTTTAACATTGTAATGGAAGTTTTAGCCATTGCAATTAGAGAAGAAAAGGCTATCAAGGGTATCCACATAGGGTCCGAAGAGATCAAACTTTCACTCTTCGAAGATGATATGACCGTATATGTGGAAAACACTAGGGATTCTACTACAAAACTTTTAGAAGTGATCAAGGAATACAGCAATGTCTCAGGCTACAAAATCAACACCCATAAATCTGTAGCCTTTATATTTACCAACAATAAGTAAGCCAAAAAAAACAGTCAAAGACTCTATTCCTTTCACAGTAGTGCCACAGAAGATGAAATATTTGGGAGTATACCTAATAAAGGACGTGAAAGATGTCTACAAAGAGAACTATGAAACATTAAGAAAAGAAATAGCTGAAGATGTTAACAAATGGAAAAACATACCATGCTCATGGCTGGGAAGAATCAACATTGTTAAAATGTCTATACCACCCAAAGCAATATATAATTTTAATGCAATTCCTATTAAAGTTCCATTGTCATATTTTCAAAATCTTGAAAAAATAATACTTCGTTTTATATGGAATCAGAAAAAAACTCAAATAGCCAAAACATTACTCAGCAATAAAAACACAGCAGGAGGAATCACACTACCAGACCTCAGACTGTACTATAAATTGATAGTGAATAAAACAGCATGGTACTGGCACAAAAGCAGAGAAGTAGATGTCTGGAACAGAATAGAGAACCAAGAGATGAATCCAGCTACTTACTGTTATTTGATATTTGACAAGCCAATTAAAAACATTCAGTGTGGCAATGATTCCCTATTTAACAAATGGTGCTGGGTGAACTGGCTGGCAACCTGTAGAAGATTGAAACTGGACCCACACCTTTCACCATTAACTAAGACAGACTCTCACTGGATAAAAGATTTAAACTTAAGACATGAAAGTATAAAAATACTTAAAGAAAGTGCAGGGAAAACTCTTGAAGGAATTGGCCTGGGTGAAAATTTTATGAGGAGGACTCCCCAGGCAATTGAAGCAGTATCAAAAAATACACTTGTGGGACCTGATCAAACTAAAAAGCTTCTGCACAGCCAAGAACATAGTAAGTAAAGCAAGCAGACAACCCTCAGAATGGGAGAAAATATTTGCAGGTTATACCTCCGATTAAGGTTTATAACCAGAATCCACAGAGAACTATAAAGTATTAGCAAGAAAAGAACATGTGACCCCATCTCAGGGTGGGCAAGGGACTTGAAGAGAAACTTCTCTAAAGAAGACAGACAAACGATCTACAAACACATAAAAAAAGTTCATCATCCTTAATCATCAGAGAAATGCAAATCAAAACTACTTTGAGATATTACCTAACCCCAGTAAGAGGAGCCCACATAACAAAATCCCCAAACCAGAGATGTTGGCATGGATGTGGAGAAAAGGGCACACTTCTACACTGCTGGTGGGAATGCACACTAATACGTTCCTTCTGGAAGGATGTTTGGAGAATACTTAGAGATCTAAAAATAGACCTGCCCTTCGATCCTATAATTCCTTTACTAGGTTTATACCCAGAAGACCAAAAATCACAATATAACAAACACATCTGTACCTGAATGTTTATTGCAGCCCAATTCATAATTGCTAAGTCATGGAAGAAGCCCAGGTGCCCATCGACCCATGAATGGACTAGCAAATTGTGGTACATGTATACCATGGAATATTATGCAGCCTTAAATAAAGATGGAGACTTTACCTCTTTCATGTTTACATGGATGGAGCTGGAACATAGTCTTCTTAGCAAAGTATCTCAGGAATGGAAGAAAAATTCTCCAATGTACTCAGCTCTACTATGAAGCTAAATTATAGCTTTCACATGAAGGCTATAAACCAACTATAGCACAAGACTATGGGGAAAGGGCCAAGGAAGGGGGAGGGAGGGGGGAGGTTATGATGGAGGGATGGTAATAGGTGGGGCCACACCTTTGGTGCATCTTAGAATGGGTACAGGTGAAACTTACTAAATGCAGAATACAAATGCCTACATACAGTAACTAAGAAAATGCCATGAAGGCTATGTTGAACAGTTTGATGAGAATATTTCAGATTGTATATGAAACCCGCACATTGTACCCCTTGATTGCACTAAGGTACACAGCTATGGTTTAACAATAAAATAAATTAATTAATAAAAACATTAATTAATTTTAAAAAATTGCATGTCATCACATATAGTCTTGCATATTTTAACCCGATGCTATGCACCCACAATCAGTAACACATCTGCCTTTAATCCCATTACATTTCCTAATACGTTTGCTTTCTCCAACACTTTTTCTTCTCTTTCCTCAAACCTCTGACTGCCCTCCCTAAACCATTCTTTTCCCCGCAAGTCATGCATTCCCACAGGTGCTCTCAGTGGAAGTCTTTACCTCAAAAACTGTGTGCCCACTACCATATCTGTATCCCCTTGTACACTGACCACGTGCTGTCCTGTTCCCCTGCTTGGGGGAAAAGCCCAAACCCTCCATTAATTGGCTCCTTAGCAACTTCCCTTCAGCAAAATGACTTCCTCCCTCCTGCTTCTGCAAGTTCTTGCTTGCTGGTGGATCACTCCTAGGATTGTACAGTTGTACTTTGTTATTTCCTCATAAATCAAAACAAAGCAGAAGAAACTCACCACGTCCCCATATCTCACCTCACTTCCCTGCACAATAAAACTCATCCAAAAAGCCATCTGTAATTGCTACTACCTATCTCCATTTCTCCTATTCTCTCTTTAGCCACTTCAGTGAAGCTGCCACCAACTCCACTATGCAACAATCACTAGTCAGGCACCCAGAGACCCACCATCCAACTAGCACACAGAGCCCATGTACCACCCTATGCTCCCCCATCCAACTCGAGCACTGCACTCGAGCTCACTGGAGCCCACCCACTGCTGCTGGACACAGGCTGCCTGTGCTGTCACTCCTGGACTATGCTACTCCACAGATGTCCCTGGCTAGCCCACTCCCCTCATTTCTTCTCCTCCTCAGACTGCTCAGAGTGACCTACATGGGCCAGACTATCCAACCCCAACTCTGCTAGATCTCACACTGACATTTTCTATTCTCTTAAATGAAGTTCTTCATAGCTCATTCACTGCCTGATATTAAATCATGTATCTCTTTTATGCATTTCCTTACTTACTTACAACCTACACACACTCACACACACACACACACACACACACTAGAACATATGTCCTTTGAAGACAGGACTTATTCACTATTTAAGCCTAGTAACAAGAAGAGTGCCTGGAACATAGTAGATGCTCAGTAAATAAGCATTGTCTACATGAATATCATGTGCTAGTAAATGCTCACATTTTAGAGAAACCAAATCTGTGGGATTTGAAAGTGGATCTTTCCACTCTTTTAGCTATTCTAGTAGAAACAAATTTTGGCAGCAGTTTGGGAATGGAAAATACATACAATTTTTTTACCTTTCTGATGTCCCTCGGATTTGCTCCTCACAACTAAAATTCAGATCTTCCATCTTCTCATGGAAGTATTTTTCCACACACTGCTCTTCAAAATCATGAAGTTTTTTCAGATCCTCCTTACTCAGGTAGAGTTCTGGAGAAGTAAGTATGGTATATGAAAAGAATCATTATTCCCCCTAAATAGGAACCTGGCACAGAGGATGGGTGGCTTTTCTTCCACTTGGGTTGAAAACTATAAATTGTGTGATAAAAATTTTCTGCCTTGTCATACTGTATTCCTAATGTTCATGGAGAAGCATTATCTAGAAACAACTGGAAACACCCATATGAATCTCTCCTACCTATTCTTTGAAAGTGACTCATATAAAGAATGATCTCTCTTCACTATTTTCATAGGTTGGCATGTTTTCACACCTTAACAAAAGTTCACTTTATTTATACAAAATGGGGAAAATAATCAGGTTTTCTTTTCTCTGTGCCAATTATTTCAGCTACCAAAATGATGATAAGTGATCTATAGGTTAAAATCAACGTTGGTAGAAGTTAAGATCTACTGAAATTAATCCAGTAAGTAGAAGAAAATTTCAAATTGTTACACTGAGTTTATATATATTAAGTCCTTCTATGGACAAAGAGACATCATCATTACCAGTCAATGGTCAATCAAGGCTGTATATGTTCCCTGACATAATTATAAACATGATAATTATATCATATATAATGTGTTGTTAAAAGACACATCTGGCCAGGTGCAGTGGCTCACACCTTTAATTCTAGTAGTTTGGGAGGTCAAGGCAAGAAGCTTGCTTCAGACCAGTTCACGACCAGCCTGAGCAATAAATCATGTCTACAAAAAAAAAAGTTATTAATTAGCCAGGTGTGGTCCCAGCTATTTAGCAGGTTGTACCAGGAGGATTACTTGACCCCAGAAGTTTGAGGTTACAGTGGTCAATGATGAAGGCACCCACTCTCGCCCTGGTAACAAAGCAAGACCCGGACTTAAAGAATAAAATAAAATTTAAAAAGATAGATCATTTTGTGATATAATGAGGCTGATGCAATTCCTCATCAAGCTTCAACATTCGCATTTGTTCTTCCACACTGGCTCTCACTCTTACCTAACAGAATGATACATCATCTTTTAAGCAAGTTTCTAAAACTTGGAAAATATAAACATGAAGTGATGCTGCTAAAAAGATAAAATTGGAAAATTCTCTTTCTTCAATGTTTTCACTATTAAGATAAAAAGAACTAATACATTTCTACAGAATTTATTAAAAATAGACTTCGTCCATTACTTTCACATAAAATGAACAAAAATTAATTCTAAATCAAAAAATGGCTAAAAGAAAGTTAAGTTCAGTCATTAAATGTGTTTACAATTAAAGTGCACAATATTTTCTGATTTATATGGTGTGGAAGAATCTTTCAAACACTAAAAATAATCTAGGCTCTCCCATCCCAACTCAACTCTTCTATGAACAAGAAATTTCACAACTGCTGTGATATGAACCTTCTGCAGATCCCTGAGAGCAAACTATTCAAAAAGAAGTTCCAACAAGGTACAGTGCCTCTCTTCTATAATCCCAGCTACTCAGGAGGCTGAGGCGGAAGAAACTCTTGAACCCAGAAATTCTAAGCTGCAGTATCTCTTGAACCCAGGAATTCAAGGCTGCAGTGAGTGAGCTATGATCACACCACTGTACTCAAGTGACAGGTGCAGCTTACAGTGTGTGGCGCTTTCTTGTAACACTCCACAAGGTGGCACTGCTGCCCTGTGTGTAAATGTCTTCATGTAAAGGATTGGAAGCAACTTCAGGAAAATTCAAGAATGTTCCAGGGTGCAAAGTGAACTCATCCGTACTTATCAAAGACTTTACTTGAGTTTTATATGATATCATCCTTTAATCCAAGACCAATGTGAGTCCAGAGAAGTTTCTTTCATATGGGACTAGGAAATTAGAGCACATCCCAGTCAATTCTAGAAACTCTGAAGTGGTTCATTCTGTACATAAGGTGCAATGGTTCTGTAGCCAATGCCTGGATGGTTCTCTAATAGAAGCTTGAAATTTACAGTATAATCATAAGCCTTCATGTTAACGTCAGTTGTGCTTTGGCTTCCATATAAAGGTTGAATCTTTTCAGGGGAAGAAATGAAAAAAAGAAAAAGAAGCCTTCAAAGTGACTCAAGAGAAAAAAAAATACTTCACAGAGCCAACTACCACAAGTAAAATAAATCACTCTGTCAGCCCATAATAACATGCTGCAGGGGATATGGACCTGCCTAAATATATAAATATTCCACTACACCTTGTCTGAAATACCTGAAATTAGGAGTATTTTAGAATTCAGGATTTTTCATTTCTAGTTTTAGAAAGATAATGTAGTGCATATACCATAAGTGAAACAAAATCCCTATTTAAGACTAGGGTAGTTCCTCAAATCAAATACATTATAATCGATATTTTCTGCAACACAATCGATGAATATTCGCTGTGAGGGATAAAAAAGAATAAGTGGCTTCATATAAGTTCCCATCAGCCTCTTCTGGCCAAATGAGTCTTTTCTCCAATTTATGATGAAAAAAAGACATTCTGTTTTCAGAAAGATTTTAAATTTAGGAATTGTGACAAAGGGTTGTAGATTTATGCTACATGGTCCCAGTATGTTTAGAAATTATTTAGAAATGGGCCTGGTACCAAATGTGGAATTGCTTGATTGAAAAATCACAAAGGACCTGAAAAACCACAATAAGCAATGTTCTCCTCTCACAATTAGTATGACAGCCACATCATGCTGTCAAGATTTGGCTAAACAAGATGGACTAGGAAAACGTCAAATTATATAGGTTTATGCTTTAGGAGAAAAACAAAAGGTGAGAATCCTTATTTCTGTATCCTGATTCTCTATGCTGCCCAGGTTGGAGTGCAGTGGTTAGTTATAGGCTCACCCATACACTACAGCCTTGAGCTTCTGGGCTCAGTGATCCTCCCGCCTCAGCTTCCTGAGTAGCTGGGACCACGTGCACACCACCATGCCTAGCTTCTGCATTAAAGTTCTCAAAAATTCAGAATCACCTGCATATTCAGTAGGCTAGAGAACCAGAGAACTAGAATTCTGGTTAATAAGTTAAGTAAAGCCTTATCTACTCCTCTTAGATCCCAAGGCCTTCTGTAACTCCTTTTTATTTGAATTCCATCTTCCATAACAGAGAAAAAGTATGTCATGTGACTGTTCTCTAGGAGTCACTCTGATTAGGTCTACAGAGAAACTATAGGTTTTCCAAGTGACATAAAGCGCTTCCCACATTCGAACGGAGATTCTCTTCCTCCCTATTTCTTCTTTCAAAGTATCCATTAATTTTGGCAAAAGGCACTATGACAATCTAATGACCACAGGAGGAGGTGAGTGTGTTTACTCTGCCCCAGGGCATCAGCTGACTCCCAGAGCCTTCCACCTGTACCCTGAATTTAATTCACAAATACCCACTGTGTCTCTGCTTAGATCTCTATTTTTCACTCTCTTCCTCTTGCCTCACCAGTAAAAACTTACTTAATCCAACATCATCCTCTTCTTGGTCACTGGGCGTTCGGTGATGGCACAGGTGGCGGAGAAGGAGACACACGTGACACAGGAGGATAAAAGGTGGTGGAAGCCAGGGCTTCTCATGGTATGTCATGATGTAGCGATAGCGGTTGTATTTCCACAGCTTATTTGAAATGGACTTCATATCTAAATAAACATTGCTGTAAATTGTAGTAAGAGAGGAACAATGTTTTAAGATGAAATCCTGAAACATAGAGTTTCTTCATCTTCCATATGTTTTTGATTGGTTCACCTGCCACTACCAGCCATTAGATAATAAGAATGATATCCACTGCATTTATGATTCTTCTTCCACCAAACAAAATACATTAATCACCTTGGGCAATAAAATAGGCTAATCAGAAGAACAAGCAAAAGACAGAAATTACAGTCAGAGAGAAGAAAACACAAATACATTCAATGTAATGAACAGAAATTGCCCTCTGGAACTCAACACTACTCTTGGGTCACCATCTATCCTCACATAAGCAGCCCTTTTTCAATCTATAATACATCCTTCTGAGTAAAAGCTTTAATGTTCCTCTACATAATCAACTGTATGAAGATATCCTCCTAATGTCAAATGTCGAGAACTGCTAGAATAATCCTAGTTAAAACACCCAAACAAAAGAATAAAAAAGAAAAAAAATACAAATAAAACATATCAATGAAGAAGAGTTCTGGAAGAAGAATCATTTCATCCTAAAATAAATCAATAAGCACAGCCTCTACTAGAAGCTAAATTATTTAGATTAACATTACAATAAAAGGAACTTCTTACTGGTCAGCCACTTCAAATTTTCCTTTGAACTGTATCAGTTATAATAAGCAGACAGGACAGAGAATATGGAGACTATGGAACTTGTACTGGAAGTAATGGTTGGAAGTAAAGTTATTCTAAAACAAAATGTTGTCTTAATTTCTTACCTGTCAGGATGTAACATGATATTGAGGTGGGGTGACACCATGGAGTGTCCTCCTTAACATTTTGCTTAGGCTAACAAAAACTTTACTTTCTTTAGAGAAAGATGGCAGAGTAGAATCTGAGGAGAGTAACCAAATTTAGCAAACAAAAACACAGGCTATCCTGACCTTGAACAGTGCTAAAGAAATAAAATCAGAATTACCCTGGGGAAATCCAGCTTAGGATAAGAGCAGGAGGGAAGCTTCACAGAATCCATACAGAAAGTGACTGAAACGGAGATGACTGGATCAGAGATTCAGTAACATCCAAGAAAATGTCAGAAATGCACCTGCTCAGGTCTTGCCCCGAACTCTCTGATGATTTTTCTTCCACCAAACAAAATACATTAATCACCTTGGACAAGGCAGAGACAAGATGGCTGACTGAAGCTAGCTTTCCACAGAGGCTCCTGTCCAGAAGGAGAGTTAAAGGACAGAAATTTTAGCAAGTAACCTGGTGGATTAGAGCTGGACCAAGAGAGAAGGTTGAAGAACGACATCAACCCCACTGAGGCAAGCTGCAACGCCAAGAATACAAAGAAAAGGTACAAAATCCATCACCAAGCAGACGAAAGTCCCCTCCCCCATGAGAACAGCTCAGAGTGCCCCACAAACAAAGGAGCAGAGTTCAAAGGTCCTCCCACTACACTCCATGGGAGAGACCCTCTAAAAAATGAACCTACCTCCCCTACTAGGGTGCCACAGTGTTCTCCTGCCAGGCATAAAATAGTATAAAACTGTATATATTCCCTACCTGCAATTCTGAGCTCCCAGCACTCCCCTCCACTCTCACTCTGAGGTCTGGAGGCCTGTCCCCCAGGAGCCCAGATTCTTGGGTGATTTCTCAAGGGGTGTGGACAGGGCCTAGACTGCAGATGGTCAGTGCTGATTCTGCGGCACGGGAGTGAGGAAAGGATGGTCGGCTGAGAGGGAACCACACCGGAGCAGCAATGCCCCGAGGGGCAGAGCAGCAGCCATTTTTGGCAACAATAGGGCTCAATCCCAGATATTCTGAAGCCACACCCCATGTCTCCCTGGGCAACCGGAAGAGACTGGGCATCTTCTCAGGTGGCAACCACCACAGAACAGATCTGGGATAGAAACACAGTCCCCAAACATCAATCAGGGGCAGGGCTGGAACTGAGTGAACACCCCCCAGCCTCCATCAAGGACCCGAGGTTGTCAGGCCTCACCTCCCCCTGCTAGATAGAGACAGAGCGCAGAGGCCTAGCTGACCAGTTATAGATTTCCTTGTGTTTCAGCTGAGACTTCAACCCAGAGTAATTGTTTCACTAGGGTTGGACAGAGACCAGCTGAAAACAAGA
Source organism: Nycticebus coucang (assembly GCF_027406575.1). NCBI lineage: Eukaryota > Metazoa > Chordata > Mammalia > Primates > Lorisidae > Nycticebus > Nycticebus coucang. The sequence continues at coordinate 86,027,673 of NC_069781.1, forward strand.
CAGAACCACTTAGCCCCACCACACCAAACAGGTCCCGGTTTCTCAAGCCATAGCACTGTACAGGTCTTGGACAAAGCTCCAGGGGAAAAATCAAACGGTGTAAAATCATCATGGGGCGGAATCAGCGGGAAAACTCTGGTACCATAAATAACCAGAATAGATTAACCCCCCCCCCGAAGGAAAGATAAGGCAGATGTAACTGAATATCCCATTCATAAACAGCTGGCCAAGATGTCAGAAATCGAATTCAGAATTTGGATTGCAAACAAGATTAACAGAATGGAGGAAAATTTGGAATAAAAAATTTGAGGAGCAATTCAAAAATTGGAATTAAAAATTCAAGGAGAAATTCAAAAGTTGTCTCAAGAATTTAACGAATTTAAAGACAAAACCACCAAACATTTTGACACACTGAAGCAAGAATTTGAAGCCCGCAAAGATCTGAAAAATACAGTAGAATCCCTCAGTAACAGAGTGGAGCAAGCAGAAGAAAGGATTTTCACATTGAAGTAAAAGCCTTTGAACGCTCCCAAACTCTCAAAGAGGAAGAGAAATGGAGAGCAAAAATGGATCATTCTCTCAGAGAGCTCTGAGATAATTTGAAAAAGGCTAATATCCGCCTCATTGGAATCCCTGAAAGTAATGAAGTGGCCTCACAATGCACAGAGGCACTTCTCCATGAAATTATGAAAGAGAATTTTCCACACATGCCAAGAGATTCTGAAACTCAAATAGAAGACAGTTTGAAGAACCCCAGCACGACTCAGTCCAAATAAGACATCCTCCAGGCATATCATAATTAACTTCACTAAAGTTAATATGAAGGAGAAAATTCTGAAAGCAGCCAGATGTAAGAAATCCATTGCCTACAAAGGGAAGAATATCAGAATGACTGCAGACCTCTCTGCTAAAACTTTTCAAGCCAGAAGATGGTGCTCATCAACTTTTAATCTCCTAAAACAAAATAACTTTCAACCACAGATCCTGTATCCAGCTAAACTGAGTTTCATTTATGATGGAGAACTTAAATACTTTAATGACATTCATATATTCAAGAAATTTGCCATAAGCAAACCAGCTCATCAGGATATTCTCAGACCTATCCTCCATAATGACCAGCCCAATCCTCTATCACAAAAGTAAACTCACTCAGAAACTTTTGATCAAACTCCAACTTCCACAGTGGCGAAAGGATTAAAAATGTCCACTGGACTTTCAAAAAACTCGATACCCAAAATTTTACCAGACTTATCAATATCCTCCATTAATATGAACGGCTTAAACTGTCCTCTAAAGAGGCACAGGTTGGCTGACCAGATACAAAAAGTCAGGCCAGATATTTGCTGCATACAAGAGTCACATCTTACCTTAAAATATAAATATAGACTCAGGGTGAAAGGATGGTCGTCCATACTTCAGGCAAATGGTAATCAGAAAAAAGCAGGTGTTGCAATTCAATTTGCAGACACAATAGGCTTTAAACCAACAAAAGTAAGGAAGGATAAGAACAGTCACTTCATATTTGTTAAGGGTAATACACAATGATGAGATTTCAATTATTAATATTTATGCACCCAACGAGAATGTGCCTCAATTTACAAGAGAAACTCTAACAGACATGAGAAACTTGATTTCCTCCAACTCCACAATAGCCGGAGATTTCAACACTCCTTTGGCAGTGTTGGATGATCCTCCAATAAGAAGCTGAGCAAAGAAATTTTAGATTTAAATGTAACCATCCAACATTTGGATTTAGCAGACATCTACAGAAGATTTCATCCCACCAAAACTGAATATACATACTACTCATCAGCCTATGGAACATACTCCAAAATCGATCACGTCTTAGGTCACAAGTCAAACCTCAGTAAATTTAAAGGAATAGAAATGATTCCTTGCATCTTCTCAGACCACCATGGAATAAAAGTTGAACTCAGTAACAACAGTAATCTGCATATTCATACAAAAACATGGAAGTTAAATAACCTTATGCTGAATGATAGCTGGGTCAGAGATGAGATTAAGAAGGAAATTACCAAATTTTTGGAATAAAACGACAATGAAGACACAAATTATCAGAACCTCTGGGATACAGCAAAGGCAGTCCTAAGAGGGAAATTTATAGCACTGCAAGCCTTCCTCAAGAGAACAGAAAGAGAGGAAGTTAACAACTTAATGGGACATCTCAAGCAACTGGAAAAGGAAGAACATTCCAACCCCAAACCCAGTAGAATAAAAGAAATAACCAAAATTAGAGCAGAATTAAATGAAATTGAAAACAAAAAGATTATACAACAGATCAATAAATCAAAAAGTTGGTTTTTTGAAAAGGTCAATAAAATAGATAAACCTTTGGCTAACCTAACCAGGAAAAAAAGAGTAAAATCTCTATTCTCATCAATCAGAAACGACAAAGACGAAATAACAACACACTCCTCAGAAATTAAAAAAATCCTTAATGAATATTACAAGAAACTTTATTCTCAGAATTATGAAAATCTGAAGGAAACTGACCAATACTTGGAAGCACATCACCTTCTAAGACTTAGCCAGAATCAAGTGGAAATGTTCAACAGGCCAATATCACTTTCTGAAATAGCATCAAACATACAAAATCTCCCTAAAAAGAAAAACCCGAGACCAGATGGCTTCACGTCAGAATTCTACCAAACCTTCACAGAGCAATTAGTACCTATATTACTCAACCTGTTCCAAAAGGTAGAAAAAGAAGAAAGACTACCCAACACCTTCTATGAAGCAAACATCACCCTGATCCCCAAACCAGGAAAAGACCCAACAAGAAAAGAAATAGTGATAGACCGATATCACTAATGAATATAGATGCAAAAATATTCAACAAGATCCTAACAAACAGAATCCAGCAACACATGAAACAAATTATACATCATGACCAAGTGAGTTTTATCCCAGGGTCTCAAGGCTGGTTCAATATATGTAAATCTATAAGTATAATTCAGCACATAAACAAATTAAAAAACAAAGACCATATGATTCTCTCAATTGATGCAGAAAAAGCTTTTGATAATATACAGCATCGCTTCATGATCAGAACATTTAAGAAAATTGGTATAGAAGGGACATTTCTTCAACTGATAGAGGCCATCTACAGCAAACCCACAGCTAATATCATATTGAATGGAGTTAAATTGAAATCCTTTCCACTCAGATCAGGAACCAGACAAGGCTGCCCATTGTCTCCACTGCTCCTTAACATTGTAATGGAAGTTTTAGCCATTGCAATTAGGGAAGAAAAGGCAATCAAGGGTATCCATATAGGGTCAGAAGAGATCAAACTTTCGCTCTTCACAGATGGTATGATCGTATATCTGGAAAACACCAGGGATTCTACTACAAAACTCTTAGAAGTGATCAAGGAATACAGCAGCATCTCAGGTTACAAAATCAACATTCATAAATTGGTAGCCTTTATATATACCAACAATAGTCACAGCTGAAAAAACAGTTAAGGACTCTATTCCGTTCACAGTAGTGCCAAAGAAGATGAAATATTTGGGAGTTTATCTAACAAAGGACGTGAAAGATCTCTATAAAGAGAACTATGAAACTCTAAGAAAAGAAATAGCTGAAAATGTTAACAAATGGCAAAAGATACCATGCTGATGGCTGGGAAGAATCAACATTGTTAAAATTTCTATACTACCCAAAGCAATATACAATTTTAATACAATCCCTATTAAAGCTCCACTGTCATACTTCAAAGATCTTGAAAAAATAATACTTCACTTTATATGGAATCAGAAAAAACCTCAAATAGACAAGACATTACTCAGAAATAAAAGCAAAGCAGGAGGAATCACGCTACGAGACCTCAGACTATACTGTAAATCGATAGTGATCAAAACAGCATGGTATTGGCACAAAAACAGAGAAGTAGATGTCTGGAACAGAATAGAGAACCAAGCGATGAATCCAGCTACTTACCATTATTTGATCTTTGACAAGCCAGTTAAAAACATTCAGTGGGGAAAAGATTCTCTATTTAACAAATGGTGCTGGGTGAACTGGCTGGCAACCTGTAGAAGACTGAAACTGGACCCATACCTTTCACCATTAACTAAGATAGACTCTCACTGGATTAAAGATTTAAACTTAAGACATGAAACTATAGACCAAACCGGGAGCCATGCCGCACTGTGGGGGGGCCACACAGCCGCTGCCACCACCACTGGGTGGGGTGGGTGGGGCAGGAGCCCCCGCTGCCACCTCCAGGGTGGGCCCCTTTCACAGAGGATGCAGGTCGCCTGAGATGAGGGTTTCATCACCTTAAATGGTTTTGAGCCAATGAAGCTATATTTCCTTAAAAAGACAGACAGCCCAACGTGTGAACTATAGAGCTTGTGGACAGATTTATATCGGTATCTGCCCCCAGATCATGAATGGCTCCCGGTATCCCCGCCTCCTGGTGGCAGTGCTGGCACTGCACAGTGGAGATGCTGATCCTGAAGGACCTGGCCACCGTGGCCTTCTGTGATGCCCAGTCCACTCAGGAGATCCACGAGAAGGTGTTAAATGAGGCCGTGGGTGCCATGATGTATCACACCATCACCCTCACCAGGGAGGACCTGGAGAAGTTCAAGGCCCTGCGAGTGATTGTGCGGATAGGCAGTGGCTACGACAACATGGACATCAAGGCTGCCAGCGAGCTCAGGATCGCTGTGTGCAACATCCCGTCTGCAGCAGTGAAAGAGATGGCCGATTCCACCATCTGCCACATTCTCCACCCGTACCAGAGAAACACATGGCTGTACCAGGCGCTGCGGGAGGGCACGCAGGTACAGAGTGTGGAGCAGATCCGAGAGGTGGTCTCGGGAGCAGCACGCATCTGCGGGGAAACCCTGGGCCTCATCGGCTTTGGTCATACGGGGTCAGTGGTTGCTGTTGGATCCAAGGCCTTTGGATTCAGCATCATATTCTATGACCCTTACTTGCAGGATGGGATAGAGCGGTTCCTGGGCGTGTGGAGGGTCTACACCCTGCAGGACTTGCTGTATCGGAGCGACTGCGTCTCCTGGCACTGCAATCTCAATGAACATAACCACCACCTCATCAATGACTTTACTATAAAGCAGATGAGGCAAGAAGCATTCCTCATGAATGCGGCCCGTGGCGGCCTGGTGGATGAGAAAGCCTTAGCCCAGGCCCTCAAGGAGGGCAGGATACGAGGCTCAATGTGCACAAATCGGAGCCCTTTAGCTTTGCTCAGCATCTATTGAAGGATGCACCAAACCTCATCTGTACTCCCCACACGGCCTGGTACAGTGAGCACTGGAGATGAGGGAGGCTGCTGCCACAGAGATCGGCTGGGCAATCACAGGCCGCATCCCAGAAAGCTTATGAAACTGTGAACAAGGAATTCTTTGTCACGGCAGCTCCTTGGTCAGTAATAGATCAACAAGCAATTCATCCTGAGCTCAATGGTGCCACGTACAGATACCCACCAGGCACTGTGGGCGTGGCTCCAGGAGGACTGCCTGCAGCCATGGAAGGGATCATCCCTGGGGCATCCCAGTGACTCACAACCTCCCCACAGTGGCACACTCTTCCCAAGCGCCCTCTCCCAACCAGCCCACAAAACACAGGGACAAATGAGAGCACCCCAATGAGCAATAGCAGAGGACGCCGAGGCCGGAAGGTAATCATTCAAATAAACTTGGGACTAAGAGACAGTGAAAAATAGATGAACTAAGAGAAAAGGAATGTGACGGTCTCTTTAACTAATTTGGACACATGCATCATTGATGTTATAGTGTTAAAACTATAAGAGCTAGAAAACTGAAGATGTCTGCTTATGGAAGCACTGAAAGACTAGGACATGATTTATTAACAACCAACTTCTGTTATTGTGTGTTAAGCTTTTCATCTGTGCATCAAATCACAAAGAATAAATAGAGCTTTATCCATTATCAGTCCCTTGGGCATAGCAGGTCCCAAACATCCTGCTCTAGAATGTTGCATCAGGAGTTCCAAACATCAAAATAAAAATTCAGAGGAAAATCCCCATCCTGGGACTCTAGTCCCTTCGGTCTACCGGGGCTGGTTACCTCTTTTGGCTAATAGGAAGATTAAAACTACAGAATGGGAAGAAACTGTCTGCCTGTATTAAGACATCTGCATGCATAGGATTGAAGAGAGTACAGGCTCCTGTACAAAGAAGTGTCTCACACCTGAACTGCATACTGAGCGGGCAAGTTGGTTGTAAGTTCAGCAATACCCTCTGATGATGCAAAAAAAAAAAAGTATTAAGTTTCACAAGCTGTTTGTACTCAAATATATTTTCTCAGTTTCAGATCCTCAGCTATTTTATTGAGTGGAAAGTCTTGAACAAAAAGTGTTCAAGAAGAATTATGTTGCATTTCCTTATGTCTCAGGAAACACTTTTTATGGTAACTTGTCAGATTGTCTATGAACAAACCCACATTTTTAGACATTGATAAAGTCTCCTTTTCTTCACATGATATTTTATATAAGAACACTTCAGATATATTAGATGTGACTGATTTTAACAAACACTATTAGATTTGTATCAACTAGTTACATGTTCTATTCATAGTCTTTTGTGAATCACTGCCTTTTTGTTTAAAAAGATGGCCTATTTTGAGCCTTTATATAGGTATATTCCAATTTTTGTGACAAAAAAAAAAAACTTAAAAACTGTCCCAAACAAAACAATAATGGCTATCAGAAAAAACAAAAAGGACATTAAACTATAAAAATACTAGAAGAGCATGCAGGGAAAACCCTTGAAATCGGTCTGGGCGAGTATTTTATGAGGAGGACCCCCCAGCCAATTGAAGCAGCTTCAAAAATACACTATTCGGACCTGATCAAACTATAAAGCTTCTGCACAGCCAAGAACACAGTAAGTAAAGCAAGCAAACAGCCTTCAGAATGGGAGAAGATATTTGCAGGTTATGTCTCCAACAAAGGTTTAATAACCAGAATCCAAGAGAACTCAAATGTATAAGCAAGAAAAGAACAAGTGATCCCATCGCAGGCTGGACAAAGGACTTGAAGAGAAACTTCTCTAAGAAGACAGGCGTACGGCCTACAGACATATGAAAACGATGCTCATCATCTTTAATCATCAGAGAAATGCAAATCAAAACTACTTTGAGATGTCATCTAACTCCAATAAGATTAGCCCATATTACAATATCCCAAGACCAGAGATGTTGGCGTGAATGTGGAGAAAGGGGAACACTTGTAGACAGCTGGTGGAAATGCAAATTAATACATTCCTTTTGGAAAGATGTTTGGAGAACACTTAGAGCTCTAAAAATAGATCTGCCATTCAATCCTATAATTCCTCTACTAGGTATATACCCAGAAGACCAAAAATCACATCATAACAAAGATATTTGTACCAGACTGTTTATTGCAGCCCAATTCATAATTGCTAAGTCATGGAAAAAGCCCAAGTGCCCATCGATCCACGAATGGATTAATAAATTGTGGTATATGTATACCATGGAATATGATGCAGGCTTAAAGAAAGATGGAGACTTTACCTCTTTCATGTTTACATGGATGGAGCTGGAACATATTCTTCTTAGTAAAGTATCTCAAGAATGTAAGAAAAAGTATCCAATGTACTCAGCCCTACTATGAAACTAATTTATGGCTTTCACATATAGCTATAACCCAGTTATAACCTACGAATAGGGGAAAGGGGGAAAGGGAGGGGAGGGAGGGGGGAGGATGGGCGGAGAGAGGGTGATTGGTGGGATTAGACCTGTGGTGCATCTTACAAGGGTACATGTGAAACTTAGTAAATGTGGAATATAAATGTCTTAACACAATAACTAAGAAAATGCCAGGAAGGCTATGTTAACCAGTGTGATGAAAATGTGTCAAACGGTCTATGAAACCAGGGTATGGTGCCCCATGATCGCATTAATGTACACAGCTATGATTTAATAAAAAAAAAAAAAGAAAGAAAGAAAATGTGTCAAACGGTCTATAAAACCAGTATATGGTGCCCCATGATCGCATTAATGTACACAGCTATGATTTAATAATAATAAAAAAAATCACCTTGGACAAGGTGGAGGTGGAGATTCTAGCAAATCTCTCAGCAAGCCCTCCAACAGAAATCATGCCAAACGTGACTACAGCCTTCCACCAGCAGGTGGCGACCTTCACAGTGTAGTTCAGGATCTTTTTATTTATTGGTATGAAGAATTCTGTCTGTCCGCAGCTCCTGGACAAGTAGTCAGATCTGAGATCACTCGACTTTGGTTCACAATGTGTTCATTTCTAAAGTGTGGAGACTCATCTATGAGAGGATTTCCCAACCTCTCTTTCGACATTGGGTATTTTTGAGCAACAAAAATCTCACAGTCTCTTATTGGACATATCAAAGAATAGCTATAAAAATTAAATGTGAACAAATGTTATAAGTCCCTAAAATGGCGGGGTTAAGAGGACTGAAAGCTATCTCATAATCTTATAACAAGCAGGGAAGTACATCCTTCCCACATATACATAACAACCTACCAAGTCATCATTTTTAAGTATTCTGCTTTATTTTGACTACCTCTCATCCCCTGCCTTCTCTATTTTCTTAGATTCTATAAATTTATTTTCTCTTTTCTTATCTATCTCTCTTCCTGGCACAAAAGAGTAACACAGAAAATACAAATTTCTTCCCATCACCTCACTTGATTTCTTTCCTCTACTAAATAACAATGAGCCAGGCATTCTTCTTAGTATTTGAGTTCAATTCATGAACAAAAAAGGCAAAATTACTTATCTTTGTGGAGTTTATATTCCAGTAGAGGATCCATGTAACAGAAAAACCTGATACATAAATAAATTACAAAATATGTTTGTATCTACAAGTAGGTGTAAAGAAAGACGATAAGGGGATGAGGGATGTCAAGATAGCAAAGGAAAGGGGGCTGCACTTTTCACTATGACACTTAGGTTAGGCCTAGGCACAAATGAGCCATTTGTGCAAGACTAGAGGGGTGAGGAAATGAGCCACAGTGTTATGTAGGGGAATAGCATTCCAGGCAGAGACCACAGCAAGTGCAAATGCAAAGGTGTTGTCTAAAAGACTGTGAGGGGCCAGTGCAGTTGGAGAGGAATGGGTTGAAGGGGGAGTAGTATGAAGTGTGATTGGAGAAGTCACGGGGAAGCCAAATTGCATGGGGCCATATAGGTCTTTGTAGGAACTTAGACTTTTACCCTGAGGTAAATGGGGAGCAATTGAAGAGTTTATAGCAGAGGAGTGACATCATCTGATCTATGTTGTTAAAGGGTCATTTGGGACTGAACATGGTGGTGTATGCCTATAACCCTAACATTTGGGGAAGCTAAGGTGGGGAGGATTGCTTGAAGCCAGGAGTTCAAGACAACCCCAGGCAACAGAGTGAGAATCCATCTCTGCAAAAAGGTAAAAAGTTAGCCAGGTATAGTGGTTCATGCTGTAGTCCCAGGTACTCAGAAGGCTGAAGCGGTAAGAATGCTTGAGCCCAGAACTTCAAGATTGCAGTGAACTGTGACCATGCCACTGGACTTCAGCCTGGGCAACACCGAGATTATCCCTAAATAAATGATTGTTTAGGTAGTTGTGTCGAGAACAAAGTATAGGGACAGAAGACAAAGTAGAGAAATAAATCAGGAGGCTTTAGGATAACGGTGAGGAGAGGTGGCTGAATTGATGATCTATTTGAAACCTGAGTTTCTGATAGTTTAGAAAGGTCCTGATAGTTTAGAAATAGATACACAAGACGAATTAAGAATGACTCCAAGGTTTTTGGCCTAAACAACTGAAAAGATAGACCGTCAACAGAAACTCATGTATAAATGTATGCTGGGAAAGAGGGGAAGTAAAGAGTTTGGAGGTTTTAAATCTTAGAAATTACACTTTTAACCAGTGATAGAGAAGGCAGTTGGATCTGCACGACTGAAGTATAAGAAAGAGAGCCGGGCTGGAGGTATAAATCGGGCCTAATCAGGACATACGGGAAACTGAACAAGACCACAACAATGCATAAATAAAAGAAGAGCAGGTCTGGGCTCAGGGACAAATCAGTGTTGAAAGGTTGGGGAGAAGAAGACGATCCAGGAGAAGAGAATGTGAAGAAGTGAAGAGAACAGAGAATGAGGTACACGGGGGACCAGTGAAAGAAGTGGACCAAGAACTCCTTAGCCAACTTTCAACTCCCTCAACTGTTACTCTGACATCATTCTAACTTACTGCTTAATTACAATTCAAGATCCCATTTCATTCTGCTCTTATTATACTGTACTTTCTCTCCACAGTCAGATTTCCATATCCGTGGGTTCCACATCTGTAGATTTAATTAACCACAGATCAAAAATAATAGGAAAAAAAATGGATGGTTGTGTCTATACAGAACAAATACAGACTTTCTTTCCAGTCATTATTCTCTAAATGATATGGCATAGCCACACATAGTCTCTATGTTGTATTGGGTCTTAAAAGTAATTGAAAGATGATTTAAAATATACGGAAAGATGTGGATAGGTTACTTGCAAATACTACTCCATTATATAAAAGAACTTGAGCATGATGGATTTTGCTATCTGTGGGGAGTCCAGGAATCAATCCCCTGTGGATACAGATGGATGACTGAGTTGATTACTTCATGGATTCCTATGTTGTCCTTTCTTATCACCAGCAGTTTCATGCCCATATCTTAAAACTATAATTTTAAAACATGGAATACATAAAAACCAAATATTACATACTCAAAACGCATGTGATTCTACCCAACATGCCTGGTCCCGTATTTTGCTGATATAAGATGTATTAAATTAAAATAACCTACTTGAAGAAAGCAATCAGCAGGTTCACCATGATGATGTACTGCACAAAGAGGTAGACGGCTTGCAGAAACGGAGTCAGAAAAGAGCCAGGAGGGCAAGTGGGCTCGCTCTCACAAACTACAAATAAAGAAAAAGAATGGAAGATAAGACAAATCACAGCTTCGTGACTCTAGACAAACACCACATTAAGCACACAGAATATCACAAATCACAAATTTTGCACATTTTTTAAGATTCAGATGATTATTTTGCTTTTGTTTTTTTTCACTCTGCATATCTATAAGGTGCTATTTCTGCCTAAGGGCAAAATCTCCTTAGCCAAGCATTGTGGTGGGTGCCTGTAGTCCCAGCTATTCAGGAAGCTGAGGCAAGAGAATCACCTAACCCAAAGCTGGAGGTTGCTGTGAGCTATGATGCCATAGCACTTTACTGAGGGCAACAAAGTGAGACTCTGTCTCTAAAAAAAAAAAAAAAAAACCCTCCTACATACCATCTATCTCTCCAGCATAAACTTCTCCGTATATCATCCAGTATGGCTGAAACACAATATCTCGAGCCAGGCTCCAAGACGGCGGCTCCTTTGGTGACAAAATGGCCTTGCGCGCCACTCCAAAGCTCAGCAGGACTATAGCCATCATGATCACGATGTAAAACATGTTCGCTGTCTGTAACACACAACCAGAATCTTACCACAGATCTGAAAGTCAAGACAAACCAACCATCATAACTATACCTGCCAATAATAAAACTGTCCAGTCATTGACTAAAATACCCTGGTCCATCAATAGCTAGGTTTTCATAGGCTAAACTGTTTCATTTTCTCTGCACAGTATGTGTTTCAAGTCAATGTGGTCTATGGAACAACATAAATGTGCTGAGAGTAGGGAATCTATGCTTCTTTCTTTAAGCAATAATGAAATGGGAGCACCTTTTGATGAGCAAAGATCCGACTCTTCCCCCATTGGACCAAAGGATAGGAAAGGGAACCAGTGGCTCCTTATTCCCAGAATTATCTTCAGGAATTAATTGGAGCATGAGAAGTTGACCAAGCCAGTTTTACACCACGTACTAAATGTGTAACAACTCTCTCTGTGGCAGAGAGACTATTCACCAAAATGTCCACCCCTACTCCAAGAGTGGCCCTGCACTTCTTAGTTTTGCTTCCCCTGGGCTGGCACCATGAAACCTATTCTAGCCAATGGGCTGTGGAGTGTGTTGGCTTGGGTCAGTTCTTGTCCAGAGCAGTTCAAAGCCATCAGACATTCTCTATCCCCCTCATTTCCTGCAATGAGAGCCCACAGAAGGCACATGTTGACATGGACGTGTCACAAGATCCCTTAAGTCACTGCACAGAGGACAGCCCCCATGAGTACTCATCAAATCTTGCATTTGGGAGAAAAACCCTGTGCTAAATCACTGATATATACCGGTCATCTCAGAATAGCCTATCTCATAAATACTAATGTCACCAAGACCAGAGAAAACATTTCTTATCAAAGAGAAAAATGTAAAATAAGAAAAATCTGTCTTTGGAGTCCTGAAGATTCTCCCCTTTATGCCCTCTTCATTTGTTTCAGCACTAGCATGCGTCCTCCAGAACTTCCTCCTTCCCTGCTAGTGAGCATTCCAGAGGGAAAGGCCAAAGATGATCTTCAGATACTGCACTTCCTAGAGGATAGGTCTTAGGTCATTATAAATAACCAGATGGAAAATGCTGAAATGATAGTTGAGCAAGTTCAGATCACAGATTGGAGCCAGAGGACCCACTGTGGCATCCTGGCTCCCCACACACACCCACTGCCTTGATAGAAATGTCTATAATAATACTACCTTTCTCACAAAGTTGCTACAAAGATTAAACACGTTAATATACACAGACTACTTAGAATCACGTGTGGCCTGTCATAAACACTATTTCAGAGCGTGGCAGATCAGCCAGGCATGGTGGCACATGCCTGTAATCTCAGCTTCTAAGGAGGCTGGGGCAGGAAGATGGCTTGAGCCCAGAAGCTGGAGGCTATAGTGAACTATATTCTCACCACTGCACTCCAGCCTGGATGACAGGGCCAGATCCTGTCTGGAAAAAAAAAAAAAAAGTATGGTAGGGGAGAGTAAGTGATAAATAAATTGATATTTTAGCAGAAAATATTATGGGAAGTAGCCTCATACAAATCTGGCCCTCAGGAATTGTTCCCAAAGACAAATTTGACTCAGTCCATGTTATGCAGCCCTAACCAAAAGGGTAAGTGGGATAAGTGGGAATCCTGGTCAACTACCCACTATGCTATCCAAGGGCATTTGTTGTTTGTAAGTTTGTGATTACATGGAAAGCAGTGAAGAAATGATCTTGTTCTTTGTGCCTTTATAAATAATTCCTAAAGTTAAACTATTGGATGTAAAACATAAAATTAGGTAGAATCATTAAAAAGAAGCCAAGTATGATAGCACACCTTATAGTTCCAGCTATTTGGGGACCCTAAGGCAAGAAGATCACTTGACCCCAGAAGTCCAGCCTGGGCTGGGCACCCCAGCACAGTGGTTACGGCAGCGGCCACATACAACGAGGCTGGCGGGTTCAAACCCAGCCCGGGCCAGCTAAACAACAATGACAACTGCAACAAAAAATAGCCGGGTGTTGTGGCGGGCACCTGTAGTCCCAGCTACTTGGGAGGCTGAGGCAAGAGAATTGCTTAAGCCCAAGTGTTTGAGATTGCTGTGAGCTGTGATGCCATAGCACTCTACTGAGGGAGACATAGTGAGACTCTATCTCAAAAAAAAAAGTCCAGCCTGGGCAACACAGCATGATACTTTAGCTAAAAATTAAAAAGAACACCAGGATATAAAACCAGACTGTACTCACCATTTTTGCAATCATGGTCACATAGGGACCTGCATGTTGATTCACAGCAAGGAAGTCCAGGAGCCGTGAGAACCAGAAGATGATGTCTATGCAGTAGATGAGCCGCCCGGCCGTGTGGAAGGGAGCACGGCCCCATCGAAGGCCAAAGCCCACTGAGAACAGGCCAATGGCCACAGTCTCCACGAGGTTCCAGTACTCGCTAATCCATACCTTCACCTTCTGAGTAAACTTCCCAGGTTCCGACATACAAATCTACAAGAAGAAAGAGAAACACTTAAAGAATTCAGGAATTTCATCAATGTCATCTTCTTGAATACATCAACCACTCATCTGAAGAGTAATCTGAATCCTGCCAAACCTTAAATCACTCAGAGATTTTAGAAACTTGAGTTACCCTTGGTAATGAATTTCTTTTTTAACTCAGTCACCCTAGGTAGAGTACTCCGGTGTCATAGCTCACAGCAAACTCAAACTCTTAAGAGCCCAAGAGATTCTCCCGCCTCAGCCTCCCAAGAAACTGGAACTACAGACGGCCCTACCACACCCAGCTAGTTTTTCTATCTTTAGTACAGACGGGGTCTCGTTCTTGCTCAGGCTAGTCTCAAACTCCTGAGTTCAAGTGATCCACCTGCCTCGGCCACCCAGAGGGCTAGGATTACAGGCGTAAGCCACAGCGCCAAAATAACCTTCTTGTAACATGCAAATCAAGATCAGTAATTCCTATCTTCCCCCACACCCATGACATGTCCATTATTATCACCAGAGCCAGGAACGTCTCTCAGCAGAGGGGTGTAACTCACCTCCCTGACCTTCTCAATAGCACTGGTGAAGATGTAAATGATAACAAGCCACTCTTGCAGGCTGGGCTGGGACTGCATCTCCACCAACACGGTGTAAGTGAACAGCATGAGGAATGCCAAATATGCCATCTGCAAGGGAAGCACACATTCCCCGGGGGTGAGATACAGACCCAGACACACGGGCATAAAATTCAACATGGTGACATGAACAGAGAACGGGGCCCACCTTCGGATGATTGAGGATCCAGTGTGTAAAAACACACCAAACGTCCACCGTTTTCTAGTCTAGGATTTAGTGATGGAAATGAAAAATCACTGTTCTTAGACACACGAAGGAGACACTGTCTCATCCTATCGGCTTCTAACAGGACCCTCCAGAACCCTGCACAGTCTGGGACTGACATTGTGAGGTCAGCAGCAAGCCAGGGGGGCGCCAACACACCCTCCTCTCCATCTCAAAGGCAGGAAAGCATGTGCTGTGTGTGCCAAGTGAACTAAGCGTTATCACGAGATATATATTTTCAAATTTAGTGACTCATGATATTTACAACTGCTGGGAGTTTTATTTCATGTTGACAAAAATATTTTGAGTAATAGGAAAATTATGCCCAACTGGGAAGCCCTTATAATTAAAGGCTGTTTATCAATGTTTTTTATTAATATCATCAGCCCTTTAATTATTAATGTATAATTAAAGGCTGTTTATTAACATTTTTATTAATATCGTCAGCCCTTATCACTCCACCCGACATGAGAGACATTCAATAAATGTTTATTTAATAGTTTTGCATATTATACCTGGATTCTCAAACTCTTCAAAGAATTAAACATAGTGAACACACGTACGTATACATAGTGAATAACAGCTTTGTCATCTTATCTAATGGTCTTATCTTCTTAACACATATTCTCAGAAGCAGAATAGCTGTGCACATGCATTAAAATCTGTGGTAAATATTACTGAGTCACCCATCACACAGGTGTTCCCAGCTATCCCATACTAACACCAACCATGCATGAGACTGTGCCGTCCCTTAAATAACTTCAGAGACAACACACAGTGCTCACTAATCAATATTGCATTACAAATCCTTTATCATTTGTTTGAAAAATGTGGGTCGGTGTTCATTCTCCCAAGAATCATACTATAACCTTGATCCCTATGTCTCATATCTTTTTGAATCCTAAGTCGACCAGTCTAAGTCTAGTTCTGCACAGAAATCGTAGAGAATGGTTTAAATCATTTCTGATTCTACAAGAGTGGCACGTAGATTACTTACAATGGGTGGTATTTAGGGCAGTCATGATGGATAGTACCGCCTGTGAGTTAAGAAACTAGAGAAGCATATGAGAAAGTCAAGATCGATTTCATTAGTTCTGTATAATTCTCTTGGTCGATGTTTCAAAGTCTGAGTATTTTTGATGACATGTTAGGAACATAATTTGCTTAAGCAGTCATTTTCTTTTTACATTTTTGTCATTGGTTTCATGGTGGCCAGATAATTGAATCCTGCACACTTTCCGTAAGGTCTATAGAACTTTCATACATGTGTGGGTATTTCTTTCGTTATCTGCATTTTTTTATTCCCTATTCTATATTAATGAGAGTCATTTCCGTACACAGTCTCGCCTATTCGACGTAAGCTGTTTGAGGACAGTATCTGTGTTTGCCACTTTCTTCTTCCCACCCCACCTCCAGTGTCTCGTATAGCGGGTCTTAGAGACAGCAGTCAGCTTGCAGTAAGACCTCATTGAATGGTCTGGACCTTATGTGACCTTCAGCCATAATGCTTTCTTTCTAACATATGTAATGTATGACTATATGAATGAGACAGATCTATAAACAAAAAAGACTACAAACGTAGTCAGCTTGAGAAAGCAACACAAGTTCCTCTGCTTGAGAACAGGGTGGGTTCCTACAGCTATGTTATGTCCATTTTCTCATCAATTCAAAGTGACATTACACGGGATATACAAGCAATTAAAGTATTCACACCTGGGTAAAATTAAGCACTAAAACACTCTAGATCAGCAGTTCTCAACCTGTGACTCGTGACCCCTTTGTAACAATGAAAATACATCCTGCATATCAGATATTTACATTACGATTTGTAACAGCAGCAAAATTATAGTTATGAAGTAGCAACGAAAATAATTTTAGGGTTGGGGGTCACCAAAACATGAGGAACTGTATTAAAGGGTCACGGCATTAGGAGGCATTGGGAAAGTTGAGAACCACTGCATATTGGTGGTACTGCTTCTGACCCTTTTTGCCACTTTTCAACTAATAAAACTTTGATCCACAAATAGTTACATTTTTGCTTTTTGCTCACAACATTTGTAGCCCAAAGCTACTTCAATAAAGCACAACATACACCATGGTCTGGCAATGCAATACCCAGGCCTGTGCTCCTTGCTGATGCCGCCTGCTGGGGTAGGCAGACTGGCTGGCTTTGTCCTTTTGCTCAGCCCACTGCTGTCTCTAAAAGCTCTTGAGCTAGAAGTTTCCAAGGAAAGGAACACTTGAATACTCTTTTCCAAATGATGTGACTACGATTAAAATTCTCTTAGCACTTCTTTCAGAGTCTCTTGAATACTTTGCTACAGATTCACAAAAATAGTAAAAACTCCTCGTTTAAAAGGAGATTTGATTTTCGGAAATAGATCAAAGTTATTCAGAGCTATGTACTTATTCAGTGAGTATATGAAGTAAGTCTGTGGTTGACCAAGTAAATACTTTGAAATATAACACATTCAGAAAAATATCCTTTTATAGTTACATTTCAAACGTTTTAGAAATACAAAATCTTGGCCATGCACAATTTAAGTATAGAAAGCATCAGAAAAATAAATGCTATAAAATAAAAGTAAAAAACTCCAAATACAAGTAAACTACAGTTTATTCTTTCTCTGTAGTTCTATTATCCATCATACAGCATTTGTTCCTACAATGCAGCCTCTAACATTTTTCTTGCCCTCTATATGTTTATAAGTGCATGCTGCTGGAGACAAAAACAGACACTTGTACTTTTTTTTTTTTTTTGTCTATATAACATGAATCCTACAAAGAAAACAATATTGGACTGCTGATTTTCTTGCTCAAGATTAGAAAATAATCCACTCACCTGTCACTTTATAAACACTGCTAATTTTATTATTCCACAAATCTTCAAATGCTTAGTCTTAGCCATGCTAACTCTAGCACTCCAAGAAAGAAGAAAAGGTTTGTTCTCAAACTCTGAAAGTAAGAAAGCTCCACTCTCTCACTTCCTCCAGCCTTCCCATAATCCTTTCTCTTGTACCTACTTTTTCACACCTTCACTTTTTATACTACACTTCAATATTTTCATCACAAACATCGGCCAATCAGGCGTATCATTATCAATGTTACCTCATTAGCTATCAATTGCCATTATATGTTGTAATGTATATGTTGTAATGAGACCAACCGTATAAAACCAAAACTTGACGATCGGAGCATTGTAGAACTCGTAGACCTTCCTAGTCCATGGGATGCTCTGGTGCCCGTTCTCTAAATCAAAGGGCTGATTTTCATCCAGCTTCTCATTGGGACCCCTTTCCAAGTCATAGCCTCTCTGTAAAATAAACAAGCTTATCATCATCTTTTTGTCAGCAGGTTAATTAAAATATTGATAGCACAGACATCCAAAAATCTAATAAATCATATGTTAGAAATCAACTGGGTTCTGACTTGCCAAATTATAACCTTAGCTTTAAAAACAAAGAAAACTGTATGGATCATACAAATCTTTGACCAGGTAAGAAGCAGACAGTATTTCTGACATGTAATCTGAGTCCCAAGGAATCAAGCCCCACAAAAAAGTAGTTCAAAGGATTTAAAAATGGTCCCCGTTTCTGTTCTGTTTAATCTCCTCTTGCGGTGATTTAGGAGCCTAAGGATATTCATAAAATCCCCATGAACTCAATAGTGGCTGATACAATTATTTCCTTAATACAGGAGGACAAAATGGACTTTCAACCATAGGAAGGTCGTAGGACAGTTAGGCATGGCTTTAGTTTCAGGATTCTGGCTTTTGATAGCTTCCCCACTTATTTATAGCAGAGGGTCACTTTGCCTGAAGTTCACGGGTGCTCTGAGCTTCTACAGTTCCTTCAATACCCTTCAACCACGTGCAAGCATTTATACTGGACGTGCATTTTCCTAGGGAAAGAGCTGGATCTTTCATCAGCTTCTCAAATGTTATGTGTCAGTCCAAAAGTGTTAACCCTTCCAGGTAAAGAGCAATGAGTATGTGTGTGGTAGCATGAGAGTTGGCTGAATGTAACTACATAAATGCCCACAAAGAAAGTCGTTCAACAAGGGGAAAAAAGGAGATGAAAAATAAGGGATAAAAGCACGTGTGTCCTGGTCATTTTTGAGAAGGGGGAATACTATGTATATCAGACTGGTGGAAAGGAAGCAAAAGAGATGTCACTCTATTTTATAAATTTATGTGTCTTTACGTTTTAATGGGAAATGCATTCATGATACACTTTTTTAAAAGAAATATTAAAAGAAAAGAATGTTCTCTGCTCAAATGGGTCCATTCTCCATTCTTCAACCCAATCACAAAAGTTCTCTCCCTGGGTTTAAACCCTCAAGTGTAGCAAGATTTTTTCAAGCCAAGAAATGAATCAAATTTTGCTTGAATTGTCTATCTAATTATAGAAAAATGTGGGGTTTTTTTTAGGCCTCAGGCATCGAGATAGGTTATCATCAATCAGTGCCTGATTCATTGTTCCGTCATTTACTTAACTTTGGACAGTGAGATTAGAGTTGTGACTTAGAGATGTAGGAACTGGTCCAGTTCCTAACAGGTTTGAATGGCTAGGGTTAAATGACTTAAAACCTGGAGTTAAATGGCTTAAAACCAATTAGAAAAGTCATCATTTACTGAGATTTTAATAATGTCAATACCACTTCAGAAAGACACAAAAAGTAATTTAAATAATGACTTAGTTATTAAATAACTTCTTACTTTTTTCTAGTAGTGTTTCATTAGGCCTTAATTACTCTTGACAGTTTGGTGTAGATTACAAAGTATTGATTGAACCCGTCTCTGAGTTGAATTCAAAGGTAACAACTGCTATGATGAAGATAATGTAGAAATATAAAATCAGATTCAGGATTTATTTTCTTTTCTTAGACAGTAAGAACAAAAATATTTGCCTTAGCTAACACGTATTGCATTGAAATCTCTCTCTCCTCTATCCTGTTTCCCTCTGCTCTCCTCTCTCCTTTCTTTCTCTCCGATACCAACAGGTACACAGAATGAAATTATACCTACCACCACCAACGCCCCTATAATCCATGCCTATTTTCCATTGGTTTACAGCCATTTTTCCTGGTTAGTGACGCTCTTGCAGAACAGAGTTTTTTCATTGTGACTTACTACGTGCCTAAGACTGAGCTCATCTTTCCCCTTCCAAACCTGCTCCTTTCCCAGTTGTACCTCTGTCCCTTCCGCGGCCTTGTTTTACCCACCACCTCTCCATTGCATTTGTTATCTCCCTCTTGCTTATAGCCTGTATTCAAGCCCCATGTGACTCTTCACTTAAAATATGGCTTTTCCAGGCTGGGCACAGTGACTTGTGCCTGTATTCCTAGCACACTGGGAAGCCACAGTGGGAGGATCCCTTGAGCTCAAGAGCAAGACCCTGTCTCTAACCAAAAAATAGAAAACCTAGCTGGGCATAGTGACAGGCACCTGTACTTCCAGCTACACAGGAGGCTGAGGCCGAGGATTGCTTAAGCCCAAGAGTTCGAGGTTGTTGTGAGCTATTACAGCACAGCACTCTACCCAGAGCAACAGAGTGAGAAAATATATATATTTTTTTCCTTTTTTTTCTTTTGGGCTTCCTCTCCGTGTCCACCACTGCTGACCCAGGTTAAAGCCTCCATTTGTTGCTTCACACGTGGATGGCTACACTGACCTATGTTCTTCCTTTTTCCAGCCTATCTTCTTGCTAATCACTGGACGCACATTTATTAATCTAGTAGTCAGATCATCTCACTACCCTGGCAAACATATTCACTGGTTCCCCATTACCTACATTTCCTTTTTTTTTAAGATACAGGATCTTGCTCTGTCACCCAGGCTAGAGTGGTATCATCATAGCTCACTGCAGCCTCAAGCTCGTGGGCTCAAGTGATCCTCCTGCCTCAGGCTCCTAAGTAGCCAGAAAGTGCTGGGATTACAGGCATGAGCCATCACATCTGGCCCATTATCCCTGTAATAAAATCATATACCTTCATGGGATGTATAAGTGTCTACATTCGAGCCTCAATTTACTTTCCCAGTCTTGCCTGAAAATACTCCCTGCTCTTCGCACACTCCCCATAACCTGGATTCCAGCCAAAGAAAACCACTGGCCATGTTTTACATATGCCTTGGTACATGCCACCTTTATGGCCCTTTTTAAAGTTTTCCTTCTCACTGAAATTCTGTTTTCCCTCTTCACATCCTTAAGTCAGAGCTCCAATATCACCTCAACCATAAAGCTGTCAGTCGCCAATCCCCAAGCCTCACCTACTGGCCCCATTAGGAAGAGTCTTCTTTCACCAGTTAATCCATTCTGCCATCTTTCTATCACTTATTCCCAAGAAAGCACATGTCATCAAAGATCGTGCTTTTAAGAGGTTAGCAACTAAAAGATTTAAACTTGACATAGCAAAGTTACTTTGCTTGTAGAAACTTTAAGGAGCTTTACAAATCTTCACTCCAGCTCAAGAATAATGCCCTTCCTTCTGCTGTTACCAGAAATGCCTTGTTATATGCATTATCACCCGTTATTAGTTACCACAGTAAATAATGTAAATTACATTCCTCAACTGATTGATCACGTTTACTTAATTATCATCATGAAATCTTACATATACCACAAAAGTGCTACCCCACCCCTCACCCCCTACCTAGCAAAATTCTAGAACAGATTTGAAGCACTTTTAAATAAATATTTTAAATCAAAAAATGGTGAGACATTGTGGATATTCTATGAGATTATAATCCCTGTGGTGGCAGAGGCCTTACCTGGCTGAGTTAATGCCTTGTCCCCAGAACCTTCTATCTTGTCTGGCACAGGGAAGTGGGCATGAAATACTCATTGAATGAATAAATTGATGTGGCCATACCCAAAAATCCTTGGACATATCAAAGCCAAAATTTAATTTCTCAGGAAATTGTGAGAACTTACTATATTATTAATGTTAATTACAATTAAAGGAAGGAACTCTATCTCTAGAGTCTCCCTTTAAGATTGATCACATAGTGCAATGCTCCAGCTCCACAAGGCCTTAAGTGTTTGTGAAAAGTTTATACATTTATAAAACTGGTGAAAGCTAAATGTGAAGTTATATCCACTTGAAAATTGTTATTTGTTACCATGTGTATAAAACTGCCAATAGGTTTACATATTTGTTTACAGATAAATAAAGGGGCACTTTCAGTTGGGACTTCAACAAGCAAACTAAACTTAATGTAAGCCATTTAAAATAAACACAAAGCCAGCCAGACACATATGAACATTTCATCCCTTTCCTAAAGAGATTAAGTCAATGCTGTGTTTCTTCTCTTCCCTTAAAAAATGTTTAAAATTTCTCAACTCAGCAACTGTATCATCTAGTACAATCACAAACAGGATGACTTAACTAGCCCAGTTTTGCAAGTGATAACTTCTCACACACTCTATAAAGGATAGACTCTATCTGCCTTCTTGCATTCTGAGAATACCATATGGAACTATGAGACAGAATAGAAAAGAAAAACAAAAAAGAGACGAAGAAAAGGAAAAGAAAACAAGGCAGGGAGGAAAACAGAGAGGGAAGGGAGAGGAGAAGAACAGATAAATACCAAAACAGGAGTGATAGTCAAAACATCTAACAACTGATCTAGCAGAGACATTAACCAATCAGAATGGATGTTCAACCAGTCACCACAGACATCAGCCTTTAAGGCAGCCTGTAAAAACTAATTATAATTCAGTAGTTTTCACTGAATATTTACTACATATGTTCTTAAATATTATGACAAGTACCTCATAAATGCAAAAGTACATCAGGCAAGATGCTAGGTCAAGATGCTTTGTTAAAGTATTAAGTACCAGAGCAGATGTTTACTTTCCCAATGGTCCAAGGTGGGACAAAAATCAAAAAGTATATTCACAGCATGTTGGACATTTTCCAGAAGATATAGGCCACAAGAGAAGTAGCTCACATTATCCACGAATGAGGACAAATCTAGAACTCAAATAAAATCATCCACTGACTATATCAAATGAAAAGATTTGTGGAGCAGAACAGTGAAGATCCACACAAATTCAAACCTGCATCTTTATTAAAAAAGCAGCTTAAAGATACGAAGCATTCCTCATTGTAGCTTTTAGAGGCATACTAAGTCCACTTATTCCACTAATCATAAGAGGAAATAAAAAAATAAAACAGCCATCAACATAACAAAGTCTTTGATTTTGGCTTTGAAGTAGAAATGGAATATTTTACTTAATTGTCTGTGAGGGTTAATTAGGTGCCTCATGCATGTTATACCTGATCATAGTGCAATATGATTAAGGTAATAAAGAGGAGAAGACATGCGTTATTGATGAGTCAAAGGCATTTTAGAATAATGATTAACCCCAGAACCATCTGTTATCATTGGCCTGAAATAGTAGCAATAGAAATTTTTATGTAACAGATTGCTTACATAAATAAACTTTAAGGATGTATGTTTGTACAAAATTTTCAATATAACAAAAATTTACTTCACTATGACTTGTACTGACCACTTGAGTTCTTTCCTTGTAATTGCTGGGGTTCTGGTCACTGTAATACCACGAAAACTGGAAGTCTTGGAACTGGGGAATGTGTGACATTTCCGCTTTGCTTTTAAATTCCAAGGTCAAAATGGTGGGTGGCAAAAAAATACTCATAATGATCTGTGAAAACAAAAGCAAAATAAGTAGTAGGTGTTACACAAGGAGCACTTATTAAGTCAAATAAAAAAACTAATAATTTAAGTGTATATAAAATGGCAGACCCATCACTAATGCAACACACAGCCTGATTGTGTACATACCTTTTGAATCACATATCTCAGTTCTAGAAATGTCTCCCTAAGAAATACTCAAGCCTATGTGGATAAGGATGTTCACTGAAGGGCTATTTGTAAAAGCAAAAAACTAGTGTCAACCTAAATGTCCATCTAGAGAGGAATAGCCAGTATGTAACAACCAAACAGTGGAACACCACACAACCATAAAACACCCAAGGCAGTGGCTCACCCTGTAACCCTAACATGCTGGGAGGCCAAGGCAGAAGGATCACTAGAGGCCAGGAATTCGAGGCCAGCCTAGGCAACAGTGAGACCCTGACTCTACAACAAAAATTTAAAAATTAGCCAGGTGCATGCCTGTAGTCCCAGCTACTGGAAAGGCTGAGGTAGGATGATCTCTTGAGCCCAGGAATTCAAGACTGCCGTGAGGTATGTCATCATAGTCAAGCTAATTTTCTTTTTATTTATTTTTTGTAGAAACAGGGTCTCGCTATGTTGCTCAGGGTAGTCTAGAACTCTTGGGCTCAAGCAATCTCTCACTTTAGCCTCCCCAAAGTGCTAAGATTACAGACTCAAGCCATTTCAGATAACCAGAAATATATTATTATTTTCTAACAAAAACATTGCTTTAGTAATTTTTTTAAACCAGATATTACCACATAAAACACATTAAAATCTATTCCTATTATATAATGGAAATGTGAAAGCATGCCACATGTCACCTTCTGATTATTCCATCTCCCACACTACTCATTTCTCTGCCTGGAAAACCCAAGGAAGGTATAAATCCAGACATCCACAATTTTTTCATTATACTGCTATCGTTCATGAATTGTTGACAGTCCTTCCAAAAGAACTCCTGTGTTCAACTTGTATGGCCTTTCTAGATAAAGAGTTTAGAAGATTTACCAACTGCTCTGTGAATCAACTTGCTGAACACAAGCTAAAGTTTTGTCTTAGGATTCTGAGATGCAGTGACCGAAAATAAGATTAAACCTGACTATCATCCAGGGTTAAATATAGTAAAGTCATATTCTTGTCAACTGTCATTTTTTTCATAATGAAATGACCTTTTTATCATTTTTGTTTTGAAGCTTGATCTCCCATGAAGATTTTTCTGGACTTTCTCCAGTTTTAACAGGAGTTTGTGTGTTTTCTTTTCAGATATAGAGCCCAAAATACATGCACTTCTCTGGGGCTGGAAAAAATCATATTTACCAAGCACAATGATACTATTACACGAATTAATTCCTAAGGCACCTCCTGAAGAGACCTCACTTTCTGTTGTCTGTGCCCCCTGTAGGACAACAGGCTTACAAAAACAACATTCCACCACATCAGTTTCCTATGTCCCGGGGATTGGTTGGAGCCTACTACAGGAAAAGCCTTTAATGAGTCAGCCCATCCACATAGCTCTATATCAGCGGTTCTCAACCTGTGGATCGCAACCCCTTTGGGGGTCAAACGACCCTTTCACAGGGGTTGCCTAAGATCATCCTGCATATCAGATATTTACATTACGATTCATAACAGTAGCAAAATTACAGTTATGAAGTAGCAATGAAAATAATTTTATGGTTGGGGGTCCCCACAACATGAGGAAATATATTAAAAGGTCATGGCATTAGGAAGGTTGAGAACCACTGCTCTACATAGCATCTCTGTAATCTTCATTCACTTGGAGTTAACCTCTTCACGACTGTTTACAATTACTTGCAAATGTGTTCCCAAAACTCACAAGCCAGGCACTAATAAATTAGGATCTAGGCAGAAGAAAAATGGTTTGCCGTGGCTCAGAGACACAGAAAATTGCTCATTTTAGTTAGCTAATTATCTGTTAGTATTCTTATTCTGAGAAACATTTCACTAATAAGTCTCATTTACTTTTTTTATAATTATCAGAATTAATGGCATTTAGTAATAACAAAATCTTGCCTCTGTTGATACAGACCTATGCTTTTAACTTCCTCTAGCCACTGTCCCCTGAGAGTAGCTTTGTGGTGGACAGCACAGGTGCTATTGTCTCCATGTTTAAAAAGAAACCGGCAGTGTGAAATGAAGTACTTTATAGATTCCTCAAGGAAGGTCCCAGCTCATCTGTGAGAACTGAAGATATTAATTGGCTTTCCTGAAGGGACAGCAGAGCCTCCGTGGTGCACCATCTCCCTACAGTGGCCACCTCCTGAAGCTGACCTAATTTTCACAGAGTGGACATACACCCATGTACATACACGTATCAGTACAGTAGGCCTACTTCCTTATGTTGACCACTTCCATATGCTGACCAGTTTGTCATAGTCCCTTGGGTGATCAACTGACAGAGGTCCTACTATCTATACACTTCTGGAACAAGTAAAAAGTCAAAGTCCAGAGTACAAAATTTCACAACATACTTTCGACTCCATAATGCAAGTATGTTTACCTTTAACCAAGAGTTTTTCCTCATTTTCAGGCGCCCCATCCACATGTCTGTCAGTAGCATTTGGGTACAAGTATGTGAAACAAAGGGCCTCAATCCTCCAGACACAGCTAGTTTCAAACAGGTGGAATTGCTCCAGTTATTGAGTTCATACGTCAACAGCTTCATGGCCATGCGCTCATTCTGCTTGAATGCCTTCTCCAGCACGTCCAGGGCAAGCTGGCCAAACTGTCTGCAGTGACACAGACGCCATGGAAAAAACAAAGGCAAGTGAGAGGGCTACATTTTTAGAAACAGAGCATTTAGAAACAGTCTAAAAGATTGAACCTACCACTCAGAAAACACTAATTAATTAGGTTTTATTTTTAAAAAGTGAGCTGCAACTGAATAACCTCAGTTTGCAGAACTTAGGTTAAAGGGATTGCTGCTCAGGAAAGGAACTGTTCTCACCTTTTTTCCAGAAAGAACAGAACTCTGGGGTTTACACTGTGGCATATGGGATTTAATTTACTCCCAAGCTATTCCTGGGAAGAACCCACTCCACCCCATAGGACAAGTTGCACATTTGGTTTGTGACTGCCTGGGTAAGCCCTAATAAAGAATTTTTTCACAGAAAAGACTGTCCAGAACTAAACTAGCAACTGAGAAAAGTTGTAGAACAACTTTTTAAAAAGATTTAAAGACTTTACAAAACCATTAGTTTTCTGAGTCTCACATTCAATCTCTTAGAAAGTTTCCAAATGTTCTAAAAGGTTTCTAAAAATGCCAGCCTCTCACTTGCCTTTGTTTTCTCCATTTACCACCTGAGACAGCCTGAGGGGATTTTCCAAAGGGTTATTTTCTCTAAAAAGCAGACACTATCATTCTCTGGAATTTTTAAAATCAGAATTACAAATCGGTTTCCATTAGCTCTAACTTCCCTTTCTTTGCGGCTGTAACACTTTGGTAATTTAAAAAAAAAAAATCAAAAAACATCTTTAACCTTCAATCTTCTACCACTACTCTGAGGATATTTTCCCACCTGAGAGACATTAAGAGAAAACAAAAAATCTTAATGTAACTCAGTATCGAAAAGTTTCTTAAAAGTTGGGAGAGGCTGGGCGGCGCCTGTGGCTCAGTCGGTAGGGCGCCGGCCCCATATGCTGAGGGTGGCAGGTTCAAACCCGGCCCCGGCCAAAAACTGCAACCAAAAAATAGCCGGGCATTGTGGAGGGTGCCTGTAGTCCCAGCTACTCGGGAGGCTGAGGCAGGAGAATTGCTTAAGCCCAGGAGTTGGAGGTTGCTGTGACCTGTGTGAGGCCACGGCACTCTACCGAGGGCCATAAAGTGAGACTCTGTCCCTACAAAAAAAAAAAAAAGTTGGGAGAGGCTTTGGAAATCACTAATTAGACATTTTAGAATTTGGCAACTAAAGCCCAGATATCTAGTCAACAGACTTGTCCAATCAGGAAACAATCATTCTCCTGATTTTGTTTATTCACAACGCTCCTTAAAATACTTGAAGACCTTTTGAATAAAGCAGAGTCCATGAAATGCACAATAATAACCACAAGTTGTAAGGGGAGGGAGATAGAAACCTCTAATCAGGCTGAGAACCGTCAATGTTTAGAATGAAGTAAAGAGGGAATTCCTACCTTGAGTAACTTTTCAACTCTTCTGTGGCATCATCCACCATGTGGCTCTCCTCAGCCTCGTGGGCCATGGCTCGGTAGAGGGTGCAAGCAATCACGGCCTTCACCGTGGCCTCCTCGCCATGCTGCCAGAAGAACATGGCCATCTTCTGCCTTTTCATCAGCACAGCCCAAACCAGCAGGTCGTTGTAAGGGTAAATAAAACCCATACCCTCGGGGTCGCCTGATATATTCTGCCCTCCTTCTGACTTCTTCCTTGATTTATGAAGAACTACAGGCATTTCCTGCTGGAAAATAAAACAGGACTGAGTTATCAAATATTCAGATGCATGATGTTCTACCTAATGCAACACAGTGGTATCCTATTTTTCAAATCACTACTAAAAATAGATGGAAATAACAATAGGAATTTATACCAGCATGCAAATTGTAGACATTTTATGATCATCTATTTCTTGTTGCATTTAACAGACCCAGAGTCTCTGAGCTGAGATACGTTCAATTCATTTAGTGTATTTAAAGCAAAACCCCTTTGGGATAGCTCTAGTAATTATGTGACAACTTTCATTTTCTGAAGGAAATAGAGATTTTAAAGGAAAAACAAAAAAAGAATCTGACCTTAGCAAATAGATGGATTTTCTTCCCCTTAGTGAAATGTTACTAGTATTGCCAAAATTCATCCATGAGAGATTGGTTTTAAGTTTCTTTTCCTTTATTCTATTTTCCACTGATAGTAACACCCAGTAAACCCACCCTTTGTAGCTCATCTCAAAGGCTCCTCAACGCCCCCCTGTGATCCGATCACTTTATATGTCCCTATTTCAATGCTCATCATACTGTGGTTATTATATTTCTCAGTCACCATTACATCTTCCCCTGCCCATCCACCCCTCAAACTGACTCTTGCACTCAGTATAATGCCTGGAAAATAATAAAGGCTCAATAAGTCTTCTTTTTAGTTTCAGGTGTCATAACAACAAATTGTAATTCATTTCCTCCATTTTTGTAATTAAGGAAATTGGTGTTCATTGATGCTGCCCAAGGGTGATTTTATAAAGTACCTTCTCATCCAAGGAGCTATGGAAAGCAAACCTCTTTCAGCCAACACAGTCACTTACATGGCAAGTTTTGAGCAAAAGCATTCACTAATCCACTTGTCCCCAGAGGAAAGTGTGGGGCTGAGGGGGCTGGGGAAAGGGGGAATGACAACGCTGCACACATGCACCCGTGTGCATCATGTCACATACGCACAGAGCATCACAGCCTACTGCAACCTTTGGCTAAAATCAATTTCATGAAAGCCCCACAGGAGAAAGAAGAAAATGCAAAAGGTCAGTATGAGAGAGAAGTGAAGGAAAAGGAAGCAGCCTTCACATGCAAATTGCCTTAGGGAAAGGACAGTAAGGGTATGTGTTGGACTAAGGATCACTTTTTTTAGTTCCGTCTGGTAGACTGCCCTGTCTAAGTCACTGTCTGGACATGGCAGAGTTAGGAACAAGGAAGAGAGGCTGAAGAGAGGCAAGCCCAGACATTCATTCAGTTGCCAGTGCTGTGTTCTGGGCCTTTGCTCCTTGTCATTAAAAGACAGCTGTGTTGCACTTTCGAGTTGGACTCGCACAATCTGTTGATGATACTTATAAATGGTCCCTTTATTCAAACCTTCCTTTCTCCAACATTAAAGATAAACACAGTCTCAATATGCAAAAACCACTATACTTCCCTGTCTAAAAACAAGTAAGTAGTACCTTGAATTTGTACGGCTGTGCAGTTCTGATGAACTGGGAATGCAAGGTATTTTCTACAGACTCCTTTCTGTTTCCCGATGAACGTTTCCGGTGCTGGGAAAGCATTTGAGCAAAGCTGGTCACTCTCTAGCACGTGGTGTTATTTTATAAAATCAGACAAAAATGTTTTAAAGAAGATTATAGAGCTGGTGCCATTTTATTTCTAACAACAATGAAACTAAATATAATGACCTGTCCTGCCAAATATCCCATGGTTCTCTGTTCCTCATCCATGGTCAGCACACAACAAGAGCCTCTTGTGATCTCCTTATTATGCACACTCTCATTTTCTAAGATCTTACAGAACACACTTTTTTGTTCCCTATTATAGATCTGCATTCCTTCTCTACGTGGAAATTCCATTAGAATCAATGGATGTTCCCTATCTGGAACAAGTTCAGAACCAGCCATAAAGATTTATTGTTCTGATTAAGAGAAAGTTTCCATTCCCAAACAGCTCCAAGGTAAAGGTTAAGTTAGAAAGTTGTAGAATGTCTCCAGGTGTTATATAATAACTCCACTGAAATTCCAGTCGCTAGGCCCAATAACAACGTAAGCTATGAGCATGTAGCTTTCATCAACAAGAAACAAAAAGAAGTATCTTTAAAGGAACCAATATGAAATATTATGTAAATCATAAGCTTTGAACTGCTTTATTTATTTCTAGTTTTTGCCTTATCAATAAGAATTGAACAAAGAAATGAGATCAAGACATTTTAAACCTAATACCCAATCTTCTAATATTCTGAAATATAAAAATAAAAAACCTATAATACCTAAATTAATATTGTAATAAAGAATTAATAGTATCATTATTATGATTATCATTAAATTGTAATGACTGTTATTACTAACAGTATCTCTAAACTCTCTGTTTACCAAGAATATAGATTTTTCAGGTATTATTTCATTTAATCCTTCCAATAGATTTATGAAAGGTATATTAATATGGCCATTTTGTAGATGAGGAAACACACAGAGGGGTTAAGTCTATGGCTCAAGTTTATCCAGCTACTAGTGAGCAAAATTAGGATTGAATTCCAGATCCTTCTTACCCCAAACCATGTACTTGTATCTGCTATGATCTAGTTTACTATGAAACACAATTAAATCTTGGCTCCTTCACAGAAAAACAATCAGAGACAGGGGTAATTTCATTCTGGTTGGGCATTTATAGAAAAGGCACTAGGAACCTGCCCTCGCAAGCTCCACGCCGGGCTGCACCAAGGGAATTTCACAGCAATGTATATTTTGTTTAAATGAAGTAGATGACAACTATGTATCCCTATGCCTTTAAAATCTTAATAAAAAACATTTTCTGTGTGAGGTTTAGGGATCCTTTTGTGGTGTGTTGTTTTGGGTTTGTTTGTTTGTTTGTTTTTTTTTCACAGAGTCTCACTTGGTCTCCCTGGTAGAGTGCCATGGTGTCATAGCTCACAGCAAACTCAAACTCTTGGGCTCAAGCGATCCTCTTGCCTTAGCCCCACAAGTAGGTGGAACTACAGATGACCACCACAATGCCTGGCTATTTTTAGAGACAGGGTCTCACTCTTGCTCAGGCTGGTCTCCAACTCCTGAGCCAGGCAATCCACCAGCCTTGGTCTCCCAGAATGCTGGGATTATAGGCATGAGCACCACACCCGGCCTGTTTTGTTTTTATTTTTAAAAGCCAAGTTGGGCTTTCACTTTACGTGATTCATTACAAATAAAAGCCCAAAGAAGCTTGAGATTTGAGGCTTTTTACATGCTGTCACTGCAAGCTGCCTTTCTAGTCTGACCCTCACAACCATCTGACTCTTGTTCTCCAGCTTTGGACAAAGATATCCCAGTCACTGTAAAAACACACCCCAGTGTCCAAGCGTTGTGCCCTGACAGCTCCTGCTCTTGTCTCAACAAATAAAGGCCTAAAACTGCCTTTTCTAATGCTGCCCTTGATTTCTAGTAAGAATTATTCCCCTCAGGTTGCTGAGCTGTGAGGGAAATTTTGAGAAACAGGCAATGTCTTCTCATCCCCAAACTGTCTCTGATGACTTTATAGATCAAATCCTATTAAGTGTTTGACATCTATATTTTGAAATGAAAGAAATGAAAAACTGTCCCTCTAACCTGTCCCATCACATTGCATCTGGGATGATATAGCACATCCTACATACTGCCTTGTACCGTGGCTAGTTGCATAAATCTGTTTCTTCTAGAATTTATAAACTCCTGATCTTCACATTAGCTTCGGGCCAGCGTGGCAGCTCTTAGCATAGTACTCTACGTATAGCAGAAAACAAATGTCCACAAATACAAATGGCCATTTTAGAAAGTATTCCCATCTCAAAATCCCAAGTCATTTCTCCAAAACTACAATTCCTGATTATTCTCAATTTTACTAGGGCACTTGTCCATTATGCTACCTTATGTTTTCTGTAGATGATGTTGTAGAGGGCTCTGAAATTTTTTCTAGTGTAGCTGCTGCGATAAGCTCTACCAATGAGGTATTCTATTACCAATCCAATGTCAATCAGTGTTATTCTGTAGCTTGAGAGAAGCGTATGCTGCAACAAAAACATGGAACGTATTATAACATTTAGTTCTCTTTGTCTATGAAATATCTCTTTGCCATGCCATTAGAACACAATCAGATTAGTTGCAAAAAGTGACACATGATTTTTAACCATCGTTACAAGCTGATCGACTATTGATACAATCAATATTACAATCGTAGACATTAAACGTGAGCTTCCTTCTGTGCACTCATTCACAGGTAAAAAATATAGGTTACTAACAAGAAAATATTCTATATTTTAAGAAGCAAAATCTGGTGATCACTCTATTACACAGCTAAGCAATACACAAAGATATTTTCAACACCTTCATAATTAAGTTACCTGTTTTACATCTTGGACAAGATGATGCAAGAGCCTGTTAGTAGGTCCTTGTTTCTGTAATAAAGAACACAAGGAAGAATGAGTCTCTTTAATTACCATGTGCTGAGGAAAAAAAGAAAACTTTATTTCAGAATGCATAAGTAACTCAGAATACTAAAGATGTTTGCTGTTTAAAAACAAAAACAAAACATACACAAATAAAACCAAAAAGAAGGAATAAATGTAAGCACTGTTTCTTTTGGAAAAAAAAAAAGATGTTCGCTATCTTTAGTAATGAAGTTTAAGCCAATTAATTCTAAGTTTCTAAGTGAGGTATTTCCCAAGAGAAGAAGTAATTATCATAGATGAAATATTTTTCAAACTAAGATATGCGTAACTACATAGTGAGGACATGTGGTAAGAAACAGATATAAAATTTAAGTAATTTATAACCATTCTTTATCATCTATAAATGTTATCATATAATTATATAATTACAAATCCTATCATACAAGTACATTCCATCAACAGATACTTATTGAAAGTTTACCGTGTTCCATCAGGAACTCAGTGACAAATATAAGCCTTGCTTTCCTGGAGTGTTTACAATAAACTTTCATTAAAAAGTAATCAACAGGACAAGGTATGAGAACAAAAAGAATGGCACATAATTTATTCTCTAGAAACAGATCACTGACAATTAGCTGGAGTACTCAAGAAGAAAGGACTTGAATAATTCTTTGGAAAAAAAGATATGATTCAAATGACAAGGAAAGACATTTCAAAAACTTCATATGTGGCTTCAGCAATTGGTCTTTTCACAATGAGTAAAGGAGTTTCAAAAAAGGGTTTGCATAGGAAATGTACAGGAACAATATTTTAACAGTGACCTTAGGTTGAGGTACTTCCAATACCTCAATATAAGCAATTTGTTCTATTCACTTTTTGTCTTTAACTAAGTCTCACAAAGATGAAATGGAATTGGGAAGAATGTTTCTCCTTTCGTTGAGAATTCTCTTTCTGTCTTTAAGCTGTCTTTGTACATGAACATTCAAGAAGACAAGTAACTCTCAAGCTAATTAATAAGTAAATCTTAAGGGAAATGACTGACAGAATTTTCCATACTCACTGTGTTATAGAGTTCTTCCAGTCGAGGTATGGTCAGAAAGCGATGGACATTCACTCCGTACTCTATTAAGAGTTTCACAAAATCCACCCGATCCATCACTAAAGCATCTAACATTGCTTGTTCTAATGCACCAGCCTTCAAAAGGTGTGAGTAAGAGATATGAAGACAAGTAAGGAAGTAAAAATAAGTAAAAATTATACATGTGTGAACTCAAAACTACACAGGCACAATAATTATAAGATACAGTCTCACTAAGAAACGTGCAGAATGTCTGAATAAATGTGAAGACATCTTGAATAAATCAAGTAGTGTGCTGTGTTTTGGGAAGGGAGACCTGACTATTGTAAAAATTTCAAAGATTCCTAAATTAATGTAGAGACTTAATGTAATTCTAATAAAATCCAAGATCTTTTTCTTCTTCTTCTTGTTATTGTCATGTTTCCATTTAAACTACACCTGGTTTCTGGGTATAAGGAAAACATATTTATCCAATTTTGCTCCCACTCAAAAATTCATTGAAACTATAGTATAGGGACTTTTTTCTTTTTGGCCGGGGCTGGGTTTGAATCCACCACCTCCGGTATATGGGGCTGGCGCCCTACTCCTTTAAGGCACAGGTGCCGCCCTAGTATAGGGACTTTTTACTTAAAGAAATAAATACCCAAGGACCAGGAAGACAAGAGTGAGGATAGGCATGCAACATTTTGGAAGCTGAAGAGCAGATAGGCAAGGGGAAGTTCCCAGAAAGCCAACTAGATGAAATGGAAAATGTCAAGAACCAAACTGAGCCAGGTGCAGTGGCTCACCCCTGTAATCATAGTACTTTGGAAGGCCAAGGCAGAGAATAGCCTAAGGCCAGGACTTCAAGACCAGCCTGAGCAACATAGCATGACCCAGTCCCTACAGAAAATAGAAAAATTAACCAGTTTAGGTGGTGCAGGAGGCTGAGGCGACAGGATCTCTTGAGCCCAGGAGTTTTAGAGTGCAGTGAGCTCTAATGATGCCACTGTACTGTACCTGGGGCCAGAGTGAGACCTTGTCTCAAAAAAAAAAAAAAGGTGCCAGCCACCTACACTGAGGCTTGCAGGTTTGAACCCAGCCTGGGCCAGCTAAAATAACAATGACAACTGCAACAAAAACACAGCCGGGTGGTGTGGTGGGTGCCTGTAGTCCCAACTACTTGGGAGGCTAAAGCAAGAGAATGCTTGAGCCCAAGAGTTTGAGGTTGCTGGGAGCTGTGATGCCACAGCACTCTACCCAGGGCAACAGCTTAAAACTCTGTCTCAAAAAAAATGAATAAATAAAGAGCCAAACTGCTCTATGCCACAGATCCAACAGCACCAAGATGAAGTAAATATATTCATGCTGAATCTCTAAAGTTGGTGCCTTCCCAGTCATCTCCTCATTTGATTCCCATAACACCAGCAACAAGGCTTATACTTCCAAGGGGAGCTGCTTGACAGCTCACTGATTAAAGAGATAAAGAAGATGTATTCTGGATTCTGATGAAGAGAGAAGAGGATACAATCAGAGAACAAATTTGTTCTTAGAATTTAATAGATTAACAGGATGCTGCCAGAGAGAAAAGCTTCATGGAGGGCTCAAAAATTAAATCTGAAGAAACTTAGCAAGAAAAGATGTGGAATGTGACAAGAACATAAAGAAAGATAAGAAAATTAAGATAAGAAGAGATAAAATTAGAGGAGCGATGTGTAGGTCCAACATCCAAATAATAGAAATTATAGAAAAGAACAGAGAAAAATTGAGAGAGTTATGAAATAGAGTAGAATGAAATGAAGACACACAATTACCAGATTGAAATCAGATGCCCAGCGTAATGCATATACAAACTCACAACACACATCATTGTGAAATCTCAGAACACTGGGAAAAAAAGATTTTTTTTCTAAATGGTCACAAAGGATTAGAAAAAAAAAATATTTCTCAACAGCAATGCTGGGTGCTAGAAACTAGGCATTCAAAATTCTCCTAGAAAATTAGTTCCAATTATGAATTTAAGCATAGCTAAACATGTAAGTCCTCAAAATAGTTATCTCTCATACTCCCTATTTTAGAAAGTTACTGAAGTGATACAAGGTTCCCCCCTTTCAAGGCTGAACAGGGGACCCCAGTTTTCCTAGGTTTAGGCAAGTTCATGAAGGAAACACCCTGACCTTTTTTTGCCCTGAGCTGGAGGGACTGTATTCATTCCTTTGTCACTAACACTCATTAATGATGAAAACGTGTTTCTATTTGCCAAGTCCTGGCCACGTATAAATTCTCAAGACCTAATACCCCTAGATAAAAAGCCCACGTCGAGACTCTTCAGATAGTTCTTTCCCCCGCCAGGAGCTCTAGTGCCTTTTTCTTCTTCTATGTTCCTTACTGATTTCTAAATAAATCCTGTCTTACCACTGATCTGTGGTTCATGGATTCATTCTTCGAATCACCAAGACCAAGAACCTACTGAAGATGAAATTCCAGTAACAGAAGAATGTGTACCATCAAAATAAAGGAGTAAATCAAGGAAGATAAAGACATGGACACAGAAAACAGGCACTCTAACACAAGAAAGAGGCAAACAGAATCCTCAGGATAATAAAGGAGATGATTGTGAGCACCAGGAATGAAAAGCTACCAGCCTACCAGGTGGCTGTAACGCCTACAGGACTATTTAGACATTGGCACTTTATTTTTCTTGTTGATCTTTAGCTACTTGGGGGAGGAGGGAAGGTGCTTATATCTTCAATTTATTACTTTTCAAAAGGATTTTTAAACCTAAATAATATAACTTATCTTGAACATTTTATAACGTCTTCAGGTGTTTTTATGTACGCAGACTGGAAGTGTGCAAGAGCTTCCTTAGCAGGGACGATGGGTAAATCCTTCAGTGATTTATCTTAGATTTCCTCCTCCCTCCTTTCTCAGAAATGTGGTGAAATTGGTAGGTAGATAGTGACGGACTCCTTAGAGACAAAGGTGGATGCCCTGCCTTGGTGCTACCTTGAGCAACTGTCCCACCTGGAAATGAAGACAAAGGCTGGTGCCCAGTGCTGCTTCTACCACACCCTTGATCTTGCCCCAAGCAATTTCCACACCTGGAGGAAGGAGGAACAAGCTGCCAATTTACTAAAGAATGCAGGGAGTCCCCAGCCCTGCAGCCAGGCAGTCCAGGCACAATAGGATCTGGAAAGTGATCTAGAGTAACCTAAGGCTAATTATCACGTCTTTAACTGTCCTTGAAGGTGGTCCAGTGGTGACGTCTAAACCATCA
Source organism: Nycticebus coucang (assembly GCF_027406575.1). NCBI lineage: Eukaryota > Metazoa > Chordata > Mammalia > Primates > Lorisidae > Nycticebus > Nycticebus coucang. Next base: position 86,064,332 of record NC_069781.1, read on the forward strand.
GGAAGGCCCAATCAGACACTGTAAAACAAGACCACAGACCATAACTGGGGCCTCCAGTTATAACAGGGGGCTGTTCGTAATCTGTAGTGTGTGTATCTTGCACTTACTCTATAAACCTTATCTTACCCTTCCTCAATAAACTTCCATGCTTTCTTTGCTTTCAATGTATCTGGTCATTTTCTGGCCAAGAGCACACTCACCAAGAACCGAGAAAAGACTACAACCAAACAAAATTTCGAAAACTGATGAATCAGAAAATATGACATCATATAGCAGTAAGGAGATTTATGAAAGTTAGAATAGTCAAAAAAGTCAAAAGTAGTTGCTGAATCCAGGTGTGTCACACTCTGGAGCTGCTTCCACAACCAGAACTCCCTGGCTGGGACAGCCCCAGAGAAACTACACAGGGTCACTCCCTACAAAGATCCAGTGACAATAGAGTGATCCCGCTGGGGTCTAATCTGGGAGAGACACCTCCCCAATTCTGAGAACAGCCAGAGGACATGGTTAAAAATAATCATGAGGCAAAACCAACAGAAAAACTCTGGCAATATGAACGATCAGACTAGATCAACTCCCCCAAGGATCAATGGGGCAGACACAGAACAAGATACCATGCACAAACAATCAGCTGAGATGTCAGAAATCGAATTCAGAATCTGGATAGCAAATAAGATCGAATTAGAATTCCAAGCAGTAACCCAGAAGCTATCTCAAGAATTCAACAAATTCAAAGACCAAATGATCAAAGATTTTGACACATTGAGACAGGAAGTTGCAGCCCTCAAAGACCTGAGAAACACAGTAGAATCTCTCAGTAACAGAATGGAGCAAGCAGAAGAAAGGATTTCTGACATTGAAGACAAAGCTTTCGAATGCTCGCAAACTCTCAAAGAGGAAGAGAAATGGAGGGCAAAAACAGATCACTCTCTCAGAGAGCAATGGGATAATTTGAAGAAAACCAATATTCTTCTTATAGGGATCCCGAAAAGTGACCAAGTGGCTTCACAAGGCACAGAGTCTCTTCTCCATGGGATTATGAAGGAGAACTTTCCAGACATGCCAAGAGATTATCAAATTCAGATAGCAGACAGTTTCAGAAATCCAGCACAACTCAAACCAAATAAGACATCCCAAAGACAAATCACAATCAATTTCACTAAAGTTAACATGAAGGAGAAAATTCTGAAAGCAGCCAGGTGAAAGAAAACCATCACCTAAAAAAACAAGAATATTAGAATAACTGCAGATCTCTCTGATGAAACCTTTCAACCTAGAAGAGGATGGTCATCACCTTTTATTCTCCTAAAACAAAATAACTTTCAACCCAGGATCCTGTATCCAGCTAAACTGAGTTTCATTTATGATGAAGAAATTAAATACTTCAATGACATTCACATGTTGAAGAAATTTGCCATAACTAAACCAGCTCTCCAGGATATTCTCAGACCCATCCTCCATAAAGACCAGTGTAATCCTCCACCACAAAAGTAAACCCACCCAGAAAATTCTGATCAAAATCCAACTTCCACAATCACAAAAGGATTAAAAATGTCCACCGGACTTTCAAAAGACTTATCAATATTCTCAATTAATGTGAATGGTTTAAATTCTTCTCTAAAGAGGCACGGGTTGGCTGACTGGATACAAAAACTCAAGCCAGATATCTGCTGCATACAAGAATCACATCTTACATTAAAAGACAAATATAGACTCAAGGTGAAGGGATGGTCATCTATACTCCAGGCAAATGGAAAGCAGAAAAATGCAGGCGTTGCAATCCTGTACGCAGACGCAATAGGCTTTAAACCACCCGAAATAAGGAAAGATAAGGATGGACACTTCATATTTGTTAAAGGTAATACTCAATATGATGAGATTTTAATTATAAATATTTATGCACCCTACCAGAACACACCTCAATTTATAAAAGAAACTCTAACAGACATGAGCAACTTGATTTCCTCCAGTTGCATAGTAGTTGGAGATTATAACACCCCTTTAGCACTGCTGGATAGATCCTCCAAAAAGAAGCTAAACAAAGAAATTTTAGATTTAAACTCAACCATTCAACATCTGGACTTAACAGACATCTACAGAACATTTCATCCCAACAAAACTGAATACACATTCTTCTCATCAGCCCATGAAACATACTACAAAATTGACTACATCCTAGGCCACAAATCTAACCTCAGCAAATTTAAAAAAATAGAAATTATTCCTTGCATCTTCTCAGACCATCATGGAATAAAAGTTGAACTCAATAACACCAGGAACCTGCATATCGATACAAAAACATGGAAGCTAAACAACCTTATGCTAAAGGATAGATAGGTTATAGACGAGATTAAGAAGGAAACCACCAAATTTTTGAAACAACAAGAACAATTGAGACATGAATTACCAGAACCTCTGGGATACTGCAAAAGCAGTCCTAAGAGGTAAATTTAGAGCACTGCAAGTCTTCCTCAAGAAAACCAAAAGAGAGGAAGTTAATAACTTAATGGGACATCTCAGGCAACTGGAGAAGGAAGAACACTCAAACCCCAAACCAAGCAGAAGAAAAGAAATAACCATAATCAGAGCAGAATTAAATGAAATTGAAAAGAAAAGAATCATACAACAGATCTATAAATCCAAAAGTTGGTTTTTGAAAAGATCAATAAAATAGATAAACCTTTGGCCAACCTAACCAGGAAAAAGAGTAAAATCTCTAATTTCATCAATCAGAAATGGTAACGATGAAATAACAACAGACCTCTCAGAAATTAAAAAAAATCCTTAACGAATACTACAAGAAACTCAACTCTCAGAAATATGAAAATCTGAAAGAAAGCGACCAATACCTGGAAGTACGCCACCTACCAAGACTTAGCCAGAATGAAGTGGAAATGTTGAACAGGCCTATATCAAGTTCTGAAACAGCATCAACTATACAAAATCTCCCTAAAAAGAAAAGCCCAGGACCAGATGGATTTACGTCACAATTCTACCAAACCTTTAAAGAAGAACTAGTACCTATATTACTAAACCTCTTTCAAAATATAGGAAAACAAGGAATATTACCCAACACATTCTACAAAGCAAACATCACAATGATCCCCAAACCAGGGAAAGACCCAACAAGAAAAGAAAATTGTAGACCAATATCACTAATGAATATTGATGCTAAAACACTCAATAAGATCCTAACAAACAGAATCCAACAACACATCAAAAAAATTATACACCATGACCAAGTGGGATTTATCCCAGGTTCTCAAGGCTGGTTCAATATATGTAAATCTATAAATGTAATTCAGCACATAAACAAACTTAAAAATAAGGACCATATGATTCTTTCAGTTGATGCACAAAAAGCTTTTGATAATATCCAGCATCCCTTCATGATCAGAACACTTAAGAAAATTGGTATAGAAGGGACATTTCTTAAACTAATAGAGGCCATCTACAGCAAACCCACAGCCAATATCATATTGAATGGAGTTAAATTGAAATCATTTCCACTTAGATCAGGAACCAGGGAAGGTTGCCCATTGTCTCCATTGCTCTTTAACATTGTAATGGAAGTTTTAGCCATTGCAATTAGGGAAGAAAAGGCAATGATCAAGGGTATCCACATAGGGTCAGAAGAGATCAAACTTTCACTCTTCGAAGATGATATGACCGTATATGTGGAAAACACTAGGGATTCTACTACAAAACTTTTAGAAGTGATCAAGGAATACAGCAATGTCTCAGGCTACAAAATCAACACCCATAAATCTGTAGCCTTTATATATACCAACAATAACCAAGCCAAAAACACAGTCAAGGACTCTATTCCTTTCACAGTAGTGCCAAAAAGATTAAATATTTGGGAGTATACCTAACAAAGGACATGAAAGATCTCTACAAAGAGAACTATGAAACGTTAAGAAAAGAAATAGCTGAAGATGTTAACAAATGGAAAAACATACCATGCTCATGGCTGGGAGAATCAACATATTAAAATGTCCATGCTACCCAAAGCAATATATAATTTTAAGGCAATTCCTATTAAAGCTCCATTGTCATATTTTAAAGATCTTGAAGAAATAATACTTCGTTTTATATGAAATCAGGAAAAAACTCAAATAGCCAGAACATTACTCAGCAATAAAAACACAGCAGGAGGAATCATGCTACCAGACCTGAGACTGTACTATAAATCAATAGTGATCAAAACAGGATGGTATTGGCACAGAAACAGAGAAGTGGATGTCTGGAACAGAACAGAGAACCAAGAGATGAATCCAGCTACTTACCATTATTTGATCTTTGACAAGCCAATTAAAAACATTCAGTGGGGGAAAAAATTCCCTATTTAACAAATGGTGCTGGGTGGCACCTGTAGAAGATTGAAACTAGACCCACACCTTTCACCATTAACTAAGATAGACTCTTACTGGATTAAAGATTTAAACTTAAGACATGAAAGTATAAAAATACTTGAAGAAAGTGCAGGGAAAACTCTGGAAGGAATTGGCCTAGGTGAATGTTTTATAAGGAGGACTTCCCAGGAAATTGAAGCAGTATCAAAAATACACTACTGGGACCTGATCAAACTAAAAAGCTTCTGCACAGCCAAGAACATAATAAGTAAAGCAAGCAGCCCTCGGAATGGGAGAAAATATTTGCAGGTTATACCTCTGATAAAGGTCTAATAACCAGAATCCACAGAGAACTCAAACTTATTAGCAAGGAAAGAACACGTGATCCCATCTCAGGGTGGGCAAGGGACTTGCAGAGAAACTTCTCTAAAGACAACAGATGTACAATCTACAGACACATGAAAAAAAGCTCATCATCCTTAATCATCAGAGAAATGCAAATCAAAACTACTTTGAGATATCACCTAACCCCAGTAAGAGTAGCCCACATAACAAAATCCCAAAACCAGAGATGCTGGTGTGGATGTGGAGAAAAGGGCATACTTTTACAGTGCTGGTGGGAATGCACACTAATATGTTCCTTCTGGAAGGACGTTTGGAGAATACTTAGAGACCTAAAAATAGACCTGCCATTCGATCCTATGATTCCTTTACTAGGTTTATATGCAGAAGACCAAAAATCACAATATAAGAAAGCATCTGTACCAGAATGTTTATTGCAGCCCAAGTCATAATCACTAAGTCATGGAAGAAGCCCAAGTGCCCATCGACCCACGAATGAACTAGCAAATTGTGGTACATGTATACCATGGAATATTATGCAGCCTTAAAGAAAGATGGAGACTTTACCTCTTTCATGTTTACATGGATGGAGCTGGAACATATTCTTCTTAGCAAAGTATCTCAGGAATGGAAGAAAAAGTGTCCAATGTACTCAGCCCTACTATGAAGCTAAATTATAGCTTTCACATGAAGGCTGTAACCCAAGTATAGCACAAGACTATGAGGAAAGGGCCAAGGAAGGGGAAGGGAGGGGGGAGACTAGGGTGGAGGGAGGGCAATGGGTGGGGCCACATCCACGGTGCATCTTAGAATGGGTACAGGCGAAACTTACTAAAGGAAGAATACAAATGTCTGCATACAATAACTAAGAAAATGCCATGAAGGCTACGTTGAATAGTTTGATGAGAATATTTCAGATTGTATATGAAACCAGCACATTGTACCCCTTGATTGCAAAATGTACACAGCTATGATTTAACAATAAAAAAGAAAAAAGAAAAAAAATGTCAAAAGTACTTGCTGTTGTGATTAGCAGAGTAGGGATTTACCACCTTCTTTTAGTGGCCTTTTTTAAGCAAAGTGCATGCATTCATTTGACCTCAAAATAAGATACCTGTGGTAAAGTTCCAACTAATCTTTAAAAATGAAATGCTAATAGTGGTACTCATTAGCACTGAATAATCCTTTCCTCTTTTTTGTTTTTAGTAATTTCTACTGTGAGCATTTACTACATTTTAAAGCAAAAAAAAAGATAAATTTTAGATTTTAAATAACAATATAAAAATCCACCCATCTAAAAAAAATAAATTAAAAATCCTTTTATTCTCTCTTTCCCCAAATCTCCTTTTTCAGTTTCAATTAGACAGCAGAATCGAAGAAAAATGTGTTTTGTTTTGTTTTTTGAGACAGAGGATCACTCTGTTGCCCAAGCTAGAGTGTCCTGGCCTCAGCCTAGCTTATATAAATATCCTCAACTTCAAACTCCTGGGTTCAAGCAATCCTCCTGCCTCAGCCTCCCTCACCCCACAGAGTAGCTGGGACTACAAGCACCTATCATAACACCTGGCTAACTTATTTTTTCTATTTTTAGTAGAAATGGTGCTTGCTCTTCTGATCTGCTCAAACTCCTGAGCTCAAGTAATCCCTTGGCCTTGACCTCCCAGAGTGCTAGGATTACAAGCATGAACCACGATGCCCAGCCAGAAAAAATGTTTTGAGGGAAGCAAAGTAGGTAAGAAAAATGTCTTAGCTGCCACAGGAAACCCAGTTACAGAGATGCTACCTCCACACCACTCCCAAACCAATCCACCTCTCTTCTGGTTTTTTCTTTTGTTCCTCCCTAACAAACCAACGCAAAAAAATGTTTTTCCAAACAACTTCACTTTCACTATACCTTCCAGTGTTGTCCGTAAATTAGGATATGTTTCTTGGCAATGTCCATTCTGTCCCAAGCCATTGCCAGATGTAATTGTTCTGATGCTGATAAATTTGTGCCTAGAGCAAAGGAAAGAAACAATCATACAATCAGTCAAAATACCTATGAAAAAAGCACAGAACAGTGCAAAATGTAAGGAGAGGGGTTGAGGAACAATGCAGCCCCATTCAGATACTCACCCCTCAGCAAAGCAGTTAGGATTGCTACATCAAGGTCTTGTTGCTCTTCAGAATCAGCATCAAATATAGTAATCTATAACAGTGGAAAAAAAGAGAACGCCATGCGTTTAGGGAACTATCAAAGAAAAGCTTTCACAAAGCACTCTCAGAATTCACACTTGAGCTAATGAACTGAGAAAAACATTCTTCATTTTGTAATGCCTAAGCAACATAAATTTTTAATTTTTTTACTTATAGAAGAGAAAAATTTTTAAATAGGATAACAAAGAATTGTAAACACTTAGGGGAAAATAACTAAAAATTCCACATTTACTAGAGGAAATGTTGATAAAAAAAAATGTCATTACAAAATTTACTAGATACAACAAAAGAACCTCAATGTTAATTCCTAATGAAGGGACAGCAAATGAGATCCTTCTGTTCATCTAGTCGTAGAAACTAAGACTTTTGCTTTTTAATGAGAAATCAGTCCTCAAGAGTTTGTTATAAAATAAGTGAGGCAATTTTAATGGACCCAATAAGCAAGTACAAGGGCCACTATTATGGTCTTCACGATGTCAAGTCAAACAAGGACTCTATATGTAGTCATAAAGTGTCACCTGCTATTAATGAACATATCTCAGTCTTTCCAACTTGAAATATATTTCACATAATAGAAAGAACTGTTTTGGCTTTTGTTTTTGTTTTGAAAGAGCTGGTTTAACAGAAAAAAAAAAAACAAGACTGGCAAGTCCTATTCCAGGTATGCCACTAACTAGCCAACCTTGAGTAAATATCTCAAAGCCACTAAATCTCAGTTTCCTCATCCACAAAATGAGAGGAACCGGCTGAATTATCTCCAGGGTCTCATCAAGGTTTGAAAACTATGCTTCTACTACATCGCATGTTGGTTCCTCTCACTGGACATGGTCTCTCTCATGTATGAATAAAGTCGACCCTCCATTGTACCAGAGCTGAGAGCCCAGTTCCTGCGATGTACAAACCCCCAGGGGCCTCCTCTTGCCCCTCTTAATCATGACACTGCTCCACTGGACAACTCAAAGAGGCAAACACAAGGGCAATCTCCTTAAGTTATGTCCCTTGCATAACTTATGACTGTGGAAATACAAAGTATAGTCAACTAAGACCTAGATGCCAACTCTGAGCTCCAGCTTCTGTTCTACCACGTGCTAACTGCATAACTGTACACAGGACTTAAATTCTCCAGCCTGCAGCTTCGTCATCTCCTAAACAGAAATAAACAACCACTGCCATGTTGAACTCACTCACAGGGCTATTTGGAGTGAAAAAATATATATTTGAAAGCACACTGCCCATTATAAACATGATTGTTATAATTATTATTAGGTCAGATAAAATCCCAAAGCAATTTTCACATACGTTTGGTCACGCTTTCTACAGCCTGAACTTTTTCAACTGTTTTTTTGAGGCTAGGTACTTAAATATTACCAAAATTCTTGCATTATTGGGTCCAGCCCTCAAATTCTGGAAATACCACTTTGAATCGTGGCATATCAACATATTTACTATAATTTTCAGCTTATACAAGTCAGTGATAAGAATTTTAAATACAGTAAGCTAAAACACTGAAAACTTTCCCTGAGTCTACATTAAGGTCATAATTTATGGTTTGTGACCTTGATCTTCTGTCCCAGAGTTTATTTCCATATTTTCCATTGTCTAATACCTTCCTAATGGTCTACAGAATTCACGCAGGATGCAGGGATGCAGTACCCTAAGCCAGCAGATGTGTTCACTGACAACACAGAGCTGTTCCCTTACACTCTGCAAATAATTATCTGTAACTTTCGCTGAATTTGATAATTTTCTGCAACACTGCTATACTATCCAAGTGCTTTTTCTCAGGTAGAGTCAGGAATTTGAAGTATGAACACTGTGGGTGGAATGAGAAGTAACAAGTCAAGTTTACTGAATTGAAAGATCAAATTTTCTAGTTATATATTCTCAAGGTCAATGTGAAAAAATTCCTTACTTTTTAAAATTGTGAAAATAAATGTCATAATTATAAATTAGCACTTCACAAATCGGTTGACTCAGCAACCCTTCATACTCACACAATCCCTGTGTACCATGCACTCCATTAGAATTTGGAAGAGGTGCTTAGACTGTTTAAGACTAAAGTTGAAAGTGCTCTGAATCATACAGATGATCTCCTCCTTCACCGGAGGATGCAGCATCCTGGGAGAGAAATAAATGTCTGTGACTTGATGCAATGCAGAGAAGAACAAGCCAGCAACATCAGTACAAGAAAATCCATCTGTCCCACACAACTGTATCTGTGGACAGATCTCCCAAGACAGCTATGAGCAGGAATCAGCTGGAAGCAGGGGTCGCAGGAGAAGACTGAAGTTGAAAGTGAGAGTTGGTTGATCTGCCATAACCCTGAAAGAATCAAGAGTTCTTGACCTGATAGATTTCCGTAAGGCTGTGAAATTATGGGCATCATATTCATTATGTTCTCCAAAGACTCTGAAACCCCCAAAGGTTGAAGAACTACTCTTCCAGAGTGACTTCAGGAAAGGGAATGGTGTGAACTGGTTGGGAGAAGGGAAAAGTAGAGAGCTAAAGGATTAACAGGGAGAGAAATCGGAAGGAAAGAGACTCCAGAGTGCTGTTAGAGCATGAGCAGGGAATAAATGTATACAAAATAAATTAGTGGGGTCAGTGTTTTAGTTCTGGGGCGTGTATTTTACACGGTAGAAATATCTTGCTTTTGAAACTGAAATATTCACACTGGAGACAGGGATGGCTAGAGAAAAAGAAAACTATCTTCTTACTAGAAAAGAGGAAAGAATTAAAGCCTGAAATATGCACAACATATGCTATGTAATGCTGGAATACTGATTTCCCCAATTCCTTCCATTTTTTAACAATGACAAATGAATCTGAAGAGGACCTGAGGCCAATACTAGTCTCCTCCTTTACTGTGGGGTCCTGTCGGCTGTCACGGCCAATTGTTCAAGCACCTCCTCCCTCACTGCCCCTGGAAATGCCTTGTTCTGAAACTCCATGGCTCAAGCTTCCCTGTCAAAGGCAGGCTATTCTATAGCTAAGAAAATGGCAACTCTCCTGGGTGGGGGGCATTTTGGTGTTATCAACAAACTCAAAGTCACCGAAAAATGAATTCTAGCTTCGACCTCTGCTCCAAGAACATCAGCGCATATAAAGGCCCAGTTTGAAGAACTAAAACAGAGGAACAGATTTTCCTTTTCCAGAGTTTCAGAAAGGAAGAGTCAATAACTCACCCTTCATCTAAGTGTTTGTGAGTGAAGGCCAGGAGATCCGCAGCTCTGCCCGTGCCTTCCAACACCACCACAGAGTCCTTGTCCCTGACAGTCTCCCATACGGAGAGGATGACATTGGGACCTCCTTCCATCACCAGCCTCACCACCGGCACGCCTTGTCCTGAGCCTGTTTCAGACCACAAACAATACTACACTGTTACAAAAAAATCCCTACCTCAGCTTGTCAGCCCCTGTGGTTTCCAGACACAAGTGTCCTAGTTGCTACATATATCCATTCCTTGCACTGACCTCTCCTTCTTGTTTTACCCAGGCTTGCCAAGAGCAAGATCAAGCCAGAAGTTTGGATTTCAAATAACATGTGGCAGGAATATGGTGAGGGCATTTTCAACCTTTTGCCAAGTAAGAAGATAGCTAAAAACTTTCATTAATTTTTGAAAAAATAAGTAGTCCTCAAGAAATTTTAACCATTCATTGTACGAAATTACAAAAGAACCTAATAGTAAACAGAACAATATAATATATCCTTGGATCAGAATTGGGCTGGAAAAGAAGAAAAAAAACTATTATTTTAAGATAGAGAAAAAATATTTTTAATGAAAATTAATTAATTAATTTAATATTAAAAAAGGAATCCAAATGATCTCCAAAAATGATCAATCCTCACTAATTAAAACTTGTAGTGGTGTTTTTACGAACAAAATAAGTAACCTTCAAAGATTTTTACATTTATCTTTATTCCATTTTTCACAGTTTGAATTCTTCAGTCATAATTAGATATTAGTTTACCAAAGCAAGGAAGAAAAAAGAAAAGGAATGACTGAAAATTATTTTAAAAGCGATATTAAGCAAAAAATTATAGAATGTGAATAGTATTGGTGGCGCCTGTGGCTCAGTCCGTAAGGCGCCGGCCCCATATACCGAGGGTGGCAGGTTCAAACCCGGCCCCGGCCAAACTGCAACCAAAAAATAGCCAGGCGTTGTGGCAGGCGCCTGTAGTCCCAGCTTCTCGGGAGGCTGAGGCAAGAGAATCGCTTAAGCCCAGGAGTTGGAGGTTGCTGTGAGCTGTGTGACGCCACGGCACTCTACCGAGGGCCATAAAGTGAGACTCTGTCTCTACAAAAAAAAAAAAAAGAATGTGAATAGTATCTTATTTTTAAAATCATAGATATGAATTTTATATGTATGCACACACATAGGTATATTTATAACATGTTATAGAAATGACCAGAAAACTCTGGAAGGATACAAATCAAACTACGAACAGTGGAGAAGGGAAGGGAAGGTTTGGGGAAATGCTGAAAAGGGACTGTTTATTTTATACATTTTTTTGTTTCATTTATGTTTTTACACCACACATTTAAATTACATTTAAATCACTATTTTTAATTTTATTTTTCAAAAGAAGATAAACTGGCAAGCAATACACTCACTGGCGCCCATAGCACAGCAGTTACAGCACCAGCCACATGCACCAAGGCTGGTGGGTTCCAGCCTGGCCCAGGCCAGCTAACCAACAATGACAAATGTAACAAAAAAAATAGCCAGGCGTTATGGTAGGCACCTGTAGTCCCAGCTACTCAGGAGGCTGAGACAAGAGAATTGCTTAAGCCCAAGAGTTTGAGGTTGCTGTGACTGTGAGGCCATGGCACTCTACCCAGGAAGACATAGTAAGACTCTGTCTCAAGAAAAAAAAAAGAAGATAAATTGGCAAGCAATTTACTCACTGCTAATCGAGAGAGGACTTTACTCAGGGTCCCTATGTTCTCAGGGCCCCACTCTGGCCTTTCCCCAGCCATGCCCCTCCCCTCACAGTGAGGCGTCTACAGGGCCAAGGTTCACGGCAAGCCTGTGCATGTTCTCCTACTTACCAGAGTACCCAAGACCCCAAAGTCCATGCTTCTGGGGTGCTCTGCAGCTGTCTCAGGCGTGTCCTCCCCCAGGACATACTTGCCAGAGCAAGAGTCAGCTTTGTAGGGTAGATGAGAGGTAGACAGAGTTCTGACATACAGGCTTGAGGGTCTAGGGGACCACATTGTGTGCAGCCCCCTGACATTGCTGGGTTGAGCCAAAAGTAGAAAGAGAAGCAGAAAGCAGGCCACAGGCCAGAGCCAAGGTTTAAACTCTGCCCACCACCACATTTTGGCTCGGTACTTCTAAAAATCCAAGAATTCCCAATTTAAATCTGGCTATCTGTGTCAAAATAAAAGGCTAGAACATATTCTATATGTTTAAATATAGTTTGTAAGCTTGATTTAAAGCATTTAAATATTTAGACATATTATATTTGGGGTTAAATGTGTCTTTTTGTTTCAGACACTCCAATGTGAGAGGTGGGTCTATTAGCAGGCATGCCCAATATCAGGAAATACTCCAGGCCAGGAGCCGTGGCTCACACCTGTAATGCTAGCACTCTGGGAGCCCATGGTGGGTAGATTTCTTGAGCTCAGGAGTTCAAGACCATGCTGAACAAGAGCAAGATCCTGTCTCTTACTATAAATAGAAAAACTAGGCTCAGTGCCTGTGGTTCAAGCAGCTAAGGTGCCAGCCACGTATACCTGAGCTAGCGGGTTCAGATCCAGCCCCCAGGCCCAGCAAACAACAATGATGGCTGCAACCAAAAAATACCCGGGTATTGTGGCAAGCACCTGTAGTCCCAGCTATTCGGGAGGCTTAGGCAGGAGAATTGCTTGAGCCCAGGAGTTGGAGATTGCTGTGAGCTGTTATGCCACAGCACTCTACCCAGGGCGACAGCTTGAGTCTCTGTCTCAAAATAAATAAATAAATAAATAAAATAAAAATAAAAAGATTAGCCAGGCTTTGTGGTGGGCACCTGTAGTTCCAGCTACTTAGGAGGCTGAGGCGAAAGGATCATTTGAGCCCAGAAGTTTGAAGTTGTTGCAAGCTATGATGGCATAGCACTCTACTGGAGGGTAACAGAGACCCTGTCTCAAAAATATATATATATTCCATTTAGTCTATTTAATTTCTTTGATGTTCCATTTCTTTTCCTTTTCCATATACCTTCATCTCCACATTATTTTCTCCATCATACTAAAAAGCAAATATAAAATATGCCAACTAATAGATGCAGAGTTTCTCTAATAATAATCTTATAAAAGCTAAGTGAAGCAAGGGAAATGGTAAAATAAAATACCAAAGTATTAGAAAAAAATGTAGATGAATAATTCATTAATTTTGGAATACAAAAAACTTTTAGAAGAGAATTTCTTATATTCTCATCTAAGAAAATACTATATAGCTATTGAAAATGTGCTAAATTGGCTCAGCACCCATAGCACAGTGGTTACGGCACTGGCCACATGCACTAAGGCTGGTGGGTTCAAACCTGGCCCGGGCCTGCTAACCAACAATGACAACTGCAACAAAAAAATAGCTGGGCGTTGTGGCCGGCACCTGTAGTCCCAACTACTTGGGAGGCTTAGGCAAGACAATCGCTTCAGCCCAAGAGCTTGAGGTTGCTCGGAGCTGTGACACCACGGCACTCTACTGAGGGCAACATAGTGAGCCTCTGTCTCAAAAAAAAAAAAAAAAGGAAAGACAATGTGCTAAATTATACTTATTGACATGGAAATACATTCATGTTTAGCGGGAAGAAAAGAACTCAAAAGAAGCACAGCTGAGCATGGTGATTCCCAGCACTTTGGGAAGCCAACATAGGAGGATGGCTTGAAGCCAGGACTTCGAGGCTGCTTTTTTCTAGCTGTGGATTCCCATATATTAACATAATCTCTCTGAATGCTCTAAGGCAGGGGCCAACTTGGGCCTCTATACTCTACACAGAGCGCCCTGCTCCTCAGCAGGCCCCAACCAGATGTATTGGCCGAGCCTCTCTGGTACTCACGGCTGTGAATTTTCTGCAGAGAGAGGTACTTCTCCAGATTCCTTCTGAGCTTCATTTCATTTCCATACTTTCCCACAGTGCCGTCATCAGAGAGGATGAAGTGTGAGTGCATGCTGTTGAGTGTGGTGAGCTTGCTGAGGGGATTACCCAGCGTCTGGTACAGAAACACCACCTGAAAGACAGCAAGGACAAGACAACGTTCAAGATCCTTCCCTAGGCTTGACTGCTCCAAAGGCCTGTGTTTATCAGTAACAGAGTTCCTGGTTGAAATTAAAAAGCATTACTTGCTATTTAGAGCAGTGTTTCTCAAACTATCTTTGGTGAAGAAACATTTTTTTTAATTGCCCATTTTTTACAGAAACAGTATATGTTCCTATTATGAATAACTAAGGGTGTTGTTGAACTTGAGACTCACAAAACAAGTTCAACAACACCACCCCTACATACCATGTTCAACAAGATCAGCCCACTCTCCATGTGACTGGGTGTCAGAGCATGGTCACATTGCTAACACCTGTTCTTAATATTTATTTTCCATTTCTAGGCTCACTTTATTTCAGGTCATTAAAAACCAGTTCAGGGGCAAATGACATTTCATTCAATACAACACATCAAAACTTTTATCATATTTATGGACATTTTCTTAAGCTATTCCTAGTTTCATGTGCTTGAAGAGTCAAGAGCACAATATGTAGAATCAGAGAGCCCAAGTTTAAGTCCAAGCCCTTCTACTTACTAATTTTAACACTGAGTAATTCCCTCCTCCTCTCTCAGGCTTAATTTTCCTCACATATAAGGATACTAATGATGATAATTTCTAGTCAGAGTGTTGCTATGAGGCTTCAAATAAATAATGGGCATGACAAATTTTACAAACATTAGACTTTAAGAGTCACCTTTTAAAGTGACTTTTAACAGGGACTCATGCCCATAATCCCAACACTTTTGGAGGCTAAGGAGGGAGAAATGCTTAAAGCCAGGAGTTCAAGACCAGCCTGGGCAACATAGTGAGACGGCCTCTCCACAAAAAGAAAAATTAACCAGGCATGGTGGTGTGCTCCCGTAGTCACAGTTACTCGGAGGCTGAGGCAGAAGGACCCATTTGAGCCTAGGAGTTTGAGTTGCAAGAGCTATGACAACACCACTGCACTCCAGAATGGGTGACAGTAAGAACCTGTTTAAAAAAAAAAAAAAATCTCCTTATAATTCTAAAGCATGACACTGAGGTCAAAGACCAAAAAGAAAATGATTGTTAGATTTAATACATACCTTGTATGTATGAAAAAACAATCATAAATAATATAAAATAAAAACTGTGAGGAATGCTGAAGATTTACTTGACAAACAAAAAACATTGTTTGGTTGAATTATAATATAAAAGATCTTTCAAAGGTAAGCATAAAAACTCTGCTTGAAAAAAGCACAAAAACCATATGAAGAGATGTCGAACCTCTTCAACAATCAGGGAAATGTAAATAAGGACAATTAGGTATTATTTTATACTATCAGGATGGGAAAGTTTCAAAAAGCCAGAATACCCAGATCTAAATGGGCACCCACATGTACCCTGTTGGTAAGAGTGTGAACCGTTACCACCTTTCTGGAAGGCAGTGTATCACATGTTTACATGGGTATACAGACTAGCCTCAGCATTCTACTTTGACAATTATTTCTAGGAAAACAAGCAGGCTAGTACTGAAGATTTCTATATCTTATCACAATATTAGTATTATTATTTGTAAAAGTAAAAAACAGGAAGCCACCTAAATGGACAGTAAACAAGAAATAATTGGTTCAAGTACAGTGTAGGACAATACCATTGATGAAAAATCAAATGTACCCTTGGCCTCCCAATTGTGATCTCCTAATACTATGTCCCACTAAAATCAATAGCCATTTCTCAAAGAAGCAAAAACATGCAAAATGAACCTGAGATATTTTTTCATGCTAAAAAGCAAGGAAGTTATGAAAGATGATAGAATTACAAAAGTGCTTCACCAGCCAAAATGAGACAATGTGAGCATGATTATGGACAATAACTGTATTGATTAAGGGACCAAAACACACCAAATATGTTTAAATTCAGGAGTTAAGAAAAACACATCATTCACCTTTAATTATTTTGAGACTAGCAAATAAAGAGAAAGAATCAAGTCTTTCTATAAAAATGTACCATAAGGCCGACCAAGTGGTTGAGGAGAAAAGGTTTCTCTTTATAGAGTATTCAAGTATTTAAAGTGTTAAGTGTGCAGGGTTTTTAAGCTAAGAAGGAATGCTATAATTAAATAACCGCATTTTGAAACCCTATTGAAATAATGAATATAGGCAGTGACAAAAACACTATAAAAAGAGAGACGATCATGTTACAAAGGAAAGACACACTTCCTCCTATGACATAAACCTGTCCAAAAAGAATCCAAATCTGATAAAACTTCTAGAGCAAAACTAGCAATTTCCAGGAAAGACAGGAAACAGAAGAAACATGTTAATCCTACAATAAAGAATTAAATCTGGAATATCCAAACCATGGAAAACTTTTCAGGACAAATCACCCAGTTTCTTCAACAATAATTTTTTTTTTTAAGGGAGTGGCAGGCAAGATGGAGTTAAAATCTACACATTAAAAGTGACTTAAAAAAAGCAAGTCAAGAGAGACACATCAACCTATCACAATGTATAGAACATTTTGGATAATAAAATCAAACAATTAAAAAACTATGAGACAATGAAAAAAAAAACTTTTTTTTTGAGACATAGTCTCACTCTGTTGCCCAGGCTAGAGTTATGTTGCATCACCATAGCTCACACAGCAACTTCAAACTCCTGGTGATCCTCCTGCCTCAGCATCCTGAGTCACTGAGACTATGGGCACCTACCACAATGCCCAGTTAATTTTGCTATTTTTAGTAGAAAAAGGGTCTCAATCTTGGTTCCAGGGAAGTTTAAATATCCTGAGATCAAGTGATTCTCCCACCTCAGCCTCCCAGAGTGCTAGGATTACAGGCGTGAGCCTTCACACCCAGCCAAGACAATGAAAAATTAAAAGGACTGGATAGTTAATGATACTCAGGAATTACTGTTAATTTTTTAGGTATTATAAATGCATTACAGTTTAATTTTTTAATTGTCCATATATTTTGGAAACAACCACTAAAATGTTCACAGATGAAATTATTTGATGTCTCGAATTTACTTCAAAATAAGGGAGGGAGTTAATTGGAAATGGAAAAGGGAAGAGAGGAAATAAAATTGGCTATGAGTTGGTAACTGTTGAAGCTGGGACATAGTACATAGGAAGGAATTCATTATTCTAATCTCCCTACTGTTTAGTATGCTTGAAATTTTCCAAAATAGGGACCTCTCCCCTGCCCCCAACAGGTCTCTCCTGGGAATTGAAGGGAAAGAAGGCTTTGGATTTAAATGTCCAAAAGTGTCGGTAGAGACACACAGATAAACTATCGTTTAGCTCAGCGATCCTGCCCATCCCACCTTCCTTTTGCTTTCTCTGAAACTCATACCTCTTGAAATGGAAGGAGTGGTGACCACACACATACCCCACATTCTCCACACAGCCATTCTTTTTAAGTACGTGCCTTAGATGGGGGTTGGAGCAAGATGGCGGCCGAGTAACAGCTTCCCTGCAACTGGGCATGGTTTGTCTGGGGAGATAAGACTCCAGGCATCTCTGGCTGGTGGGATCTGCCTATAATCATCCCTTTGATTATACAGGGAGTCAGCAAGGGACTTCTGGACCCCAAGAGGAGGACAAAAACAGTGGAAAACTGGCAAGCGGTTGCGTGTGTTCCATCGACCTAATCCCGACAGCAACCATAAGTACAAGCAGCAGTGAGACTGCAAACCAGAAAGGCCTTACCTGTGAACTGTTTCAGTGTTTTTGGACTTGGCACTCAGTTGAACTGCCTTGGGGAGAGCTTGAGCAGGAGTGCAGAGAACTTTGGGCATTGTCTAGGGCCCCAGACTGAGCCGCTGAGACAGACAGAGCTAATAGCATTCAGCTGTGGGGCACAGGGAGCCACTGTGAGAGAACTGCACTGGCAAGCTCTGCCCTCAGGGTCGCAGAGCAAGGAACTGGTGGGAGCTAGTAACCTAGTGACTGAGAAGCCTAAAGGCGGAGACTGAGCTGCCTTACAGCCTTAACCCTCAGGGGCAGAGTGAGACCGGTTTTGGCACACTGGAGCCTCGGGCTGTTGCCCTGGGTAGAGTGTCATGCCATCACAGTTCATAGTAACTCCTGGGCTTGGCACCGCCCGGACCTCCATAAGAGCTGCACTCACTGTGCCTTTGCATGCCCTGACCAAGAACTACGGAGAACGCACGACCCCACGTCCTTCCTCCTGTACCGTACCTGCCTCCACACCGGCGCGCTCGTCCGGCCAGGGACACTGGTAGCTTGTGCCCTCCAGAGCCCTCCCTACCTCTGCGCAGAGCCCTTCTCCTGGCCAGAGACTGCTGGAAACTTGGGCTCCCTGTGCCAAACTCATTGGGCGCCTGGCACTCCCAGAACCATGCACACCACCTCCCACCCTGTTCCTGGATCTGGGTGTGTCACACTCCAGAACTGCTTCCACAAGCATAACTCCCTAGGTGGGGCAGCCGCAGAGGAACTACACCAGGTCACTCGCTGCTAAGATCCAGCAACAATAGAGTGATCCCGCTGGGGTCTAATCTTGGAGAGACACCTCTCCAACTCTGAGGACGGCCAGAGGCAACGGTGAAAAACAATCATGAGGCAAAATTAACAGTAAAACTCTGGCAATATGAATAACCAGAGTAGATCAACTCCCCCAAGAATCAATGGGGCAGACACAGCACAAGATCCCATACACAAACAAATAGCTGAGATGTCAGAAATCAGATTCAGAATCTGGATAGCCAATAAAATCGAATTAGAATTCCAAGCAGTAAACCAAAAGATATCTCAAGAATTCAACGAATTCAAAAACCAAATGACCAAAGATATTGACACATTGAGACAAGAAGTTGCAGCCCTCAAAGATGTGAGAAACACAGTAGAATCCCTTAGCCACAGAACGGAGCAAGCAGAAGAAAGGATTTCTGACATTGAAGAAAAAGCTTTCGAACACTCCCAAACTCTCAAAGAGGAAGACAAATAGAGAGCAAAAACAGATCACTCTCTCAGAGAACTCTGGAACAATTCAAAGAAAACCAATATTCGTTTATACAGATCCCTGAAAGCGACAAAGTGACTTCACAAGACACAGAGTCTCTTCTCCATGAGATTATGAAGGAGAACTTTCCAGACATGCCAAGAGATTATCAAATTCAGATAGCAGACAGTTTCAAAACTCCAGCATGACTCAAACCAAATAAGACATCCCCCAGACACATCATAATCAATTTCACTAAAGTTAACATGAAGGAGAAAATTCTAAAGCAGCCAGACGAAAGAAAACCATCACCTACAAGGGTAAGAATATTAGAATAACTGCAGATCTCTGGGCTGAAACCTTTCAACCTAGAAGAGGATGGTCATCGACTTTTATTCCCCTCATACAAAATGACTTTCAACCCAGGATCCTGTACCCAGCGAAACTGAGTTTCATTTATGATGGAGAAATTAAATACTTCAATGAAATTCACATGTTGAAGAAATTTGCCATAACTAAACCAGTTCTCCAGGATGTTATCAGACCTATGCTCCTTAAAGACCAGCATAATTCTCTACCACAAAAGTAAACCCACCCAGAAAATTCTGATCGAATTCCAACTTCCACAGTCGCAAAAGGATTAAAAATGTCCACCACACTCTTGAAAGGTTTATCAATATTCTCAATTAATGTGAATGGTTTAAATTGTCCTCTAAAGAGGCACAGGTTGGCTGACTGGATACAAAAACTGAAGCCAGATATCTGCTGCACACAAGAATCGCATCTTACATTAAAAGACAAATATAGACTCAAGGTGAAGGGATGGTCATCTATACTCCAGGCAAATGGAAAGCAGAAAAAAGCAAGTGTTGCTATCCTACTCACAGATGCAATAGGCTTAAAACCAACCAAAATAAGGAAAAATAAGCATGGACACTTCATATTTGTTAAAGGTAATACTCAATATGAAGAGATCTCAATTATAAATATCTATGCACCCAACCAGAAGGCACCTCAATTTATAAGAGAAACTCTAACAGACATGAGCAACTTGATCTCCTCCAGTTCCATAGTAGTTGGAGATTTTAACACCCCTTTAGCAGTGCTGGATAGATCCTCCAAAAAGAAGCTAGGCAAAGAAATTTTAGATTTAAACTTAACCATTCAACATCTGAACTTAACAGACATCTACAAAACATTTCATCCCAACAAAACTGAATACACATTCTTCTCATCAGCCCACAGAACATACTCCGAAATTGACCACATCCTAGGTCACAAATCTAACCTCAGCAAATTTTTAACAATAGAAATTATTCCTTGCATCTTCTCAGACTATCATGGACTAAAAGTTGAACTCAATAACAACAGGAACCTGAATACCCATACAAAAACTTGGAACCTAAACAACCTTATACGGAAGGATAGATGGGTTATAGATGAGATTAAGAAGGAAATCACCAAATCTGTGGAACAAAACAACAATGAAGACACGAATTATCAGAACCTCTGGGATACTGCAAAGGCAGTCCTGAGAGGGAAATTTATAGCACTGCAAGACTTCCTCAAGAAAACCAAAAGAGAGGAAGTTAATAACTTAATGGGACATCTCAAGCAACTGAAGAAGGAAGAACACTCCAACCCCAAAATCAGCAAAAGAAAAAAAATAACAAAAATCAGAGCAGAATTAAATGAAATTGAAAACAAAAGAATTATAAAACAGATCAATAAATCAAAATGTTGGTTATTTGGAAAGGTCAATAAAATAGATAAACCTTTGGCCAACCTAACCAGGAAAAAAAGAGTAAAATCTCTAATTTCATCAATCAGAAATGGTAATGATGAAATAACAACAGACCCCTCAGAAATTCAAAAAATCCTTAACGAATACTACAAGAAACTCTACTCTCAGAAATATGAAAATCTGAAGGAAATCGACCAATACCTGGAAGTACGCCACCTACCAAGACTTAGCCAGAATGAAGTGGAAATGTTGAACAGGCCTATATCAAGTTCTGAAATTGCCCATCAACTATACAAAATCTCCCTAAAAAGAAAAGCCCAGGACCAGATGGATTTACGTCACAATTCTACCAAACCTTTAAAGAAGAACTAGTACCTGAAGCTCCATTATCATACTTTAAAGATGTTGAAAAAATAATACTTCGTTTTATATGGAATCAGAAAAAAACTCAAGTAGCAAAACATTACTCAGCAATAAAAGCAAAGCAGGAGGAATCACGCTACCAGACCTGAGACTGTACTATAAATCGATAGTGATCAAAACACCATGGTAGTGGCACAAAAACAGAGAAGTGGATGTCTGGAACAGAACAGAGAACCAAGAGTTGAATCCAGCTATTACCGTTATTTAATCTTTGACAAGCCAATTAAAAACATTCAATGGGGAAAAGACTCCCTATTTAACAAATGGTGCTGGGTGAACTGGCTGGCAACCTGTAGAAGATTGAAACTGGACTCACACCTTTCACCATTAACTAAGATAGACTCTCAACGGATAAAATATTTAAACTTAAGACATGAAACTATAAAAATACTTGAAGAAAGTGCAGGGAAAACTCTTGAGGGAATTGGCCTGGGTGAATATTTTATGAGGAGGACTCCCCAGGCAATTGAAGCAGAATCAAAAATACACTACTGGGACCTGATCAAACTAAAAAGCTTCTGCACAGCCAAGAACATAGTAAGTAAAGCAAGCAGACAGCCCTCAGAATGGGAGAGAATATTTGCAGGTTATACCTCCGATAAAGGTCTAATAACCAGAATCCACAGAGAACACAAATGTATTAGCAAGAATAGAACAAGTGATCCCATCTCAGGGTGGGCAAGGGACTTGAAGAGAAACTTCTCTAAAAAAGACAGATGCACGATCTACAAACACATGAAAAAAAGCTCATCATTCTTAATCACCAGAGAAATGCAAATCAAAACTACTTTGAGATATCACCTAACCCCAGTAAGAATAGCCCACATAACAAAATCCCCAAACCAGAGATGCTGGCATGGTTGTGGAGAAAAGGGCACACTCCTACACTGCTGGTGGGAACGCACACTAATACGTTCCTTCTGGAAGGATGTTTGGAGAATACTTAGAAACCGAAAAATAGACCTGCCATTCGATCCTATAATTCCTTTTCTAGGTTTATACACAGAAGACCAAAAATCACAACATAACAAAGACATCTGTACCAGAATGTTCATTGCAGCTCAAGTCATAATTGCTAAGTCATGGAAGAAGCCCAAGTGCCCATCGACCCACGAATGGACTAGCAAATTGTGGTACATGTATACCATGGAATATTATGCAGCCTTAAAGAAAGATGGAGACTTTACCTCTTTCATGTTTACATGGATGGAGCTGGAACATATTCTTCTTAGCAAAGTATCTCAGGAATGGAAGAAAAAGTATCCAATGTACTCATCCCTACTATGTAGCTAATTTATAGCTTTCACATGAAGGCTATAACCCAACTATAGCACAAGATTATGGGGAAGGGGCCAAGGAAGGGGATGGGAGGAGGGAGATTAAGGTGGACGGAGGGTAATGGGTGGGGCCACACCTACAGTGCCTCTTAGAATGGGTACAAGTGAAACTTACTAAATACGGAATACAAATGTCTACATACAATAACTACAAATGTCTACATACAAGAAAATGCCATGAAGGCTATAGTTTGAACAGTTTGATAAGAATATTTCAGATTGTATATGAAACCAGCACATTGTACCCTTTGATTGCACTAATGTACACAGCTATAATTTAACAATAAAAAAACAAATTAATTAAAAAAAAGAAAAAAGAAATTGTCCAAAATAAAAATTAAAGTAAATCATATGCATCTCTATCTTAATTAACATAGAGAAATAACAATGTTAAACAGTTAAGGTTACAAAGCAAATTCATAATGTGGATTTCTGTTGTTAAATTTGTTGAAATACACACTTCTTTTTACTATTCATATATATGCATACACAGAAACATTCTAGAATAATGTACACTAAAATATTAACAATAGTTACTTTTTTCTCTTTATACCTTTTCTAATATCTGATATTTTTACCAATTATAGTAGTCTTATAAACAAGCAAGTATATTTCCTTTAAAAGAACTCATAGAATCAGTACATAAGGATGAAGTAGAGAGTAAAATGAAAAGAGGGAAGAGAACTAACAGGGACAAAGTTATGAATATCCCTTGTTTCACTAGGTGTAAACCATTTGCTATTACTCCAAGCAAGACAGGGGCTATAAGTGGAGATTTGAGGGTAACAGTAAGGAAGGTTATTACAGTCATGCAAGTGACAGATCACGGTGGCTTGGACCTGCTCAGTAACAGCAGAGGTGATGAGAAGAGATCAGGTACTGGGTATATTCTAAAAGTGGAGCTAATTTACTGATGCATCAGGTCTGAGGCATAAGACAGATACAATTCCAGGATTAATCAAAGGTTTTTGGCTTAGGCAACTACAAGGATGGGACTGTCATTCTCTGAGACAGGGTGAGGGAAGTGGTAGGAAGTCAGGAGTTGGTCTGGGATGTACCACATGCGCGATGTCCATCAAACACCCAGCATTACACTGGCCACTTGGATGTGTGTTCATTTCCTTAAGCGTTGTCTACTTACATCATTTCCAATAAGATCTCTCTGGTTCTCAATGACACCCCAAGGAGGGATTCCAACTGTCCAGATTTTTCTCAAGGACTGAGAGGAGTGGGCTTTCAGGGCATCTCCAACATGCTTGGACACTCCTATGAAGAACAAGTTTAAAAATCAAACTTAAATTCTGAAATCATGCAAAACACAGTGACCACCAGAAAGAAAGAAATAGACAAGTCTATGCAAAAGGCTACTCTAAGGGAGAGCAACTGGCACAGTAGGATTAAGCCCTGATATTTTAGCTTCTTTGTTATTTCTTGGCATCTCTTTTTCCTATCATTCTTAACAATTCTGCTCTCACTTTCGGCAATTTCAGCCTACAACCTCAGTTCTGTTCCTACTCTTACCTAAGAATGGTCTGTGTATTGTCCCAGCTCAGGAAGCTCAGCCCTGACATCGTGAATAGTTTTCTTTCAAATTTTCTCTAATGTCCCAGCCAAACATCCTTCAGAGATGCCCCTTGCTTCATTAAGACAACTGAATTTAATACCTATATATACATAAATATTCCAGAACTAATACATTAAGGAGTAGTACATTAGTATTCGCTCGCTCTCCTGGAACTACTAACAATAATTACAATAGCCAACACTGGGCAGCGCCTGTGGCTCAGTGAGTAGGGCACCGCCCCATATGCAGAGGGTGGCGGGTTCAAACCCAGCCCCGGCCAAACTGCAACAAAAAAATAGCCGGGTGTTGGGGCGGGCGCCTGTAGTCCCAGCTGCTCGGGAGGCTGAGGCAAGAGAATCGCGGAAGGCCAAGAGTTAGAGGTTGCTGTGAGCCGTGTGATGCCACGGCACTCTACCAGAAGGCAGTACAGTGAGACTCTGTCTCTACAAAAAAAAAAACAACAATAGCCAACACTTACTGACGCATAGATTTCAGTAAATGTGGGCTACTTTTAAATGTATTTACATATTAGAAGGAACTTTTTTAGTCCATTTTATAGACAAAATTTGTAACACAAAGAGGTTAAATGCACACATAAATTTCTCAGAGCTGGTAATTTGTAGAACTTGGTGGTTTCAGTCTAGGTAATCTTTTTTTTTCTTTTTTTTTTGCAGTTTTGGCCGGGGCCGGGCTTGAATCCACCACCCCCGGTATATGGGGCCAGTGCCCTACTCCTTCAGCCACAGGCACCGCCCAGTCTAGGTAACCTTTAAAAAAAAAAAATTATAGTCCCAACTACTCAGGAGGCTTAGGCAAGAGGATCGCTTGAGCCCAAGAGTTTGAGGTTGCTGTGAGCTGTGATTACACCATGACACTCAACCCCAGGGCAACTGAGTGAGACTCTGTCTCAAAAAAAAAAAAAAAAAAGACTTTCTCTTTCTATCATCTTGGGGCCTATGGACAAAGCCAAATATGTCTGGAAGACTGTGGTGTGGTCCAAGGCCACTTTTACTGGCTATAAGCAGGATCTGCAGAATCAAAGAGAACATACAGCATTTCTTAAAATTGAAGGTGGTTATGCCTGAGATGAGAAACAGAAGTGCTTATGCATACAAAGCAAAGAACAACACAGTGACTCCTGGCGGCAAACAGAACAAAACCAGGTAACATGGGGAAAGGTAACTCGGAAACAGTGGCACAGTTCACGCCAAATTCCGAAGCAACCTTCTTGCTAAGGCCATTGGACACAGAACCCATGTGATACTGTATTCCTCAAGGATTTAAACTGATGAAAAGTAAATAAAAGTGGATTTGTGTTCTCATATTTTTATTAAGGGCCATTCAAAAACTTATTGCCTTAAAAAATAAATATATAGGGTGGCGCCTGTGGCTCAAAGGAGTAGGGCGCCAGTCCCATATGTCGGAGGCGGCGGGTTCAAACCCAGCCCCGGCCAAAAACGGCAAAAAAAAAAATTAAAAAAAAAAACATTCAATGGAACACTTTAAAAAAAAGTTGACATGTGTGATATATATCAATAAAACTTAAAACAAAACAAAAATAAATAAATAAATATATAAATAAAATTTCTTAAAAATACTTTTTTTTTTTTTTTTTGCAGTTTTTGGCGAGGGCTGGGTTTGAACCTGCCACCTCCGGCATATGGGGCCAGTGCCCTACTCCTTTGAGCCACAGGCGCTGCTCAAAAGACTTTATTTTTTAGAGCAGTCTTAGGGTCACAGCAAAACTGAACAAAAAGTACAGGGAGTTCCCATAACACTACTTGCCACTACCCAAACACAGCCTGCCCAGTTGCCAACATCACCCACCAGAGTAATACATATGTTACAAGGGATGAACCTGCATCGATAGATCACCACATCCCCCCAGAGTCCACAGCTTACATTAGGGCTCACTCTTGGTAGTATACATTGTATGAGTTTTGTCGGCTGTATAAAGATGTGTACCCACCACTGTAGAACCATACAAAAGGCTTTTAGCACCCTGAAATCACCTGCACTCCTCCTTTTTATAGACCCTCCTCCCAGCCACTGACACCCATTGGTCTTTTTTCTACTGTCTCCATGGTTTTGCCTTTTCCAAAATGACATACACTGTAGCTAAAATTATACCATAAGTAGCCTTTGAGATTGACTAAACCTGGCCTTTAATCACAACACTGCATCCTAAGACTTACTCTTCCTGTGTACTGACTTCTGTATGTGGCATGAGCACAGAAAAAAGCAAACAAAACCTTACATATTGCATGCAACCAATGCTTCACACCTAAACTGTCTCCTTTTCTCTGGCATGTTCCCCTCCAATCTATCTTCAAAACCTCTTCCACAGTCAACTTTATAGAGTCTGAGTTCAGGAGTATATTGATATCAAAGTAGAGCCATTTACCCCAACGGAGATTCTGATTCTAGAGGTTTGGCATGGTTTGTTTGCCACCATGTTGTTATTCTTGTTTTAAGCACCCAAGATGTGATCCTAATACAAATTGTACACTGAGACTCTCTAAAAAACCCAATCTGACCATGTCATTCCCCTAACTCCTTCTCCTTTTCAAAATCCTTTCAGGGCTCCCTGATCTAGAATAAAACCCGAGCATGGCACCAATCTGGCTCTAGTCCACTCTGCGGCCCTGTCTCCTGTCACGTGATGCATCCTCCAGCCAGGGGCCTTCTCACTTCTCTCTGCACATGCCTTAATCTCCAGCTGTGTGCCTGGCCCTGAGGTGGCAACTATTACTAGAAGGCCTCTTCCTTCTACCCTATATCCTTCCCAAGTCCCCCAAAGGTGCCCTCAGCTGAAACTGGAATTCATCTCCCTCTTCTTTGTCTTCCCAACTACACCCCAGTCAGCATCAATTTCTACTTAGTTGATTTTGTCTGTTTGTCACACCTGCCCATGATACCAAACATGGGGCTCATATAACTTATCTGTCATTCTTAGAACTTGCCTAAATGCCTTATGCATAGTAGATTCTCTTTTTTTCTTTTTTTCAACATTATTATGAGGATACAAATGTTTAGGTTACATTGTTTTTATTTCTAAGTTAAAGTTCAACTTGTAGTTGAGCTCTTCACCCAGGGGGTGAATCCACGTTGTGGATTCTTAAGGCCGTGGCATTCCATTTAAGTGAATGTCAAAGATTCATCCCAAACCATTCATCACAGGTTCAACTATGGTTATCAAACGTTTCAAGAATAACGCAGAACCTCAGAAGCAGGACTTCTCAATTTACAAGGGCATAAGGATCTTCAGGGGTGTTATTAAAACACGGACTCAGCTTCTGTGGGTCTGGGCAAAGCCTGAGGTCTGCATTTCCAGCAAGCCCCCAGTTGATACTGATGCTGCTGGTCTGGGGACCACTCCTCAAAGAGACAAGCCTTAGACAAGCTGTCACTGAATCAGGTCAGACTGATTGCTGTTTAGGGGAGCTCCAAGTATTTCTCATTTCCCACTTCCTTTGTTATTTCAGTCACCTTTATACTAGTGTAATCTGTATTCTTTGAGGTTAGCTGGGCCTAACCTAATTTTTTTAAAGCATTAAGTAAAATAAAGCATGTAATCAGTCAATTATTCAAGGAAAAGCCTTGCCCAAGTCTACCATTTTCTGAACTCTGCAAAACTTCCCTACTCACCTCCCTTCTTTACCGGAAAAAAAAAATAAATATTATACAATGAACTTAGAACTCTGCCAACTCCAGCTTCTCCCAAGAATGTGAAACAATAATTATCTCCATAAGATATGCAAGATGAACTATCAAGTTACCTATTAGTGACAGGGCAAATCTCTTGGTTTTATTGTGCTTTATATTTCAGTCATTTTCTTCCTTCATTCCTTTTTAGTCATAAGAATTTGTCATGAAATCAGTATGTGTTGCTAACTAATTAGGCAGATGTCAGCCCTAGGCCTCTGGAGCATAACCAAGAAGGAGAGCCAACTCACAGCCTCTTCCTAACCTTCAAGATAAAATATAAACATTCTACAAGTGCTTCAAGCAGTAAATGCTATAGAAATTAAGGGACAAGCCGGGTGCAATGGCACATGCCTATAGTTCCAGCTACTCAGAAGGCTAAGGCGGGAGAACTGCTTGAGGCCAGGAGTTCAAGACCAGCCTGGGCCACATAGCAAAACCATTATCTCTAAAATTGTCAGTATGTAGAATATTCTTTTTTAAAAGGCAATTAAGAGACAAAAGTGAGGCTGGTTCATGCCGGTAATACTACCACTCTGGGAGGCTGAGGAGAGAAGATTACTTGAGCTCAAGCTCAAAATAGAAAAATTAGCCTGATGTTGTGGCGGGTACTTGTAGTTTCAGCTACACAGGAGGCTGAGGTAGGAGGATCACTTGATCTCAGGAGTTGGAGGTTGCAATGAGCTATGATGCTGCCACTGCACTCTGACCTGGGCAGCAAAGCGAGACTCTATCTCAAAAAAAAAAAAAAAGGGTGAGAAACTCAGCCCGGTGCAGTGGTTCACACCCATAATCCCAGCACTTGGGAGGCTGAGGTGGGTGGATTGCCTGAGCTCACGGTTCAAGACCAGCCTGAGCCAGAGCGGGACCTCGTCTCTAAAAGTAGCCGGGCATTGTGGCAGGCACCTGTAGTACCAAGAGAATGGCTTGAGCCCAAGAGTTTCAGGTTGCTGTGAGCTATGATGCCATGACACTCTACCCCAGGTGACAAAGTGAAACTCTGCCTCAAAAAAAATTGAGAAACTGTAGTTGAGATATTCAGAAGCTGTTTGGTGGGTCCGTTGGCATCTAGGATAGATCTTAAAGCAACAGGCAGAACTCTATAGGAGACACTGGCTAGGGCATACCAATTCAAAAAAGAGAAAAAGGAAGGGAAAACAGAAAACCACAGGTTAGTAATAGACTGGCAAGAGACAAGGATTTATGGAGTCACTAGTTCTCAACCCTGCTGCACATCAGACAAGCTCCATCCTAAAAGCCTCCACTTCACAGGGGGCAGAGCCTGTGTGTATGTGTTAAAAACTCCCCCATTGATTCTAATGGGCAGACATCATAAACACTGAAGCAAAGGAATAAAGTTCAGAGGCCACCATACAAAGTTCTTAAATGTCAGATTTCAAGGAGTATAAAAGTCAGTGATAAAGACAATATGTTTATTGGCAAACACATAGTTCAAAGAAAAAAAAAAGAAGTAATTATCTACCCATGACTGATACTCTCAGTGCGAGGTTTGCACAAGTCAGTGATTCCCCATGTCTAAGAACTGAACAATGATAACATGAGCTGAGCTCAAGTCCAGGCCCACACACCAGACACTGGCATGGATTCAGTGTCCCAAAGTCCAATGTGACCTCACCATAGTCTGAAACTCAGGAAAGACCATTTTCTTTGCCAGAAGTTTCCCCAAAATGATGTTTTTAAAAAAGTATATGTTGACAATAGCGAAAACACATTCCAGGAAAAGGCTGTGACGTTTCTGGGTTTATTTTCCCGTCACTAGGTTTTTCATCTTTCTCCTTCACAGCGCCACATCTCCTGGGAGCTGCAGAGCAAAGACGAGGTGACACACTGCAATTCTGACACACAGAAAGAGAAAATGAAACCAGCCAGGAAGGCGGGCGGGTGGAGAGCCAGGGAGGTGCTTTACCAGTGTTGATGCCTTCAGTGATTATCCACGCTCCCGTCGTCTCTGCAGCTCTGACCAAACCTTGGCTGAAGATCTTTGCAAGCTTGGAGGGCACCTGAAAGTTCTGGATGCCCCCATGGACAGAGATCACCAGCTTGGGCAGTTCCATGTTCCACTCTTTCAACATTAAATGTAACAGATGATCCAATTTTGTGTCGTAGGAAGTTCTAATATACTGCAAGACAGGCAGGCACATGAACAGGAAATAATGAAAACTATCCACCAGGTAGAGACACAGTGAACACACAGCAGGGGGGCTGACGTGGCCAAAACTTAAAAGGAAGTGTCTCGGATCTCTTTAAAAGTTCATCTTCGGGTAACAGAAATATTTACTTTTAAAAGATCCCACACCGCCTTTAAGTTACTTCTGGGAATTACGAGTCACTGTAGGAAAGCTTCCTCTGGTTTTGAGGGTCGGCCCACCAGTGCTCTCCAGAAGGCCTGGGGTGAGGCAGAAGTACTTTAAACAACTGGCCAAAACACTGCATCAGCAAATATGTTAATAAAAAGCCCTAAGAAATAGGTGAATGGGACTTTTCATAGGGCTTTCAATGTATTTCACATATCTGCATAATTTAAACTTAAGAAGCACATACATTTAAGTTATTGTAATTTTTGTTCTTTTTTTTTTTTGAGACAGGCTCACCCAGTTACTGCAAAGTTAGAATGCCATGGTGTCAGCCTAGCTCACAGCAACCTCAAACTCCTGGCCTCAAGCAATGCTCCTGCGTCAGCCTCTGGAGCAGATGGGATTACAGGTGCCTTCCACAATGCTAGGCTAATTTTTCTATTTTTAGTAGAGATGGGATCTTACTTTTGCTCAGGCTGGTCTTAAACTCCTAAGCTCAAGTGAGCCTCCTACCTCAGCCTCCCAGAGTGTTAGTGAGCCACCAGGCCCTGCCTAAATTTTATCTTTAATCACTTCCTTTATATATCATTATCCCTCTGAAAGCATTTTTCCCAAAATAAACACTTTTCACAAAACTGTCAACACTGAATAGTCAATGCAAAGAAAAATCCAAATTACCAGGAGCCCCAGAATCATTTTTCACTTTTCCTAAGACAAGATTGTATACTATCTTGCTTTCTCCAGTAAATACAGCCACATATAGACCAGATAGCATTGAGATGACTTTGACTTCAAGTATATGCTAACCAACAGCAAGAATATGCTATATTTATAAGAAGGAATAAGGACAATAAAAAAGCAGGAATCATAAAACTATGCCAAGAATGGGCAGTGCCTGTGGCTCAGTGAGTAGGTCGCTGGCCCCATATATGGAGGGTGGTGGGTTCAAACCCGGCCCGATCAAACTGCAACAAAAAAATAGCAGGGCGTTGTGGCGGGCACCTTTAGTCCCAGCTACTCGGGAGGCTGAGGCAAGAGAATCGCCTAAGCCCAAGAACTGGAGGTTGCTGTGAGCTGTGACGCCACAGCATTCTACTGAGGGTGACAAAGTAAAACTCTGTCTCTAAAAAATAAAAAATAAAAACTATACCAAAAATTTAACCACAGGTGAAAGTCTCTATGCATGCACATAAGAATTATCACATTAGCCTCCAGAATATGTTACCAATTTAAGACAATTTCCCATTCATCCATGAACTTCCAAATAGATAATCTTTTTATTTCATAATTAAAATATAATTCCTGGACATTGGGACTATAGCTATTGAAAACTGTGAGCAAAAGAAAAATTATAAGAATAATCTGGACTCAATTTACAAATGAAGAAACTGAGCTTCTGTGGTTAGTAGGAAAAAAATACAATCTTAGTGAAATGGTTTATGTTGCTGCAAATAATGAGTAAGAATAGAGGCTCAAGCTCTTCAGTTCGCCTTCTCTTTAACCCACTCTTTCTAACCTCTCTCTGTCTGGGAGAAAGATACTGATACTCCTCTCCTTCAAGTATCAGTACTTTAGTCATAGAAGATATTTCTCCTTGAAATTTCAGGATAAACAACGTTAATGAACTAAATCATCAGCACTAGAGGTCTTTTCTCCCAAAGGCCAACTGAAGACCATGGGAAAGTCAATGACTCAACTTTCCTCCATGTTCTTTATGATTAGTGTCCTTAGGCAGAATCCTACTGTCAGAGATTCACTACACAGCCTTGGTGGAATGAGACGGAAAGATAAACAACTGGGAGGGGAATTTAGGGGAGGGAGATGAGTAACCAGCTCTCCACCAGAGACATGTCTCATGTCTAGGAGCTCACACCTGTAACCCAGTACTTTGGGAGGCCAGAAATTGTAGACCAGCCTGGGTAACATAATAAGACTCCTGTCTCTACATAAAAATTTAAAAATTAGCCAGGCAGGTGGTGTGCACCTGTAGACCCAGCTACTTGAGAGGCTGAGGCAGAAGGATTGCCTGACCCCAGAGGGTGGAGGTCACAGTGAGCTACGAGTGCACCACTATACTCCAGCCTAAGTGACAGAGAGAGATGTCCCTAAAATAATTAAGAAAGAAAAAAATAACAACTCTTCAAATCTTCCTTGTGGACCACTGTAAACCTGAAGTGCAATTCTGGGACTAAATACGAATGCTATCCTCTTCTCTTCCGAAACATTAAATAAAATGCATCTAGGTACCCAGGCTGTGGCAGGAGCTGAATGAGAAGGATAAAGCATAACACTTATCGGGAAGATACGTTCAGCTGTATTTTCAGGTGCCATAAATGCGCCACACACTCCCTTGGCCTTTACACAAGCCAATCCTCATGTCTGGAGCGGCTGTTCCCTGCTGCCTCACCTGACACCATTCACCTCACCTCCCACATTTCAGCTTAGCTGTCCCTACTTTCATACAGCTTCCTTAATACACATGCTGCCCCCTCAGAAACAGGGGTTGCTCTTTTCATTCTTGCAAAGAACCTGTCTTCTCTTTTCATAGTATTTGCCCTCAAGAAATATATTTACTTCTTATTTCCCTCACTAAAACATAAGCAATGTTAGTACATAGAATATATGCCCTGTGGGGTATAGCAAATATGGACACACAATAAATATTTGTTGGATGGATGAAAATACAAATAAATGAAGGGGGCTATGGAAGAATAAACATAGGTCTGGGCACAGTGGCTCATGCCTGCAATCCTAGCACTTTGGGAGGCCAAAGTGGGAGGGTCACTTGAGGCCACATGAGCTCAGACAACATAGCAAGACTTCATCTCTACAAAAAATAAAAATGAAGAAATTAACCAGGCATGGTGGCACACAGCTGTAGTCCTAGCTAGTACTTAAGAGGCTGAGACAGGAGGATTTCTTGAACCCAGGAGTTTGAGGCTGCAGTAAGCTACAATTATGCCACCCACACTTCAGCCTGGGAGACAGGACAAGACACTGTCTCTGAAAGAAGAAGAGGAAGAAGGAGAAGGAGGAGAAGAAGGAGAAACATAAAAGCAAAAGCAGGAAGATTGAAACTTTAGGGGAAAATGCACAGAGGGTTCTTTAAGAGTCAGCTTCCAAAAAGGATTGGTGAAGAGAATGGGGGCTGAGAGTGGAGGTGTGGTAATTTTCTTACCAACTAAAAAAAAACACAAATTAAATGCAAAATGACTAGTAATTGGAAATGTAGATTATCGTGTAAATGCAGTTTAAAATTTTATGAAGACTGTGTTACTAGGAATGGGCGTTTCAAACCCAGCTAACTGATGGTCACACTCCAGCACAGATCTGATTCAGAGCTTTTCTGAGGCAAGCCCTACCAGCAGTTTCCTCAGAAAAAGCTGCCTCCCTTGAAGCAGCAGGTTGTTAAGGTGCTCAAGGGAAAACACCTAAGGAATAGCTTGCATGTCAATACAGTAAGTAAATGTGGCTTATATCTGTAATCCTAGCACTCTGGAAGCTTGAAGGGAGTAGATTGCTTGAACTCAGGAGTTTGAGACGAGCCTGAGCAAAAGGGAGACCCTGTCTCTAAAAAAAAAATAGTCAGGGCAGCGCCTGTGGCTCAGTGAGTGGGGCACCGATCCCATATACCAAGTGTGGGGGGTTCAAACCTGGCCCTGGCCAAACTGCAACAAAAAAATAGCCAGGTGTTATGGCAGTTACCTGTAGTCCCAGCTACTAGGGAGGCTGAGGCAGGAGAATCACCTGGGCCCAAGAGCTGGAGGTTGCTATGAGCTGTGATGCCACAGTACTCTACTAAGGGCAACAACATGAGACTCTGTCTCTAAATAAATAAATAAAATAGCCAGCCATTATAGTGGGCACCTATAGTCCCAGCTACTTAGGAGGCTGAGGCAAAGGATCACTTGAGCCCAAGAGTTGGCAGTTGCGGTGAGCTATGATACCACACCACTCTACCCAGGGTGACAGAGTGAGACTCTGTCTCAAAAAAATATATATGTATATGTGTGTGATTTTCACTATATAAATCACATGCACAATTACCATGTTAGGAATAGGAGGAAAACTGACCTGGAAAACCCAAGTATTATCATACAATGGGCACAGAGAAAAATTCTCCTATATTTCTGAGAAGAGGCTCTCAGAAGAACTTGGGAGAGTGAACAGTCCTAAGTTACTATTTGCTATGGTCATGCTTGGGCTAAAGCCTGGTCCTTGGGAGCAACTTTTCTTCATTACTTAAGAAAAGGGCAGCCCCCCCAAAAAAATAAACAAAGGGCAGCACATTGGCAATTATCTCAAGGGCAATAAGTCATTCTCTTCTGCGAGGAGTGGAAGCTTGCTGAGAGAGGTCAGTCAAATAAAGAGCAGGCCACACCAAACCTGGGAAAGATACAAACCCCCTCAGACATAAAGGAAAGAAAGAGTCATGCCATTTTTGTCAAGTGGGTCAATAACACAGATCACTTCTGCAATAAGACCAGGTTATCTGATTATTTATACTTGTAGATACAACTTGGAAACACATTTGGAGGGTATCCTCTGTTCAAAACCAGCAAAACAATTTGGGTTCTTAGCAAACCTTGGAGTGGTAGGTGTGCTCTCCATCTTGGAAATTAATTGTGCCAAAGGCATCTGTAGGGCTTTTTGCTGTGTGCTTTTCAACAGACCATTGTTCATTCTCACTACTCTTATCAATTGACGTGGTCCAGGCATAATCTACTCCAGGATGGTCTCTGACTAATCGACCACAGCAACACCTTAAATTCAAAGAAAAACAAAACAACTTTAGAACAGAAAATAGATAACAATGGATCTACATTTTTCTAAAGTAATGTATAGATCTCATATATTAATTCTTAAAACTTCACATTAAGATTAATGTTAGTTAGGTTTATAACCGTGGGTTGTCTTTGAAGTTTAGAAAAACACTCTCAGTGGTTCTCTGCCTTAATATGTTGAAATAAAAAATAAATAAAAATAATAATGTATTGTTAAAAAATGTGACTAATCTAAACCTTCAGCAATTGGTAAGCTCTGTGCCGGTGGAGGATCTCGCCTGGCACTGATGGTTGCTGGCTCATGTACCTTCAGTGGGTCTTAATTCCAGACTACATTGCTCTCCTGAATTCAAGGGCATTTAACAAATAATAATTTATATTGGGACTATTAAATGGACTTAGAGATTATATTATCTTGTTTCAACCAGTGCATTCCTCACAAAATGAATAATTAATAAGCTTTCTGTAATGAAACAATAAACTGGAGATAATACCAATAAGTATAAGAAAACAATAGAACCAACACATCTCCTTCCTACTACTCATACAAGCTCTCTATAAGCCACATGACAATGCAAAAGGGATAAACATGAAATAGATTTTATATCTTCTTTTATATAATAATACTTGGGAGAAATCAAAGACCTTTTGGTAAACTAAGTAAAATAAAATACTTTAAAATTGTTCATTTATCTGTTCTATTTATAGTGCTTTATTTTGTCTCTATAATGCATATAATATATTGTATAAGAGTACATTTATATAACTGATAAACAAATATATATATATATTGGAATAAATATCCTCCAAAATTTGATGATATGGTACAATAAAAGGTGTGAAGACAACTCTACCAATAGCAAAAATATAAGCTGGGCATGGTGGCTCATGCTTGTGATCCTAGCACTCTGGGAGGCCAACACAGGTGGATTCAAGACCAACCTGATCAAGAGCAAGACCCTGTCTCTAAAAATAGACAGGCATTGTGGCAGGGGCCTGTAGTCCCAGCTACTGGGGAGTCTTGAGGCAAGGGGGTCACTTGAGCCTAAGAGTTTGAGGTTGCTGTGAGCTATGATATGACAACGCTCTACTGAGGGCGACAAAGTGAGACCCTGTCTCAAAAAAAGAAAAAGCAAAAATCTTGAGCATCACTCTAACATATGTATGTTTATTGATAAATTATAACATATATTAATGGCGATACACCTATTAAATATTAGTTAGGCTATAAGGAAAATCACAAGTTCCCCAAGTTACTCATTATAGATCTGTTAATAATCACAAAAGATTGCAAATAACTAAGTAACCTAGATGTCCATGAACAGGGAACCAAACACATGGTTGATGACATATCTATATTCTGTACAAAAAGAAGTAAAGCTCTCTCTAGCCTGTTTCAGAAGGAACTCTAATGCATATGGTTAAGCAAAGAAAGCAAACTACAGAACAGCACGCATGGCATACGGTCTGCAATGGTCTGAATGTGTGCGGCCCCCCCAAGTCCTATGTTGAAATCCTACCCCCACCAAAGTGATAATGTCTGCAGCTAGGGCCATGTAAAGGAGATTAGGTAATGAGGGCAGAGTCTACATGACTGGGATTTAGGGCCCTCATAAAAGAGGCCCCAGCCACAAATAACTATCACTTCCACCATAGGTGGACACAGCGAGGAGGCACGATTTTGAGAAAACGGGCCCCTGCAAGACATCCAATCTGCCAGCACCTTGATCTTGGATTTCCCAGTCTCCAGAACTGTGAGAAATACATTTCTGTTATTTTAAGCCACTCAGTTTATGGTATTTTGTTACAGTGGCCCGCATGGACTAAGGACTAAGACACTATCATGAAAGCAGAATTTGTGAAAAACAGAGGACAGGAGAAAAACTAAAATGTGTATTTATGTTTGTTTATATATGGATTAAAAACTCTAAAAGGAATCACAAGAAATTAGTAACAGCGGAAACCATGAATGGGGGAGTGAAACTAGGCTGCCTCCTCCCCAGGGGCAATCAGAGGTGGGGGATTTTTCACTGAACACCTTTCCATACTTCACTTATGAACTGTGGGAAATTTTTAAATACATCAGTGCATTTTAATTATTTGTAGATTAAAAAGTAGAAATAAAAATATTAATCTCTCTTTAGAAAGCCCAATGCATGCTTTTTCAACTCTATAGAGTTTACATATCTCAATTTAGTGACCGATGCTCCAGAAAACATATTGTTATAGAATTCTGAGATTCTGTGTGTAGTTCATGAGAAGGTTCTGGAGGGCAACTGAAATCAGTGAAAGCAGACAGAATCAACACATAATTACAGATACTGATCCTCCCTGGAAGAATGTTTTATAAATGTGAGGCTGAAAATACCAAAGTCCTTCTTGGGTACACTTGACAAAACGCCCAGAGCATTTCATAAATCCACAAAGACTGACCAAAGAAAATATGTTCTTTTTTTCTTTGTTTCATTTTTTTCTTTTGTTCTTGTTTTTTTTTTTTAACTTTTTTATTGTAGAGACAGCATATCACTCTTGTTGCCCCAGCTGGAGTGCAGTGGCACAATCTTAGCTCACTGCCACCTTAAACTCCTGGGCTCCAGCAATCCTCCTGCCTCAGCCTCTCATGGAGCTGAAGCACAAGCACAGGAGGGTATTTTTGAACTCCAGGTTCTTGAACTGCTGGTCTCAAGCGACCTTTCCACCTCAGCCTCCCAAAGTGCTGGTACTATAGGCATCAGCCACCATGTTCAGCCCAGATTATAGTCCTAATGTCATAAACACAGTATAACCACCACAACGAACAATGCTTATGTGGAGCTTTAGAGTTTGCTAGGTGTTCCACAGAGACTCCATAAATTTGCAGAAGGAAAGATTTTTAAATTGTGTCTAAATTTAGAAATTACCAGAAGCAATTTTAATAAGATATTGCAAAGAAGAATCAAGAGTGAATTGCTATGTCAAACATCAGAATTAAAAGCAGCTTTTGTAATGCATAAAACAAAGTGCATGAAACAAAAACAGGGTAGGGTAGATGGACATATGTACAGATGGAATGTACTAAATCGTCCATATTCAACTATATCTTAAGGGATTCTTATCAATTGAGTTTCATAATTCATGTTTATGAAATACGTCTATTCTCTGTCCAAGTGATATTTTATCATTTTATGCCTTATCTACAACATGGTGGATAAAATTTGACAAAAACAGAAATACAGAGGCTCAGGGTTATAATTTAGATGAGTGAGAAGAGCCTCTCTAGAAAATCAACTTGATACCAAGATAAGAGTTCTTACCTTGATAAAAGAAATATCAAGAAGCAGAGAAATTTTGTTATTTATTATAAATAGGTGAGTATGGTTCCTATGTGTGACCTTCATCGCACCTTGATTAAGTCACAGGTAAGTCTTCCGTTTAGCTGTCTGGATATTGAATTTCTGTTTTCTTTCACTTTCTTGTCAATGCAAACAAGTCAATGTATGGTCCAGTACATGAATAGACAAAGTACAAATTGTTTGTTTCATTTTCTCCCTATAACTGAAGTTGATTCTCTTCTTAAAGGGAAATTCAGATTTCTTTACAAGAAAGGCCTTATTTTATTATTTCCACAGCAATAACCCAGTTATATTGTTTTTATGAATGAAGTTTAGTGACAAATTTTAAAATAAGAATTGGATAGATATAGCAAGAACTTTAAAAACTGAAATCATTTTTCTTTTCTACATTTTAGAATATTTCTCAAAATGTACACATTTCTTTTTTTATTATTCCCTTCATCTATTAAAATCTTCAGACCTGGGCAGAGCCTGTGGCTCAACAGAGTAGGGCACTGGCCCCATATGCCGGAGGTGGCAGGTTCAAACCCAGCCCCGGCCAAAAACTACAAAAAATAAAATAAAATAAAATAAAATCTTCAGACCTAAATTTGTCTATAAGCTCTACTCGGTCTAGTCACTGGTCCCAAAGGTGAGTCTAACAGCAAAGGCCCCATAACTACTGTAAAATGACCTTCTTCCTTCCTCACACTGGGCATCTGGACTAAGTGTTCTTCAAGCCAACCACTGTTTTTTCTCAATTAGACACCAATGTGTACCCAACCATAAAGTTTTAACTGAAATAAACTGGTAATGTCAAGGTTAGCAAGGACACACATTTCCTTTTTAACAATATAATATTTAATTTTTTTTTAAAGAAAGAGTCTCACACTGTCACCTTGGCCAGAGTGCCACGGCAATAGCCTAGCTCTCAGCAACCTCGAATTCTTGGGCTCAAGCGATCCTCCTGCCTCAGCCTCCCAGGTAGCAAGGACTGCAGGTGTGCCCCGCTACATCCAGCTAATTTTTTCAGGCTGCTTATAAACTCCTTCCCTTAAGCAATCCTCCCACCTTGGCTTCCCAGAGATAGGATTGTAGGTATGAGCCACCACTACTGGCTTAAAATTATTATTTTAAGATATTAATTTGAATATAATAGTATCAAAAGCAAAAGGTAATCTAAATTTTCATTTTTTATTTTAAGGGTTAGGAGTCACTTTGACTCCCCAATTAAAGTTATGAAGCCTGTCTTAAGGAAACATGCATATGCAGTAGTCCCCCCTTAGCTTTGAAGCAGACACTCCAAGACCCCCAGGAGATGGGTGAAATCATGGAGAGCAGTGAACCAAATTTTTAGTCAGAACACATTTCTGTTCAAGTCTTCCACCTACAACATAATCCCTTTTTCATCTTAACTAAATACTTATTATACACTGTGATCATAACTTTTGCAGTTTTGAGGTGTGACAGAAAACTAGTACAAATTTTCAATTAAAAATAAACTAGCATGAATTTCTTCTTCCTCCTCACAATTTTGTGTTCCACTTCCATCCAGGTTAATACAAAGGATGTAAAGTCTCCATTTTTTTTTTTTTTTTTTGCAGTTTTTGGCCGGGGCTGGGTTTGAACTGGCCACCTCTGGCATATAGGGCCGGCGCCCTACTCCATTGAGCTACAGGAGCCGCCCCCTCCTCACAATTTTGAAAATAGATGATTTGTTCTTGGCCAGGCACTCACACCTGTAATTCTAGCACTCAGAGAGGCTGAGGCGGGTGCATTGCCTGAGCTCATGAGTTCAAGACCAGCCTGAGCAAGAGCAAGATCCCATCTCTACTAAAAAATAGAAAAACTGAGGCAAGAGGATCACTTGAGCCCAAGAGTTGGAGGTTGCTGTGAGCTATGATGACACCAAGGCACTCTAGCCAGGATGATAGCTTGAGACTCTGTCTCAACCAAAAAAAAAAAAAAGATTTGTTCTTATCACAGATCTGAGCAATCTCAGCTAATTTTCTTCTTTCCTAGGCAAGCTAAGAACTTTCATCTTTCCAATTAAAGGAAGCACTTTAAATTTTCTCTTTGGCACATCGGAATTGCCAGTATCAATACCCATATGCATTGAGGCCATTATAAAGTAAAATAAAGGTGATTTGAACATAAACACTGCAATTACCATAACACTCAATCTGATCACCAGATGGCTATGCAATGACTAGTGGACAAGTAGTTTATGGCTCAGACACCCTGGACAAAGGGGAAATTCATGTCCTGGATGGGATAAAGCAAGACAGCATGAAGTTTTCATCACACTAGTAGGAAGGGTACAAAATTTAAAACTTATGAATTTTTTATTTCTAGAATTTTCCACTTAATATTTTCAGACCTCGGGTAACTGAAAAAGTGGAAGCAAAATGGTGGATAAGCAGGACAGATTATAACACTGGAATTTCTAAACTTCCTTTTTGAAAATGGCATCTTATCTAGGTAGAAATGGGATGAGAAAAAAACTTTTCCAATTTTTTTTTTTTTTTTTTTTTGACAGAATCTCCCTCTGTCACCCTAGGTAGAGTGCTGGTAGCATCACAGCTCACAGCAACCTCAAACTCTTGGGCTCAAGTGATCCTCCCACCTCAGCCTCCTGAGTAGCTAAGACTACAGACACCCACCATGACTCCCAGCTAGTTTTTTCTTTTTTTAGTAGAGACAGCATTTTGCTTTTGTTCAGGCTAGTCTCAAACTCCTGAGCTCAAGCAATCCACCCACCTCAGCCTCCCAAAATGCTGGGATTACAGGTGCAAGCCACCAGGCCCAGCTTTTTAAAACTTCTTTAATGGCATGCAGGTCCACAGTTCTCCCTTCCCCATCTGGACAGTAATGACTATAATGCCCTTCCCTGAATGCCCTAAAAGAGCCCATATTCCTCTTGACAACTCCTCCTTCTAAATTCCAGTATCAACATTGTAGTGTATAATTAATCCTTTGGATTATATAATAGTAAATGCCATAGCTAGCATCTATACTTTGATTTAATTATCTGATGGAAAATATATCCAGTAAGAGGAAAAAACAATAAGGAAGTCTCGAACTGACCAGAGATCTGTTTCCAAAAAGCTCTAAAGAGACAAAGGTGTCAAATACATTGAGTACATGGTAGAAAAATGTGACTGGATGTTATGAACTAAATTGTGTTTCCCCAAAATTCATATGCTGAAGCCCCGGCCCCATTGTGACTATATTTGGAAATTTTAAGGAGGTAATTTAAGTTGAACAAGGTCGTAAAGGTAGAGCACTAATCTGATGGGAGCGGTGTCTTTTTAAGAAGACACAGAGACCCCAGGGATATGGGCACACTGAGAAAAAGCCCTGTAAGGAATTAGCAAAAGACAGGAACCTTCGAACCAAGGAGAGAGGCCTCAGGAGAAACCAACCCGACCAATACCTTAACCTTGGATTAGCAATCTCTAGAACTGTGAGAAATTCCCTTCTGTTGTTTAAGCCAGTTTAAGCTAGTTGGTGACATTTTGTTGTAACAGCCCTAGAGAACTAAACACCAACTACAGAGCAGCGAATTATAGCTGACAAAAGCAGTACCCAAAGACAAGAGCTGAAGAGCTGGCAGCCAGGGCCATAAACAAGAAGCATCTGTGAAACCATGTGGCCTGGTACAAGAGCACTGGGCCAGGAGATCACCAGCACTGCCCATCTCCACTCCCCCAGGGCCTGCATTTCTTCAACTGGAATACTGACGGGTTGGGTGGGCAAGGTGGTCTCTGATGTGCTTTCCTTTCCTTTAACTGAGAACATGTAACAATCCTTACTGTCCAGGACCCTCTGCTGAAAGAGCTGGTCACTAAATAGGCAGTGGATGCTTACTGGACAGCCGCTCCAGGCAGCACATGGTAAGATGGTGCAGAGGAGACAGAAGTGCCTA
This sequence comes from Nycticebus coucang, assembly GCF_027406575.1. NCBI lineage: Eukaryota > Metazoa > Chordata > Mammalia > Primates > Lorisidae > Nycticebus > Nycticebus coucang. The sequence goes on from NC_069781.1 coordinate 86,106,512, forward strand.
CTGTTTACAACCTCTTCAAAGAACCAGAACACACACAGGTGATGAAAACTTCCAGGTGTATAAAAAGCAACATAAAAAAAATGCAAATTGTTAGGTTCAACAGTAGCTGGGCCTATGCCTCCACACCATGCTAGTTTTCCTATTTTTAGTAGAGATGAGGTCTCATTCTTTGCTCAGGCTGGTCTCCAACTCCTTAGCTCAGGCAATTCACTCTCTAAGCCTCCTCGAGTGCTAGGATTACAGGCATAAGCCGCCACTCCCTGCCTCAAATTATTTTATGAATCCAATAAAATACTCAACAAAATCCAGAAAGGATCTTTCAAGGAACTTGACAAAATGATTCTAAAATTTATATGGATGTACAGAAGTGCCCAAAGGGCAAAAACCATTTTTTTTTTTTTATTGTTGGGGATTCATTGAGGGTACAAGAAACCAAGTTACACTGATTGCATTTGTTAGGTAAAGTCCCTCTTAGGCAAAAAACATCTTTAAAAAGAATAAGGCATAGATGACTTGCCCTATCAGATACCAAGATACTATATTATAAAATGGTAATGATGAAACAGAGAGGAATTTGAGATGAGTGGATCAATGATACTGGAAAAACAAAAAAAAAAAAGGCTCAGAAACAGCCACAGACAGATGGCTGTAACAGAGATGGCATCAGAAATGAATGAGCTTCAGACTGGGCACAGTGGCTCTCACCTATAATCCCAGTATTTTGGGAGATTGAGGCAGAAAGATCATTTGAGGCCAGGAACTCAAGACCAGACTGGGCAACATAACAAGACTCTATCTCTATAAAAAAAATTTTAAAACTAGCCAGCCATGGTGGTGTACACCTGTACTCCCAGCTACTCCAGAGGCTGAGGCAAGAGGATCATTTGAGCCCAGAAGCTCAAAGCTACAGTCAGCTATGACCATGCTACTATACTCTACCCTGGGCAACAGAGAAAAACCCTACTTCTTAAAACAAACAAACAGGCTCGGCACCTGTAGCTCAAGTGGCTAGGGCGCCAGCCACATACACCGCAGCTGATGGGTTCGAATCCAGCCCAGGCCCGCCAAACAACAACAAAGAAAAATAGCCAGGTGTTGTGGCAGGCGCCTGTAGTCCAGCTTCTTGGGAGGCTGAGGCAAGAGAATTGCGTAAGCCCAAGAGTTGGAGGTTGCTGTGACTGTGATGCCATGGCACTCTACCCAGGGCGACAGCTTGAGACTCTATCTCAAAACAAACAAACAAACAACAACCAAAAAAAAGCTTAAATAAATTAACAAACCAAAAATAGACAATAAATGAGACTCTGGGGGCAGGGGGAGAAACACACAGTCACTAGTGTTGAAACTGATGGTTCTCCCTATCAAAAAAAGAAAACTAGGACCTAGCGAAGTGCAAAAAAATGATGAGTTTTAACTGTTTTTCTAGATGGTGCAAATAAATGCTTTTGCATATTATATTTTCATTTTTGTTACCTCTGAAGATTGTGGGGTTTGGGAGGATGTTGATGGGGAGAATTTCTGAAGAATCAAGTAGGAGTAAAATGAGGCTTTTTTATTTCTTATGTTTGCTTTGAACTTTAGCAAAATTTTAAGTAATTACTGAAAAGGAAAATGAATTTGAGGAAAAGGTGAAAGAGATCAACTAAGTAGGAGCTCTCCCCCACCACACACAGCCCCCTTCTTCTCCTACACCCCCCATCTCTGTGAATGCTGTTTTCCTTTCCCTGTGTTGTGCTAAATTGGGGATTCCAAACATTTTTTCCAAAAATAAATTAACTTTGGTTCAACCCATAATATACATTTCAGGCTATGATCAAAATTAAGGAAATGTCATTTTCCTCCACCTAACAGAAAAGAAAGGTAAAACCAGTTACATAGTTTAATATGTTTAATATGCAAATCACTGTTAAAATTTGTATCACCCTAAAGAGTTATTTTTGCCCATAAGCGTGGTATGCTACACATCACCTGTAAGTTATAGATCAAATACAGTGCTGTGTGTGTGAAGCATCTTAAAATTATTCAAATAAAATTTGATCGTAACATTAAAATTTAATGCTTTACAAGTCTTCCACTGGTAGAAGCTCTTGCTAAAGGCCCTTAGCCATTTACTTCTCTAAATAATTCAAGTAGCCTGTTATATTCAAATAATAGCTCTCCATCAAAAAATAATTTTTTTTAAACTGGCCTTGTTAAGGTTCAAGCACGCACCTTTCACTGAGTCCATTCAGGACGTGAGAAAACTGTCCCAATGAGTTTTAAACAGGGTGTCTCCAAGTTAGAAAGAATCGTATCATCTAAGCCTTACCTGATTAAATTCTGGCAGACCTGGCATGCTGGAGCACATCTAAATTAAAGAAATAAAACCTCTATTAGTTTATATGTATCTGAAAACATATTTAATGCTTATACAGTGAATATCTATTATTTTCCAAGGTCTAGAAATCAGGGTGTGCTGAGTTTTCATAGAACATTTTACAAACATTCTGTCATTTACTACATACAACTGTACTGCAGCGACTATGATCTGATTAATGAAAAATTGAGTTTGGAACAATACCTAGATTTAAATCTCACTGGTTTAACAATTCCTCTGAGCCTCAGTCTTCACATCTGAAAATAATATCTGCCCCATTACTTTATCAAAAGGATTATCTAAGACAATATATATGTCTTACAGTATACAGCACATTATTATCCACTGTGTATAATCATAATAGCTGGAGGTTTTTTGTTGTTGTTTTGGGGTTTTTTTACAGACAGAGTTCTGGCTATATTACCTAAGCTTGTCTCAAATTCATAGCCTCAAGCAATCCTCCCACTCCAGCCTCCTAAATTGCCTGGCTCAATAGCTATTATTGTTATTAAACTATGATGATGACAAAGACTTCTTGACAATCAAGTAAGAAAAAATACATAACGTAGCCATACACTTCATGTGCAGTTTAAAATACTGTGCAATTTTAAATTGCACACCAACTTTATGGCCACCCTGTATATAAACACATTTAAAACCATAAAACACTATCAAATCAAGGGACTGTTGGTATGATTATAATGATTACCCTGACAAATCTGTTATTTTTTTATGATTCAGAAGAACCTTCTGAATTTGGGGATTAGCATTGTAAAAATCAATGATTATATTTTCAATGCAAAGAATTTTAATGGAATTCGAGTTACAATAATGGAAGAAAAGGTAAAGTTCATAGAATAAGGGTCACTCCAGGTTATTCAGAAACTAATATTCAGAACTTTCACATCTTCCTGTCCCAGCCTTTTGGGGAATGTCTTTTCACGGAAGCTTTACTTCAACAAGTTGAAAATGAGAAGGAAAAAGATGTTATAATTAAATCTATCAGATTTGTTTCATATTAGGAGCTATAAGAAGAACCAATAAACAAGATAAGCTTTTATCAAAATTTATGATAGTGAACTACCAACCTTTTCCTGTCCATTATAATGAGGAAAACTTTACAAAAGCTACAATTTTCAGAATCCTACTAGGGTCTAAAAAAAAGGCTGGCATAGAAGAAATAGCCATAGTCATTCACTAACTTTTTTTATAATACCAAAAAAATAGAGACTGCTTTTTTTCCTTCACAAAGTGTAATATGCCTTGGACCCATTCATAGAGAATTAGGATCATTGATGTTCTTTGTGAGTGTATGGGCTGATAATAGACTTATGAATAGTAATTTCATCACTTTGTGTGAGGTTCAGGGTGATTGTAAAGATGATTATCCATTTACAAAAGTAAGAGGAACCAGCGGAGCTTAAATCTGCTTTCCACAGCAGATACCATCATATTACAAGATGTCATAAAAGTTGAAGGGAAAAATCAAGGTTACCCTGGGATATTGTAAACATTTTCTAAGCAGGTAAAAAGAGAATTTCCAATCACAGGGCTTATAAATCATAGATAATTCCGTGAGGGTGGGACTGGTAAATGTTTAACAAAGAGCAGTATTTCAGTCATCCCCCAAAACTAGAATTTCAAGAACCTCAGCACACTACCCTTCATAAGCATCTGGTTATACTTGTACACTTTAAACAAATATAAAGCCAATTGTTCAAAGGAATCTAAAAATTGAGTGACCTAATTAAAATATTGGTCTTCTATTTTCCTTTTCATTTTTCTCTCCAAGGCAATCCATTCAATTTTAATTTCATGAGTCTGATTACCTGGGAAATTTTTCACAGCCCTTCCTTTCCCTATCTTTCAATGGCAGCAGTTTTTTTGTCTTTTTGGTTTTTTTTTTTTTTTTTTTTGAACTTTGGTCCACAAGTAGAGCTTCCAAAGGATTGTCATGAACTCTGAATCATCAAACGCATTCCATTCCACTGCCCATTATCTGCTCAAACGAAAAGCTCAGGGGAGGAAAATGAAACTAAAGTTACCTGTGTGTACCCTGAGCACACGGTGCTGAAAATATCCCAGTCATTATTTTCCATAGATACTTTAATCAGGGATAAGGAACTTGGCTTTTTTTTGAGACAGTCTCACTTTGCCACCCTCACTAGGGTGCCGGGGCATCATACTCACAGCAACCTCAAACTCTTCAGCTCAAGCGATCCTCTTGCCTCAGCCTCCCAAGTAGCTGGGACTATATAGGTGCCTGCCTCAACGCCCGGCTATTTTTTAGAGACAAGGTCTCATTCTGGCTCAGGCTGGTCTCGCACTTGTGAGCTCAGGCAGTCCACCCACCTTGGCCTCCCAGCGTGCTCGGATTACAGGTGTGAGCCACTGCACCCGGCCTGGGATAAGGAACTTTCCACAACTTTCACAATATGTTGAATATTCAGAAGTTAAATTATGTATCCAAATCCGGCAAAATGGGTACACCACCAAATAGTTCCCTAATTTTTATCCCCGCCCCAAAAGAAACAGGAGCATCAAGTAGAATAAAGTCCACCATAATATTAACAGTAACATCATTAAAATTAGATCTTTTCTTTTTTATACTTCATTAATTCATTGAACAGACTTTTATCAGGAGACTGCTATGTGGCAGACACTGTCACAGGCAATGGGTTAAGGAAAGGCACAAGACTGACAAGGTTCCCGTTCTTATCAGATTTTCTACAACAATCATGTAATACTTTTATAAAGTGAAAGAAACAAACACTGAAAACATTAACTCTGTAGATCTTATCAAATCTTTGAGACAAGTCATGTCTCTAAGTTTCTATAAACAATCCTTCAAGTAAAAAGATCCTTCCTTTACAAAGAAATATATAATTAAAGATTATACCTATGAGGATCTTTTGAGCTGGGTATGACTTTGTTACATTCTCTCTTGTCAAATACTCCTTCAATCCAGGATTTCTGAAACTAAACAGAAAGTGTGGTTATGTAATACTCCACATGAGAAAACAGTGTAACCACAGTAGTTCAGGTAGATACAATATATTTAAGTATTGTGGATGACAATTTAAAATGCCAAGGCCAACCCCAAACAAGCTAAGCATTTACTGGCTTTGATTACATAACACAGGCACAATTAAGCCAGGGGTGAAAAATCAAAATACAAGTTAATTGGTCAATAATCTCACATTGAACAATGAGATCTCTAAATATACAAACTTCTAGCAAGGAAATAAAGATACAACTGGTGTGTTCTCTTAATTCGGCTGAAAGTCATTTTCATACCTTGTACCATAAGCCTATGGAGACAATGTCAAGCTTTCAAAACTTCAAAATTCTCACTCATATGGAGAGGCTAAGATTTCACAGGAAAACTGGAGAGAGGAGAGAAGCAACCTCTCTGCAAGCATAGCTTACCATTGGCTGTGCAGCAGCACGTCATACGGCCTGTAACTGTCCCCAAATACAAGTAGAACATTGGTACTTGCTCTTCTCCCTTATAAAATCCCTTCTATTCTATAAAATTCAAGTCACAACCAAGCTCCTCCGTAAGCTGTCTTCCAAGTCCAGGCAGAGGAGGACATTGCATCCACCACAGACAGCTAGCTAATGAGCTTGGTCTTGTCCTAATAGAAAATACTTTGTCCTACTATGAAATTTTCTTTTTTTTTTTTTTTTGAGACAGAGTTTCACTATGTCGCCCTCAGTAGAGTCCCGTCGAGCTCACAGCAACCTCAAACTCTGGGCTTAAGCGATTCTCATGCCTCAGCCTCCCAAGTAGCTGGGACTACAGGCACCTGCCACAACACCTGGCTATTTTGTTGTTGTTATTTTTGTTGTTATTGCAGTTGTCATTGTTGTCCAGCAGGCCCGGGCCAGGTTTGAACTCCACATTGGTGCAGTTCCCACCTCACTCTTTTATCTACTCCTATCCTGCCATGGGATGATATGCACCAGGCCAGAAAACATGTTACAAATCCAGCTATGACACCTCATCATCACCCTATGTTCAGGTATCCAGATGGTTACCAATGAGGCAACTTATGAAATCCTTTACATAGTTCAATGGATCTTGTCCAATATGCACCAACCCTAAACATAAGTGTTCGTTACTGAATAGAAATCTAGATAATTAGCTCTTGTTAAACAAAAGAAAGGAAAGGAAAAAAACAGATTGACTGCTTCCTGTGTCTTTAAAACATACCTATAAGCAGGGAAAACTTCCTAGATAAAGGCTAGATTCATCTCAAGTCATTCTACCCTTTTTTCCTTCTGCACGGCAGCAATATTTTCTATATATTGAGAGACTTCCACTAAATTGGCAAAGTTCTAAAAACATAAACTTGGAAAACTCCAGAGTCCTAGAATTTAAAAGGAACAGAGAAGTCACAATCTATTATTCACTTTAATAAAAAAGACACAATGTTTCAGAATCAGTCAACACTGTCCTCTATTCAAAAATGATAATTTAATTTATACATTCTCCAAACATTTATTGAGTACTAATTTTTGCAAACCACTGACAAAGGTGCTACACAGAAGTCAGTATGTCCTCAAAAAAACTTCATTTTGAATTTCAAATATCTGAATTTCATGAATTCATTCAATAAATATTTTGGACAAGTCTCCATATTTCAGGATGGGACTTCTATGGCAAACGAAACAAAACTCCTGCTCTCAAGGACAGTAGAATAAAAAGGAGGAAATACAAGAAATTGATATAATTAAACTTAATGTACACCAATTAGCTATTAAAACCAGATGCAAAAAGCGTTCACAATTTAGGAGCCTAAATATACACGTTAAGCAAGCTGGGCTCAGCGATGCTCTCTTTTGAAAGGCTGGAAAGTGGGACTTTCCAGGAAAGTTACTCAATTTCTTCATGCCCGTTTGCTCATTTATAAAAATGGAGATCATAAAATACCTCATAGAGCTAGCTCTCTGAAAGGCTTAGATAAAGGCTGGGATTTCTTCCTGGGTCTTATTTTGGTTGGTGGCCTGGGATGTATTTTTTTCCTAGAAAAATCCATCCTGACCTCCAAATTTCCCTCACAGGTCTCTCATACTGCTTCATGGGCCCACTGTCCCCTCCTGGACTCCAGCTTCCATAGGTCCAGTGCCAGTCATTTCTGTTGCCCCAGGGCCCAGGCAATGATTGTTTTTGTCTTATTTTTTGTCTTTTGTTGTTTTGAGTCTCACTCTGTTGCCCTAAGGTTGAGTGCCATGGCATTATCATAGCTCACAGCAACCTCAAACTCTTGGGCTCTGGCCTCAGCTTCCTGAGTGAGCAGCTGGGACTACAGGTGCTTGCCACAATGCTGGCTGATTGTTTTTCTATGTTTAGTATAGCCAAGTCTCACACTCCTGAGCTATAGCAATCCACCCGCCTCAGCCTCCCAGAGTGCTAGGATTACAGGCATGAGCCACTACACCCGGCCCCAAGGCAATGATTATTGAACAAGCCATGAAGTGAACACACTTAAATAGAACTTCAGGAACCCACGTGTACAATTTTCCCTCCAAAGGTGTAAACAAGAAGCCTGTGTGAAACAAGAACATAGAAATTTTCCTTCCACAAAATCTCAAAACTACCAGAAAGACAGCTTTAGTTGTAAGTGTTTCAAACAGATCTCAATTTAGACCTTTACCTTCCCCTCAGTCTCATAATAGTAACCTTTTCTATATACTCTCCAGTACATAGCAGAGAGCCCCGCTCCCCATCCAGTTCAACAGAACCAAATGATTGTTGGTTCTGATTCAATGGCTCAAATCTATATGGGACAAACATCCAATGTGCTGGCCTCTGCCACTGGAGCAGCAAATAGTCATGGCCATCATAGTTGCAAATGGCATAATCGGCAGGCCTAATTCATGGATTATGCCATTTGTGCAGCTGTCCTGGTAGTCTTAGGAGACTGGGTTTTTTGTTCTTTTTTTTTAGACATAGTTTCACTTTGTTGCCCTCGGTAGAGTACTGTGGCATCATAGCTCACAGCTCACAGCAACCTCCAACTCCTGGGCTTAAGCAATTCTCTTGCCTCAGCCTCCCGAGTAGCTGGGACTACAGGTGCCCGCCACAACACCCAGCTATTTTTGTTGCAGTTTAGCCAGGGCCAGGTTTGACCCACCACCCTCTGTATATGGGGCCCACGCCCTACCCACTGAGCCACAGGCACCACCCGATTTTGTTTGTTTTTTTAATTTTCGCTATAGGTGGGAGGGAAAGACAGAGGAGAAGGGAAATAGTGTTGGTCTCAGTTTGCCTGACCCTAAACAAAATTATACTTTACATCCAATCTTAGGCCCAAAATGAAGGTGGGGATTTCCAAAGAAATATCCAAAACAAGCGAAATGAGATATCTTGGGAATGGGACCCAAGTCTAAATGAGATAGGGAATTGGCAGGCCTAACTCCATTGCTGGTCAATTCACAGTCACCCAGATGTGGAAGCTACCTAAGTGCCCATCAACTCAGGAACAGATTAACAAGCTGTGGTATATGTATACCATGGGATACTGTTCAGCCATAAAAAGGATAGAGACTTTACATATTTTGTATTTACCTGGATGGATTTGAAATACATTCTTCTTAGTAAAGCATCACAAGAATGGAAAAGCTAGTATCCAATGTACTCAATAATAATATGAAACCAAGATAAACAACTACATGCCCACATGAGAGAAAAACAGAAGTATATTTAAGTGAGAGGAAGGGAGAGGAGGGAAAGGGGAAAGAGGAGGGGGAAGGCGATTGGCAAGTTCTCACCTAATGTGAACAAAATAAGGGTATACAGCACACCTGGGTGAAGGGCTCAACTACAACTTGAACTTTACCTTAGAAATGAAAACAACGTGACCTAAATATTTGTACCCTCACATTAATCTTAAATGTAAAAAGAAAAATTTCTAATTAAAAAAATTAAAAAATAAAAAATAATCATAAAAAAAAAATTCAAGGCCCAAACCAAGACAAACAGGAAATCAGGATGCAATAAAGAAACAGGTTAAGGGCCGTGCCTGTGGCTCAATGGGTAGAGCACTGACCCCATATACCAAGGGTGGCGGGTTCAAACCCAGGCCCGGCCAAACTGCAACAAAAAAATAGCCAGGCGTTGTGGCGGGCGCCTGTAGTCCCAGCTACTCAGGAGGCTGAGGCAGGAGAATCGCCTAAGCCCAGGAGTTGAAGGTTGCTGTGAGCTGTGTGACACGACGGCACTCTACCGAGGGTGATAAGAGTGAGACTCTGTCTCTACCAAAAAAAAAAAAAGAAAAGAAAGAAACAGGTTAAGTAAGACCAGAAAAAAACAATGCTCACCCTTCTTGCTCATTATACCCTGCTTATAATGTGTTAGCACCCTAACACAAATGCCCACTGGCACCTTGACAGTTTACATTCAACATTATAACCCTGGAAGTTACTTTACATAGTATGAAAAGAAGAACCCACCTTCATTTCTGGAAATCTCCACCCTCTCCCCAGAAAATCCATGAACAGTCACCCTTTATTTAGCATATATCAAGGGATAGCCATAACTACTGTTCACCAGCAATGCAAAGGTGCAACTCTGTCTATGGGGAGCCTGCTTGCTGTTGGTTTCTTTAATAAATGTTGCTTGTTTCCAACTTAAGGCTTGAATTTTTTCCTGAGCAAAGCCAAGAACACTCTTGGCCTTCAGGCCAGACACAAATTTTGGGGTCCACTTTCCTGCAGAAATTCATTTATGTTTCACATACAACTTATGAGCACAGACTAAATTTAGTTTCATACAATACTTTTCATAATTTTGTCATTAAACACAGTTTCGACTTCATTGTGACTGCTACTCGTCACATGAGGTCAGGTGTGGAATTTTCCACTTCTGGCATCCTGCTGGCCCTTAAAACGTTTTGGATTTTGTAGTATTTTGGATTTTAGATTTTTGGATTAGAGATGCTCAACCTGTATTTTAGAGGTATTCTTTAATTCTCAAAAAATGATTTTTTTCTAACATCCAATCAGCCTCCATGATTGGGATAAAAGGAAACTAAGGTTAACAGGTCATTTGTTTTCTTTTTATGGTTTTTCACCTTTAAAAAATATCTAACATTTATCAAATACTTCCACAGTGGATCTGACAATTTATTCCCATTCTGGCGTCCCCAGTCTGTTAATATTTTAACATCATAGCACTAACCATGTTTATTTGCACTTACTGGGCTTTCTCTCTTAACCTTATTGTAATCCACTTCAAAAGAGAGTGTTATCTTGAAATCCATAAGGCCCAAATTCATCAAATAGATAGGTAATATTTTCAGACTCTGGATCAACATTTGATATTTTCTCTGCAGAGCTTCTCCCTTGGAGCAAGACCCCCCCTCTTCAAACTGAGTGCCAGACACCTGGTCTCCAGCTTAACTTCCACAATCATCTGTCAGCTCAGGAAAACTCCATCAGTGCAAAGCCAACACATTCACTTGGAAGAGTCAGCTCAGGGCCTCTACAGAATTGCATGAATTCTACAGGAATACCTCATCTGACTCACATAGTCCAAGAGGGACAGCCTTGGAAAAACAGTGTCCAAACCCAAAATATCTCAAAATCAAGGGCCTGTTCCACCAACGTTGGCATGAGGTATACTGACTGATTTTCCACTAAATACTCTGTCGAGAGGTTGCTATTTGGCAATGCTTCACAAAGAGTACAGAAGACAACTTTATACATTTTTCTTGTTTGAGGTGGGAAAAGGTGGTCACTATTTAGCTGGTAGTTTTAATTTTGTGTTCTTTTTTTTTGTAACTTCTCTAAAAATGAAATGTTATATGCCACTGCTGCATAGGTGAGAAACTGTACTGACATTTCATACACTGATTTGTCAACCAAAGGCCATTTGAAACCTCAGAATAAAGTTCTAGGCCACATAAACTCACAAGAAAATGAGTAAAACATTTAGGAATCCTCCACATGGCCAACTGGAGAATTAGGGGAGCTCAACAGTGACCATTCCAGAAGAGTTTATCACAAATATGAAGATTAAAATGATATCATACCCTTTCCCCTCTCTTTCCAAGTTGGAGAAAGCCCTCCTTATTTCAGCCCCAAAACCCAATTTCAAAATAGCAGCGGAAAACATCCTTTTGTTCAGATGTCGCTCATGATCCAGGGTTTGACCAGTCTCCTGGTGAATTAAATATACAAATGAAACATCTGTGATTTCAGACCGTGTTAAATCATCTTGATAAGAAGAGGCAATGGAAGATTACTTTATGAGTTTTCTTTATAATTGTCCCTGGATAGTAAAATACAGAGCTTTAATTGAATGTGGAGCCTTTTGCATGTGGTACAACCACTCTAATCCATTAAGATTTTTCAATCAGATATCTACAATCCTCTCCAATTTTTAAGCAGCAAAATACCCACAAATTTGTTATCTGTGCACACAGATAGCCTTTACTTAGGCTACACGTACTATGTTAAATTATCCAAAACTTTACTAAGACTACCTCTGAGTGAACTACATAATCTAGAAAACCTCTTCTTCGGGTGACCAGTGAAACTATACTTTTAAATAACTTCCTTTTAGGAAATTTGCCATCGTCTGGGACAATAAAGTCTTTACTAGGAGTTGCAGGTTAAATTTTATTTATGTCATCCATAGTAAGATTTACATACACAGTGGAGATTGTTTGCCCTATTTTTTACAACAGGAATTTTCTGCTTAAAATTTGGTAGAGACACATACCATATATGTAACTTGGACAAATTCAAAAGCTTTGCTATGATCCTAACACTCTGGGAGGCCAGGCAGGTGAATTTTCTGAGCTCAGGAGTTGGGAGACCAGCCTGAGCAAGAGAGAGACCACCTCTCTATAATAGCTGGGTGTTGTGGTGGGTGCCTATAGTCTCAGCTACTTGGGAGGCTGAGCAAGAGGATCCGTTGAGCCCAAGAGTTTCAAGTTGCTGTGAGCTATGACTCCGTGGCACTCTACCCAGGGTGATAGAGGGAGATTCTGCCTCAAAAAAGAAAAAAAAAAAAACTTTGCTAAAAGAATTAGAAAAAAGGCTGGTAAGTGAAAAGTAAGGCAGAAAGAGAAATAATTTTAAAAGCATGGGTAGTTTCATTGCCATTCCACATTCAGAAATACAGTCAGTTACAAACATCTGCCCTGTGTACAACTCACCCTTATGAACAGAGACTATTATACAATTAAGTTCCCAAGTTACAGACATCCAACTGACACGTGACTCGCACTTACAAAAGGAGGCTATTACAGGTGATAGGTAAATGTTCCTGCTCCAACTTACATACAAATTCAACTTAAGAACAAACCTATGGAAACTATCTCGTTCATAACCCAGTGACTGCCTGTCTATCAAGCCCAAGAGCAGCAGTTCTCAATCATTTTGGGCTTAGGATCCCTTCATATTGATAAAAGTTATCAAGGACTCCCAAAAGGCTTTATTGTGTGTGTGTGTTTTAGAGACAGGATTTAACTCTGTCACCTAGACTAGACTTCCATGGCACTTTGAGAGATCACTGTAAGCCCCAACTCCTGAACCCAAGTGATCCTCCTGCCCCAGCCTCCCTAGAAGCTAGGACTACAGGCATATGCACCATACCTGGCTAACTCTTTTATTTTTGCTAGAGACAGGGTCTTGCTATATTGTCTAGACTTGTCTCCAACTCCTGGCCTCAAGCGATCCTCCCACCTCAGCCTCCCAAAGTGTTGGTATTATAGACATAAGCTACTGCCTCTAGCCCCCAAAAAGTTTCCATTTATACAAATTATGTCTACCAAAAAAAATTATGTCTACCAATATTTACCATATAAAAAATTAAAACTGAGACCTGTCTCATTAGTTCATTTTAACCTATCACACTGACATAAAAATTTTCAAAAACAATTAAGTTTTTGAAAAGAGCATTGTCTGGTATTTTTGCAAATCTCTTTCATGTCTGGCTCAACATAGCTGGATTCTCATATTTGCTTCTGCATTCAATCTGTTTCAATAAACAGTTTGGGATGAAGTATAAAAAACAATGGGCCTTAACACAGACATGTAGTTGAAAAAGGAAAGAGTATTTAAACCGTGTGAGATACTTGTGTTCACATGATGTAACCTTTGGAAAACTCCACTATGCACTCATGAGAGAAGGAATAAAAAGGGCAAATAGCACCTGAGTGACACTGAGAAAATAATTTTGACTCTGAAGACCCTTTGAAAGGCTGGCTCTCAGGGACCTCTAGTCCCTGGACCACACATAAAGAACTAATGCCAAGGAGTGACTTTTGTGTAGACACTAGGGCAAAGTTGTGTGGCAGCAAAAATATACCACTTCCCAGTTGGTCTCAGTTCCCACATGCATATCATGGTCTGCACATCTCATCTCAGTGAATAAAGTCTAGTATTTCAAGAGTCTCTATTTAATCTAACCTAGTACTCAACTGGAGAAAGTTCCAACATAGAGAACAAGTGATTAGAGATAAAAATATTTATATACTGTACTTTATGAGCAATGTTAAGGGACTTTTTTCTGTTTTTATTTATATTGGGGGGACAGGCAGGGGATGGAAGGGAAACAGAGTCTCACTCTGCTGCCCAAAGCTAGAGTATTGTGACATCAGCCTAGCCCACAGCAACCTCAAACTCCTGGGCTCAAACCATCCTCCTGCCTCAGCCTCCCAAGTAGCTGGGACTATAGGTACCTGCCAAAAACGCCTGGCCTTTTTTTTTTTTCTATTTTTAGTATGGATGGGGACTCGCTCTTGCTCTAGCTGGTCTCGAACTTCTGACTGCAAGCAATACTCCCATCTTGGCCTCCCAAGAGTATTAGGATTACAGGTGTGAGACACCCTGACTGGCCTGAGCCATCATGCCCACCCAGGGACTTTTTCCAGGATAATTTTGACTGTAATCCATTTCTAATCATACAGCTAATTTTGGTTCCTACTACACCCACTGTCCTAAAGACTTCATTAAAATCAGTGACCTTACTTTATGGGGGCAAGACATGATTGCAAGAGGGACTTTACCTAACAATTGCAATCAGTGTAACCTGGCTTATTGTACCCTCAATGAATCCCCAACAATAAAAAAAAAGTCAGTGACCTTGGGAAGCTTGTGGTGTGTGGAACCAGGCCTTCACAACCCTTAGGCAGGACACATTCTACCAGCTTTTCCATTCGTCCTTTAAAGCATTGATATTTCTGGCTCAGCGCCTGTAGCTCAGCAGCTAAGGGTGCCAGCCACATAGACCGGAGCTGGCTGGTTTGTATCCAGCCCAGGCCCGCCAAACAACAATGACAACTACAACAAAAAAAATAGCTGGGCATTGTGGCGGGCACCTGTAGTCCCAGCTACTTGGGAGGCTGAGGCAAGAGAATCACTTAAGCCCAAGAGTTGGAGGTTGCTGTGAGCTGTGATGTGACAGTACTCTACCCAGGGCAACATAGTGAGACTCTGTCAAAATATCAAAAAAAAATTGATATTTCTAAGAAAAATAGGTTTATTCATACACTCATTAAAAATATACTCACTCTAAGAAAAAACACTGAGCTTTAAAAAATACATATACTTAATCATATTATTTATATATCATAAATAAATGAAACATTTATGATGGCTTTATGCCCATAATCCTAGCACTCTGGAAGGCTGAAGCAGGAGGATTGCTTGATGTCAGAAGTTCGAGACAAGCCTAAGTAAAGCATAACCCCATCTCTACTAAAAAACAGAAAAATTAGCTGGGCATTGTGGAGGCCACCTGTAGTCACAGCTACTCAAGAGGCTGGGGCAGGAGGATCACTTCAGCCTAAAAGTTTGAGGTTGCTGTGAACTAGGCTGAGGTCATGGCACTCTAGTCTGGGAGATAAGTGATACTCTGTCTCAAAAAAAAATAAATAAGTTAATTAAATAATTAAAAACTGCCCCATATGCCAACACTAAAGGAGAAGTACTTATATTTACAAACAGATACGAAGTAAAAGAGCAGGTCATAAATGGCACTAGAGTAGGCCACAGGATTCTACAGAAGGAGAATTCCATCGGCTGAGGATATTTCAGAAGTCTTCATGGAAGACCCAGAATTTCAGAAGGTCCTTGAAAGACAACAAAGGTTTTGAGAAGCAATGATGTAAGTCCATGGTAGTTAGAAATGCAGAGATGTTTTTGGAAGAGAATTTAGAAGAGGTTCATGTTAAAGTGATGATGAAGGCCATGAGGTCACTGAAAAGCAGAGAATAGAGGAAATTTTAAAAAGCCGAGAATATATATATATATATATATATTTTTTTTTTTTTTGAGACAAAGTCTCACTATGTCACCCTTGGTAGAGTGCCGTGGCATAACAGCTCACAGCAACTTCGAACTCTTGGACTTAAGTGATTCTCTTGCCTCAGCCTCCCCAAAGTAGCTGGGACTACAGGCGCTTGCCACAATGCCCGGTTATTTTTTTGTTACAGTTGTCATTGTTGGTTAGATGGCCCGGGCTAGTTTTGAACCTGCCACCCTTGGTGCTTGTGGCTGGTGCCGTAACCACTGTGCTATGGGCACTGAGCTGTTCTTTTTTTTTTTTTTCTTTTTTTGAGATAGAGTCTCATTTTGTCGCCCTCGGTAGAGTGCCGTGACGTCACATCTCACAGCAACCACAAACTCTAGGGCTCAAGTGATTCTCTTGCCTCAGCCTTCCAAGTAGTTGGAACTACAGGCGCCCACCACAACTCCTGGCTACTTTTAAAGACAAGGTCTTGCTCTGGCTCAGTCTGGTCTTGAACCTGTGAGCTCAGGCAAACCACCTGCCTCAGCCTCCCAAAGGGTTAGGATTACAGGAGTGAGCCACCATACCCGGCTCTAAGAATTTTTTTGAAACATCTAAGCTTGAGTGTGCAGAAGAAAGAGTTCAAAGAAAAAAGAACAGAGATTACTAACCAGACAGTAGCATGATAAACTGAATTAGGAAAAGGAGAAAAAAGTTTGCATCATTACAAAAGTGGAAAATTTCAAAGAAAAACTAATGTGTTTAATAATGCAAAGAAAGTAAGAGTATGGCAATTGTGTTTATCACAAAGAAACTGACAGAGATTCAGAAATGAGATTATAATACAGAAGAGGCAGCTAGTCAGCATAAGATGTGCTTGGGTGAATCCACATTAATGTAGACTTTCATAAATGCCCAAGGTTTTACCAGGTGTTCTATGTACTTCCGCTAAAGTAATACTCACAATTGTGTGACTAAACAATGCTCACTTCCTTGTTACATAGGAGGAATACGTTCCATTTAATACCGACACCAGAGGCCTTTTACACAACATTTTATAGGCAAGTTAAGAGAAAGTTTATTTTATGTTGAAAAAACAGGACTTTGTAGACAAATGAGAGGTCAACAAAAAGAGGCATGGAGGCCAGGCACAGTGGTTCACACCTGTGATCTCAGCACTTTAGGAGGCCCAGGTGAAAAGATCACTTGAGGCCAGAAGTTCCAGACCAGGCTGGGCAACTTGGCAAGACTCTGTCTCTACAAAAAATAAAAAAATTAGCTGAGCTCAGTGGCAGTTTCCTGTAGTCCCAGCCTCCCGGGAGGCTGAAGTGGGAGGATCACTGGAACCCAGGAGCTGAAGGTTACCGTGATCTATGATTACAACACTGCAGTTAAACCTAGGCCAGAACAAGACCCTTCCAAAAAGGAAGGAGGGAGGGAGGAGAAAGTGAAGTGCTATGAGAGAACAAAAATCACTGTAAATATCTCGGGGAGATAGAAAAGAGATTGAAGGAAATGACATGAACAGCCAAAGAGAAGGCTTGGTCTTGAAGAAAATTCCTCTGCTTCTGATAGAGATAAGGAATGGATGACAAACTTTTCCTTTTTGGTAATTTTTCCCAAGGTTCTGTTAGTCATGCTCTACAGAAAGTCACAGCCCATTTAGCTCTGAAGTTTGCAAACTTCAGCATTCCTTTTTTCTCCTCTTGACCAGAGAGAGACCGGGAGGTAAGAGATACACATCTGCATTCACAGTCTCTTCTTTTTATCAGCAGCACTCTACAGTACATCAGCACAGAGCAGTACATTCCCCAAAATAGATTCTATGGACCACAAAACGTATGAAATATTCTCTGAGTGAAGTATCCACTAGATTTAAATAGATGGGGGACTCCAGCAATATCCCCCTGGACACCCCATGGAGAATATAATATTCCCACCATACGATATTACAGAAATTTCTCCAATAAGCTAACATAAAAACATGTACCTGTGAATATGTGGGTCTGTAGACATCTGCACTAATAGGAATTTTGAGTAAAAGAAAAGAACAAATGTAATCAGGGATGGATCACCAGGCATTCAATAAATCAAGTCAAGCTGTAATGAAAGGAAAGGAGACGGAACAAGAGCAAGATGACATTGCTTTCTTCTCTGGCCTATAGGTGATCTCTACCAACAAACTAGAGAGATCTTGTTCTCCCTGTGACTCCCGGGGCTTTGACAATAGTTTCCAGCCATCCAGTGATAAATTTTCATGAGCATTCCTTTAGCTACACCTAGAAATAGGCATTCCACATCTCTTCTAAAAAATAATGGAATTCTCCCAGAAGCCACCACTCTTCCTCTTTCCCTAGGCAGCCTGAGGTGATCTGTGAAAATGGTTTGCTATTCACTTGACCCAGAAAACCCCACAAAGTCATGCAAGTCAAGAAGTTCAAATCTCCACGTTCACTTTAAGAACACATGTGAAACTGCCCAGGCCATCAAGGGTATGCACATATGAAAAGTCACCAAGTATCTGAAGGATGTCACTTTAAAGAAACAGCGTGCACCACTCTGAGGTTACAATGGTGGAGGTGGTAGGTGTGCCCAGGCCAAAGAGTGGGGCTGGACACAGGGTCAGTGGCCCAAAAAGAGTATTGAACTTTTGCTGCACATGATTAAAAATGCAGAGAGTAACACTGTACTTAAGGGTTTGGGTCTAGATTATCTGGTCATTGAGCATCGCCAGGTGTACATAGCACCTGAGATGCATCACCGAACTTATAGAGCTCATGGTCACATTAACCCATATATGAGCTCCCCCTGCCACACTGAGATGATCCTTACTGAAAAGGAAGAAATTGTTCCCGAACCAGAAGAGGAGGTAGCACAGAAGAAAAAGTGATCCCAGAAGAAACAGAAGAAACAAAAACATACGGCACAGGAATAGAAGCAAGGTAAAATAAATGCAAATAATAATAAAAAAATTATAATAATCATAATCGCTTCAAGTAAACCCTCTACAACTGTATACCTAATTGCCACATAGCAAAAAATAAAGCAAACCCTCTAATCCCAGCTACTCAGGAGGCTGAGGCAGGAGGATCACGTAAGCCTAGGAGTTTGAGGATAGCCTGGGCAACATAGCGAGATCCCTGGCCTCTAAGATATAAATAAATAAAAGTAATAGTAATAAAATAACACACAAAAGTTTCATTTCCAGAAGGCCAATCTCCTTATACATTCACTATGGCTCTAATAGTCAAAAGTTTCAAAATACCTGTAGCAGAACTCTGCCTACTTTTTCCCACCAGCCATCTCTCAAGATGGCCGTCCTCTAGGCGGCACCTGTAACTCAAAGGAGTAGGGCGCCAGGCCCCATATGCCAGAGGTGGCGGGTTCAAACGCAGCCCAGGACAAAAAAAAACATGGTTGTCCTCTCATCCGGGCCATGACAATTTCTTTCCCACACTTCACATGGGCTCCAGTCTCCTGCCTGTCACATCTTGGGTGGTTCCTCTCCCACTTCATCTCTTGCTCTTCTCTACTTCAATCACTACATTTTGAATATACTGAACAACTTTGAATTCTCTAAATTTACCTCCAAGTATTCTCTATACACTGTTTTCTCTGCCTGGAATACTCTCCACTCCCCTTTTTTCTCCACCAATTTAGACATTGTATCTTCTAGAAAACTTCTGGAAACCCTAAGTCTGAAATAGGACCTCCTTCCAGGTGCTTTCTTAGCCTTTGGTGTTCATCCTCGTACACTGTACTGTCATGATCCATTGAGACCCACTGTACTCTAAACCCCTGAAGATAGGGACCTGTCTTATTCCTTCCAGTGTCTTCAGTGCCTAGTTGAGTTTCAAAAGCACACATGAGCTTATTACCAGTGTTATCTAATGCTTATCCTGCAGAACAATGATACTGTATTCAGTAGAAGAAAAAGAAAATATTTTTGTCGCTATATAAATACATACAAGTAGTATGATTCTCTAGAAGGGATAAAGTACCCATTGTTCCCCCAGATATATCTGACCAAGGATTTTCTCTGAGGATATCATATACTTGGTTTTACAGGGTACAATTTTAGGCAATTTCCAAGAGACTTCCAATAATTATTGATTAAGAATGCTCCTTCCCTTAAATGTTTTACCTTAATTTAAAGTAAAACTTTAAGATAAAATTTTTAACTTAATCTTTGAGAGTTTTATCTTAATTTAAAATACAAGGCCAGTGTTGTGGCTCATGCCTATAAGCCTAGCACTTTGGGAGCCCAAGGGGAGGATTACTTGAGGTCAAGATTTTAAGTCCTGCCTGAGCTACATAGCAAGAACTTGTCTCTACAAAAATTAGAAAAATTAGCTGGGTGTGGTGGTGTATCTGAAGTCCCAGCTACTCAGCAGGATCCCTTATGCTCAGAGGTTTGAGGCTGCAGTGAGCTATGACACCACTGCACTTTAGCTCAGGCAACAAAGTAAGACCCTATTTCAGAAATATATATACATATATTTGCAAAATACAAAACTAAGATTTTTTAAATCTTTTTTTTTCCAAAAGTTTAGAATTGTATTGTAACTAATACCAGGTTTGACAACATGGTAATTGCCTATAAAGACCTTTGCACCTAGTACCAGCAACTCTTACTCCAAATGAACATTCTTGTTTTGGCTCCAATGTTACTGACAAGCATCAGAGGCAAAAACAAAGAAATCTCCTTATGGTGTTAAAGGCATCTCGGCTGCAGTTGCCCTGATGCCCTGAAGAGTGGTCTTTGCCAGCTGCGGGTAATTTCAATCCATACCTACCCTCCTGCTTGTCCTTATGGTAGAATTAATTCTCTTCTGTCTCAGCCTTTCCCGATTCATGTTTTCTATCCTGATTCTCTGAAGTTAAGCCTCTTCTTTGGATGGCTCCTTGAGTGTCTGGCTAGCCTCCACAAAATTAACTTTTTAATTTTGATTAAAATCTTAATCTTTACATTTTTTGCCTTAATTTAACAGAAAAATCTGTTAATTCAAAAGATCTTAAAAATCTTTAAGATTTTTATTGTAATATAAAGATTTAGGATAGGGTCCAACGCAGTATATTATTCACTAAAAAAAAAAAAGAAAATAAACCTCCCATGCAGAATAACTTATTCTCCTAAAATTCTAAGAGGTAAAAGATGCTTTAATTGAATGAGGGTGGTCCAGGAAGTTGAAACTCAGAAGTCTGTTAGTGGGATACTAAGAATCCTGTGAGTAACCAAAGTTGGCAAATATGAAATATCATTTGCTAGGCTATAATTCCCCAACTTCTGTTTCTTACTGTTATACTTAACATTCAAAGTTCCAGTGTTGTTGTTTAGAGACTGACTACACCTTCAGTGCAATTCTGGAAGGATAGGAGAGCACAGCTACCACACAGTGCCCTTCTCTAGTGCACTGAGGAGCTAAACTACAGAACAGGTTTCCATTTTCACTGGGTTTTGATCATGAAGACATTTCTTGTCTATTTAGATGAGAAGAAATATATTTTACCTATAAGGAGCAGACCTTGAAATGACCCCAACAGGCAATAAGAAAGGAGAGGTTTTAAAAAAGAAAGCAGCTTTCCTTTTTTTAAAGAATGTGTCAGGCGGCGCTTGTGGCTAAGTGAGTAGGGCACCGGCCCCATATACAGAGGGTGGCAGGTTTGAACCCAGCCCCGGCCAACCTGCAACAACAACAAAAAAAAAAAATAGCAGGGCATTGTGGCAGGCACCCGTACTCCCAGCTACTCAGGAGGCTAAGGCAAGAGAATCGCCTAAGCCCAGGAGCTGCAGGTTGCTGTGAGCTGTGATGCCACAGCACTCTACCAAGGGCGATAAAGTGAGACTCTGTCTCTAAAAAAAAAATAATAATAATAAAGAATGTGTCACTCAAATGCTGATAGCATTTTGTGATTGTATTACAAAGACGAATATTTTGCTTTCACCACCTCCAGTTGCAAACTCAGGCTATCAAAGAAATAAATTTTAAACCCACCATCATCATCTGTAGGTCAAAAAATAAAACTAAAATACCAAACTAGAACTCCAGGTGCCAGCCTGCTCCTTATAGCAGCAGCTCTTCCCTTTAGTTAACCTGAAAGAAGAGACTCTAACACCCGGAGGACACTGTGAAGAAGGACCAGGAAAGGCTTCCCCTCAGGGCACATGGCTCCTGTCCTTCTCCAACCCCACTCTTCAGCCAGATACTTGCTAAATCCAAGTGCCCACCAGAAAGATGCAAATTTTATCCAAATTGTGCTTGAGAGAAGAGTTGTTTCTGAAGAATACTTTTCCTCTTCAGGGCAGTGGCTGCGTGAAGCTTAAGAAAGCCAAACATAACCCCTAGAGCAGTGGTTCTCAACCTTCCTAATGCGGTGACCCTTCAATACAGTTCCTCATGTTGTGGTGACCCCCAACCATAAAATTACTTTCGTTGCAACATGAGGAACTGTATTAAAGGAACTGTAAAATTATTCTCACCACAACATGAGGAACTGTATTAAAGGGTCACGGCATTAGGAAAGTTGAGAACCACTGCCCTACAGACTTGCCTCTTTGCTTCCTTCAAGAATAAAGATCCAATCTGTAAAGTCTTACACCACTGCAAGATTCCCTCCCCATTTGGACTTTTAAAGGCTCTCCTAAAAACTCTAGTTAATTTTAAAAAGATTTTACACTGCAAGACTTTGGACCCTCTTCTCTCTGCTTGCTTGACATTGGGATCAAAGAGAAAAACATTCCATTTAGAAGGCTCAGTTTCTCTGGCCCAAATAAGGACAGAGATTGAGGTTTGTTTTGTTGTTAAATCCTCTAATGCACATACTAATAGTGGTGACAAAGGTTAGAGGGGATTAACTGACACAGACCAAAGATCTTCACAGGGTACCTTTGTCCTGTAAACTTAAATTCCTCTGGGAGGAAAATTCCCTTTCCTGAAAAGATTACAGGGTTTAATTTACAATTACTTCTTTGCCCCTTAAAAGATCAATGAAAGTTATGTCTACTTTCTTCAGAAAGAAAAAAGATGTTTTCATATTCAAAAGTCAACCTGGCCCATAAGATAACATTAACTATAGGATAACAATGTATTCAGCCCTCTCTATGTTCCCACATGCACAATGCATAGCAATTTGTTTATAAACTCTATCTTCCTAAGAGTACCTGGATGCAGTTGTGATCCCCATTTTATAAACGAGGATACTGAATCTTAGAGAAGTTGAGTAATTTGCCCAAAGGACACACCAACTCATAAAAGTGACACTTCGAGTCACATAGAGGTAATCTGACTTGAGTCCACACCCTTACAAAATCACTTCGCCTCTCCTCACTTACCCACAGAATTTAAGCTAATACCAATCCACAAAATAGTATAGTGTTTTAGGGTTTGCAAAGCATTTTTCTAAATATCTGATCATCATATGAGTCCTTTGAGGTCCCTGGTACACAATAACAAGTGAGATCAAGCATATACACTGCCCTGCTACAAAATGTCTGCAACATAGCATGCCCCCTGTGAGAATCCTCAGACCCATGGAGATATCCAAACACTTAGAAATTTTACTGACTGTTGTATGGATATGAATATGTACATTTCTCAGGAGAAAATCTCAAGGGCTGGTCAAAATAAGTGACACAAGATGGATCTGAATAGACAATTTACCAGAGAACAAATGGCTAATAAGCACATGAAAGATGCTCGAAATCATTTGTCATTAGGGAAATGCAAAACCATGCAGTACTTCTTCACAACCACTAGGACATTAGGATGACTATTAAAAAAGGAAAGTCAGGCCCAATGCCCATAGCACAGCGGTTATGGCGCCAGCCACATACACCAAAGGTGGCGGGTCTGAGCCCAGCCCAGGCCAGCTAAGCAACAATGACAACTGCAACAAAAAATAGCTGGGTGTTGTGGCAGACACCTGTAGTCCCAGCTACTCAGGTGGCTGAGGCAAGAGAATCACTTGAGCCCAAGAGTTTGAGGTTGCTGTGAGCTATCACGCCACAGCACTCCACTAAAGGCAACACAGTGAGACTCTGTCTCAAAAAAAAAAAAAAAAAGGAAAGTCAGACAATACAAAGGATGGGGGTACAAAAAGGATAGTTCAATACAAGTGAACTATCATAGATTGCTGGTGATAATGTAAAATGATGTGGCTGTTTGGGGGAAAATGCTGGCAGTTCCTCAAAAGGTGAAACACAGAGTTCCCATATGACCCAGCAATTTTATTCCTAGGCAACTACCAAAAAGAAATGAAAACATGTTTCCATACAAAAGTTGAACACAAGCATGAATGATAGCAGTTTCATTCATAATTATGAAGAAACAGAGACACTCCAAATGTCCATCCACTGAGCAAGGAACAAATAAGTATGACCTATCCATGCAAGTATTGTATTCAATAAGATGAGAGAGTCTTCAAAATGTCTGACCCTCCACAAAGAAGAACCAAAATAACAAGTAAATAATCACATGTTGAACAGGTCACTTAAGAATAAATGTCAAGAAACACCAAAGGAAAGAAACGAGAGAAGGAAGCAAGAAAGCCTCCTCAGCTGGAATCAGCTGGGATCTTGGAGAGACTCCCGAGTGCAGGAAATGGTAAGGTCCACATTCCCTCAATGGACTCCTGCAGTCCTAGCCATGGGAAAGCCTGTCAACTCATGTAGGCTCTGACAGCTGCCCAGAGATCACATGATGTCACTGCTCCAGAGAGGAAGCTCAGGCTGGGTCCCACCTCCCCCACCCTCCCCACCTCTTCACTTCTGCCAAGTCCTAAACACCTATAGCCCAGCACCATTTTGAGAGCCCAACGATGACTGGGTGCATCGTTCCCTGGGGCTCAACCGCCATCGCATCTTCACATCCCTGGAAGCCCATTGACAGCCCCTGCCCACAGCTAAGCACTGTCACTGGCTACTGCCACTAGGTCCAAAGCATATGCCATTGGCAGTGACTCCACTACCCTTCTTCCAGGGTTGCCTCACATTTAAAAGCACTCTGAGAAAAGGCTGTCCTATTTATAGCCATCACCCGGAGCTGAAGCAAGCACTCCCCAGCCACCTGTTTATGGATGCTGGCACTGAAACAAACCCACTCTCCCCAGCAGCTGGCCTGGTGGCCTTACTCAAGTATTCCATCAGAGGCCTGGGGATCTCCCCATCCCCACCTTACACAGCCAGCGCCCACTCACACCACAGAGGACAGCAGTGAGGACAGTCCTATACAACCTGACTCCACAACAACCACCACCCCCAGTACATAGACCCACCAACCAAAGGCCTAGGGATTGTCCTGCCCCGTCCACCACCACCGGTACTTAAGCACTCCTCTCAAGGACCTGAGGATAGGCCCTTCTACCACTAACACCACAGATGGCACTCACCCTCACACACCACCTGCAGGCCTGACAATGGCCCACACAGCCTGTCGCAGTCACTGCCAACACCAGTATGGACCACTTAGGTGTCAGAGGATTGTCCCCATACTTCTACTGTCAAGACCCATGCCAAACCTACTGTTCTGGAGTATGGGGACATGTGCAACCACCTGGCCCACCACTGCCACTATTGGAACCCAAGAAAGCGCCCTGGGCCCAAGAATTGGCCCATCTGAACCCACTAACACCTATGCCAGCATATACCACTCTGTGACCCAAGGACAGGCACACCACACCCGGCCTACCACTGCCACCACTGAGGTCTAAGGACTGACCCATCTGGCATCCCCATTTCCAGCAAAACTTCACCACAGCCTCCACTAACAACCACATTCTAAGCAACTGAGCAAACCTCAGATACTACTGACACTATTTACAGCTGAAGAAATCATATCGACCACCAGATGTGCAGATAACAATGTAAGGACACAACAAACATGAAAAAGCAAGGAAATATGACACCTCCAGAAAAGTGTAAGACCTCAGTGAAAAAGAAATTCACAAAACTTCAGGAAAAGAATTCAAAATACTGATTTTAAGAAAGTTTGCTGAGGTCTGAGAATGGTAGTTCACTCCTGTAATCTTAGCACTCTGAGAGGCCAAGGCAAGAAGATCCCTTGAGTTCAGGAGTTCGAGACCAGCCTGAATAAGAGCAAGACCCTGTCTCTCAAAAAAAGAAAAAGAAAAGAAAGAAAGAAAGATTGCTGAAAGACAAAAGAATACTGAAAAACAATACAAAGAAATAAGAAAAATAATTAAGGATATGAATGAGAAGCTTAGGAAGAGAGAACAAAACAGAAACAGAAATTCTGGGACTGAAAAATTGTATTGAATAAAATACATAATACGTTAGAAAGTTTCATCAATAGACTAAATAAAGCGAAGAAATATCAATACTTAAAAACAGGTCTCCTGAAATAACTCAATCAGACAAAAAACAATTTTAGAAGAATGAGCAAAGTCCTTGTAATACCATAATGAGACCAAATATTCGAATTTTTGGTGTTCCAAAAGGCAAAAAGAAACTACATTAGATAGAAAACCTATTTAATTAAACAATAGCTGAAGACTTCCAAAGTTTAGCAAGAGATTTAGACATCTGTGTACAGGAAGCTTAGTGGTATCTACAAAAAGATAAAATTCAAAAAAGTTTTTTCAGAGCATATTATAGTCAAACTGTCAGAAGTCAAAAACAAAGAGAGTGCTTACAAGGGAATCCCCAGAAGACTAAACAGTGTATTTCTTAGAAATCTTAAAGGCCAGGGGAAAATGAAATGATATATTCAAAGTACTGAAAGAAAAAAACTGGCAGCCAAGTAACCTATACTAGCAGAAGCTGAGGGAATTCAACACCACTAGACCAGCCCTAAGAGAGATGCTTATGGTCTGGTTGAAGTTGGTGTTTGAAAACGTGAAAAAAAGAAAGAAATGTTAACGGCAGTCCTACACATGAAAGCAAAAGGACAATATTTACCATCATGAAAGTATAAAACCCACTGGCAGAGCAAACACACAAATGAAGAGAAAGGATGCAAATGTTACTACTACAGAAAACCACCAAATCACAATGATAAACAATGAGAGAAAGAAAGAAACAAGAGATACACAAGACAACCAGAAATCCATTAATAAAATCATGGCAATAAACTTTCACGTCAGTAATAACCCTAAATGTAAACAGATTAAACTTCATACTTAAAATATATAAACCAGCTAAATGGATAAAAAAATTATGATCCAGGCTCGGTGTCCGTAGCTCAGTGAGTAGGGCACCAGTCACATACACCCAGGCTGGCAGGTTCAAGCCCAGACTGGGCCTGCTAAACAACAATGACAACTGCAACCTAAAAATAACCAGATGTTGTGGCAGGCACCGGTAATCCCAGCTACTTGGGAGGCTGAGGCAAGAGAATCCTTTAAGCCCAAAAGTTTGAGGTTGCTGTGAGCTGTAACACCATGGCATTCTACAAAAAGCTACATAGTGAGACTCTGTCTCCAAAAAAAAATTATGACCCAACTATATGCTACCTACAAGAAACATCTCACCTGTAAAGATAAATATAGACTGAAAACTAAGCGATGAAAAAATGATATTCTAGGGCAGCGCCTGTGGCTCAGTGAGTAGGGCACTGGCCCCATATACCGAGGGTGGTGGGTTCAAACCCAGCCCCAGCCAAATTGCAACAAAAAAATAGTTGGGCATTGTGGCAGGCACCTGTAGTCCCAGCTACTCGAGAGGCTGAGGCAAGAGAATCACCTAAAAACCCAGAAGTTGGAGGTTGCTGTGAGCTGGGATGCCATAGCACTCAACCAAGGGTGATAAAGTGAGACTCTGTCTCTAAAAAAAAAAGGAAAAAAGAAAAATGATATTCTAGGCTCGGCACCTGTGGCTCAAGCAGCTAAGGCGTCAGCCATATACACCTGAGCTGGTGGGTTCAAATCCAGCCCAGGCCCGCCAAACAACAATGACAGCTGCAACCAAAAAATAGCCAGGCGTTGTGGCAGGCGCCTGTAGTCCCAGCTACTTGGAAGGCTGAGGCAAGAGAATCACTTGAGCCCAGGAGTTGGAGATTGCTGTGAGCTGTGATGCCATGGCACTCTTCCCCAGGATGACAGCTTGAGGCTCTGTTCAAAAAAAAAAAGAAAGAAAAAAAAATGATATTCTACACAAACGGAAATTAAAGTGAAGAGTACCAAGACATATAAGACATATGTCAGATAAGATAGGCTTTAAGTCAAAAACTATAAAAAGAACAAAATGTCATGAATAATTTCATACATAATCCTTCATTCATACTTATGATTGTACCATGAAACTCTGAAAGGTGGATTAAATTTTAGCAATACAATTGCTGTCATGTAACCTGTGCTCCTTTCTTTATAGTCAGAGACAAAGGGCTCTGTAATGATTATGGAGCACCCATTTCTCTAAATTTTTATTCCAGTAATAAAATGAATTTCTGAACACAGGATCACTGCAATATGTTCAGAAAATGACAGCAAAGATAATAAAATAACAAAAATGTTCTTATGTAGGACTCAGGTTGCTCTTGCTTTATATTGGTATGACGCCAGCTACAAATGAGCCACAGATAGCATAACTAGGTACCAATAAACTGAAATTAAAAGTTACCATTTATAAAAATAAATATTTTAGCCAGTTCTAGAATACATATCAAGTATATTTTTGAATTTCTAGGTAATCCTCACCAACTGTCTAAAGTTGAAACTGATTCTCTTTATTATGCTTTTTTAATTGAATATATTTTACATGACAACATTTTTTTTATTTTTTGAGACAAGGTCTCACTCTTTCACCAAGTGGCATCATCAAAGCTCACAAGAACCTCAAACTCCTGGGTGCAAGTGATCCTCCTGCCTCAGCCTCCCAAGTAGCTGGGACTACAGGCACTTGCCACAATGCCTAGCTAATTTTTCCATTTTTAGTGCAGATAAGGTCTACTTCTTGCTTAGGCTGGTCTCAAACTCTTGACCTCAAGCAATTGCCTGCCTTGGCCTCCCAGGATTCTAAGATTACAGGAATGAGCCACCACACCCACCCAATATGATATTTTTATTCCTTAGCTGGATGCCTGCCCAACCTGATGTTTTTATACTTATCGTCATAATATGTACATAGCGAAGGGATTACCATAGTCAAGCAAATTAACATTTGCATAATCTCACATAGTTACTTCATTTGGGGGAGGGAAGAGTTAAAGTAGCTAAAATCTACTCTCTTTGCATATTATCACTATGCAATAAAATGTTTCTTTCAAAATTTAAAGAAAAAAAGCTGTAAAAAGAGACAAAAGGGGTCATTATACAATGATAAAGGGATCATTTCAGATAGAGGATGTAACAATTCTAAACATATATGCACCCAACATCAGAGCACCCAGACATATATAAAGCAAATATTAATAGATCTAAATGGAGAAAGAGACTCTAACACAATAATAGTTAGGGACTTCAACTCTCTACTCTCAGCATTAACAGATTATCTAGGCAGAAATTAACAAAGAAACATTGGATTTAAACTGCACTTTAGACCTAATGTACCTAACAGTTATTGATAGAACATATCATCCAGCAGCTACAGAATACACATTCTCATCAACAAATGAAACATGTTCCAGGATGACAATATGCTAAAACACAAAACAAGTATCCACTAATTTAAAAAAAAAAGCAAAATCTTCTCAGACTACAGTGAAATAAAACCATAAATCAGTAACAAGAGCAACACGGGAAGCTACAAATACATGGAAAATAAACAATACACTCCTGAATGGCCATCAGATCAAAGAAGAAATGAAGCACCAAATAAAAACATTTCTTAAAACAAATGAAAATCAAACACAAAATACCAAAACCTGTGGGATACAGAAAAAGCAGTGTTAAGAGGAAGACTTATAAAAATAAACACCAACATCCAGAAAGTAGAAAGATTTCAAATAAACGATATAATCTTATACTTCAAGGAACAAGGTAGGAATGGTGACTCAGGTCTAAATTCCCAGCACTGTAGGAGCTCAAGGCAGGAGGATCACTTGAGGCCAGGAGTTTAAGATCAGCCTAGGCAACAGAGCAAAACTCTGGGACTTTTGTTAAAAACAAATAATGCTTTTTAGGAAGAAAAGACATATAAATGGCCAACAGGTATATGAAAAAATGCTCAACATCACTAATCATCAGGGAATTGCAAATCAAAAGCACAGTGAGATAACACTTTACCCCAGTTATAATGGCTTTTTTTTTTCAGTTTTTCGCCGGGGCTGGGTTTGAACCCGCCACTTCCGGTCTATGGGGCCAGTGCCCTACTCCTTTGAGCCACAGGCACCGCCCTATAATGGCTATTATTAAAAAAAACAAAAGATAACAAATGCTGGCAAGGATGCAGAGAAAAAGAACCCTTGTTGGTGGGAATGTAAATTAGTACAGCCACAAGGGAAAATAGTATTAGAAAAATAAAAATAGAACTACCATACCATCCAGCAATTCCACCACTGGATATTTAAGCAAATTCAACTACCATATTCACATTCCCATTATTAAGGAATTTGTGTGAGAACCTCCTTTTTGGTTTTGGTTTTTGTATTTAACTGTGGTGAAATACACATAACGTAAAAATTACCATTTTAATCATTTTTAAGTATGTAGTTTGGTGTTGTTAAGTATATTGATCCTGTTGTGGAACCAATCTCCAAAACTTTTTCATCCTGAAGAACTGAAACTCTATACCCTTTACACAATTCCCCTTTCCTCATCCCCCAGCCCTGTCATTAGAACCATCATTCTACTTTTTATTTCCATGAATTTTACTTCTTTAGATATCTTATAAGTGGAATCATATAGTATTTGTCTTTTTGTGTCTGGCGTCTTTATCATAGTATTATTTCCTCAAGGTTCACTCATCTCGTAGCCTGTGTTGAAATTTTCCCCCTTTTTATGGTCAAATAATATTTCATAATGTGTATGTAACACGTTTTATTTATCCATTCATAAAATGTACTTATAATAATTAATAGAGCATGGAGGCACATGCTTATTGTCCCAGCTATTCAGGAGGCTGAGGCAGGAGGCTCACTTGTGCTGAGGAGTTTGAGGTTGCAGTGAGCTATGATGATGCTGCTGTACTCTAGCACAAGTAACAGAGCAAGACTTTGTCTTAAAAAATAAAAGGAATTTTTAAAATCAGATAGTCTATTTTTATACA
This sequence comes from Nycticebus coucang, assembly GCF_027406575.1. Classification (NCBI taxonomy): domain Eukaryota; kingdom Metazoa; phylum Chordata; class Mammalia; order Primates; family Lorisidae; genus Nycticebus; species Nycticebus coucang. The sequence continues at coordinate 86,137,274 of NC_069781.1, forward strand.
TAAGTGGGATAGTTCTGTTGGCCTAGTGGCACTCAAGGTACTTAGCTCAGCTTTTTTTTTCTGGATGCTCATTCAATAGTGGATAAGCAACTTTTAATAGTTATGATTCTATACTAAGAAAGAGAAAGCCATGATTGTATACTATTTGTACTCTAGGAAAGAAAAAACAAGAAAGCTGAAACTGAGCTCAATTCCACTGAGAAGCATCTCAACATCCTGCTCTATCTCAAAAATAGAAGTGTTGTATCTGGAACAGGACATGGCCCAGAGTCTGTACTCCATCAATATTTGCTGGCTGACTATATATACAAGACTGGCTGGTCATGACAAGAAAATATTGTATGTATAACACAATTCAGCAGAGCACCAATATGTATTAACATGGAAAAATATCCAGGAACTATTGTTAAGTGAAACAAGTTATGGATCAATATGTACGGTATGATTTCATTTACTTAAAAACACAGGCAAAGCTGGGTGTGGTGGACTTGCCCATAATCCTAGCTACTTGGGAGGCTGAGAAAGGAGGATCCCTTGACCTTAGGAGTCCAAGATCAGACTATGTTTAGGAAACACAGCAAGACCCTATTTCTGGGGAAAAAAAAATTAAAAATTAGGGGCAGCATCTGTGGCTAAGTGGGTAGGGTGCTGGCCCCATACACCGAGGGTGGCGAGTTCAAACCTGGCCCCAGCCAAACTGCAACAAAAAAATAGCCAGGCATTGTGGCAGGTGCCTGTAGTCCCAGCTACTTAGGAGGCTGGGCATGAGAATCGCCTAAGCCCAGGAGTTGGAGGTTGCTGTGAGCTGTGATGCCATGCACTCTACCGAGGGTTAATAAGTGAGACTCTGTCCCAAAAAAAAAAAAAAGAAATGATTTTTGGAAAAAAATAAAGAATAAATTTAAAAAAGAAATAATTTTTGGAATGTTAGAAAATTCTATCTGGAACATAATAAGAATACATCGATGCAATCTACCTTGTATGCACCTTTTCTCAGAAATCTACTGGAGAACATACTCCACCAAAATAATGGGAGAAATATTATGAAGATGAGGACAATAAATATAGGAAACAGAATCCGGCATAACACAGGGGCAGAATGAATCACCAAGATGATGTCAAAGAGAGCGCTCACAGCAACAGCTGCGGATTCAACATCAAGGGCAACCAGTCTGGATTGGAAAAGCAGGTTAGAAAGCTGTATTAGAAATAAAATTGACAAAAATAACTGCACATTGGCCAGATGCAGGAGCTCATACCTGTAATCCTAACACACCTAGCCAAAGAGTTGAGGAGTTGAAGGAGTTGAGGAGTTGAGCTCAGGAGTTGAAGACCAAGCTGAGCAAAGCCAGACCCTGGCACTACTAAAAATAGAAAAAACTACCCAGTATAGTCGCCTGTGCCTTAATCTCAGTTACTTGATACTTGGGAGGCTGAGGCAAAAGGATGTTTCTTTTTTCTTTTTTTGAGACAGAGTCTCACTTTGTCGCCCTCGGTAGAATGCTGGGGCATCACAGCTCACAGCAACCTCAAATTCCTGGGCTCAAGCAATCTCTTGACTTAGCCTACCAAGTACCTGGGACTACAGGCACCCACCACAACGCCTGCTATTTTGTTTTTTTTTTTGTAGAGACAGAGTCTCACTTTATGGCCCTCAGTAGAGTGCCGTGGCATCACACAACTCACAGCAACCTCCAACTCTTGGGCATAAGCGATTCTCTTGCCTCAGTCTCCCAAGTAGCTGGGACTACAGGTGCCCGCCACAACACCCGGGTATTTTTTTGTTGCAGTTTGGCCGGGGCTGGGTTTGAACCCGCCACCCTCGGTATATGGGGCCGGCATCTTACCAACTGAGCCACAGGTGCCGCCCAACGCCTGCTATTTTTAAAGACAGGCCTTGCTCTGGCTCAGGCTGGTTGCTAATCTGTAAACTCAGGCAATCTACAGATCCGGTATTCATGGTGGCTCACGCCCATAATCCTAGCACACTGGGAGGCTGAGGCGGGTGGATTGCCTGAGCTCAGGAGTTTAAGACCAGCCTGGGCAAGAGGGAGATCCCATCTCAAAAAAAAAAAAAAAAGAATTTCTTAAGGCCAAAAGTCTGAGGTTGTTTTGAGCTATGATGCCATGGCACTCTACCCAGGGCAACAGAGTGAGACTCTGTCTCAAAAAAAAAGCTGTAAATTGGATGTCTTGAGAGAAAATTTAGACAACTAGCAAAGAATTTATGGTAAAAACTCTGCAAACACACACAAAAAGACAACTCTGCTGAAAAACAGAAGAGTGGTAATAGTATACCACTATGTATACCACATAGTAACTCAGTTCCTGGTGGTGTGTAGGGATGTTTACCTAACTAAATATTAACCTAACCAAAAATTACAAGATAAATACATTCAGAGGATGAACGGAAGGAACAAGCAGAACGTGTGCGAGTCCCAGGGGCAGGAAAGCAGAGGAGAGTTAAATCCACATACTCCACAATGGAAAGTCCACACATGATGAAGTATTACAGACATGAGTTAACTATCAACTACCTAAAAGACATGAGCATGATTCCTTCTGAAAAGCCATAGGAAATTATGTTCTGCTGTTTTTATTAATGAACCTTATTAAATTATTCAATTCTGGATCATGTATGTGCATTTCATAAAATTTCAACAAAATTACATAAGAGTCACCACTGAGACCCACATCATAATACTTTGCCTAACAATGATGAATTTTACAGAAAATTGTTGTCATGTAGACTTTTGAAATAATGCCACAATATCGCTTCTCGGCCTTTTGGCTAAGATCAAGTGAAATAATGCCACAACGAAATAACTAGAGTTATAGAAAGAATGGCCTATTTCAGAACGTGGCAAAAGTCGCTCTGAGACTATTTGGTCTCTTTATACTGAAAAGTCATGATTAAAAATGCACTGAGTAGTGGCCGGTACAGTGGCTCACACCTGTAATCCTAGCACTTTCAGAGGTTAAGGCAGGTGGATTGCTTGAGGTCAGGAGTTCGAGAGCAGCCTGAGCAAGAGCGATAACCCCCATCTCTAAAAATAGCTGGGAATTGTGGCCCGCGCCTCTAGTCCCAGCTACTTGGGTGGCTAAGGCAAGAAGATCACTTGAGCGTCAGACTTTGAGGTTGCTGTAAGCTATGATGATGACAAGGCACTCTACAGGGCTATAGAGTGAGACTCTATCTCCAAAAAAAAACACAGTAAGTAGCCAGATATGGTGGCAGTTGCATGTAATCCCATCTACTTAGAAGGCTGAGATGAAAGAATCACTTAAGCCTAGGAGTTCAAGACTATCTGGGACACACAGCAAGACTCCATCTCAAAAATACAAAAAAATAAAACCCAGTAAGAAATAAAAAGAAGAAAGAAAAACTAACAACATGTTTCAAGCACGGTATTTAACTAATGCTTGATAGTTTAAGAATAAAATTTCCTGCCCAAAAGTAAGCTATGATAGGGAATTAGTAATAGGCAAGAAAAGACCAAAATTTGGATCAAATTGCCAGTATATGGCATCTTGCTTAGTTTTTTCTTCCTGCCTCTGGGGTACAATCAAATGCTATTCCTGCCTTTATCTACCAAGACAAACTTAATATTACCAAAGTGTACTACTTTCCAACATTAGTCCAAAAAAGAACACTCATGCTAAGTCTCATCCCTGATGGTTACAATCCCTGATGGGAAATGTAAGACAGCCATACAGACGCTTAGTCAAGTCCAGATGCCAGTCTAGCCAAAATATCTAATATTTTATAATCCTGTTAGAATCTAAAGCAGATGACAATGTGAAACATCAATCAACATTTGTATGGGGCAGAAAATGAAGAATTCAATTCCCACTTAAGCAGGTAGGGGATCACCTTCTTCCTCGAACAAATGATCGCCATCATGTGTGTGGCTAGAACAACCCTGTTCTCAGAATTTTAAAGCATTGACCAGAGTTCACACTTCAGCTCCACATTTCTCCCTCAGCTTCCTTTTCCTCACCTGTAAACCAGCGTGCAGTAGTGGGGAGGGAGAAGGGAGATGTTAACAACACTTAGATCTTATAGGATTATAGACAGGATGAAATAGTTCAGAATAGCAAACTCAGCCTGGGCCCACCACGGCTCACCCCTATAATTGTAGCACTCTGGGAGGCAGAGACTGGAGGATCACTTGAGCTCAGAAGTTTCAAGAAAAAGACCTTGTCTCTACTAAAAATAGAAAAATTAGCCAGGTACAAGCCTATCATCCCAGCTACTCAGGAGACTGGAGGTAGGAGGAAGGCTTGAATCCAGGAGCTTGAAGGTTGCGGTGAGCTAGGCTGACACCCCAGCACTCTAGCCTGAGCAACAAAGTGAGACTGTCTCCAATAAAACAAAGACAGAAAGAAAATAAGTAAATAAAAATAGAATAGAATAATTGCAAGCTCTTACAACCTGTGGAACAGTTTAGGCATTATTCTAAGTGTATATGGCATAGAGCATTTCATTTAATCTTCAAACAATAAATTGCATTATCCCATTTTCCAGATGAGAAACTGGAAGAGCAGAGGTAAAGTAACTTGCCCAAGGTTATAGGGAGTGACGGAGCTAGGATACTCACTCCGACTACTTGGCTCCAGAGAAGATGCTGTCAGCAACCCAACTAGGCTGAATGGAGCTAACGTTTGTCGAGCAACCTGTACTATGCGTGAAATTCAACGTGCTCAGTACGTGGTACTAATTCATACACAGTGAGTGCTAGCCCAGACCAAACAGCCTGAGGTTTTACCGCCTTAGAAAAGTCCCAGGTGAGACCAGATCTCCAGGCCTGTCGGGGACTCGACAGCTCCCTCCTGTTCTGCGCGTGGCTTGCGCTCTCTGACCGGCGGGGAGCGCCCTCCTTCCGCAAGCCCCCAGAAACTTCTGCCGCGCCCACCGCGCAGAGAAGCCCGCGCGCGGGACGCGCAGCTGCGACCCCAGGGGACGCCCTGAGGGACGGAAGCCGACAGCGGCCGGCAGACGCTCACCTTACCTTGACCCGCGCTGGCACCACGCCAGGATCCCGGAGCTGGACGCAGCGGGACGCGCAGGGGCGCGGCTGGACGGCAGCCTGGGGGCTTCTCCCGCCGCCTCCGGGAGCCGCGGCCCCGGGCTCGTCCGGGTCCCCAGCCGCGAGCCGTGCGCCCGGCAGCTCGGAAGAACGCATTGTCTCCTCCCGGCTCCCGGCTCAAGCCAGCTCAGAACTCTTCCTCCGCAGGTCAGGAGCGAAGCCGCAGAGCTGCCTCCGCTCCCGGGGTGTTGCCCCACCGCCCCAAGCGGAATCTCCGACCCGCGGGTTAGGTTCCCGCTTAGACACCACCTCCAGTCCGGCCCCTTTCCAGCTCCGGGAACGGGAGCTGCGGGGCCAGCTCGTAGTGGGGTACCCTGCCTTAGCTGAAATCTCAGATATGTTAATCATTTTCGGGTGGAGACCAGAGCGCTTGAAAGCCGGTATTTCGTAAATCCTAGCTATTCTAGATCCTCTTAAACTATGTGTGCCTGGCCCCACCCACAGCCACCTAAGGCCCGGAGCTCAGATCCAGTGAATCGCATAAGCCCCGGTGCCTTCCCGCGGAGCAGCCTGCGGGCGCCTGTACCGGACGCTTGGCAGGTTGGTGCTTTCCTCTTTGATTTGCAGGCACTGCTACCAAAGCCCTGTCTGAGCTTTTGACTCTGGAGGCAAGAACTCTGGGTTCCATCTCCGCAAACTCCATTTCCAGCTGTGCGGATTCGTAACAATGCCTTTCAGCCTCAGTTACCTAGTGCGTGGAAAAGAAGGTGATTTCTACGTTAGATCAAAGAAGTATAATGAAGGTCAAACGGGATGGGCGTTTTCATCGTAATCATACCGGTGTCCATCAAAAAGGTTGCTTTTTTTTAGAGACAGAGTCTCACTCTGTTGCCCTCGGTAGAGTGCCGTGACGTCACAGCACACAACAACCTCCAACTCTTGGGCTTAAGCAATTCTCTTGCCTCAGCCTCCCAAGTAGCTGGGACTACAGGCGCCTGCCACAATGCAGGGATACTTTTAGAGACAGAGGTGCCGCTCTAGCTCAGGCTGGTCTCAAACCTGTGAGCTCAAGCAATCCACCCGCCTGGGCCTCCCAGAGTGCCAGGATTACAGGCGTGAGCCACCGCGAGTGCAATTTAATATACCTTGTTCGAGTGCAATTTAATATACCTTGTTCAAGTGCAATTTAATATACCAAACTATTGGGTCTGAGCTAGAGTGAGACCCCGGTCTTTAAAAATAGCCATGCTCTAAAAATAGCTGGACACTGTGGCTGGTGCCTGTAGTCCCAGCTACTTGGGAAGCTGAGGCAAGAGAATAGCTTGAGCCCTAGAATTTGAGGTTGCTGTGAGCTATGACATCCTGGCACTCTACCCCACTCTACCGAGGGCGACAGAGTGAGACTGTATCTCAAAAAAAAAAAAGTAAACTATTTTGATGGATACCCTGTACTTTATGGTATAGTATTGTTATTGCAGAGTCTTGTGTGGTGTGAAAGCACACCAGAGACATAAGTTAACGGCACTTCTTTTACAATTACTGGGCAACGCAAGGGACCCCTCTGGGCCTCAGTTTATCTTATGCAATGGAAATAATAGTGAAAAAATCCACTTCCTTCACAAGGTTATACTGAACAAAGGAAATCACTGAATGTGCTTTATGTGTAAAGTATGGTGCAAATGCTTTGGTTATTTCTGTTATTTTTGGCGGGTTTCTCTCACCAGGCTGTCTTTATTAAAGTTGTAGTCAGTGATCTATGCGTTTATGATTTAATAAAATAAATAAATAAATAAGCTGTAGTCAGGAATCTGGGTGGATCTCAGAGATGACACAAAGCTCCCAGGCAATGTGATACTCACTTTATTACAAGTAAGGTAATTAGGCCTGGGGAGGTGGTTCATGCCTATAATCCTAGCACCCTGGGAGGCCCAGGAGGGTGGATTGCTTGAGCTCAGGAGTTCAAGACCAGCCTGAGCAAGAGTGAGACCTCATCTCTAAGCATAGCTGAACATTGGCCATACCTTGTGGCAGATGCCTATAGTCCCAGCTACTGGGGAGGCTGAGGCAAGAGGATTACTTGAACCCAAGAGTTTGAAGTTGCTGTGAGCTGTGACCATGGCACACTACTCCTGGCAACAGAGTGAGACTCTGTGTCCAAAAAAAAAGTATGGTAATTAACTAGTCATTCATCCATGAAAACTGACTTATTGTTAGGGACACCTACTAATTTAGTCCATTCTGAACTTTTGCACAGTGAACTCACTATTTACAGACACAGTTAACAGGATTTTTTTCCCCACTTCTCAATCTGTTTTAAATGAATATTTCTTTGCTTATTAGCAAACTGGAGCATGTCATATGTGTATTGGCATTTTTCTATTAACACAGTTAAGCTCCTTTTGTATCTTTGACTCCTCTTTTCAAAGAGTTAATCTGTAAACAGTTCACAGATTCAGAAGCTCTTCAAAGGCAAACCAGTGCCTCTGCATCTGTGTCCTTTGTACAACTTTTTTGCTAGGTCTCTCACAGCTCCAGGGATGAAGAGTTCTCAGAAATCTTCAGACCCACCAAGAATACTGGCCATTTGGAACCCAAGATTCTTAAGAATCTTAGTGTCCCATTAGGGAAGAAAAGGCGATCAAGGGTATCCACATAGGGTCAGAAGAGATCAAACTTTCACTCTTCACAGATGATATGATCGTATATCTGGAAAACACTAGGGATTCTACTACAAAACTTTTAGAAGTGATTGAGGAATACAGCAATGTCTCAGGCTACAAAATCAACACTGTAGGATAATATCTAGAAATAAACTTATCCTACATCAAGCACACAAAGTAAATTCAGTGTGAGTTTAAAATGACTTGCTTTTCTTCCAGAGGCTTAAAGATTAAGCCTGGACCCCCCTGGGTTACTCTCAGAGTTAGGCTTTTTTGGAATTGTAAAATTCCTTAGGCCTTTTCTCTGAAGCAGTACACCCCGTGAAGCCTGAGATCCAAGGGCATGCCGCCCTTCCTCAGAGATAGGCGCCAGAGGGTTGACATATGTTAACAACATATTGTCAGAGGTCTATCTGTGCTGTGCCCTGAGGGAAGGTCACAGTTGTTACCTCATACTGAGTAAACTGAGTGAATGCTTGAAGATATTCTTCTATTAACTCTGTTCCCCTATGGCTGCTTTCGTCTTTGTGCCCTGCTCGGAAAACTAGCCACTATTTAGAGGAAGAGATTTACTACACAAGTGGTTGCATTGATATGATAAATATTTCCTTTCAACTTAAATTACAGATATGTAAAACAGAAGATAAAATGATGGAACTAATAGATAATAGATTAGGTGTGTACGTGACTGGAAGAGTATAAAACTAAAACTTAAAATAAAGAATTTTGCTACATGCCATTTCATCTCATCTAACTGCGTGTAGTCTGTTTCTTGACTTAATAATTACAGGACCGAGTTTACACCTACAGCAAAGCTGCTGCTCGTTCGCGTCTCCGGTCACGCAACACAACACCCATAAATCTGTAGCCTTTATATATACCAACAATAACCAAGCCGAAAAAACAGTCAAGGACTCTATTCCTTTCACAGTAGTGCCAAAGAAGATGAAATATTTGGGCGTATACCTAACAAAGGACGTGAAAGATCTCTACAAAGAGAACTATGAAACTTTAAGAAAAGAAATACCTGAAGATGTTAACAAATGGAAAAACATACCATGCTCATGGCTGGGAAGAATCAACATTGTTAAAATGTCCATACTACCCAAAGCAATATATAATTTTAATGCAATTCCTAGTAAAGCTCCATTGTCATATTTTAAAGATCTTGAAAAAATAATATGTTTTATATGGAATCAGAAAAAAACTCAAGGGCAGCGCCTGTGGCTCAGTTGGTAAGGCACCGGCCCCATATACCAAGGGTGGCGGGTTCAAACCCGGCCCTGGCCAAACTGCAACCAAAAAATATCTGGGCGTTATGGCGGGCGCCTGTAGTCCCAGCTACTCGGGAAGCTGAGGCAAGAGAATCGCTTAAGCCCAGGAGTTGGAGGTTGCTGTGAGCTGTGTGTGGCCACGGCACTCTACCAAGGGCCATAAAGTGAGACTCTGTCTCTACAAAAAAAAAAAAAAAAAACTCAAAACATTACTCAGCAATAAAAACACAGCAGGAGGAATCATGCTACCAGACCTGAGACTGTACTATAAATCGATAGTGATCAAAACAGCATGGTAGTGGCACAAAAACAGAGAAGTACATGTCTGGAACAGAATAGAGAACCAAGAGATGAATCCAGTTACTTACCATTATCTGATCTTTGACAAACAAATTAAAAACATTCAGTGGGGAAAAGATTCCCTATTTAACAAATAGGTGCTGGGTGAACTGGCTAGCAACCTGTAGAAGATTGAAACTGGACCCACACCTTTCACCATTAACCAAGATAGACTCTCACTGGATAAAAGATTTAAACTTAAGACATGAAAGTATAAAAATACTTGAAGAAAGTGCAGGGAAAACTCTTGAAGGAATCGGCCTGGGTGAATATTTTATGAGGAGGACTCCCCAGGCAATTGAAGCAGTATCAAAAATACACTACTGGGACCTGATCAAACTAAAAAGCTTCTGCACAGCCAAGAACATAGTAAGTAAATCAAGCAGACGGCCCTCAGAATGGGAGAAAACATTTGCAGGTTATACCTCCGATAAAGGTCTAATAATGAGAATCCACAGAGAACTCAAACATATTAACAAGAAAAGAACACGTGACCCCATCTCAGGGTGGGCAAGGGACTTGAAGAGAAACTTCTCTAAAGAAGACAGACGCACGATCTACAAACACATGAACAAAAGCTCATCATCCTTAATCATCAGAGAAATGCAAATCAAAACTACTTTGAGATATCACCTAACCCCAGTAAGAGTAGCCCACATAACAAAATCCCCAAACCAGAGATGTTGGCATGGATGTGGAGAAAAGGGCACACTTCTACACTGCTGGTGGGAATGCACACTAATACATTCCTTCTGGAAGGATGTTTGGAGAATACTTAGAGACCTAAAAATAGACCTGCCATTCGATCCTATAATTCCTTTACTAGGTTTACTACCCAGAAGACCAAAAATCACAATATAACAAAGACATCTGTACCAGAATGTTTATTGCAGCCCAAGTCATAATTGCGAAGTCATGGAAGAAGCCCAAGTGCCCATCAACCCACAAATGGACTAGCAAATTATGGTACATGTATACCATGGAATATTATGCAGCTTTAAAGAAAGATGGAGACTTTACCTCTTTCATGTTTACATGGATGAGCTGGAACATATTCTTCTTAGCAAAGTATCTCAGGAATAGAAGAAAAAGTATCCAATGTACTCAGCCCTACTATGAAGCTAAATTATAGCTTTCACATGAAGGCTATAACCCAACTATAGCACAAGACTATGAGGAAAGGGCCAAGGAAGGGGTAGGGAGGGGGGAGGTGAAGTGGAGGGAGGGTAATAGGTGGGGCCACACCTACGGTGCATCTTAGAATGGGTACAGGCGAAATTTAACTAAAGGCAGAATACAAATGTCTACATACAATAACTAAGAAAATACCATGAAGGCTACGTTGAACAGTTTGATGAGTCTATTTCAGATTGTATATGAAACCCGCACATTGTACCCCTTGATAGCACTAATGTACACAGCTATGATTTAACAATTACAAAAAAAAGAATCGGCTCGGCGCCTGTGGCTCAAGCGGCTAAGGCGCCACATACACCTGAGCTGGCGGGTTCAAATCCAGCCCAAGCCCGCCAAACAACAATGACAGCTGCAATCAAAAAATAGCCGGGTGTTGTGGCAGGCACCTGTAGTCCCAGCTACTTGGGAGGCGGAGACGGGAGACTCGCTTGAGCCCAGAAGTTTGAGGTTGCTGTGAGCTACGATGCCACAGCACTCTATCCAGGGTGACAACTTGAGGCTCTGTCTCAAAAAAAAAAAAAAAAGAATCTTAATGTCCTGTCATCTTCTAGTTTAATCTCTTTAGTGAATTCACATGTTGGGATGATCATATATTCATACATTCTTTTCAGATCAAGCTTCAGGGCATTTAGAGCCTGAAGTAGGAGGGCAATTCCAAGTGGGTAAGGCATCTAATACACTAGTTTACAAGCTGCCTTTGATTCCCAAGCTGCATCAGAAACAGCTGAGGCATTTATTGAAAGTGCCGATTCCCAGACCCCACCCACCCCACCCAGATCTCTGGTGTTAGGATTTCTGGGGTGGAGCCCCAGGAATCTGTAATGTTCATAAGCACTTCAATCAACTGAAAAGCTTGTCTATAAAAAGTCTTCTGGCTACAAATAAGTCCAGGGCTAGCTATGAAATTTAAATTTTAGATTGTTCATTAATAGTCTGCCGTGATCTGATATAGGCCCACAAATATTTCCTGAACATAGACTGCTTGTCAGGCACCATGCTGGGAGTCAGGAAAACAAAGATGAATAAGACATTGTCCTGTCACCAAGGAGCTGAAGTTTGTAGGAGGAGTATGAACAATCAAAAACGAAACTGTACCTCAGGTAACCATTGGTAACTCTCCTCAACATTAACAGCACTTTACTTTCTTATTCGCTCTCCCGCATCCCTTTCTTCCTCTGCCCATTCTTTTCTCCCTATATTTTCTTCTCTTTACTTGTCTGACCTCCCTTTTTACCCTGGTTTTCTGGACTTTCAGTCCTTCTGGTAAACCACATGGACATTATCAATTTTGACTCCTGACCTAACATGGTCTTTTTTATTGTTGAGACAGAGTGTCACACTGTGTCACCCAGGCCAAAATGCCATGGTCTCAGGCTAGCTCAGTAACTTCAAACTCTTGGGCTCAAGGGATCCTCCTGCCTCAGCCTTCTGAGTAGCTAAAACTGCACGCACCTGCCAGAACAACTAGCTAATTTTTCCATTTTTAGTAGAGACGGTATCTCACTTTGCTCAGGCTTGTCTTAAACTCCTGACATCAAGTGATCCTCTCATCTCAGCCTTCCAGAGTGCTAGGATTATAGGCATGAGCCACCATGCCCAGCCAACCTCACATGGTCTTATGATATTGCTCCAACTTTTGAGATCAATCTTATGATTTCAAAGTGGAGGTGAACAGCTGAGAAAAATAAGTGTGAGGATGTATTTTTCTTTTTTAGTGTGAGAAGATCTTTGTAAGTCTCAATATTCAAGCCATTAAGGGGTGGTTTCTTATATAATAGAACCTCCATAGTTGACCACCTCCCTACATGGACAACCTCCTTAATTTGACCCAATTTTCATAGACCAGACGTGTACGAATCAGTGCAGTAGGCCTCATTTCTTATGTTGACCAGCTCCATATGTTGATCAGCTTGTTACAGTCCCTGGGGTGGTCAATACAGAGATTCTAGTGTATATGCATTCTTTTTCAGGAGAAAAGGTTTCAAACTTGGATTTGGATTTGATTTCTTTTCCTTTATTTGAAGAGGGGTAAAGTTTGTTGAAGGGTTTGCAGAGTAATACTTCCCAGACTTTCTAGACAGCCCAGGGAAAAAACAAAAAATAAATAGTTCTATTTCTTTGCATCAAAAAAGAAGAAAAGCCAGGTGCAATGACTCACATCTGCAACCCTAGTGCTGTGGGAGGCCAAGGTGGGAGGATCAAGGGAGCCTAAGAGTTTGAGACCAGCCATGGCAACAGACCTTGTCTCTGAAAAAAAAATTTTTTGGTAGAGTGCCAAGGTGTCACAGCTCACAGCAACCTCCAACTCTTGGGCTTAAGCAATTCTCTTGCCTCAGCCTCCCAAGTAGCTGAGACTACAGGCACCCACCCCAACACCCAGCTATTTTTTGTTGGAGCTGTCATTGTTTAGCTGGCCCAGACTGGGTTTGAACCCGCCACCCTCAATGGCTGACACCATAACAACTATGTTACCGGCGCCAAGCCTCTAGAAAAATTAAAGAAAAAAAAAATAGGCTAGGCGTGGAGGCTCACAACTGTAATCCCAACACTATGGGAGGCAGAGGCGGGTGGATTGCCTGACTTCACAGTTTCGAGACCAACTTGAACCAGAGTAAGACCTCGTCACTAAAAATAGCCGGGCATTGTGGTGGGCTCATGTCCAAGCTACTCAGGAAGCTGAGGCCAGAGAATCACTTGAGCCCAGGAGACTGAGGTTGCTGTCAGCTATAACTCAATATGACTCCGTCTCAAAAAAAAAAAAAGCCAGGTATGGTGGAATATACCTGTATTCCCAGCTACTTAGGAGTCTGAGGCAAAAGGATTGCTTGAGGCCAGGAATTCAAGGCTGCAATCAGTTCTGATTGTGCAACGGCACTCCAGCCTGAGCAACAAAGTGAGACCTTGTCTCTAACAAAGAAAGTTAAAAAGATAATCATGGGGGCGGCACCTGTGGCTCAAAGGAGTAGGGCGCTGGCCCCAAATACCAGAGGTGGCAGGTTCAAACCCGGCCCTGGCCAAAAACTGCAAAGAAAGAAAGAAAATCATGGAAACCTCTTGCCCCACTCATCATAATACAGGGTGGCCACAAAGTTATCGATTTTAAATTGCACACAAACTTTATGGCCACCCTGTATATTATCATCCATTTCTGGTTCATAGTTCTCTCTTTGGGTCACCACTAACTTCCTTTCAAAAACATAAAGGAAACCAAATAAGTGCAACAATATTCTGAAAGGAGTAATGGAAACTGTGATAAGCCCAGAGGGCGTTCCACCGTGGGGAAAGTGTAAGGATATGGATTACTCACTTAAGAAGTCAGATGAAAGGGCATCTTAGTAATGAAAGATGAAATTCAGCCCTCCTAAGCCAATCCATTCCTATAACTCTTTGTTTTCAGGCCTTACTAGTCAAACCTAAAATGCTGTCTGGATTCCCTAAAACATAAATCAAATTTCTTTTCTTTTTTTTGTAGAGACAGAGTCTCACTTTATGGCCCTCGGTAGAGTGTCGTGGCCTCACACAGCTCACAGCAACCTCCAACTCCTGGGCCTAAGTGATTCTCTTGCCTCAGCCTCCCGAGTAGCTGGGACTACAGGCGCCCGCCACAACTCCCGGCTATTTTTTGGTTGCAGTTTGGCCGGGGCCGGTTTTGAACCCGCCACCCTCGGTATATGGGGCCGGCGCCTTACTGACTGAGCCACAGGCACCGCCCTTCTTTTCTTTTCTTTATTTTTATTTATTTATTTTTATTTTTTTATTTTTTATTTTTTTGTAGAGACAGAGTCTCACTTTATCGCCCTAGGTAGAGTGCCGTGGCATCACACAGCTCACAGCAACCTCCAACTCCCAGGCCAAATCAAATTCCTTTATTCTTTGCCCTTCTGTTTTGAAAGGAAGCAATATATTATATTCTCTTTGTTTATGTTTGCTATGAAAACAGTTTATTTCTCCTGTCATAAAAGCAAATACTCATGGTTGGCAAGGTGAAGAAATAGGAACCTTGAAATAGGCTCGGCGCCCATAGCACAATGGTTACAGCGCCAGCCACATGCACGGAGGCTGGCAGTTTCGAGCCCAGCCTGGGCCAGCTAACCAACAATGACAACTGCAACAAAAAAATAGTTGGGTGCTGTGGCAGACGCCTGTAGTCCCAGCTACTTGGGAGGCTGAGGCAAGAGAATCGCTTAAGCCCAAGAGTTAGAGGTTGCTCTGAGCTGAGATGCCCTGGCACTCTCCCAAGGGTAACACAGTCAGCTTCTGTCTCAAAAAAAAATAATAAATAAAAGAACCCTGAAATACTTTGGGTGGTACTTTAAAATAATACCCGACTAAAAGGCATTTTAGCAATCAGGATTTAAGATGTATTCTTTTTAGTCCTAGAACTTCACACTTCAAAAATACACAAAGATACGTGTGTAAGAATATATGTTGTAGCATTCTTCATAATAAAGAAAAGGTACTAATAGTTCAACTCTCCATTGGTGGATGTTTAAGTAAATAAACTGATGTATTTATACCACTAGACAGCATGCAGCTTTGAAAAGAATGAGTTACATCTAAATGTACAGATGTGGGCTGGGCACAGTGGCTCAAACCTGTAATCCTAGCATTCTGGGAAGCTGAGGCAGGTGGACTGCTTGAGCTCAGAAGTTTGAGACCAGCCTGACCAAGAGCAAGACCTCATCACTACTAAAAATGGAAACACTGGCCAGGAGTCCTGGTGGGCACCTATAATCCCAGCTACTCAGGAGGCTGAGGCAAGAATAAGATTCTGGGCTATAGAGTGAGACTCTCTCTCAATAATTAATTAATTAATAATTACAGATGTAGGAAAGGAAAAATAGCAGGCAGTAAAAGTAAATAAGATTCTAATTTTTTTTTTTTTAAATCTTAATATGTGCAGGCTGGAATATTCGCAGGAAAATTCTAAGAGAGTACATGCCAAACCGAACTGCTAATAAGGGAAGACATACTTGTAATTAAAAAAACTATTATCTACCAGTGAAATGTTAAAAAAAGGTAAAAAAAAATTATTTGTTGCTTGCCTGGCATCTTATCACACAAGGTTATTATAAAGCCTACACTAGTACCCTCAGGCAGCTGTGGGGACTTTAAAGTGAACGTTATAAACATTGGCACCAAGCCTAAGCTCCTTACAACCAAACTGCACCTTCACATTCAACTTTGAATGACTCTTAAAAGGAGGAAAGAGGTGAGTGAAGGAAGACAAGGGCGTGAGTGCCTCTAACAAAGTGGTAGGCAACTGGCAGATGATAACCTTCCTCCACTTCTTTAAAGCAAAGGTGTCAGTGTAGATTGCTTAATGATGACAGACTCTTCTCGTCCCAGTGGGCATACCATTTTGCAATCTGACTCTGCAACAGCTTTTGCGTGCAAAGATGGAATCTCTCTCCACTCACTTGAATCTGTCCTGGATTTGTGGCTACAAAAATGCAACAAAAGTGGCATGCTTTACATTCCCGAGCCTACGCCACAGGTGGCCCCTGCAGCTTCAGCCTTCCTTCCATTGTCTCTTATTTTTGCCTCACCCAGCATTTACACAGTCCAATATGCAAGGAATGTTTATTCAACCCAATTAAATTGAAGTAGTAGTCTTACTATCTTCACTCTTTATTAAAGTGTCATACTTGCTCAAAATTACCCTCTCTGACTTAAAAAGTTACCAAGAAATACATACAAATCACTAAGCATCTATCTCTTAGGAGACTCAGGAGTTCTCAGTTAAAAAAAGAAAAGTATGAAGAATAAGCAAGCTGCAGTGTTATAGCTTTTTATGGCATTAGTGTGCTGAGGACAGCATGATTGTATCTACCGGGAGGAACAAGAGATAGTACATATATTAGTATCACATTTCTCTAAAATATTTTACAAAGTTGTAATAGCATAGTGGAAAATAAACATCATAAAAGGAGAAGATGATTATTGCAAATAATGCAACTCATCATCAAGATAAGCAGAGATCAGAAGACAAATATTCATATGGGCTGTAAACCATATCTAAATGACATGGTATAAGTATTTGCAAGTATTTATAGCCTTAAAGTTAAATCTAGCACAGTATGGACAGGACCCAGAAAGCCTAGTCACTGCTGTTTGAGGCTGTGGTCACAAATGGAAAATGTCTGTGATCATCATGATCATGAGACCAAATTCAGGATCAAGATCAAACAGAAAACCAAATGTATTTCAGGAAGATATTATTTAGACCTATCCAGCACTTGCCCTCCTTTCTCGTGTTAAGGATGGGCCCTTGATAGTGGGTTTTCTTCAAGAAGTAGGAGAGCTGGGTATTTGTCAATATTCTCTTAACAGAATTGTAAGATTTTCATCTTCTTCTGGAATGGTAACATAAGTCCGAGGTTCAAAAGGATTCATGGTCAGCAAGAATTGAGTTCTTTTCTTGGCTCTGGCAGGACCCTGCCCAAAGGTGCCAGTGATAGCTTTGCATATTACTAGAGTAACCAAAGGAAGGGCAGAATCCTTTTCTTCTCTGCAAAAATACCTTTCCTGTGTTAAACTCTGAATCAGGTGTGTGCTCATGAGAGCCACTTGGAGGGCTCTCACATGCTGCTGCTGGACCTAGAAACCACCTGAAGGCTACTTTAGAAGAGCACACTTCTCCATATGCCACTCCCCTCCTTCAAATCATACTAGGAAGTGCTTCAATAAGTTGCATGTACCTCCTTCGTTTCAGAAGCACCCTTACCTTTCTGATTATAAAACCCATACATGCTGGTTTTAGAGAACTGGGTAAGTCAGAAGAGTCTAAGGGAAAGGAAGAGCGGTCTCCCATCAGAGAGGCAAGAGAGAGAGAGGTAGAGAATGGCTGTTGATTTCACCTCTTTGTCATTATTTCATTGACCTTCCTCCACAAGGTCTCTTCAGCATTTCTTCATCTAGCTTATGAGCTCCCTGTCTTGCACTTCTAATACCAGGCTTTTTATAGAACTGATAGTTAAATGGACAGGCACTCAAATTAGGGCAAATTTTATTTTGTGGTATTAAATAGAACTTTTAAGAGGCCATTGGTTTGGACTGAGCTCCAAGCTCCAAGCAGACCAAACCAAGATGAAGTCACTCATGCTAAAGTTCCTATCACCAACCCAAAACTAATTTGTTTATCTGGTTTTCTAAGGAATGGAGAGAGTGAGTGATACTAGCCAAATCACCAAAAAAGCCAGTTTTAGCTAGCATGATAAGGATGTTATTTCTGCTTTCTTCAGCCTTTTTCTGTCTGTAAAAACAACCCTCTGCTCAGGGGCTCAGTAGCTCATGAGCACATTCATTCTATCTTACGGAATGAGGTGTTACCCTTGAATCTCAAATAAAAGCTAATTAAGATCCTTAAATTTATTGTAACTCTATCTTTTTTTTGGCCGGGGCTGGGTTTGAAACCGCCACCTCTGGCATATGGGACCGGCGCCCTACTCCTTGAGCCACGGGCACCGCCCTGTAACTCTGTCTTTTGACAGTGGAATTAGTAGTATCAAAAAAAATGGTTTCCTTTTAATATTACTCACTATATGCAATAGCATTTAGAAGCAACAGAATGGATATGTTAAGCTAGACATCTATCTGACAGCAGAGAGCCTAAGCCCAAGTCCTCTTTCTCGAACATTCACAAGCCCCATTTCTTCTTTGCCAATCCCACCACTACCATCATGAATAGAAATTATAAATATTGCTACATATAGAAATGAGTTACATTATGAGTTTCAGAAATCTGGAGATAGGCCAGGGAACATATAATCTATTATACCACTCTTTTTCTTTTCTTTTCTTTTTTTTGAGACAGAGTCTTCCTTTGTTGCCCCAGGCTATAGTGCTGTGGCATCAGTCTAGCTTACAGCAACTAAAATCTCCACGGTTCCAGTGAACCCTGCCTCAGCCTCCCAAGTACTGGACTACAGCACCCGGCTAATTTTACTATTTTTAATGGAAATGGAGTTTCGCTCTTGCTCAGGCTGGTCTCAAACTCCTGAGCTCAAGGGATCCACCTGCCTCAGCCTCCCAGCATGCTAGGATTACAGGCATGAGCTACTAAAACCGGCCTATTGTATTACTCTTGCCAAGGGAAAATCTGTTCTTTGTTCCCAAAATCTTACTTCAAACTAGCTTACAGAAGACAAATTATTTCTTTTTTTTCTTTCTTTTTTTTTTTTTTGAGACAGAGTCTCACCATGTCACTCTCAGTAGAGTGCTGTGGCACTACAGCTCATAGCAACCTCCAATTCTAGAGCTTAAGTGATTCTCTTGACTCAGCCTCCCAAGTAGCTGGGACCACAGGCACCCACCACAACACCCACCTATTATTTTTGTTGTTACAGTTGTCGTTGTTGCTTTAGCTAGCCCGGGCAGACTTTGAATCCACCAGCCTCGGTGTACATGGCTTGCACCATAACCACTGTGGTACAGGCCCCGAGCCAACAAATTATTTTTAAGAAGGACATTGCCTCTGTTTCTATTACTGAAATAAGAGACTAGGAATAAGTGTTAGAGTAACATTTGTGACAGGAGGTAACAAGGTAACCCTGGCAAGGAAAAAAGTGTGGTAAATTTACACAGGATTGTGTAGAATGGCTAAGAGTTGGAAGAACAAGGAAAGAGGGCAATTCTTCATAGTAACTACTCTGTGAGTCTTTGTCTCTAATTTTTCTTCATTCTTCTTGTCTAGTGAATCCCTTTATCAAAATATCTACAAAAGTCCATTGAGGGAAGTGCTGAAAAGCACTTCACTAACTCTAAAATCTACCCTTCTCCCAGGTAATCTTGTCTGAATCAAAGGCTGAACAGGTTTGTTTAATCTGAAAACCTGGGCAAAAAAAGAACAGGTAAATTTAAAACTTCATGAGATATGTATACCTTCAAAATGTCCCACACGAGTGTGTGCATGTAAAACTGGTGAAATCTGGAAAATGTCGGTAGATTGTCCAAATTAATCTGCTGGTTTTGATATTGTACTATAGTTATTCAAGATGTTACCACTAGGGAAATATGGGGGAAGGGTACACGGGACCTTTCTTTGTACTATTTTTTGCTACTTCCTGCGAGTCTATAATTATTTCAAAAGAAGAAAAACTCAGCTCCAGAACTTTCTGCAAAATGGAGTTTTGCCTAATAACCAGATTCACATCATCTTCCAACTGAATGTCCCTTCAATACTTAGCATACGTATATTTTATAAATTAATTTGTTTCACAGACATTGTGACCTAGACATCAGACATGTATGATAGCATCTTGTTTCCCAGCTGCGTCTCAAGTGCGCCATAGGTGTGTATATCTTGAATCCCCCAAGACTGTAAGCTCTGTCTACATCTTTGTACATTCTTCCTTGATGCCCCAGGGTACTGAGCACTACTAACTCCTTGGTAAGTACACACAATATACTGCTTAAATGACTGAAAAAGTGAGAACTAATAAAGCAAATAAAGAGAAAGTTAAGATACTTGACCAAGTTGGGTTTTTTTAAAAAAAAACACAATATAATATGTTGCCCAGAAAACATTTACTAGCCTGAGATTATAGTTTAAATGCTGTAGAAACATGTTTAAGCCTAGTTATCATTAGAAACAGGTCGCTATCAACAAAAAAGCACAAAGGTTAGTCATCATTGTGCTGTTTTAACACTTGCCACCATAGAATATCTACAAAAGTCCATTGAGGGAAGTGCTGAAAAAGCACTTTACTAACTCTAAAATCTACCCTTCTCCCAGGTAATCTTGTCTGAATCAAAGGCTGAGCAAGTTTGTTCAATCTGAAACCCTGGGCAAAAAAAGAACAGGTAAATTTAAAACTTCATGAGATATGTATACCTTCAAAATTACCCACGGCGACATATTAAGACTCTGTCTCAAAAAAAAAAAAAAGAAATCCTTTCTTTCCACTATCCTAGCTTGTAAAACTTCCTTGCATTTCTGTACAATTTTATTAATCAAGTGTGCATCTCTAGCTTTAGTAGTCAGTCTTGCCCATTTAAAATAAAAAAAACTGATCTTTATGATTTGTCTTGCTTTTTAAGAGATGGGGTCTTGCTGTCACCCAGAATGGAGTACAGGGGCATGATCACAGCTCACGGCAGCCTCAAACTCTTGGTTTCATGTAAACCTCCCATCTCAGCCTCCAGAGTCACTGGGAATACAGGCACACACCAAACACACCCAGTCCATTTTTTTTTTGAGAGGAGAGGATCTTACTATGTGCTCAGGCCAGTCTTAGGTCCAGATCCCAATTTATCCCCCCATTTGGCCTCCCAAAGCACTGGGATTATAGGTATAAACCACCACACCCAAGCTGTTTCTTTTAATGTACAGATTTTCCTCCATCCCCTTCTTTCCTTACAATTTTTCCATTGAATAACCCAGGCCATTTCGTCTATAAAGATTTCCTCTAGTTTAGATTTTGCTGATTCCACATTCAGGGTACAGTGCAATGTGTTCTTCCTTACTCTCTTCCTATAGCTGAATCCAGCTGAATCCAGAGGCTTGATCAGACCCAAGTTCAGTCCTTTTGGCAAGATCTAGGCAGGAGTTGTAGTCTTTCGTCAGATGGCACCAAACGTCTGAGTTTTGTTCTTCATTGTCAGTGGCATTTGATGTTCCGTGAGTAGATTCATTAATTTAATGGAGGCTTTAACAGGTATTCTAATCCTATAATTTCATTTTCATTTATTAACTGAAATAATTTCGAAAGAAAGATTTTTACTCACCTACTCTTTGGTTACCCACTTCTACAGTTCATATTGAAAAAGCTTGACTCTTTTATCAGTTCTCGAAATAATGTATGGTTCTCTGTCAACTTCAGGAGACAAGCTAGTTTGTTCCTTTGTCTGTTTGCTTGCTTGCTTACTTTCAGAGATGGAGTCCTGCTATGTTTCAGTGGCTATTCACAGGTGTGATCGTAGCACACTACAGCCCCAAACTCCAGGGTTTAAGCAATCCTCCTGTCTCAGCCTCCTGAGTAGCTAGGACTGCAGGTGTTCACTACTGCAACTAGTTGTTGGTTTTAAATATTATTGTGAGCTCATCGATTTAAGCATGTCTGATGGGTTTCAAACTGTGGAAGCCAGCCTCAAAGATGGCCCCAACAGCCGCTGTCTCATAATATTCACATCTCTGCATAGCTTTCTTCCACACTGTGCGAGCCTCAGTCTGTGTAACCAGTAAAATACGACAGAAATTAGGGCATGTCGCTTCCGAGTTCAGATTCTACAAGTCTTGCTTTCTGAAGTTTCCAAATTCTGCTGCCATCTTCCGCTTTTATCTGGATTTTCCCTTTTCTCTTCTCCTATTTTCTCCTCTTTCAGGGTCTTGACAGGGGCAAGAGCTCAGCAAGAGCTTAGTTTTCAGCAATAAGAGGAGGTCAGAAGTCAGCAGCATTAGGGTCTTATCAGGAGTCCTGAGGGTGACAAAATGAGACTCTTTCTCAAAAAATATAAATAAATAAACTGATCAGGTTTTGCATAATGTTGTTTAAATCATTTCTATAATAAATAAAACAGAAATTCAGGGATGGAGGGAGGAGGGTGGGGCCTTAGTGTGTGTCACACTTTATGGGGGCAAGACATGATTGCAAGAGGGACTTTACCTAACAATTGCAATCAGTGTAACTGGCTTATTGTACCCTCAATGAATCCCCAACAATAAAAAAAAAAAAATAAAATAAAATAAAACAGAAATTCAAAATGTGCTGTTTCCCTGGGATATGGGAACAAAAATCAGGTTCTGAAAGTGGCCTTAAGAAGCTCCTCGGAGATGAAAGGTGCCTTGGGGTATCCAGGAGCTGCCCAATGCATCTCATGTGAGAGACCAGCAATCAGATGACCTCCCTCTCAGAAAGGCTAGGCCTACAGATACTGGCGTCTCAGGCATGCAGCCTCATGAGACCTCCTGGGGTCTTGAAAGGGGCAAGAGCTCAGCAAAAGCTTAGTTCTCAGCAATAAGGAGAGAGGAGGTCAGGATGTCAGCAGCGTCAGGGTCTTACCAGGAGTCCTGGCCTGGTCCTGGAAGCCAGTGACAGGGAGGGCTGCCCCAGCAGCCCCCTTGGGCTGGACTGAGCTGGGTTCAGGCTGCATGAGTTTGCCTCTCAGCTGAGCTCTCAAGGTCAGGTCTGCTGCACCCCCACCACAAGCGGGCTTGACTCTGCCTCACCCTCAAACCTCAAACCCTGCCTCATACCTTGCAAAACCATCACCACCAGAATCCCTGATTCCCCACCACCTTCTGGAAGAGCTGGCCACCTGTTGGCACCTTTGAGTTCCTCCTAGTCTCAGTCCACCTGACAGCCTGTTGCTTCTTTCTGCTGCCTCCTACACACGTTATAATAACAGACACAGTCTGTGAGTGTTGGTGATTTCTCCCCAGCTGGTGGTATTTTGGGTTTCTGAGAGCCAACATCACCTAGATTGGTATTTATTCTGCTTTGTGTTCTCTGCACTTTCTGGAACTGTGGTTTGGTGTTTTTCATTAACTTTCAGAAATTCCTAGTCATTGTTGCTTCAAATATTCCTTTTTCCCCCCTTTTTCTTGACACAGAGTCTCACTCTGTCACCTAGCTCTCTGCAGCCTCAATGTCTTTGGCTTAAGCAATTCTCCTGCATCAACCTCCCAAGTCATTAGGACTACAGGCACATGTCACCACACCTGGCTAATATTTTTCTATTTTTTCGTAGAGATGGGGTCTCATTCTGGCTCAGGCTGGCCTTGAACTCCTGGCCTCAAGCAATCCTTCCACCTCAGCCTCCCCAGTGTGTCAGATGTTTGTTGTGTTCCCCTCTCTCTTCTTCTAGAATTCCTATCAACACCTATTTATACATTCTGTCATTGTCCCACAGCTCTGGGATATGCTGTGCCAGCTTTTTTACTCCTTTTTCTCTTTGCTTTTCAGTTTTGGAAGTTTCTACTGACATTTCTTCAAAGAAGAGTTGTTGATTTTCAGTTTATTCTGTTTTTGTGCTGGTGATGGTGGTGGTGACGGTCGTGGTATTAACACTGATGACTTCCAACCTCCTTACATGCAACTATAAACTAGTAGTCTCCTGAGTTTTATTGTATTCATTCATTGCCATTCATTTTACATGTGGTGATTTGGGAGGAGCAAAAACTGGTGCATCCGTTCCCCTCTTCTCAGAATCAAAAAAGAAGTATTTAGTATGAAGTAATTCAGTATGACAATTTAAGTTAATTTCCTGGGTTTAAAAAATAAGTTTATAGGGTTCAAACCCAGCTCTGGCCAAAAACTTTAAAATAATAATAATAAAATAAGTTTATAAGTACTTAATTATAAATTAATAAGAAAAAGATAAGAATTCCTTTTTTCTTTTTTTCTTTTTTTGAGACAGAGTCTCACGATGTCACCCTCGGTAGAGTGCTGTGGCATCACAACTCACAGCAACCTCCAAGTCTTAAGCTTAAGTGTTTCTCCTGCCTCAGCCTCCCAAGTAGCTAGGGAAACAGGCACCTGCCACAATACCCAGCTATTTTTGTTGTTGTTGTTGCAGTTGTCATTTTTCTTTTAGCTGGCCCCGGCTGGATTCAAACCCACCAGCCTGGGTGTTCGTGGCCGGCGCCCTACCCACAGAGCTATGGGCACTGCCCCTTTCTTTCTTTCTTTTTTTAAATAGAGTCTCACTCTGTCCCCCTGAGTAGAATGCTGTCGTGTCATAACTCACAGCAACCTCAGTCTCTTGGGCTCAAGTGATCCTTTTGCTTCAGCCTCCTGAATAGCTGGGACTACAGGTGCCTGCCACAACACCTGGCTAGTTTTTCTATTTTTCTATTTTTAGTAGAGGTATAGTCTCACTCTTGCTTAGGCTGGTCTTAAACTCCTGGCCTCAAGCAATCCACCTGCCTCAGCCTCCAAGGGTGCTAGGATTATAGGTGTGAGCCACAGTGCCTGGCCAAGAATTCCTTTAGAGAAATGGAAAAATAATTACAAACAGGCAATTTACAGAAGAAACTGAAAGAAGAATCATGATTTTAGAATTCATTAGTAAATGAAGTAGCACCAATGAAAAAGCAAAAAAATATCAATTTTAACTCTGTCAGACTAGTAAAAATTAGAAAGCTGGGTAACACTAACTGTTGATAGGGTTTTAGTCTATAGGCACGCTGTGTAGGTTGCAGGGACGGAATGTGTGCGTAGACTAGGGCTACTGTTCAGCAGAGAAATCTGGCACCTCTTAGTCAAATTAAATAGATATAGACCCTGTTATCCAGCATTACCATTCCTGGATAAATATCCCAAATAAACTCTCACTCTAGGTCTATGAAGGAACAGTACGAGACTGTTCATCATAGTTTGCAGTGCAGGGAGTTAAAGGTAATATTAGTTTCCATCAGTGGAAGTATGAATAAGTACAGTGGCTGATTTCGCATCATGGACTATTTGCATTATGTAGCAATCAGAAATAATAGACCTATATTACAACAATATGTATAGATTTTTTAAAGTTTAATGTTCAGGGAAAGAAGTAAGAAACATTAAAATCCATAGCACATCATCATATTAATCAAATTGTTCAAATATATGCTAAAGGAGCAGAGCCACCTTGCTAAGATGGCACAGAACAGTCAGACCTTCAGCAGCTCAGCTGCCTAAGTGTGAGGATGGAAGTCTGTGGCCCCCAGAGCCTTTCTGCTCTCCATACCAGCTACAACAGGGCTTGGACGCTATCTCTGGCCTGGGGGGGATGGGCAGAGAGAAGACCCCTGCTGAGACCCCAGTCCTTGAACCTCTTTCCTGCTCCTTCCACAACTACCTCATCTGCCAGGAGGACCATTCCTGTGAGTAGTCAAATGGCTGCAGCCTGGACAAGGACTGCAACCTGGATAAAGACTTCAGCCTGGATAAGGATTGCAGCCTGGATAAAGACTTCAGCCTGGATGAGGACTGCAGCCTGGATAAAGACTTCAGCCTGGATGAGGACTGCAGCCGATAAAGACTTCAGCCTGGATAAGGACTGCAGCCTGGATAAAGACTTCAGCCTGGATAAGGACTGCAACCTGGATAAAGACTGCAACCTGGACAAGGACTGCAGCCTGGATAAAGACTTCAGCCTGGATAAGGACTGCAGCCTGGATAAAGACTTCAGCCTGGACAAGGACTGCAACCTGGATAAAGACTTCAGCCTGGATAAGGACTGCAACCTGGATAAAGACTTCAGCCTGGATAAGGACTGCAGCCTGGATAAAGACTTCAGCCTGGACAAGGACTGCAGCCTGGATAAAGACTTCAGCCTGGACAAGGACTGCAGCCTGGATAAAGACTTCAGCCTGGACAAGGACTGCAGCCTGGATAAAGACTTCAGCCTGGACAAGGACTGCAGCCTGGATAAAGACTTCAGCCTGGATAAGGACTGCAACCTGGATAAAGACTTCAGCCTGGACAAGGACTGCAGCCTGGATAAAGACTTCAGCCTGGACAAGGACTGCAGCCTGGATAAAGACTTCAGCCTGGACAAGGACTGCAGCCTGGATAAAGACTTCAGCCTGGATAAGGACTGCAGCCTGGATAAAGACTTCAGCCTGGATAAGGACTGCAACCTGGACAAGGACTGCAGCCTGGACTGCAACCTGGACAAGCTCTGCAACCTGGACAAAGACTGCAGCCTGGACAAGGATTGCAGCAGGAGAGAAAGCCAGTCACAGCCTGGTGGGACTACAGGAAACAGCATCTGCTCCCTGGATGGAGAATTAGACATTGAACAGATAGAGAGCAGCTGAGGACCATGGGCCTTCATCAGGGCTGGGAGTGCATTGAAATCAATGGGCCTCCAGTGGCATTCGAAGGGGGAGCCCAGCTCCTAAGCTGAACAAAAGCTTCCTGAGAGGTGCTGCCTCCCAGAGAGGGAATGCCTGCCCACCTCCCAGGGAGAGGGTATCTAGCACATGGTGTCCTGGCTCTGTAAATGCTGGCCAGGCCACTCTGTGCTGTGGGGTGTGTCAGCCTCTCACCAACAACCTCAGCATGGTGACCACCAAGTCCACAAACCACTACAGCCCAGAGGACAGCTCTCCAGTTTGGGTCTTCTCTGCCTTCTTCCTTGTGGGATGTCAGGCAGTCTCTGTCATTTCCTCAGCAGAGCTGGGAGGCTCTCTGCAACCCCTGGACAAAGATCTCATAAGGGCCTGGGCTCGGGGCTTGGCCAGGGGTCATCTGGGCCTGTCAAGGCCCTTCCTGGTCTCAGTCAGGTTCACTCTGGGGCACAGCTGGACCCCACAGCTTCTTTCAGTTTTATTCTGTTTCTTCTCTCCCAGGCCTCTCTGCATCAGGCTTGGGAAGGTTCCAGAGATGCTTCCTACTGTAGTGACATGAGAACCATTCTGGGCTTAACTCCAAGTATAGAAGGCAGAGATTCTAGGGTGCTGGAGTGG
Organism: Nycticebus coucang; assembly: GCF_027406575.1. NCBI lineage: Eukaryota > Metazoa > Chordata > Mammalia > Primates > Lorisidae > Nycticebus > Nycticebus coucang. The sequence goes on from NC_069781.1 coordinate 86,164,167, forward strand.
CCCATGTCTGAACTCTCGGAGCCTGGGGAGCAACTTGGGGTGCTTGTTAGACACTGTGCACATTGGGTAGGTATTTAATCTGTGGGTTAAAAAGACAGATTCACTTGCCCCTCTCATGGCATGGACAGCCTGACTCAGAAGCTCTGCCATTTGGGGGGCTGCCTTAGCACAGTTGGCATATGGCAGCCCTTCTCCAGGGCTAACCAGTCATGACGGGATTAGTTTGGTTGATTCAGGTGAGTATAGTGATGTCATGATAAAAGGGCAACCTCTTGAAAACGTAGGCACAGAGGTCCTCATAGCTGGTACAGTCCCCAGCAGGCCCCCCGCATCGTGAGGGGGCACCCAATCCCCTGAGGATTTGCCCTGGGGAAGCTCCCTTCCAGCCCACCTTGCAGACGTGCCATATGGGCTCTGCTATCTGGGAATCTGGCTTTTAGCACACTTGGCATCCTCCGCCGATGATCACGACTGGGCTGGCTTCTGAGTGAATGGGGCATTTTCCCATAAATCTAAAAATAACTGGTATGTTCTCCTGAGTTTGCTGACATGTGATAAAGGCACTATTGGAAAACACATGCTAAAAAATCAAAAATACAGATTTTACAAACTGTCTACACAAAGAGGATTCACTAACCACATTAGAATGTTTGCTGTGGGAATAAAGGGGATGGCAGCAGAGAATAGGGATAAAGGGAGATATACAAACAAATGCACAAAGAGGTACAAAAATAAAAACAAGACAGCGATTTGCACAGATCAATGATAAGGTGCCCTAACCTGAGAAGTAGATTAACTCATTCTCCACATCTAAGTTTCTGCTTAAAAAATAAAAATAAATTTTAAAAAAATCACAAAAAAAGAAAAAATAAATAAAAATAAATTTAAATTTAAACCTTTTTCCTCAAAACCTGAACTTTTTGAGAATACCTCTAACCACGAAGTATTAATAAGTTTTCTGTCCTATTAGTATCTTCTCTAATTAGTTCCTGTTCTCTGATTTCCTTTTTTAAGAGGGTTTTCTTTCTTTAATTCTGTGCACAGATTACTTAGCAGCCTTTTCAATCTCATAACTTTTTATTCATGAGGCTCATTCATATATTTATTCAATAAGTACTTAAATGTCCACCCAAATATTAACTGTACATAAAATATTGTTCTGCATACTGAGAGGATATGAAGGAAATGCCATATGATCTTTGTTCCCAGAAAACTACAATGTAATGGAGGATGGAAAGCATCACCCCATAAAACAGTTCAAAATATTCCAAGTCAGCACTGATTCAGCATCTAAAAGAGGTAGATGATAGTTTCAGGTGATGAAATCCAAAAAAAGACATCAATGAGGATTGGTGTGGGTGGAAAGAATCTGTCAGAAAGGACATAGCTGCATTAGATCTTATATAACAAATGACATATATTAGAGAGGGAAGAATGGACATCCTAAAAGAACACATCTTTTAAAAGACACAGAGTTAAGATTAAATGAACAACTGGGAAGCATAAAGATAGACATTGGGATCTGGGTAAGGAAGTAAGGGAAGTAAGATTGAATCAGCAGAGAACAAGTTATAGAGCATTTATAGGCCTCACCAAGGAGTCTTTTTTTTTTTCTTTTTGAAACAGAGTCTCGCTGTCTTACCCCAGATTAGAATACAGTGGTATTATCATAGCTCATAGCTACCTCACATTCCTGGGCTCAATCATTTTTCTACTTTTAGTAGATAATGAGGTCTCGCTCTTGTTCAGGCTGGTCTTGACCTACTGGCTTCAAGTGATGGTCCCACATGGGCCTTTTAGAGTGCTAAGATTACAGGCATGAGCCACCATACACAGCCTTCACCAAGGGGTCTTAATTTCATCCTGTAGGCAGTAGGAAGGTTCTGGAAGTTTTTGAATCAGGAAATGAATAGACTTTTTATGCTACTTCTCACACAAAATCTCCCACCAAACCCTGCTCAGGATTAAAGTCCTCTTTTTCTCCAACCCTACAGTGGTACAACTTGTCCCAGAAGTGTCCAGTGAGCTGCTACCACAACCTCTCCCTCTTTGAGAACCTCCCCACTTTCAGCCTTTCTCCTTTCACTTCTTCTAGTCCTTTAGCTTCACCACCTGACCTCATCCCATCATGACCAGGTTATGTTTGTTCCCCTGACATCCTATGCTTACCTTCCCCACTCTAATTGCTTCATTAGTTCATTCCTCAACCACTTAATGATCTCCTACTGTTGGCCATCTGCCAGGGGCTAAGCTCACAGTGATTAGCCAAAACAAAACCAAAGCCAGCCCTCATGTTCCTAGAATCAGAAAGAGAAGTTATATTTAATATCCTATTTTTTTTCCGTAAAGACAGACTCTCACTTTATCGCCCTCCATAGAGTGCTGTGGTGTCATAGCTCACAGCAACCTCCAACTCCTTAGCTTAGGCATTTCTCTTGCCTCAGCCTCCCGAGTAGCTGGGGCTATAGGTGCCTGCCACAGTGCCCGGCTATTTTTTGTTGCAGTTTGGCCAGGGCCAGGTTTGAACCTGCCACCCTTGGTATATGGGGTCCGCGCCCTACCCACTGAGCCACAGATGCCGCCCTTAATATCCTATTTTTCACATAGAATATATTGCACTATATTCCAACTGTTTTCTTTTATCTTCCCAACAGATTATGAGCTTATAGTGTCCAGCACATTATAGATGTTCAATAAGTGTTTATTGATTAAACAAATGCATGAACACTCGGGAGAATCTGACACATAGAGCCACAAGAATTATCATCAGTCCTTGGGTTGATCGTGGAAATCTCATCCTTTCTGAAAATGACTAATCACATACAATTGTAAACTCTAGGGCATGAGTTGGCAGACTTTTTCTTTGAAGTGACAGCAAACACTTTAGTCTTCACAAATCATATGGTGTCTGTCCCAACTGCTCAGCTGTGCCAGCATAGTGCAAAAGCAGCCACAGATAAACAAATGAATTCCAAATGAGTGTGTGTGTTTTTTGTTTTGGGGCGTTTTTTTTGAGACCAAATCTCACTCTGTTGCCCAGACTAGATCACAGTAACCTCAAACTCCTGGGTTCAAGCAATTATGCTGCCTTAGCCTCCTGAGTAGCTGGGACTACAGGCACCAGCCACAACACTCACCTAATTTTTTCTATTTTTAGTAGAGATGGGGTCTTGAGCTCAAGGGATCCTCACATCTTGGCCTCCCAAGGTTCTAGGATTATAGGTGTGAGCCACCACACTCATCCTCAAATGTGTTCTAATATTATACTTACAAAACAGGCAGTAGGCTAGATAAGGCCCATGAGCCCTTGTTTGCCACCCCTGGCTCTAAAGGATGCTGCTTTTGTCAGTTTTTAGGATTGCCTTCATTCCTGGTTCATGCTTTGTTCTTCAGCCAGGTAAATTAACTTCTCACAGCCAGCATCTGAGTTTATCTTTCAACCCATTTCTGACATGTACAATTGTGGTATTGTGAAAGAGTGTGTAATCTGGAGCACAGCAGACTTGTCTATTCATTGGTTGGCTTTTAGGGAAGTTACTTAGCTGTTTTGCACCTCTATCTCTTGACTATAAAAGAAGGTTTTCTTTTTTTTATTAAATCATAGCTGTGTACATTAATGCGATCATGGGGCAACATACACTGGTTTTTTTTTTTTTTCTTTTTTTTTTTTTTTTATTGTTGGGGATTCATTGAGGGTACAATAAGCCAGTTACACTGATTGCAATTGTTAGGTAAAGTCCCTCTTGCAATCATGTCTTGCCCCCATAAAGTGTGACACACACTAAGGCCCCACCCTCCTCCCTCCATCCCTCTTTCTGCTTCCCCCCCATAACCTTAATTGTCATTAATTGTCCTCATATCAAAATTCAGTACATAGGATTCATGCTTCTCCATTCTTGTAATGCTTTACTAAGAATAATGTCTTCCACTTCCATCCAGGTTAATACGAAGGATGTAAAGTCTCCATTTTTTTTAAGGGCTGAATAGTATTCCATGGTATACATATACCACAGCTTGTTAATCCATTCCTGGGTTGGTGGGCATTTAGGCTGTTTCCACATTTTGGCGATTGTAAATTGAGCTGCAATAAACAGTCTAGTACAAGTGTCCTTATGATAAAAGGATTTCTTTCCTTCTGGGTAGATGCCCAGTAATGGGATTGCAGGATCAAATGGGAGGTCTAGCTTGAGTGCTTTGAGGTTTCTCCATACTTCCTTCCAGAAAGGTTGTACTAGTTTGCAGTCCCACCAGCAGTGTAAAAGTGTTCCCTTCTCTCCACTTCCACGCCAGCATCTGCAGTTTTGAGATTTTGTGATGTGGGCCATTCTCACTGGGGTTAGATGATATCTCAGGGTTGTTTTGATTTGCATTTCTCTAATATATAGAGATGATGAACATTTTTTCATGTGTTTGTTAGCCATTCGTCTGTCATCTTTAGAGAAAGTTCTATTCATGTCTCTTGCCCATTGATATATGGGATTGTTGGCTTTTTTCATGTGGATTAATTTGAGTTCTCTATAGATCCTAGTTATCAAGCTTTTGTCTGATTGAAAATATGCAAATATCCTTTCCCATTGCGTAGGTTGTCTCTTTGCTTTGGTTATTGTCTCCTTAGCTGTACAGAAGCTTTTCAATTTAATGAAGTCCCATTTGTTTATTTTTGTTGTTGTTGCAATTGCCATGGCAGTATTCTTCATGAAGTCTTCCCCCAGGCCAATATGAGAAGCTAATTAAGGACACAACTCCCTTCACCATAGTCTCAAAGAAAATGAAATACCTAGGAATATACCTAACGAAGGAGGTGAAGGACCTCTATAAAGAAAACTATGAAATCCTCAGAAAGGAAATAGCAGAGGATATTAACAAATGGAAGAACATACCATGTTCATGGATGGGACGAATCAACATTGTTAAAATGTCTATACTTCCCAAAGCAATCTACCTATTCAATGCCATTCCTATCAAAGTACCTACATCGTACTTTCAAGATTTGGAAAAAATGATTCTGCGTTTTGTATGGAACCGGAAAAAACCCCGTATAGCTAAGGCAGTTCTCTGTAACAAAAATAAAGCTGGGGGCATCAGCATACCAGATTTTAGTCTGTACTACAAAGCCATAGTGCTCAAGACAGCATGGTACTGGCACAAAAACAGAGACATAGACACTTGGAATCGAATTGAAAACCAAGAAATGAAACTAACATCTTACAACCACCTAATCTTTGATAAACCAAACAAGAACTTACCTTGGGGGAAAGATTCCCTATTCAATAAATGGTGTTGGGAGAACTGGATGTCTACATGTAAAAGACTGAAACTGGACCCACACCTTTCCCCACTCACAAAAATTGATTCAAGATGGATAAAGGACTTAAATTTAAGGCATGAAACAATAAAAATCCTCAAAGAAAGCATAGGAAAAACACTGGAACATACACTGGTTTTATAGACCCTTTGACACATTTTCATCACACTGATTAACATAACCTTCCAGGCATTTTCTTAGTTATTGTGTTAAGACATTTATATTCTACATTTACTAAGTTTCACATGTACCCTTGTAAGATGCACCGTAGGTGTAATCCCACCAGTCACCCTCCCTCCACCCATCCTCCCCCTCCCTCCCCTCCCTTTCCCCCTTCCCCATATTCTTAGTTTATAACTGGGTTGTAGCTTTCATATGAAAGCCATACATTACCCTCATGGTAGGGCTGAGTACATGGCATACTTTTTCTTCCATTCTTGAGATACTTTATAAGAAGAATATGTTCCAGCTCCATCCATGTAAACATGAAAGAGGTAAAGTCTCCATCTTTCTTTAAGGCTGCATAATATTCCATGCTGTACATATACCACGATTTATTAATCCATTCGTGGATCAATGGGCACTTGGGCTTTTTCCATGACTTAGCAATTATAAATTGGACTGCAATAAACATTCTGTACAAATATCTTTGCTATGATGTGATTTTTGGTCTGCTGGGTATATGCCTAGTAGAGGAATTATAGGATTGAATGGCAGATCTATTTTTAGATCTCTAAGTGTTCTACAAACATCTTTCCAAAAGGAATGTATTAATTTGCATTCCCACCAGCAGTGCAAAAGTGTTCCCTTTTCTCCACATCCACGTCAACATCTCTGGTCTTGGGATTTTGTGAAATAGGCTAATCTTACTGGAGTTAGATGATATCTCAAAGTAGTTTTGATTTGCATTTCTCTGATGATTAAAGATGATGAGCATTTTTTCATATGTCTGTAGGCTGTGCACCTGTATTCTTCAGAGAAATTTCTCTTCAAGTCCCTTGCCCAGCCTGTGATGGGATCACTTGTTCTTTTCTTGCTTATACGTTTGTGTTCTCTGTGGATTCTGGTTATTAAACCTTTGTCGGAGACATAACCTGCAAATATCTTCTCCCATTCTGAAGGCTGTTTGCTTGCTTTACTTACTGTGTTCTTGGCTGTGCAGAAGCTTTTTAGTTTGATCAGGTCTCAGTAGTGTATTTTTGAAGCTGCTTCAATTGCCTGGGAGGTCCTCTTCATAAAATACTTGCCCAGACCAATTTCTTCAAGGGTTTTCCCTACACTCTCTTCTAGTATTTTTATAGTTTAATATCTTAAGTTTAAATCTTTTACCCAGTGAGAGTCTATCTTGGTTAATGGTGAAAGGTGTGGGTCGAGTTTCAGTCTTCTACAAGTCGCCAGCCAGTTCACCCAGCACCATTTGTTAAATAGGGAATCTTTTCCCCACTGAATGTTTTTAATTGGCTTGTCAAAAATCAAATAACTGTAAGTAGCTGGATTCATCTCTTGGTTCTCTATTCTGTTCCAGACGTCTACCTCTCTGTTTTTGTGCCAGTACCATGCTGTTTTGATCATTATTGATTTATAGTATAGTCTGAGGTCCGGTACCATGATTCCTCCTGCTTTGTTTTTATTTCTGAGTAATGTCTTGGCTATTCGAGGTTTTTTCTGATTCTATACAAAACGAAGTATTATTTTTTCAAGATTTTTAAAGTATGACAGTGGAGCTTTAATAGGGATTGCACTGAAATTGATTATTGCTTTGGGTAGTATGGACATTTTAACAATGTTGATTCTTCCCAGCCATGAGCATGGTATTTTTTTCCGTTTGTTAACATTTTCAGCTATTTCTTTTCTTAGAGTTTCATAGTTCCCTTTGTAGAGATCTTTCACGTTCTTTTTAGATGAACTCCCACATATTTCATCTTCTTTGGCACTACTGTGAATGGAATAGACTTCCTAACTGTTTTTCACTTGACTATTGTTGGTATATATAAAGGCTACTGATTTATGAATGTTGATTTTGTAACCTAAGACGCTGCTGTATTCCTTAATCACTTCTAAGAGTTTTGTAGTAGAATCCCTGGTGTTTTCCAGATACACAATCATATCATCTGAGAAGAGCGAAAGTTTGATCTCTTCTGACCCTATATGGATACCCTTGATTGCCTTTTCTTCCCTAATTTAGCGATGGCTAAAACTTCTATTACAATACTAAAGAGCAGTGGAGACAATGGGGAGCCTTGTCTGGTTCCTGATCTGAATGGAAAGGATTTCAATTTCATGCCATTCGCTACAATATTGGCTGTGGCTTTGCTGTAGATGGCCTCTATCAGTTTAAGAAATGTCCCTTCTATGCCAATTTTCTTAAGTGTTCTGATAATGAAAGGATGCTGGATATTATCAAAAGCTTTTTCTGCATGAATTGAGAGAATCATATGGTCTTTGTTTTTTAATTTGCTTATGTGCTGAATTATACTTATAGATTTATGAATATTGAACCAGCCTTGAGACCCTGGGATAAAACCGACATGGTTATGAGGTATAATTTCTTTGATGTGTTGCTGGATTCTGTTTGTTAGGATCCTGTTGAATATTTTTGCATCTATATTCATTAGTGATATTGGTCTATAATTGTCTTTTCTTGTTGGGTCTTTTCCTGGTTTGGGGATCAGGGTGATGTTTGCTTCATAGAACGTGTTGGCTAGTCTTCCATCTTATTCTACATTTTGGAACAAGTTGAACAATATAGATACTAGTTCTTCTTTAAAGGTTTGGTAGAATTCTGACATGAATCCATCTGGTCCCAGGCTTTTCTATTTAGGGAGATTTCGTATGGTTGATGCTATTTCAGAACTTGATATTGGCCTGTTCAACATTTCCTCTTGATTCTGGCTTAGTCTAGGAAGGTGACGTACTTCCTAGTATTGGTCAATTTCCTTTAGATTTTCATAATTCTGAGAATAAAGTTTCTTGTAATATTCATTAAGGACTTTTTGAATTTCTGAGGATCTCTTGTTATTTCGTCTTTGTCATTTCTGATTGATGAAATTAGAGATTTTACTTTTTTTTTCCTGGTTAGGTTAGCCAAAGGTTTATCTATTTTATTGACCTTTTCAAAAAACCAACTTTTTGATTTATTGATCTGTTGTATAATTCTTTTGTTTTCAATTTCATTTAATTCTGCTCTAATTTTGGTTATTTCTTTTCCTCTGCTGGGTTGGGGTTGGAATATTCTTCCTTTTCCAGTTGTGTGAGATGTCCCATTAAGTTGTTAACTTCCTCTCTTTCGTTCTTGTGAGGCTTGCAGTGGTATAAATTTCCCTCTTAGGACTGCCTTTGCGGTATCACAGAGGTTCTGATAATTCGTGTCTTCATTGTCATTTTGTTCCAAAAATTTGACAATTTCCTTCTTAATCTCATCTCTGACGCAGCTATCATTCAGCATAAGGTTATTTAACTTCCATGTTTTTGTATGAGTATGTAGATTCCTGTTGTTACTGAGTTCAACTTTTATTCCATGGTGGTCCGAGAAGATGCCAGGAATCATTTCTATTCCTTTAAATTTACTGAGGTTAGACTTGTGACCTAAGATGTGATCGATTTTGGAGTATGTTCCGTGGGCTGATGAGAAGTATGTGTATTCAGTTTTGTTGGGATGAAATGTTCTGTAGATGTCTGATAAATCCAAATGTTGGATGATTAGGTTTAAATCTAAAATTTCTTTGCTCAGCTTCTTATTGGAGGATCTATCCAAAGGATCTATCTGCCAAAGGAGTGTTGAAATCTCCGACTATTTATGGAGCTAGAGGAAATCAAGTTGCTAGTGTCTGTTAGAGTTTCTCTTATAAATTGACAAGCATTCTGGTTGGGTACATAAATATTCATTATTGAAATCTCATCATATTGAGTATTACCCTTAACAAATATGAAGTGACCCTTCTTATCCTTCCTTACTTTTGTTGGTTTAAAGCCTATTGTGTCTGCAAATAGAATTGTAACACCTGCTTTTTTTCTGATTACCATTTGCCTGAAATCCTTTCACCCTGAGTCTATATTTATCTTTTAAGGTAAGATGTAATTCTTGTATGCAGCAAATATCTGGCCTGAGTTTTTGTATCTAGCCAGCCAACCTGTGCCTCTTTAGAGGATAGTTTAAGCTGTTCACATTAATGGAAAATATTGATAAGTCTGGTAAAATTTTGGGTATCGAGTTTTTGAAAATCCAGTGGACATTTTTAATCCTTTCGCCACTGTGGAAGTTGGAGTTTGATCAAAAGTTTCTGAGTGAGTTTACTTTTGTAGAGGATTGGGCTGGTCATTATGGAGGATAGGTCTGAGAATATCCTGAAGAGCTGGTTTGGTTATGGCAAATTTCTTCAACATATGAATGTCATTAAAGCATTTAATTTCTCCATCATAAATGAAACTCAGTTTAGCTGGGTACAGGATCCAGGGTTGAAAGTATTTCGTTTTAGGAGATTAAAAGTCAATGACCACCCTCTTCTGGCTTGAAAAGTTTCAGCAGAGAGATCTAAAGTCATTCTAATCTTATTCCCTTTGTAGGTAATGGATTTCTTATGTCTGGCTGCTTTGAGAATTTTCTTTTTCATATTAACTTTAGTGAAGTTAAAGTTTTCTTTTTCATATTAACTTTAGTGATATGCCTGGGGGATGTTTTATTCAGGTTGAGTCGTGCTGGGGTTCTGAAACTGTCTGCTATCTGAATTTCAGAATCTCTTGGCACGTCTGGAAAATTCTCTTTCATAATTTCATGGAGAAGGGCCTTTATGTTTGCGAAGCCACTTCATCACTTTCAGAGATTCCAATGAGGCGAATATTAGCCTTCTTTGAAATATCCCAGAGCTCTCTGAGAGAATGATCCATTTTTGCTCTCCATTTCTCTTCCTCTTTGAGAGTTTGGGAGCATTTAAAAGCTTTGTCTTCAATGTCAGAAATTCTTTCTTCTGCTGTTACTGAGGGATTCTACTGTATTTTTCAGATCTTTGAGAGCTACAAATTCTTGCTTCAGTATGTCAAAATCTTTGGTGGTTTTGTCTTTAAATTTGTTGAATTCTTGAGACAACTTTTGAATTTCTCCTAGAATTTCTAATTCTGACTTTTGAATTGCTCCTCGAATTTCTAATTCCAAATTTTCCTCATTCTATTAATCATGTTTGCAATCCAAATTCTGAATTCGATTTCTGACATCTTGGCCATCAGTTTATGAATGGGATCTTCAGTTACATCTGCCATATCTTTCCTTGCGGAGGGTTGATCTATTCTGGCTATTCATGTTACCAGAGTTTCTTTCACTGATTCTGCCCCATGATTATTTTACACCATTTGACTTTTTTCCTGGAGCTTTGTCAAGGACCTGTACAGTGCTACAGCCTGAAAAACTGGGGACCTGTTTGGTGTGGTGGGGCTAAGTGGCTCTGTCTTGTTTTCAGCTGGTCTCTGTCTGACCCTAGTGAAACAGTTACTCTGGGTTGAAGTCTCAGCTGTAGAGAAATACCAGCAATGAAGTCACCCCGCCCTCCCACAGGTAACAATTGGAAAAGGAAAATAAAACCTTCCTACAACCACACACCCAGTGCACCACTTGGATAGTCCTCAGGCGATTGGCTCAGCTCAAAAGGTCCAGATCAATTGTGTCAGTCAGCTCCTGTCTCAGGTGGGAGAGTTTAAAAGGTCTCCGGCAACTAGATCACAAAGGTCTGTTGACAACTCAAATATGACTTGCTCTGGTGCTCCATGAAGTCCGGAGGACCCACCCAGCAAATAGATTACTGGGAAGGTTGATGCCTCCTTCCCCACCTTGCACCTCTGTCACACCCAGTCACTGATAACCCCGCAGGGCTGTGACCCAGTTGCCTCCAATGAGCAGATACTCCAGGGGTTTGCACCTGCCTGAATCACAAGGAAATCAATGTCTGCTCAGCCAGGCCACTGCTCACTGCCTCTATCCAGCAGGGGGAGGTGATGCCTGACAACCTCGGGCACTTGATGGAGGCTGGGGGATGTTCAACTCAGTTCCAGCCCTGCCCCTGATTGATGTTACTGACAGAACAGAACAACTTTGCAAGAATTTCTTTCTGTCCCTGCTAAATTCCCCTGCAGAAAAGAAGCTGTTTTGAGTTCCCAGAACTTGTGCCTCAGGCCCTGTCTGTGCTGCTGTATGGTCTCAGCTGTTTGTATTCACAGCATGGTTACCTGTCAGATCCAGCCTCTGTCTGCCCTCCTTTGTTTAAGGTGATGGTCACCTGGGGGCCGGGTGCATCTTAGGCTCAGTAAAGTGGTCCTCTGGGTCAGCCCCACCCTGCGAATCTCCTGGCTCTGCGCATGCATTTTCTAGTCCCTGCTCCACCCAGGCCGGTACCGCCTCAGTCAAACCTTTTACTCACGGAGCCTGCATGTCCATCAGATCTGTTCTGTGGTGGTTGCCACCTGAGAAGATGCTTGGCCTCCTCTGGTTACCCAGAGAGACAGGGGGTGTGAGTTCAGAATATCCGGGGTGAGCCCTATTGTTGCCAAAAACGGCTGCTGCTCTGTGCCTCGGGGCACCATTGCTCCAGTGTGGTTCCCTCTCAGCCGACCATCCTCTCCTCACTCCCGTGCAGCAGAATCAGTACTGACCAGCTGCAGTCCAAGCCCTGTCCACACCCCTCGAGAAATCACCCAAGATTCTGGACTCCTGGGGACAGGCCTCCAGACCTCAGAATGAGAGTGGAGGGGAGTGCTGGGAGCTCAGAATTGCAGGTAGAGAATATATACAGTTTTACACAGTTTTATGCCTGGCAGGAGAGTGCCATGGCACCCTAGTAGGGGAGGTAGGTCCAGTTTTTAGAGGGTCTCTCCTGTGGAGTATAGTGGGAGGAACGTTGAACTCTGCTTCTTTGTTTGTGGGGCACTCTGAGCCATTCTCATGGGGGAGGGGACTCCTGTCTGCTTGATGATGGATTTTGTACCTTTTGTTTGTATCCTTGGGGTTGAAGCTCACCTCAGCAGTGTTGATGTGCATTCTTCAACCTTCTCTCTTGGTGTAGCTCTAATCCACCAGGTTACTTGCTAAATTTCTGTCCTTTGACTCTCCTTCTGGATGGGAACCTCTGTGGAAAGCTGGTTCAGTCAGCCATCTTGTCTCCGCCGATCCAAAATCAAAGGTTTTATTTTTAATCTTGACTGTAAAGATCGAGATATGTATCGACAGCTGAATGTGTGAATGTGAGCCAACAAATATCCTCCTTTGCTCGGTCATGATATTTCCTACCTTTAAATCAAACTGGCAGATAGTTAGTGAAAATCTACTGTATCCAAAACACAATTTCAGGAACTGCCAAAACTATTATAAATCTTCCCTGATTTTTTTTTTTTTTTTGAAACAGAGTCTCACTGTGTCGCCCTCGGTAGAGTGCCGTAGGATCACAGCTCACAGTGACCTCAAACTCTTGGCCTCAAGCGATTCTCTTGCCTTGGTCTCCCAAGTAGCTGGGACTAGAGGTGCCTGCCACAGTGCCCAGCTATTTTTCTGTTGCAGTTGTCATTGTTGCTTAGGTGGCCCAGGCTGGGTTGGAACCCACCAGCCTCGGAGTATGTGACCAATGCTGTAACCACTGTGCTATGGGCCCGAGCCCCTGATGTCTCTTTTGACCACTAGCCCTCAAACTTGGCTATGTTACATTTTTACTGGAAGCCTGAAGATACTGATGCTTGTATAAGTGTTACAAAGAATAGCCTGGGGTCAGAACTATCGTCAGCAAATTTGTGAATCACTGCTCTAGATCAGGACTTTGACTCCACTCAAGTCAGATAGCTCCTTCCTTACAGCTGCCTCTTCTTTTTTTTTTTTTTTTTTTTGTAGAGACAGAGTCTCACTGTACCACCCTCGGTAGAGTGCCGTGGCGTCACACGGCTCACAGCAACCTCTAACTCTTGGGCTTATGCGATTCTCTTGCCTCAGCCTCCCGAGCAACTGGGACTACAGGCGCCCGCCACAACGCCCGGCTATTTTTTTGTTGCAGTTTGGCCGGGGCTGGGTTTGAACCCACCACCCTCAGCATATGGGGCCGGCGCCCTACTCACTGAGCCACAGGCGCCGCCTGCAGCTGCCTCTTCTTTAACAGTTAGAGCCTATATGCATATCTTTACAGAGCTAGGGTTGATTGGGTTCTTGCATATGTTACTCATGTTTGAATATTTCTTAGGGAGAGTGGAACATAAGAGTGAAATGACTGTCTTCCTTTGTCATTTGCATTTGCAGTTTAACAAACAGGTATCCATTCTTAATATGGCAACTATCTTGATTTTTATTTGGCAATCTGCCTCTACTCCATCCTTAGTCCAGTTGGCCTGCTTGAGAACTTTGCCAAACCCTGGACCTAGAAGCTCTTAAAACTAGTAACCTGAATCTCTTGGCTGCAGTTAGAGCTGAGTAGCTTTCACTCATTCTGGGTGTGTGTCATGATTCTGCTTCTTAGAACTGCTGAAGCAAAGACATTGGCTTTTTTCTCCTGGATTGGAAACTGAAAGGATACGGTTCCTAGAGATTCTGGAAGCTATTCTACCACCTGGAGGAGAAAGCTTTTTTGAGAACAGAATAAGAGAGAGACAGATAGACAGATGGCATTTTGAGCCACAGTGCTCAGCTATCTCTCAAGTCAGGTGCACCATTAAACTGCTACATGCACCAGTAAATTCTCTTTTGCTTCTGCCAGATTTAGTCATTCTACCAGATTTATATGTTCTGTAATCAGCAAGCAAAAATCATCCCAAGCCAAAAGAGCCTCCTTTCATCTTCTCTCCCTTAGAACTAAATACAATCACCAGTATACACAGAGATTATATGCTAGAGTGGAGCACCAATCATTTACTCAACAAAATGTATTCAGCACCCAGATTACAATGCATGTTCTAGGAGGAGGGACGACATCAGTACACCATCATTAACAACTGCACAAATGGCTAACGCCAGCGCCGCCTCTAGCTCTCGGAGCTCCAGAGAAGGCCGGTAAGTAAGGAGGTCTTTATACCGTGGCTCCTACAAGGCAGACTGCCCGCAAATCCACGGATGGTATAGCACCCAGGAAGCAACTGGCTACAAAAGCTGCTTGCAAGAGTGCGCCCTCTACTGGAGGAGTGAAGAAACCTCATTGCTACAGGCCTGGTACCTTGGCACTCCGTGAAATTAGACTTTAGCAGAAGTCCACTGAACTTCTGATCCGCAAACTTCCTTTCCAGTATCTGGTGCGAGAAATTGCTCAGGACTTTAACACAGATCTGCGCTTCCAGAGCGCAGCTATTGGTGCTTTGCAGGTGGCAAGTGAGGCCTATCTGGTTGGACTTCTTGAAAACACCAACGTGTGTGCTATCTATGCCGAACGTGTAACAATTATGCCAAAAGACATCCAGCTAGCAAGGCCATATATGTGGAGAATGTGCTTAAGAGACTGCTATGATGGGAAAATATTTCATTATCAGAAACAAAAAACAAAAAACTCTTCTTCCTATTATTGGTAGTTCTGATTGGTAGTTAGATTTTTTACAAAGGATGTAAAGTCTCCATTTTTTTTAATGGCTGAATAGTATTCCATGGTATACATATACCACAGCTTGTTAATCCATTCCTGGGTGGGCATTTAGGCTGTTTCCACATTTTGGCGATTTTTGGTAGTTAGATTTTTTCCCCCCCATGAGGTCAAAAGATACTTAAGTATATGACTGCGACTGGAAAGATAAGGGACAGAAATCAGGTATTGGCAGTTTTTCCATTTTCATTTGTGTGTGAATTTTTTATATAAAATGCAGGGATATGCAGCATTAATGTGAGTCAAAATGTTTCAGTGAACAAGTTTCAGCAGTTCAACTTTATAAGAATTATAAATAAACCTGTTAGATTTTTCTGGACAATGCCAGCATTTGGAATTTTTTTTTAAACAAGTAAATTTCTTTTCTTGTTCTTTCTTTTTTTTTCTTTGTAGAGACATGGTCTTACCTTATTGCCCTCTGTAGAGTGCGGTGGCGTCAACAGCTCACAGAAACCTCCAACTCCTAGGCTTAGGCGATTCTCCTGCCTCCGCCTCCCAGGTAGCTGGCACTACAGGCGCCCGCCACAACATCCGGCTATTTTTTTGTGGCAGTTTGGCTGGGGCCGGGTTTGAACCCCCCACCCTCAGTATATGGGGCCGGGGCCCTACCCACTGAGCCATAGGCACCTTCCCAAAACAACTAAATTTCCTATTGACGGCAACTAAATGGTGTTTGTAGCATTTTTATCGTACAGTAGATTCCATCCATTCACTATACTTTTCTGAGTTGTCCTACATGTAAGTACACATTTTTAATGTTGTCTGTCTTCTGTGCTGTTCTTGTAAGTTTGCTATTAAAATACATTAAACCGTAAGAAAAAAAAGAAGAAGAAGAACTGCACAAATGTTTATGGAACGAATACCCAGTAACAAAACCATGCTTCTACTATATATAAGGACCCATGCTAGGTATTGGGGACAGAAAGGGTCTTAAGATAGAGTCTGTATTTTCCAGGGTTTTTCATGAAATTGGAAATATGGTATGCACATAAAAAGATAGACAGCAATCTGGCATGTTAGATGCATGGTTTCTCAAGTTCAGACATCAAAGCTAAAGTAAGAAGCTTAAGTAGAGAATCTTAAATGAGCACCAGTACTGTGTTTTAATTTCCCTTTGAAAGGAAAAAGGACCAAGAGCTTTGGCATTTTTGGATTTTCTTATACATGGGGTCTACTGAAGCTGAAGTTCAGTAGCCTGATCATAGCTCACTGCAGCCTCCAACTCGTAGGCTCAAGTTTCAGCTTCTCTGGTAGCTAGGACTACTGGTGTGTGCCAGTATGCCCAGCTAATTTTTTTTTTTTTTTTTTTTTTGGTAGAGACAGGGTTTCACTATTTTGCCCAGGCTGGTCTCAAACTCTAGGCCTCAAGCAATCCTCCCATCTCAGCCTCCCATAATGCTAGGATTACAGGCATAAGCAACCATGCCTGGACTATCCTATTGGGTGTTTTTAATATTAACAAAAAGATATTTTGTGGATTTTATCTGCTTACAAATTAACCACATTATTTTTGAATTTAAATATTATAAAATAAATAAAAAATATTACAGAAATCTCATTCATTCACTGTTTATTGTGTTCCTGTTATGGTGCCAGGCACCATTATATACACAGAAGTTTTAGCAGTAAATAAAACAAAGTTCCTACAAATTATATTCTAATGTCTACAAAGTAAAAAGTAAACTTTCTTATTTAATAGTCACTTTAAACAGTAACCAGTCCTGTATATAATGTAAATATAGATATTGGCATTTGTTTGTTTTTATAAAAATGATAGTATACTATGCTTACTATTTTTCAAAACTCATTTTTTCTTATAATCTAATTTGAACTCATTTGTTAATAAATACACATTGACCTCATATTTTTAATGAATTACTGAGTTATGTAGTATTTCATTACTTAACCACTACCCTGTTCACTGATATTTGGTTGTTTCTAAGTTTTCACAATAATGAGCAGTGTTGTTGTAAAAAAAAAAAAAGCATATCATTCCTATAATTTTTTAAACACTCATAAGAAAAGAGTTAATTAAAGGTTTTCAAAATAGAAAGATATGATGTCAGGTAAAAACTCTATCTTCTACTTACTTTTTGATTCATCACTAACTTATTGAATACATAATAAAATTTTATGCAAGTAACTAGAAAATATCTTCAAAATCCATTAATATAAATGCAGAGTTTAAAAAGAAAAAATATAAATAATTATTACTATGTCTACAAAGTATTCTATGTTCCCAGGACTATTCTAGGCCTCAAAGGAAAGTAATCTGTATTTTTCTTGAAATAAAGTGTCAGCACAATTGAAATGGACAAGAAAGTAATCAGAAAAAAAAGAATCAGCACTTTTGTAATGAAAGTCCTACTATTATAGACAAATATGATTCCTTTTTTTTTTTTTTTTTTTTGGTTTTTGGCCAGGGCTGGGTTTGAACCCGCCACCTCCGGCATATGGGACCAGTGCCCTACCCCTTGAGCCACAGGCGCTGCCCCAAATATGATTCTTTTTATGAAAGAAAATAATTGAGACATTAATGGAGGTTTTATTTTCTTAAATTGTCATGTTCCATGTATAATACATTTCTTAACCTCCTAATAAATTTGACCTGTAAACTACAAAAAAATTAAAATAAAATAAAATAAAATTGTCATGACAATTTCAAATAGATTTCAAGAAATAAGAAAAAAATTATCTTACTGAATAGAAACACACAGCCATAAAACAAAATTTCTGTTAGAACCAAAATCACTTGACATTTGAATTCTGTCTCCAGATGTTCCATCCAGTTTCCAGCTTGGCTATTTCCAATATTCAAAAATATTTATGTCCTTTTGTTCACATAAAGTTGTCTCCAGTCAATTTACTGAAGAGTCCAACATTACATCAATGGAGAAAGACATTCCAATAACAGTTCGATTAACAAAACAAACTGTTTAATTAATACAAACAATTTTTTTCAAGAAGAAACTGAAGCAATTTTGTCATGCATGCTTCAGTGTGCATTTTAATTTCTTAACTTTAGCCTGTGATCACTCATCCAGCAACTCTGAATGGTTAACTGTAATCTCAAGAGTATCCCTTCCGTGGGGTATAAAGTGTAGCATAAGAGAAGGTAAACGTAAGTGAAAACAACAAAGAGGTTTCTTCACTTACCCTCTTCATAACCACCATAAATTTCACTCAGCCTTTGGCCACTGAATTTTGTCCTGAAGTTTCCATGCACCACACAGTCACTTAACCCCTTAGCTTGCGGGAGTAACTAATGGAAACAGTGCTGTAAAAAGATTTACCAAACAAATTTCCATGCACTTAACCTAGAGGGAGAAATAGTGACATGAACTAAATAAAAAGTTTTTATCTGTCTTTAAACCAGAGGGGGTGATTTTACTTTTAGCAGGAACTTGTGACTAAGATTGCCTCGTAAGGAAATGATTAACATTCCTGGCGTCATCTGCTTGAGCTCTCCAGCTGCAGAAGATAGGCTGAGGCAACCTACTTAATCTTGGGCATGGGTGTTGCGCCTACATCATCCACTGCCCTGGCTTTTACCATGCTGAATTGAACTTTGGTGTCAGGTTACTCAAAATAAAAATTTTTCTAGAACCTCTGCAAATTTTGTTAGTGGCTATGTTTACTAAATTATTGTTCTAAAACGTTGTATTTATTTTTAAAAAACATTTAGAATGGAGTAGTTTATATGCAACAAAGAGCACCAGGGATCTAAAACAAGTTCTGAGTCTGAGTACTGACTTAATCGTTCATGCAACCTTTAGCATATCTTTAACCTTTTTGAATGTCAGTTTCCACCCCTGCCAAGCAGGAACAATTCTCATTTCACTAAATGTCACCTTCATGCCATGCACAGGAAGTTGCAGAATATTCTGTAATTAAGGTTTTATTTTTACCTTTCTTTTCTGTTCCCTACATGAAAAGATGGATTATTATTTAGACACTTGTTCTTAAAATTCCAAACTTTACAAGATCTTTAAAACTACCAGATCTCTGTTCCCTCGGCCTTGTTTGCCTTCCCAACTACACTCATTTCTAAAAACTTCAACGCCCTTTCAAACTGCCAGTAGTTATTCTTCTAGAGACCAAGGGCAGAGGAAAATGAGGGAGAACTAATGAATAGCTATCTATGACTTGGAGGAACCATAAAAATTATCAATGGATTATTATTATTTTTTAATGGATTATTTTTTAAATGTTTGTTTTGAATAGCACCTACCTTTATAAATGCATCTAAAAGAAAAGAAAAATCACAAGGAAAAAAACTCATCCAGGAAAGACAAATGGCAGAAATCTTGAGATAAACTTCTGTGCAACGTCTTGTGGATGGGAACTAGTGATGAAAACACAAACACATGGCTTCTCTTAGGCTGTACCATGGAGTTTCACTCCACCAACAGGGCAAAGTAGAATGTGCATTTCCTGGCAAATGTCTGGGGACAGTCAAAACTGAATCTCAAATACAGTCCCGTAAAAAAAAAAAAAGTTAAGAGCTAGATGTCAGTTGTGTTTATTATGCTATAAACTTCACTTGCCTGATAGCCCTTAGATTGCTGATTTAGAAGTAGATTAATGATTCAGAGTTCTTATCAGCCTTCCTAAGGTATGTTCCATGAATTGTCAAGTTAGTTTTAGGAACTCAGGTTCATCTTCCTCTCCCCGTCTCACCCTCCCTCACCAAAGAAAGCAACTTTTAACCATTTCAGAGCTGTAATACTATTGTAAATAAATTCAACTCCTTACCCCTCTACCCGTATATTGCTTCTGTCTCTTACATGTAACAAGCATTCTGAGGACATTTCAGATTTTCTGTGTAGTACCTAAAATGGTGGGCCCTGGAAAAAGAAACTGAGCAAGATGCCTGACCAGAAGACCCCAGCTTCATCCCTTCCATAAAGACTGCCAAAATAACAAATAACTACTTTTAACAAAATAACTGAAGGGAACGGCCAGAATATGCCGAAAAGGCAACAGAAACCCCAGTACCAAGGAAAATCAGGGCATCCACTTAAAAAACAGAAGGATAGGGCAGCGCCTGTGGCTCAGTCGGTAAGGCACCGGCAACATATACCGAGGGTGGCGGGTTCAAACCCTGCCCCAACTGAACTGCAAACCAAAAAATAGCTGGGCATTGTGGCGGGCGGCTGTAGTCCCAGCTACTCGGGAGGCTGAGGCAAGAGAATCGCTTCAGCCCAGGAGTTGGAGGTTGCTGTGAGCTGTGTGAGGCCACGGCACTCTACCGAGGGCCATAAAGTGAGACTCTGTCTCTACAAAAAAAAAAAAAAAAAAAAAAAACCCAGAAGGATACACTTCATCTTTTTATGTAGATGTTTTTTACATCTACATAAAAAACAGAAGGACCCTGCTGCCCTGTCCCACAGCCAGGGGCAGCTATAAACCAGGGGAATCTTCACCCTACAGCAAAAAAGGAAGAAGAGGATCCTAGTTGAAGCCACTGTGGACTCCTACTGTTCTAATCACTGGAGTGCCCTGGAGTTCTCACAGGCACTAAGCCCAGCTGAGGAACTACCCAGAGGCCCAATAGCTGTGCTCCCAGGATAGAAGAAGCCTAGCCGCATGGCCTGACCCCACCCCCAAGCCAGCTGTAAGAACTGTTATACTCCTGGGGGACAGCCCGGGATGGAACTGCTCCACCTACCCCTCTCTACACCCTCACCTCAGCCAGAGGCAAGGCTAGGCAGTCCCTCCTGGGGAAATAGTGCTTTGGCAGAATATCTCCACCTACTGAATCCCCAAACCAAGCTGCAAGGGGTTGCCTTAAAGTCACGGAGCCTGGTGCTGTGGGCAGTCTACATCCAACCACAGAGAGCAAATCTGCACCCCAAGACCCAGATGCCACAAGAGGTTCACAGGACCCTGTGCCCAGGACCCTGACCCACAGCCACCCCAACCACCTGTGCCTGGAACGCAGTGGAATGACAGCTGCTTCCAGGCCCTGTCAGACCTGATACCGAACAGGCTCCCCAAGCTTAGTCTCCTCATCATGGGGAAAATGAGAAAAGGAGGACCCCAAAGCCCTTGCCACTGAGGACACTAACAACCTGTGATGATGACACCGCCACTCCCACAGACTTCCACAGCTAAGGTTTCTGTGGCACTCACAGTTAATAGTGACATTGAATGTGGCCAAAGAAGCTGCATAGAGATTATACCACTGCACCTACCCAGAAACAGACTCCCCACACCCTTACATCTGGCACACTAAGATCCAATTACAGGGAAAATCTTTCTCTACGAAAGCTACTTTTGAAAGTTTGGAAAAGTCAGTTATTCCACTCAATGCACAGACATCAACACAGGAACACAAGAAATACGAAAAGACAAGAAAATATACTATCAAAGAAACATAATAACTTTCAGTAACAGACCTCAATAAAAAGAAAATCAATGATTTCTTGAAAAAGAAATTCACAGCTCGGCACCCATAGCTCAGTGGTTAGGGCACCGGCCTGCTAAACAACAACAACAACTACAACAACAACAAAAAATAGCTGGGTATTGTAGCAGGTGCCTGTAGTCCCAGCTACTTGGGAGGCTGAGACAAGAGAATTGCTTAAGCCCAAGAGTTTGAGGTTGCTGTCAGCTGTGACGCCCTGGCACCCTATCAAGGGTGACATAATGAGACTCTTTCTCAAAGAAAAAAAAAAAAGAAAAGAAAAGAGAAAAAAAAGAAAAGAAGAAAGAGAAAAAGAAAGAAATCTAGTATAGGGCTGGGCACAGTGGCTCACACCTGTAATCTTACACTGGGAGGCGGAGGCAGGTGGATTGCCTGAGCTCAGGAATTCAAGACTAGTTTGAGCAAGAGCAAGACCCCATCTCTAAAAACGTAGTCCTAGCTATTTGGGAGGCTGATGCAAGAGAATTGCTTAAGTCCAAGAGTTTGAGGTTGCTGTGAGCTGTGATGCCACGGCACTCTACCAAGGGTGACATAGTGAAACCTGTCTCAAAAAAAAAAAAAAAAAAGGAAGGAAAGAAAGAAATTCAGTATAATGACCTTAAAAAAAACTCAACAAGACATGAGAAATAAAAATTAAAAAAAAAAAGACATGAGAAAATACAGACAGACAATTCTACAAAATTAGGAAAATAATTCATTATGTGAATGAAAACTTCACTACCAAGATAGATAACACAAAAAAGAGCCAAACAGAAATCTTTCAGCTGAAGAATTCAATGAATGAAATAAAAATATAGTAAAAAGCTAATAGCAGACTTAGGCAAAATAAAGAATCTCTGAACTTGAAGACAGGTAATTTAGAATTACTGAGAGAGGTCAGGTGCAGTGGCTTACGCCTGTAATCCTAGCACTCTGAGAGCCCACGGTAGGAGGACTCACTGAGCTCAGGAGTTCAAGACCAGTCTGACCAAGAACAGGATCCGGTCTCTACTAAAAATAGAAATATTAGCCAGGCATTGTAACTAGCAGACACCTGTAGTCCCAGCTACTCAGGAAACTGAGGCAGAAGGTTCGTTTAAACCCAGGAGTTTGAGGTTGCTGTGAGCTAGGCTGATGACATGACCCTCTAGCCTGGGCAACAGAGTAAGACCCTGTCTCAAAAAAAAAAAAAAGAAATTCACTCCTCACACCTGTAATCCTAGCACTCTGAGAGGCCGAGGCTGGGGGATCATTTCAGCTCACGAGTTCAAGACTAGCCTGAGCAAGAGGGAGACCTCATCTCTAAAAAAATTAGCCAGACATTATGGCAGGCACCTGTAGTCCCAGCTACTTGGGGGGCTGAAGCAAAAGGATCTCTTGAGCCCAAGAGATTGAGGTTGCTGTGAACTGTGACTCCACAGCACTCTACTGAGGGACAAGAAAGTGAGACTCTGTCTCGAAAAAAAGAAATTACATGTAGTGAAGTTCACTTTTTTATGGTACAGTTCTTTAAATTTGGACCACTATTAAAGATATAGAACAATTGGGTGGTGCCCATGGTTCAGTGGGTAGGGCGCTGGCCCCATATACCAAGGGTGGCAGGTTCAAACCCAGCCCCAGCCAAATTGCAACAAAAAAAATAGCCAAGTGTTGTGGCGGGTGCCTGTAGTCCCAGCTAATCAGGAGGCTGAGGCAAGAGAATCGCCTAAGCCCAGGAGTTGGAGATTACTGTGAGCTGTGTGAGGCCCCGGCACTCTACGGAGGGCGATAAAGTGAGACTCTGCTGTCTCTCTAAAAAAAAAAAAAGATACAGAACAATTTCTATCACCTCAAAATTCCTTTGCGCTCCCTTTTTGTCATTTCTCCTATATATTTAAATCATCTTTATATTATTTATAACAGCTAATATAAAGAAGAGCAGGCATATGATGGTGAGCACCCAGGATATGGCCTGCAAAGGGCATGAAGGGTGGACACCCATAGAGGAAATCCGGAGGTGAGCTGGGTGGACTCCCAGAGGTAGCTCACTCAGGGAAGGCCAGTCAGGGAAAGGCACCCAGGGGGCACAGTGGGTGGGTATCTGGGGTAGGGATCCCAGGGGATGACCATAAACTCTCACGCAGGATCAGGCCTGCAGAGAGCATGGGGGATTGACAGGTGGGAACTCACGAAAGACACTGAAGAAGAATCCCAGGGGACGGCCAGGTTAGACACCCAGTGTGCAGACAGCCATGTACCTGGCCTCCCACAGTGGGCACCTTCAGAGTGAGAGCTCTTTTTCAGCCCTGCCCAGTGGCCTAATTCCACTGCAGAGACAAACCTTGTTTCCTACATGTGTGGCCATGTTTCCGAGCAACACATTAGGCTAACATTCCCCCAGATCTCTAGTTACTCCTTGTCCTCCTACTTCCCCAGATCTCCCCGTATCTGGTCATATGTGGGTTTGGTTCAGTTATCTGTGATGACATCACAGATAACAGACATCATCATGACTGTAAATAAAGGTCGCCAGCCAAGCCTGGTCCCAGGCCCTGATGGCCGAGAGTGTTGGGTTTTCATTTGCCCAGCTTCAGGGGACCTGGATCCCTGAAACCTCAGTGTACTCCCTAGCAGGCATTATCAGGGAACCCATGCTGGGTCACTTCTCCAAGCAATCCCTCAGCGACTTATCTGGCTGTGGGCCCTGCTGGTCTCCTCCATGACTCTTGCCATCTCTCTCCTGTCTTTTTTGTCCTCCTCTTCCTCAGCTCACTTTCATGGTTTGATTTTGGAGGAGCAGCTTCATTAATAACTTCCTGAGCTGCATGGGGGAGTTTTTGGACTCAGAAAGTGGCTTTACTTGGTATCTTGGTGAGTTGTGAAATTCTAGGTTGGAAATTGTCACCGAGACTGTCACATTCCAGCCCCATTTTCTTTTTCTTCTTTTCTTTCTTTCCTTTTTTTTTTTGCTTAGCCTCCTAAAGTGCTAGAACTCATTTTCTTGCTGCCGCCTTTTCCACATAGAAGCCTAGTGCTGTTCTTATTTCCAGAACTTTATATGTGAACTGCATTTTTCTTTGAAGGCTTTTAAGAGCTTTTCTTTATCCCTGATATTTTAAAACATCATGATTTGTCTTATTTTGAGTCTTTTTTCATATCATGTCGCTGGGCACTTAGTAGGCTAAGGTAGGAGTTGATGAAACATGACCCTCCGGACAGAGGGAACCCATTGCCTGTTCTACTAAATAAAGTTTTATGAAACTCTTCCATGCCCTTTTGTTTCCATGTGCTCTTAGGGTTTTTGCCATACAGTGGCAGAGTTGTGGTGGAGCTCATGTGGCCCCCAAGGCCAAATTTAAAAAAACAAAAAAGATGGCTATTATCAAAAAGACAAGGGATAACAAATGTTGGAAAAGGTATGGAGAAAAGGGAGCACTTGCACACTGTTGATGGGAATATAAATTGGTGCAGCCATTATGGAAAACAATATGGAGGTTCCTCAAAAACCTTAAAATAGAATTGCCATATGACCCAGTAAAATCGCTTCTGAATATATACTCAAAGGAAATGAAATCAATAAATCAGCACTGACTAAATGTGCTCCCACATTCATTGTAGTATTATTCACAGCAGCCAACATATGGAAATAACCTAAGTGTCCATTGATAGATGAATGGATAAAGAAATTATTAAAAGTGCTGAGTTACAGTGATGCAGGTTGAGTAAATTTGGAGATGCAATGTATAGTATGAGGACTATAGTTAATAATACTGTCCTCATACCAGAAATTTATCAAAAGAGGAGATTTGAGGTGTTCTTACCTACCATTTAAAAAGGCAATTATGTGTGTATTAATTTGCTTAACTGTAGGAATCATTTCTCTATGTCTATGTAAATCGAAACATCATATTGTACATTTTAATATATGTAGCTAAGGAAAATCTTTTTATTAATTTTTCCAAATTTTATTCAGACTGTAAACCTTTGGATTGAAAAAATTCAATAAACCCCAAATAGAATAAAGTTCCAAACCATGCAAAACCAATCGCTGTATTATCTGGTTATAAATACATATATAGTGAGAACAATAAATAGCAAAGACAAGATTAATCAAAATTCAGGAGAGCAGTTACCTCTGGAAAGAAAAATGGACAATTCAAAGGTTGCAGGGGTCCTCCAACTTTTTAAACAGGGGGCCAGTTCACTGTCCCTCAGACCGTTGGAGGGCTGGACTATAGTTTAAAAAAAAAAAACTATGAACAAATTCCTATGCACACTGCACATATCTTATTTTGAAGAAAAAAAAAAAACGGGAACAAATACAATCACACCACCTCATGTGGCCTGAGGGCTGCAGTTTGAGGACCCCTGGACTAGCAAATTCTTTTTTTTTTCTTGAGACACAGTTTAACTACGTTGCCCTTGGTAGAGTTCTGTGGCGTCACAGTTCACAGCAACCTCAATCTTGGACTTAAGCGATTCTCTTGCCTCAGCCTCCCAAGTAGCTGGGACTATAGGCGCCTGCTACAAAGCCCGGCTATTTTTAGAGATGAGGTCTTCCTCTGGCTTAGGCGGGTTTCAAACCAGTGAGTTCAGGCAATCTACCCACCTCGGCCTCCCAGAGTGCTAGGATTGTAGGCGTGAGCCACTGTGCCTGGCCTAGCAAATTCTTTTTCTCAAGTAACCTAAGAAGTAAATACACATTTATTTATATTATTCTACAAATAGAACACATACAAAATATTTTTGCGGGTGTGAAAAATATCACAATAAATAGAAAATTAATGAAATTCATGCATCCTTTTTCTGTGTTATTTATAACGCAAACCAGAAACTTGGGAGCACCCTTGACCATGCCCTCACCAACCAAATCCAATTAATTATCCCTTCCAATCCTGGCTGAAGCCACCTTTGAAGCACTAAAATCCATTCCTATCCCTTAAACTGCTACTCTAAACTAATTTACAAACAACAGCCCAGGAAAACACCTTGAAACAGGATTAATTTCTTTCTTTTTTTTTTTTTTGTAGAGACAGAGTCTCACTGTACCGCCTAGGTAGAGTGCCGTGGCGTCACACGGCTCACAGCAACCTCTGACTCTTGGGCTTACGCGATTCTCTTGCCTCAGACTCCCGAGCAGCTGGGACTACAGGCGCCCGCCACAACGCCCGGCTATTTTTTTGTTGCATTTTGGCCGGGGCTGGGTTTGAACCCGCCACCCTCGGCATATGAGGCCGGCGCCCTACTCACTGAGCCACAGGCGCCACCCGAAACAGGATTAATTTCATCTCTCTTGCTATCAGGAGCAATAGAAAGATAAGTAAAGTGCCCAAGGCTATGTGGCCAGGAAATGGCAGAGGTAGGATTCAAAACCTGCCAGTTTTACTTAGGAGTCCACATCTTACCCACCCACCATCCCACCTTGGGTGATGCTGGGAAAGGCTCAGCACTGCCTAGCATGGGGTAATCTGGGTAAGGACAGATTTATTTCAATCACCACCTCACCTCCTTTACCTAACTCCTAGTCATCCTGGCTCTGAGCTCAAGCCACACTTTCTAAGAACTGCCTTCCTATCATCCATGTGCTATGACAGCAAATCCCAGTATCTGTCCTCCCCGTACGTTTCTACTAACATCTTTCCTTCACTAGACTGAGACCGTCTCAAGGGTAAGCGCCTGCTTTGCCCCTGTTTATAATGCACCTTACCCACCCTGGTTCCTCTCCTTGTCCATTCCTCAGTGAAAATAAGTTGTCAATGACAAGGTCACTCATCTTTCCTTCCAACAACGAGCGATCTGGTCTGCTGACCCCACCCCTAGGGCTGTGTGTGAGCCAGATGGGGAAAGAAAGAGATCAGCCCTGGCCTACAACCTGAGATGGCCTGCTCTGTGGAAAGGAATGAAAGAGACGTTGGGTACTCAAGACCTCAATCCCTCCGGGCCAGTGAATATGTCACAAACAAGTCCCTTCTGCCCTTGATTTTTATTTTTAAGGAAAAACATTTCTATCCTTACAAAGTTAAGAACATATTGCATTCGTAAACAAGAATAGGATTGTGACTTTAAATGGAAATATTGAGAATAAATAGTAAATATTAAAAATTAAAAGTGTTGGGTGGCACCTGTGGCTCACAGGAGTATGGCACTGGCCCCATATACCAGAGGTGGCAGGTTCAAACCCAGCCCCGGCCGAAAACTGCAAAAATAAAATAAAATAAATAAAAATTAAAAGTGTGATATCAGAAATTAAAAAAAAAAAAGAACAATACTATCGTTGGAAGATAAAGTTGAAAAAAATCTTCCAGAAAGCAAGATGAAAGACAATGATGTGAAAAACAGGATGGAAAAGCTAAGAAAATTAGGAAACTAGTCCAAGAGTCCTAAGATAGAAGATTAAAAAAAAAAAATGATTCAACAAAATTTTCCAGAACACAAAAGCCTAAATTCCCAGACTGAATGAGCCTATTGAGCACCCAGCACAATGGATGAAAAGAGATTCAAACTGTTGTGAAATTCTAGAACAGTGTCAACCAATAAAAGCTCCTATAAACTTTAGGGTAATTGTCATACAAAAACTCATGAATCAGAAGAGAACTGGCTATCTCAGCAGCAATATTAGATATTAGGAGACGATCATCCAAAAGCATTAAAGTTTTTAGGGTAAATTATTCCCAATCTAGAAAACAAATTCACCTAGACCTTTTTTTGGGGGGAGGCTCACACTCAGTAGAGTGCCCTGGTGTCATGGCTAGCAGCAACCTCAAACTCTTGGGTTCATGTGATCCTCTTGCCTCAGTGTCCCAAGTAGGTGGGACTACAGGCACCCACAATGCCCGGCTAGTTTTTTCTTTTATTAAATCATAACTGTGTACATTTATGGGGTACAATGTGCTGATTTGATATACAATGTGGAATGCTTACATCAAGCTGATTAACATAATCATCACCTCATTTACTTATTTGTTGTGGTAAGACATTTATTCTCTTAATAGTTTTGAAGTGTACCATTGCATTGTGCACAATAGGTGAGGTCCCACCAAATACCCTCCCTCTTCCCTCTCTCCCTCCTCCCCTCTCCTTTCCTTCCTCTCCCCTCCTTCTTTCTGGACTCTAGTTGTGTTTTATCATTCCTATGAATGTGTAGGTGATTCTATATTGGTTTCATAATAGTATGGCCATGGCTATCTTTAGAGACAGGGTCTTGCTCTTGCTCATGCTCCTGAGCTCCAGCAATCCACCAGACTCAGTCTCCTAGAGTGCTAGGATTGCAGGCGTGAGCCATGGTGCCCCGTCCTCAACTAGATTATTAAATACAAGGTTAAATAACAATATTTTCAGGTATTCAAGATCCCAAATTTTTCTCCCATGCTCATCTTCTTAAGAGCTACTGGAGAGGCCTGGCGTGGTGGCTCAGGCCTATAATCCCAGCACTCTAGGAGGCTGAGGCTGGTAGATTGCCTGAGCTTAGAAGTTCCAGAGCAGCCTGAGCAAGAGTGAGACCCTGTCTCTAAAAATAGCCATGTGTTGTGGCAGACTCCTGTAGTCCCAGCTACTTGGGAGGTTGAGCCAAGAGGATCACTTGAGCTCAAGAGTTTGAGGTTGCTGTGAGCTGTGATGCCACAGTACTCTGCCAAAGGTGATAAAGTGAGACTATGTCTTGAAAAAAAAAATTAATGTAAATTTAAAAAAAGGTGGGGGGTGGGGGAGCTACTGGAGGATTACGTTCCCCAAAACAAAGAAATAAACCAAGAATAGGAAAGTATGGCTGCCAGGGAAGAGGGGATCCAATATAAGTAAAGTGAAGAGAATCCACAGAATACACAGCGAAAAAGAACCCAAAACAGACGCTGTGCTAAAGGCCCAAGGAGGAATGAGATAGAATTCAGTCTGGGGAATGTTGAGAAATTTTCTTCAGTGAGTCATCAATGATGAACTACCTCGAACATATTAAAAATAATTTACAAATCTGGAGAGATTTGGGGTCTGAAATGCTAGTAAATAGATGGAAAACTAAGCAAGCAATAAAAAACAATTATTAATTACAGGAAAAGAATAAGGTTTTTTTGTTTTTTGTTTTTTGTTTTTTTGTAGAGACAGAGTCTCACTTTATCACCATTGGTAGAGTGCCGTGGCGTCACAGCTCACAACAACCACCAACTCCTGGGCTTAGGCAATTCTCTTGCCTCAGCCTCCTGAGTAGCTGAGACTACAGGCACCCATCACAATGCCTGATTCTTTTTTTGTTGCAGTTTGTCCGGGGCCAAGTTTGAACCCACTACCCTCAGTATATGGGGCCAGCGCCCTACCCACTGAGCCACAGGCGCCGCCCAATAATCTTAGTTTTTATATGATCTTTATATGTGTATATAAGGAATCATAGTACACTATGTTATACTATCCTGTGAATAGCATTTAGATAGTCATCGTACTAAAAATCTTAAACAGTGAACTAACCAAGGTTACAACATACTCGTAGTGGGAAACAGAGGTGTGGTCGGGTGGCAGAAGAGAGCTAAATTCTCAGCTTCCATGGTGAGGTGTCAGAACATGATCTCTAAAGCCAACCAAGAAATAACAGTAAAAACATATTATTTAGGGATATAGGGCTATGAAACAAAATAATCAGCTGGAAGAATTGAACCCTCAACAAGCAGAGCAACAAATATAAAATGAACTTTTTATTTTTGTTATTAATTAATTTATTTTTATTGTTAAATCATAGCTGTGTACATTGGTGCAATCAAGGGGTACAATGTGCTGGTTTCATATATAATCTGAAATATTCTCATCTAACTGTTCAACATAGAAATGAATTTTTTTAAAACGACATAGCAATGAAATCAGCCAACCAGGAGAAGAATTTAAAAGACTGAATTATGGTAAAAATATGTTAACAAACATTTAACCCATTTAAATGTAGGACTAAGACTAAATATAGGAATTATGACTACAGAGAGAATGTGAATGCTTTAAATTGGACAAAGTAAAAGTAAATAACAAAAAATTAGAGGGAAAAGGGAAATAGAAAAAATGAGGAAGAATGTTAATTTCCTTATCTTTTACTAAAGGAAATCAGTCAATATGATACAAAATTGTAATATTTAGGTCACACAGTATTCTTCATGATCTTTCCTTTTTAACTTTCAAATAATCTTTTATTAACCAAAATATCTGGTTCAGCCCTATAGCTCAACGGCTAGGGTGTCAGCCACATACACTGGGGCTGGTAGGTTCAAACCCAGCCTGGGCCTGCCAAACAACAATGACAACTACAACAACAACAACAACAAAAATAGCCTGGCATTGTGGTGGACACCTGTCGTCCCAGCTACTTGGGAGGCTGAGGCAAGAGGATCACTTAAGCTCAAGAGTTTGAGGTTGCTATGAGCTATGATGCCACAGCACTCTATGGAGGGCGACATAATGAGACCATGTCTCAAAAAAAAAAAAAAATCTAATGGTAAAGAAACATTTACCTCTGGTGGGGATGTTGAAGGTAATGCGTGTGTGGGGAAAGCAGATAAGGGAAATCTCTTGTACCTTTTTCTCAGTTTTGCTATAAACCTAAACTGCTCTAATAAATAAAGTTGTTTTGTTTTGCTTTGCTTTGAGACAGAGTCTCACTCCGTCACCCTGGGTTGAGTGCCCTCAGCTCACAGTATCCGTAAACTCTAAAGCTCAAGCGAACCCCTTGCCTCCCTAGTAGCTAGTACTATAGGCTCCTGCTACAATGCCCAACTAGTTTTTTCTATTTTTAGTAGAAATGGGGTCTTGTTCTTGCTCAGGCTGGTCTCCAACTCCTGAGGTCACCCACCTTAGCCTCTTAAAGTGCTAGGATTACAGGTGTGAGCCACCACACCCAGTCTAATAAATAAAGTTTTTTTAAAACAGAGAAACAGGGTGGCACCTGTGGCTCAAGGAGTGGGGTGCCGGCCCCATATACAAGAGGTGGTGGGTTCAATCCTGGCCCCAGCCAAAAAAAAACCCTGCAAATAAATAAATAAAACAGAGGAACATTTTATCTGAAATTTAGCAATTTCTTCTGTTTTACTTCAATTTATTTTCTTCTAGTTAATTCAAGTAAAATTGCCTGTAATACATTTCATTATAAGGGGCAGGTAGAATGATGTCATTTTATAAAACTGTTTCTACCTTTCCTCTATGAATCTATATTTCCGTCCACCTACCCTCCTATACATCAAAAAGGATTAGATGTGATGCCTATTTAGTGTTACTAAATATTACCTCTAAGTTAACAGCCCTATCATTTTAAAAATTCTTCTTTGCATTTATCTAGAGTGCTTGTGTTTTTGCAAGTGTGCTTCTTTTTAGTAAAGCAGAGCCATTGTATTTAAAAATTCTGGGGGATTTCAAGCTCACAAAAGGTCAGAAAAGTATGTTAAAACAACATAAGGGTGTTCTAAAAATCAAGTGCATTTGGGAAAAGTTAAATATATGTTTAGCCATGACCATGTATTACACTAATTAAAGAAAAAATAATGAATGCAAAGTGTGTGAGTACAGATAAGAAACAACAAGCCAAAATATTAACTATGGCTGTCACTGAGAAATGAGATTTTAATTTGTTTCTACATCTTTTTGTGTCATTGTACATTTCCCAAGTGGAAAATATTCTTTACATCATCAGAAAAAGAGTACTCACTATTTTAAAAAATAATCAATATAATTAGTTGTATAGAGAGTCACGTACTAAGTTAACAACTTTGCCTGCTAGACTTTACAGCTGCTTGTTTAACAATGGAACACAGTAATCAAATGATTCCTATAAAGTTTAGGGCTGGAATACTATTAGACATTATTGAACACACCCACACTTTAACACCTGCAGTTTTATGAGCTCAAGTTAGAAAACCTGTCATATTCCTAAAAATAAAAATTTTGTCTTTAAAATTTAATAAGCATTATATAATTATGTAATAATGCCCTCTGCAATTCTGCAAATTACCACCTTTCATCTAAAGATTTTATTTTATTTTATTTTATTTTTATGTTTTATTCTTTTGAGGCAGAGTCTCACCCTGTCTCCCTGGGGTTGAGTGCAATGGTGTCATCATAGCTCACAGCAACCTCAAACTCTTATGCTCAAGTGATCCTCCTGCCTCAGCCTCTTGAGTAGTTGGGACTACAGGCCCCATACAATGCCCTGCCCAGTTAGTTTTCCTATTTTTAGTAGAGATGGGATCTCACTTTTGCTTAAGCTGTCTAAATGCTGAAGTCAAGCAATCCACCCATCCTGGCCTCCCAGAGCGCTAGGATTACAGGGGTGAGCCACTGTGCCCAGCCAAACTAATGTCTTTGTTTGTTTGTTTTGAGACAGAGTCTCACTTTGTCATCCTCTGTAGAGTGCTGTAGCATCAGAGCTCACAGCAACCTCAAACTCTTGGGCTTAAGCCTCCCAGTAGCTGGGACTACAGGTGCCTGCCACAATGCCTAGCTATTTTTTTGTTATTATTGTCATTGTTGTTTGGCAGGCCTGGGCCAGGTTCAAACCCACCAGCCCTGGTGCATGTGGCCAGCACCCTAACCACTGAGCAACAGGCACCAAGCCAAGCTAACATATTTTTGAAGAGTTACTTAAAAATATTGAACTATTTATATGAAGAGCAACACTATTTTTTAAAATGTCAAATGTTTGAAAGACTCAAGGAGTGTGAGAAATATTGAAATAAAATGTTGAAGAGTAATGATGATGACAACATTACTCTATTTTGTACTAAAAACCAAAATAGAACAGGGAAGCAAAAAAACAGAATTAGGCTGGGGCAAGGGGTGGCTCATGCCTATAAACCTACTACTCTGGGAGGCCAAGCAGGACTGCTTAAGCATAGGAGACTAACCTGGGTAAGAGTGAGACCCTTACTCTACTAAAAATAGAAAAGAAATTCTGTGCCTCTGCTCAGTGGTTAGGGCGCCGGCCACATGCATGGGGCTGCCGGGTTCCAACTGACCTCAGCCCAATAAACAAACAAATAGCCAGGCGTTGTGGCAGGTGCCTGTAGTTCCAGATGCAAGGGAGGTTGAGGCAAGAGAATCACCTGAACCCAAGAGTTTGAGGTTGCTGTGAGCTGTGACACTACAGCACTCTACTGAGGGCTACAGAGAAAGACTCTCAAGAAACAAAAAAACCCCAAAACAACACCAAAAATCCCCACCAGAATTAGCTTATTATGAAGACAGAAGAATAACGTTTATATCTATGTATCTTTTTACATATTATCCTTTTAATATATTGTTAGCTTTGTCAATATTCTGCAGAGAATTTTTGTGCTCATGTTTATGAGGGGTATTGATTGATCTGTAGTTGTTCTTTTTTTTCCCCCTTGTAATACGCTTGTCTAGTTTTGCTGTCAGGGTAATGCTTACTTCACAAAATAAATTGGAAAGTCTTTCCCCCTCTTATTTTTCTAAAGATTTTGTTACTTCTTTAAATGTTTGGTAGAATTCTCCAGTGAAATGAGTATGGAGTTTTATTTGGGGAAGGTTTTAAAGTTTTTGATTCACTTTCTTTGGTAGATATAGGACTGTTCAGGTTATCTAATTTTCTTCATTGAACCTTGGTAGTTTATGCCTTAAAATGAATCCACTTGACCTAAATTCTCAAGTTGATAGGAATGAAGCTGTTTGTAATATTTGGGACTCCAATGACAGGAATATTGTTCATTTTGATATTGCCCCACAGGTCACTGAGGCTCCATTCATTTGTGGAATCTTTTTTCTCCCTGTTTTTTAAACCAAATGATCTCTGTTGACCTGTCTTCAAGTTCACTGCTTCTTTCCTCTATTTTCTTCATTCTACTACTTAGCACATCTGCTGAATCTTCTATTTTTTAATTTTTCTTTTAAACGCTTCTGCTTTTTTAAATTTTAGAATATTACAGGGGTATACACATTTTGGTTACATAATTTGCTTTTGTGCCTTTCGGGTCAGTTATAAATGTGCCCCTCACCCAGAATGTGTGCATTTTACCCATTAGGTGTGGGTTAGCCCAATCCCTCCTTTCCCCGAATCTTTTATTTTATATATTGTACTTTTTCTTCTAAAATTTCCTTTTGTCTCATGCATTATTCACTTTCACCTCCAAGAAAAAATAAAATTTCGTCTTTTTCTTTTCTTCTTCCTTTTTTTTTTTTTTTCAGAGACAGGGTCTCACTTTGTCACCCAGACTGGAGTGTAGTTGTGCAATTATAGTTCACCGAAGCCTCCACCTTCTGGTCTTAAGCAAAGTAATTCTTGAGCCTCAACTGCCCATGTAGCTAGGATTACAGGTGTGCAGGTGCGTACCACAATGCTTGGCTTTATTTTTTTAAAGATGGGGGTCTCACTGTGTTACCCAGGCTGGTCTTAAATTCCTGGCCTCAAGATATCCTTCCACCTCAGCCTCCCATTTTTTTTTTTTTTTTTTTTAATTCTTGGGGATTCATTGAGGGTACAAGAAACCAGGTTACACTGATTGCATTTGTTAGGTAAAGTCCTTCTCAGCCTCGCATCTTTTTTTTTTTTTTTTCTGTAGAGACAGAGTCTCACTTTATGGCCCTCTGTAGAGTGCCGTGGCCTCACACAGCTCACAGCAACCTCCAACTCCTGGGCTTAAGCGATTCTCTTGCCTCAGCCTCCCGGAGTAGCTGGGACTACAGGCGCCCGCCACAACACCCAGCTATTTTTTGGTTGCAGTTAGGCCGGGGCTGGGTTTGAACCCGCCACCCTCGGTATATGTGGCCGGCGCCTTACCAACTGAGCCACAGGTGCCACCCACAGCCTCCCATCTTTAAAGAGAAGGGAGAGGGGCCTGAAATGGCGTGCACTATAGCCATTTTGTCATCTCTTCCCCACTCTGCTTCTCTGAAAGGTGGGTCTTATTGTCCTCTTCTGAGGATACCAAGCTTACATTGTTTAGTGAATGAACGTTGCACAGCTGACCCTGAATTCCATCCAGGAACCATGTAAATGCTGATGTATACTGCCAACACAAACCAATATTCATAATTTTAAATATATTTAAAAGAAGGGCAGAAGAGGCAACTAGAAAGACCTCCTAATGGCTAAATTTGGGATAATTTGTGTAATAATGATAGTAATGGATAACTCACAGGATAAATCTTGAAAGCATGACAGAAATAGAATATTACCATTTCACACATACCAGATCATTAAGTATTTCAGGCAAAAATCAATAGGTCCTAAAATTTGTGAGCAGAATATAAGAAACAGGATATTTACTTAGTATCAAAGTATCTTCCCAGAAGGTGTTATAATAAATACAAAAGGAAGGACAAGAACTTTACAATAAACTGGTAGATATCACCTTAATCAAGTAATCAAAGTTATGACTACTGACAATGAGACAAGAAGACATCTTGAGCCTATTGGGAAGGATTCCAACATCACTTCCACTCAGTTTTTTTTTTGAGACAGTCTCACTACGTTGCCCTTGGTAGAGTGCTATAGCGTCACAGCTCACAGCAACCTCCAAATTCTAGGCTTAAGCAATTCTCAGCCACCCAAGTAGCTGGGATTACAGGCGCCTGCCACAACGCCCAGCTATTTTTTTGTTGCAGTTGTTTAGCTGGCCCAGGTCAGGTTCGAACCCCCCATTCTTGTAACCATTGTGCTATGGGCGCTGAGCCTTCCACTGAGTTCTTAACCAGAATACATAATTATGAGAAACATCAAACCAAAACTGAGAGCCAAACTACAAAATACCCAACCAGTAGTCTTCAAAAAGCATCAAGGTCAAGAAAGGCAAAGAAATTTGGGGAATTCTTTTAGATTAAAGAAGACTAGAAGATACGTACGTACACCTAAATGAAACATGACCCTGAATTGGGTCCTGGACTTCTTAGGCAAAGAATGTTTGTAGAACACTGGTGAAAGTTGAATAAAGTCTATAGATTTTATAACTATTTTTAGGTTTTTGATACATATCCTTTAAATAGTGGTCTGAAGTCACCCTTTCCATGTCCTCATAATTGCATATTAGAATTACACCAATGTTAATTTCCTGATTTTCATGAATAGTAATGTGGTAATTTATTACAAGATAATCTAGATGGTTAGGAAACTTTTTAAATCTACATCTTAATGCAATTTATCCACAATGAAATTTTGCCAAGTTACCTGAGGTTTACTTACTATTTTTTTTTTAAGATGGAGTCTTAACTACATTGCCCAGGCCATTCTCCACTTCTCCTGGCCTCCCTAAGTGCTGAGATTACCAGCATGAACCACCATGTCCACCAGCCCTAAACTTTTCCTGTAAGAGGGAATATTTCAAATCTCTCCCCCACTACACACACATAAATACAGTCCCTGATTTATGATGGCTTTTAACAATTTTTCAACTTTACCAGCGTGAAAGCAATTTATCAATTTGTCATGGGGTTGTCATAAACCCATGGTAAGCTGAAAGTTTCTTTTTCTTTTTTTTTGTGGTTTTTGGCCGGGGCTGGGTTTGAACCCGCCATCTCCGGCATATGGGACCAGCGCCCTACTCCTTGAGCCACAGGCGCCACCCAAGCTGAAAGTTTCGATTCCAATTCCTATCTTGAAACTTCTACTAGCAGTTAAAGTGAAATGAAGTGGAACTATTGGAAGCATGTCTATTCTAATGATTTTTAAACCTAACTTAAATTACTATGAAAATTAAA
Source organism: Nycticebus coucang (assembly GCF_027406575.1). Classification (NCBI taxonomy): domain Eukaryota; kingdom Metazoa; phylum Chordata; class Mammalia; order Primates; family Lorisidae; genus Nycticebus; species Nycticebus coucang. The sequence goes on from NC_069781.1 coordinate 86,201,110, forward strand.
GATGATGTATGTAAAGTACTTACGACATTGCTTGACAATAAACAGTCTCTCTGAGGTAGATACTATTTATTATTTCTCATTTTACAGGTGAGAAATCTGAGGCTTAAAGATGAAAAATAACTTACTTAAGGTTACATAGGTAGGAAGTGGCAGTACAAGACTTTGAACTGTGTCTGACCACAATACTATATACAGTTTGTCTTATTGTCAACCCACTCTTAAATCCTGCAGTACACATAAAACATCAAGGTTTCTCTCTCTCATTGGCATTTACCATCTTTCTTGAATTTTGAACCTAATGTCATCAACAACAAAAAAAACACACAAGCAGGGAAGAATTACTCAGTTACAAAGCCAAAATCCTGGATGCAGTACAAAAGTTAATTAACGTAATCACTGATACTCACATAACTCAAACACAAATTATTTACTTTATTTCTTTAACAATGAAACAGTAATAACAAAACAATAATTTAGTTGTTACAAAGCCATCAACAGAGCAAAAAACCAAAGCTAATTAAGAGATATTGCTTCAGCTCAAATTAGTTATCTCCTTTAAACAGGAAAATACTACCATTAGTCTAGTGGTTCTCAAACCTGTCTGCACTTTAGAGGAATGAAGAGAAAGAAGACTGGGGCTTAAAAAAATAGCTATATCCAAGGCTCACCTCAGAAACAATTAAATGAGAATCTCTGAAGAGGGGCCCAGGCAAAGATTTTAAAGTGCTGTCAGTGTTGGAGAACTACAAGTCTAAAGGAACAGCAATAAAAACCATGCATTCAAAGCAATTCAAAACCAAGAAACTCATCATATGATAAATTTCTTTCCTCTTCTCCTAGAAAAAGGGGGAGGGGTCAGGCACTGACTCATTCCTCATTGTTCTTTATCCATTTTTGATGGCCCATAGTAGAGCTTAACAAACATCAGATATTAGAAGTTATGCATACATGCTACTCAAACTGAAATTCTTCCTACTTCACATTTTGAAAGTTCTGAATTAAAACAATGCTAGCTTTCAGAAAGAATTCATTTTAAATTTGCATAGATGTTCAAGTCAGCTTTGTTCAACTAAGTCAATAAAATGTATTAGAAAGTATTTTATTAGTAATAGTTATTATAAAATATTTATTATTTCACAAACCACAAATAAACTTTTTGGTGCAGGTGGGTGTTTCGAAAACTGCCAGAGTTTCTTTTTGTAAGATCACTACCTTCGGATTTGGAATCTAAAGAAAGCCTTTTTCCTTAAGAATGCATACATAAAATACTTCCCAAACTGCACTATATCCGCGACAAATCCCAGGTTCAGTAGTAACTGCAGGTATTTATTGTCAAAACAACCTTTCCTTATTTTTCAGGTTTGGAAATGATACCATGTCAAGTATGGAAAATAACTTTTTCCTTAAGAATACATGAATTCACTTAGACATGTCTTCTCAAATTTAATGAATCCCACTTATTCAGCTCCTTATGTCAGGACTCCATGTCAATCTCAGCCACTTCATTCTTGCCCTGAAGTGTTGCTTCCGTCAGGTTGTCTTCAGTTACAGCTTCAATGTCTGCCAGGTCAATAGGTGGTAAAGGATTCCTCCAGTACTGAAAGGTATTATACTGCCAAAATTCTTCATTGTGCTTTAGAGAAAAATAGAGAGAGAGAGAGAGAGAGAGATGAAAGTACAGTGGCTTAGAAAGTTTTTTCAGGAAACAATTCTGTTTAAAAAGCAACTCACATAAAATTTTATAGTCTTTTACTTTGCATTTTTAGCATACATTGTTGCCCCATCATTTCATATACTCAAATCTGTGCACTTCAATATTTATGGATTTGTGAAGGTGTTTGTTGGTAGATTAAATATTTTTTTAAACATTTTTCTTTTTAAGAGATAGGGTCTCATTCTGTCACCAAGGGAGTACAGTGTGGCCTGATCATAACTCACTGTAGCTTTGAACTCCTGGTCTCAAGCAATCCTTCTGCTTCAGCCTTCCAAAGTGCTAGGATTACAGGCATGAGCCACAACTCAATCTCTCCCATTTTTAACCCAGACTAAGTATCTGAAAATAGTCTTAACGTTTTTTTATCTTTCAATGAGGAAAATATTTTAAAGATACACACTCATACACCCCTAATAATGTATATTTGGTCTTTTTTTTTTTTTGTAGAGACAGAGTCTCACTTTATGGCCCTCGGTAGAGTGCCGTGGCCTCACCCAGCTCACAGCAACCTCCAACTCCTGGGCCTAAGCGATTCTCTTGCCTCAGCCTCCCCTCGAGTAGCTGGGACTACAGGCGCCCGCCACAACGCCCGGCTATTTGGTCTTTTTTTGAAGACCTTCAAAAAAGTATTAGGATATAAACATAGCAAATAGCAAGAAAACCTTAAACTGTTCATTTATTAAAGAGATTATTTTGTGCACATGAACTTTTAAATCAATATATCAAAATTCTGTAAATCCAAATGAATGCTGGTCCCTTAAAAATTTGGTGGCTGGCTCGGTGCCTATAGCTCAGCGGCTAGGGAGCCAGCCACATACATCAGAGCTGGTGGGTTCAAACCCAGCCCAGGCCTTCCAAACAACAATGACAATTGCTACAAAAAAATAGCCGGTTGTTGTGCTGGGTGCCTGTAGTCCCAGCTATTTGGGAGGGTAAGGCAAGAGAATCGCTTAAGCCCAAGAGTTTGAGGTTGCTATGAGCTGTGATACCAGGGCACTCTCCCTAGGGTGACATAGTGAGAATGTCTCAAAAAAAAAAAAAAAAAATTCAGTGCTCTGAATGGCTACGAAATTATTTCAAGTAACTACAATGGAAGTTTTCAAAATCTGGCATGTATTTTACACTTTCGGTACTATTCATACTACCATTACATTGCTCATTAGCTACATGTATTTCAGTGACTCTACTGTGCTGGAAAGACTTTCTGTCAGAAAGTCTCCTTAGGAAGAATTCTTTGTTTTAGACTCAACTGCTTAGCGAATCAAGAGTCTTTTGGGAATTTCTTAAAATTGGGATATAGATGGGATATAGATGTAATAAGTCAAAGGAAACCAAGAAAAATTTCACTTTAATAATAAGATAGAGTTAAAAGCAAAGTTCTAGTTCTCTCTGCTTTTTGGAAAATCTATTTTTCAAATTACCTACTTGTAACAGCTGGACCGAAAAAAGGTCCTTTAACGTTAGTATAACCCAGTAGTTAAGGGCACTAACTCTGCCACCAGACAACCCTGGGTTTGCAAGATAACTCCACCACCCACTAACTCTAATCTTGACCTCATTAGTAAAATGGAGAACCATTATAAGAATTACAGTTTAAAAAAAGAATTACGGTTTAGCCTAGTAATTGCTCAATATTGTTTGGTATCGTATTCTAATAAGCCTGAGAATTATTACTTTTTTCCTTAGAAAAATAACATTTCTGCTTACTTTGTTAAAAATACCTAACACCATCGCCGGGCATTGTGGCGGGCGCTTGTAGTCCCAGCTACACCTTGGAAGGCTGAGGCAAGAGAATCACTTGAGCCCAAGAGTTTGAGGTTGCTGTGACCTATGATGCTAGGGCACTCTACTCAGGGTGACAAAGTGAGACTCTGTCTCAAAGAAAAGAATCTAACACTAAAAGTCAAGACTGCCAGAACAATGTATCTGCACTAAATAACACTGACATAAAAAAAAAAAAAAAACATTTAATGAATACCTGATTTTACTTTAATTCTCTAGTAAAAAAAAAAAATCAAAACAATTTAGGATATATTCTGAAATTCTGGGGCAGAAAAGAGGTGCCATTATTCTGCTTAGGTTCCATGCTTAATGTAGAAAAAAAGTATTTTAAGTAGTATTTTCTAAATGAGGTCTCAAGAGTGAAGAAGAAACTTAAGCCCTATTCTAAACAGAAGAGAAACCAGGCATTTACTGCATTGAACTGAAAAACTTATTTGTTTTTGTTATATTTAGTTTTCCCTTGGAGATTAGCTGTAAAAGCCTTAAAACAAAAAGCCTGTCTTTGGAGGCAGGAAGAGGGAAGCTGGAGAGAGCATGTCTCTCTCTTGGGCTTGCAGAAGAGAAGCAGCTCCAGGCACAAACCTAACAAAAAAAAAGGAACATGGGCTTTGGCAAAGAAAATGTCTAGATTTGGTGAAGGAACCCCTGGAGCCAAGCTTGTTGCCTGCCACAGGCTTGGAACAATTTTAGGAAATAGCTGTCAGATCTACAGTCACTGCTATGGGGGAAGATACAGGTCCAAGAGATTCTAAGCCAGTGTCTTTGTGGCAGTCTACTAAAAAAACTACCTTTCTTTTGCCAATCTGTCATTTCCACATTTTTCTCTTATCAACCAAGAGGCACACTGCAGTCAACGTATTCTAGCAGTAAAGACAAGCCTGTGTGTGTGTTGATGGGGGGGCAGGGGAGACCAAAAAATGGTGTGAAAGACTTTCACAAAGTTTTCAAACTACACAATCCCTACTTCCAAATGCATAGATCTAAGTGACTATGATTCTGTTAGCTAATTTTGAATATCTAAGAAAAATCTGAAAAAAAAAAAAGCTTAAAATAAGGTTCATATTTTGTAATCTCTGAACTAGGGGTAATATATACTGTGTAATCATTTCATCCAAAAATCTCATGACAATGATTAAGTCTAAAAGATAATTTCTCAGAGCCATGGAAGGGGATCATTCTCAACTATAAAATTGTCATTCTTTTATTGGACTTTTCACATGAAAATTCATCCTGCTAAAAAAAACTTCATTTTTTTTCTTAGAAAGGCATCTGATAAATTCTGCCATAATACTTAATAGAAAAATATTGAGTGAGTGCTATGCTCACTAAGGGAGTTTGGTGAACTCTTGAGTCCTACGCTTACTCATTCCATCCCCAATCCCCTTTGGTAAGTTATTCCAGAGCTGTGAAAAAGCAACCCGAATTCCTCAGCGTAGACCAAAGCTGTCCAATAAATACATAATGTGAGCCACAAATATAACTTAAAATTTTCTAGTAGCCACATTGAAAAAGCAAAAGAAACTTGTGAAATTCATTTTAATACATTTTATTCAATCCAATATATCCAAATTTCACATGTAAGCAATATAAAAACGTGAGCTGTTTTATCTTCCTTTTTTTCTTACTAAATCTATGAAATTTAGCGTGTATTTTACACTTACAGAACATCTCAATTTGGATTAGTCACATTTTAAATGTTCAGCGGTCTCACGTGGCCAAGTGGCTGTCACAGGAAAACAAACCTAGACTTTCTCAGGATTCCTGGGCACACAGATAAGACAGGCTTATTTCCTGAGCTAGGAAGCCTCTGCCATGATTCTCAAATACGGTTCACCGTAGCCCTAATTCATTTTCAACCATCGTTTCTCATAAGATCAGATTTTAACGCTCAGTATAAAAAGCTTTTCCCAAGAAACTGGGGTCCTTCGTCTCTGCCAAAAGAGTTGTACCAGCCTACAGCTCGTCCAATGGAAATGACGGCTACCACGTTGGTTGCCCTCTTTAGAAAGAATCCATCACGAATTCTAGAATAATCACCGTTAAACCAAGGAAAGCGCGCTACATCTCTCTCTGACATTTGTCGTTGGGCTGAACCTATCTATGTTCACGGTCAACGTCTGTCCCACCTTCTATCGCCGGCCGTGACCACGTCCTGCTGTCCCCTTACAAAGGTCCGTGTTGAAGCTGCACGGCCGCTCCTCCCCCGCGCGAACGCCGCGTTTCCCCCTAGACTAGCAAAGTGCTTTCTGCCCGTCGGACTCCCTCGGTGCAGTGCCTCAGGGTCAGCGTCCATTCCCAGAGCCGCGACCCGGCTTTTCGCCTTTGGGGGTGTCTCACGAACAGGTCGTGAGCGGGACTACCGGTTAGTTCCCGGAGAGTGTAGTGTGTCTGGGGAAAGACGAGCCCTGCGCCCCCTCACCCCACCCGCCCCGACCCCTACCTGGCGCGTTGCGGCCCCCCAGTCTCCCTGCGGGGGCCCTGCGCGCCCCGCCCCGTCGTCGCCTCCGCCCCTCAGGGGCCGGGCACCCCGGGGCTCCTCCCCCGGCCCGCGGGGCCGTACTGGAGGCTGCTGCAACGGCGGCTCGCCGGTTTCCAGGCCGCGGCCTTCACACTCTGCGCCGCCCGGAGCGCTGCTGTCCCCTCTGTCGCGGCGCTTGCTAGGCGAAGCCGAAGACTCTGCCATGGCCCCCGCGTCGATTCTGCGCTTTCGGCGAAGCTCCGGGACGCCGAGAGGCTGCCCAGGATGCGCTGCCCCCGGCGCCCGGATCCAGAGCGGCGACGGCGGCGGCTCCTCGGTGAAATCGCTGAGCAGGAGCCGCTTCCAAGGCACGTGGAACGTCACCGGCTCGGCCGCACGCCGCTTGGCCATGGGCCCAGAGAGGCTCTGGCTCCCGCCCGGCGCGGGAGACCGGGCGCGGATAGTAGCGGGCGCTGAGGGCGGAGCGCGCGAGGGCGAGGCTGCGGCTGGAGGCGGAGGGGGTGGAGCGGGGGTGGCGGCCCGGCTAGGGCACAGCCTGCGCACACCGCCTTAGCAGCCCCCGAGATGGGGCCTGGACGTTGGAGAGCAACCGCGAAGCTGCGGAGATTCGAAACTGCGCACAACGTGTGCGCGCGCGCTCGCGCCAGCCGAGCGGAGCCGCTGGTTGGTGGAAGCTCGCGGGGCGCTTTCCCATCGCCCTAGCGGCCGGAAGTGCGCGCCCCGGAGGGAGGTGGGAAGGCGGTGGGGAGCCTATTAAAGACCCGTTTGATTGGCCCGCGCAGGGGCGTGACTTTGTTTCTTTGGAGGTGTGGCTGCTCTTTTACTACGCCGGGTGTAGCGCAATAAGTTCTAGACCCTTCTAGAGGAAATGTAAGGCCTTTAAGATGTCTGTGATAGTGTTTTCTTCAAGTTAGTGACTACGGGGACGTCTCCACGACTTTAAGGCAAGAATTATACAAATTTGTAATGAGCTGGTGTTAAGGGCTTTATACTAGGTTAGTACTCAAAACGACCGAAGTGAAGTCGGGGCTGAGGCAAAAGCTAACGTACAGAAATCGCACACAAAAAATGAAATGCATGCTTTGTGGCTGCTGCTGTAATAGTTCCTCGAAGATCTCTTGATTCAAAACTTAACTGAAGTTGCAGTGCTGCTCATCCTGAATAGTTGGTTAGTTGACAAGAACCAAGCCCGGAGCACATTTCCTCTTTCCACTGAAACCTAAAATTGTTTGGCTTTTAAATTGTCTGGAGCCTGGGTTCTCTGCTTACTCTGTGCAGTGATAAGACCAAGATTCCAAAACTTTGATTGCAGCAAAATTGTGTTAGGGAAAGTGAGGTGGAGAAAGCTAACGCTTATTTACTATAGGTTATATTTAAAATCATTTGATAAAGACGATAACCAAGTACATGAAAATGGAAGGGAGAAAAAATGATTAAGTGCTTTTGAAGAAAAAGTGCAAGGAAGATTATTCTAGCTGGTAGGTACTATTTATTTATTTATCTTATTTTATTTTTGAGACAGAGTCTCACTTGATCACCCTTGGTAGAGTGCGGAGGCATCTTCACTCACAGCAACCTCAAACTCTTGGGCCCAAGTGATCCTCCTGCCTCAGCCTCCCAAGTAGCTGGGACTACAGGCACCTTCCACAATGCCGGGGGTGGTGGTTGTAATTGTTTAGCAGGCCGGGGCGGGTTGGAGCACACCAGCCCTGGTGCATGTGGTCGGTGCGCTAACCATTGAGCTACTGGCGCCAAACCAAGTTTGCCCTTTTTTTGAGACAGTCTCACTATGTTGCCCTGGGTAGAGTGCTGTGGCATCACAGCTTACAGCAACCTCCAACTCTTAGGCTTAAGCCATTCTCTTGCCTGAGCCTCCCAAGAAGCTGAAGGAGCTGGGACTACAGACACTGGCCACACAAGGCCTGGCTATTTTTTTGTTGTTGTTGCAGTTTTTGGCTGGGCTGGGTTTGAACCCTCCATTTCCAGTGTATGGGGCTGATGCCCTACTCCTTGAGCCACAGGCGCTACCCACGCCTGGCTTTGTTGTTGTTGTTTTTGTTGCAGTTGTCATTGTTTAGCTGGCCCCGGCGGGTTTGAACCCGCCTCTCTTGGTGTATGTGGCTGGCGCCATAACCACTCTACTACGGGCGCCGAGCCAAGTTTGCTATTTTCAAACCGGTGACAACTGGTCAGCCTTGAAAGTGTTTCATCCCAGCGATGGGATGTTTCCTTTGAAAAGTTTTGAAGAGACCTTGCCCAAAATGATAATGTAGTTTAGCTAATGGTTTGTTGCCTTGTGTTCCTGTCCACAGGCTTTCTTTTATTCTAAATTGTGAAATTTATCATATGCAAAAGGATGTATAAAACATGGATGTAGATAGAAGGATAGTAAGACAGCCAGTACTCAGTTTCAGATGTAGAATACTACCAGTACCAGAAAATGACAAGCTCCCTGAGTGTCCCTCTCCCACTGGTCCTCCCTCCCTTTCTCTCCTGGTAATTGCTATTGTGAATTTTGACTTACTCATTACTTACTTTGCATTTTCTTTGCAACTTTTCTGTCTGTAACTTACGCCTGGGAATATATGGAATAAACAAGCAAAAACATTTGCAACTTTTGTCTGTAACTTACCCCTCTGGGAATACCCAAGAAAATGGAAAGAAGGTAATTCTTAAGGGCGGTGCCTGTGGCTCAAAGGAGTAGGGCACCGGCCTCATACGCCGGAGGTGGCGGGTTCAAACCCAGCCCCGGCCAAAAAAAAAAAAAAAGAAGAAAGTAATTCTTCAACTTCTGTGTGTAACTTACTCCTCTGTATATTCCTGGGTAAGTTATAGACAGAAGTTGCAAATGTTTTTGCTTGTTTAAAAAAACCCAGCTTTATTGAGGTGTGTAATTGATATACAGTAAACTGCATATATTTAAAATGTGCAATTGGACATAAGCATAATCCTATGAAAGCATAACCACAGTCAAGATAATGCACACATCCATTACTTCAAAAGTTTTATCTCCCCCCACCAGGTTACCACTGGGTTACTTTCTGTCATTATAGATTAATTTGCGTTTTTTTAGAGTTTTATATATAATCATACATCATACCCTACATTTGGCTTCTCAGCACAATTATTTTGAGATTCATCCATGTTGTTCTATGTTCTTTTTATTACCAAGTAGTCTACTTGTATAGGTACATCACAATTTGTTTATCCTTTGATTAGCTGATGAATATGTGGGTTGCTTTCTATTTTGGGCTACTGCAGAGAATGCTGTTTAGAACATTTTTGTATAAGGCTTTGTATAGACATAGGCTTTCTTTTCTCTGAGTAAATACTTTGGAGTAAACTAACTGGATCATATAGTAGGGATATGTTTAATTTTTTTTTTTAACTTGGGATTGTTTACACCAAAATGTTTAACTTTTTAACAAACTGCCAAACTGGTTTTCAAAGTGTACCATTTTACATTCCCACTAGCACCGTATGAGTTTCACTTTATTTTATTTATTTATTTTTTTTAGACAGACTTTAACTTTGTCCCCTCTCTCCCCCAACCCCCTCAGGCCCTGGATAGAGTACCCTGGTACATCATCATAGCTCATAGCAACCTCAGTCTTTTGGGTTCAAGAGATCCGTTTGCCTCAGCCTCCCAAAATAATGAGTTCCAGTTTCTATATATTCTCTCCAACACTTGGCACAATTAGACACTATAGTCATCCTAAATAGGTGTCTCATAGTAATTTTAATTTGCATTTCTATAATGACTAACAATGGTAAGCATCTTTTAAGTGTTTATTTGCCATCTCTATGTTTTCTTTGGTAAGGTGTTCAGATCTTTTGCCCATTTTTAAAATTAGGTTGTTTGCTTCTTTTCCTTATATATTTTTATACATGCAGTGGTATTTCATTCTTTTATATTGATCATATGAACTCAATTAATTATATGAATGCATTGTTGACAAACATTTGAATTTCTTTCAGATTTTCATAATTACAAATAGCCTGCTGTGAACATACTTGTTTATAATGGCTAAAGCACATGTCCAAGAATATCTAGAATGGAATTACAGAGGTGTAGAGTATGTGCATCTTCAACTTGACTAGCTAATGCCAAAATTTTCCAAAGTGCTTTTCCTAGTTTAATATTCTTAATTGTAGTAGATGAGAAATGTTTTTTAGCCATCTTCTCACCAATAAACTGAGTGTGGTCTGTCTGATCTAATCAGTGTGAAATGGTTCTCATTGTGGCTTCAATTTTGATTTCCCCCAGTGAACTGGAGCATATTGTCTGTTTATAGACCATTCCTGGAGCTGTAATCCTGGCCTTTTGCTCTTTGTGATGCATTTTGTGAACAAATTTTAATCTTAAGTGTGGTCTAAAATGCCAGCATTTTCTTCAATTGTTTGTAGTGTATGCTTTTTTCCTGGTCTTGTTTAGAGAATGGGCTTTTACCACCACCTCTGCTTCAAGATCACCCTTCCTGACGCCAGCCTCTGTTGGACTCAGTTTGGATCTCTAGCTTTTTGTAAAAAGATCGGTGTATATTTTGCTTCTTTTAAAAACTAGATTGGTTGGTTGATGGCGCTGTAGCTCAGTGGGTAGGGTGCTGGCCATATACACTGAGGCTGGTGGGTTCAAACCTGGTCTGGGCCAGCTAAACGACAGTGACAGCTGCAACAGAAAAAGAAAAAAAAAAAAAATAGCCGGGCCTTACGGAAGGTGCCTGTAGTCCCAGCTACTTGGGAGGCTGAGTCATGAGAATTGCTTAAGCCCAAGAGGTTGAGGTTGCTGTGAGCTGTGATGCTACAGCACTTTACCCAGGGCGATAGCTTGAGACTCACAAAAAAAAAAAACCTGTCACAAAAAAAAAAAAACCTAGGTTGGTTGGTCTTAACTTTTTATTTTCTGGAAAGTAATTCTCTTGTGGTAATAGGTGTTGTAAATATTACTGTCTTCTCCCAGTTTGTGTCCTATATTTTCACTGTCTGTGGTGGCTTAATTTTAATGTTATCAATTTTATTAGTTTTTTCTGGTTTGTACATTTTGTGTCTTTTTTTTTTTTTTTATTAAATCATAGCTGTGTACATTAATGTGATCATGGGGCACCATACCCATTTTGTGTCATTTTTAAGGAATCCTTTCCTGTTTCAGGTTCTAAACATTTTCTAGTTTTGTATCTTTGCTTCCACATTTAAATCTTTCCTCTACTTGGAATTGATTTGTATATATGTATGGTGAGAGTAGGGACTCAAGTTCATTGTCCTTTTCTTACTGCTGTGCAGTATCAGTTTTAAGTTTTCATAAATGCATGCAACTGTTGGGGAGTTCTCTATTCAGTTCAACTTGTCTATTTGCTCTCCTGTGCCAGTACAATTGTGTCTTAATTACTATGGCTTTATCATGAGTTTTGATATCTGTAGAGCAATCCTTGACATCTTATTCTTAAGGGTGTTTTAACTATACTTGGCCCTCTGAATAATACAGATGATTCTATACAGAGTCTATAACATTTTGTTACCCTTTGGAATCTTGATTATAGTTGCATGGAAACTCCAGATCAATTTGGGGAGAATTCTTCACAATATCACTTCCTATTTGAGAATATTATATGACTAATTATTTACGTTTTTAATGTCTTTCAATAAAGTTTTATAATTCTCACCATAAAGACCTTGTATCTTTTGTTAGATTTATTCCCAGACACTTTATAATTTTTGTAGATAGTACCCTTTTCTTTTTTGCAGTTTTTGGTTGGGGCTATATTTGAACCCACCACCTCTGACATATGGGGCCGGCACCTTACTCCATTGAGCCACAAGCACTGCCCAGTATCCTTTTCAGTGGATTTTCCGAGTTTTTCTTGGTGCTCTTGAGTTCTCTTTAAAAAGCCCTGGAGGGCCTGGCTGGTTGTTTCATACCTATAATCCTAGCACTCTTGAGAGGCCAAGGCGGGGAGATGTAGATTGCTTGAGCTGAGGAGTTCAAGACCAGCCTGAGCAAGAGCAAGACCCCATCTCTAACTAAAAGAAAAAAACTAGCCAGGCATTGTGGCTCATGCCTATAGTCCTAGCCACTCGGGAAGCTGAGGCATGTGGATTGCTCAACCCCACAAGTTTGAGGTTACTGTGAGGTATGACGCCACAACACTCTACCAAGGGTGACAAAGTAAGACTCTGTCTAAAAAAAAAAAAGAACTCTCCAAAGAATTCAATTGAAAACAACCCAGATAGTTAATAAAACAAACTTAGTTTCAAAAATGAAACAAACATTGGAACACAAACTTCAACAAAGAAGATATACAACAGGCAAAAGCTAGGACAGGATGCTCACACCTTAATCTTTAGGATCATTAGGGACTTGCAAACTGAAAAACATGATGAGCTCCCACCACAAACCTAGTAGAATGTCTAAAATAAAATTTACTGACAAGGCCAAGTGTTGACAAGGACGTAGAACAACAAAGTTGTTGTTTGGGAATACATTGCTGGTGGGAAAAGACAATGCTGGACACCAGTTTGGCAGTTTTTTAATAAAGTTACCACATGACCCAGCAGATCCCACTCTTGGTATGTACCATGAAAAAAATAAAAGCTATGTCCACACAGACACCTCTGTACACAAATGTTTATAGAAGCTCCAGTCATAATAGCCAACATCTGAAAATGACCTAAATATTGTTTAGCAGATGAATGAATAAACAGATGGTAGTACAACCATACAGTGGAACAATTCATATACATATACACGCACGAACACACATATCCATGTTTATCTCCTAATGTTGTAGAAATTTTAAAATGTACAATCCTGTATTGTTAACCATAGGCACAATATCATGCAGCAGATCTCTAGAACTTACTCATCTTCCATAGGTGAAATTTCATTTCCCTTGGACATTAACTGTCCATCTCCAAGCCTTGGGTAATCACCGCCTAACTTTCTGAGTTTGACTGTTAGGTAACTCATGGGAATGGAATCCTACAGTATCTTTTTGTGACTGGCTTATCTCACTTAGCATGATGTCCTTGAGGTTCATCCATATTGTTGCAAATCAGATTTCCTTTTGTAAGGCTGAATAATACTCCATTTCACAGATAGACCATGTTTTCTTTATCTGTTTATCCCTGGATGGGCATTAAGGTTGTTTCTACAACCCCACAGTGTGGCTGTTGCCAGACACCTACCTATCCTGTGTTTTGGAGCAATTGAAGACATAGAGCCCTGTTTAGAGAGTCTTGTTGGAATGGGGCAGCTAATAGCTGGTCTTGAGCAAGGGTATGACCTGCAAAACATGTGACCCTTGTGCCTGAGTGAGGTTAAAGGGCTCAGAATAGAAGGAAGCTATCTTTGGGCCCACAAGAGGGACAAAGGGGCTATAGGAGCTGGTTAACCCCATGTCCCTTCAGTTTTATATCTGGTACCCAAAGCATATCTCACATATGGAGAGAACAAATAAATGGGGCCTGACTGGACACTTTGACATCTCTCCCAGCCTTCCTCCACTCCTGTGACTGATCAGCAGTGGCTTGGTCAGCAGTGGCCATTGTGTGATCTTGGACAGGGATTTGTCTTTAGAGCCTCTCTGTCTCCATCTTTGGGAGAAAACTAGTTATCCCACCCCCGGAAAGCTACTTCCAACGGGCCCTAAGGAAGGTATGTTCACTCCTGTCCTGCCTTAGGCAGACCTAGCATTGTACACGCTACCCCCAGAGTCCCACCCCCAGAGATGGTCCAGCCCTCCGCCCGGGACCCACCCCAGCACAACCCTAGGTAAGGGTGACACAGATTGGGGAATATCCATGGCTACTCTGATGCCAGCCAGACACCACATGGCAGTGATGAGGACCTAACTGTGTGCTCTCATGGATGGAATAGCCAGGCCTAGTGGGAAAACAGGTATGTGCACACACACAGACACACACACACATGTCTCATGTCAACAGTTGAGGGGTGGAGTACGCTGACCCTGATCCTGCTAACCTGGAGAGTGTGCCATTGTTGATGTTGAGTGTGCCATAGTAGAACCCCACAGTGTCACTGTTGCCAGATACCCACCCAATCTCCCTGTGTTTTGGAACAATTGGAGACACAGACCACTGTCTATTAAGTGACTGTGTGTCTGGGTCCAAAAAGAGGCATATTTCAGCACAGCTGACTCAGATGAGTGTGACCTACCCTCTTCCCTTCTTGCTGATTTGGGGACTGTTGGAACTAGATGGGCTGTGCTGGGCTCTGGGCAGCTGCTCTCATATGTGTTGACCAGTCATTTCATTCATTTTCTTGTGACTTAATGTGACTATTAATAGGAGAGAAGCCTGAGGTCAGAGGCGAGATAAGTGTCCCGAGACTCAGAGGTGACCTGGGCTGTGTTGAACCCAACCCCTATCGATAGCCTCCTCCCCCGAATTCAAGATCTTCCCAAGATTCTAGACCCTGATGGGACCCTGGAAGAGTGACCAGGGTGGGGCCTTCCTGGGAAGCAAAGTGTGGGAGAGTGGGCTGGAGGGTTTTCCTCACATGAGTCTGGCAAAGATAGATCTCTGGGAGTGGGCGTCTGGTCAACTCTGACTCAGATCTTGTCACTGACAATCACTGTAGTATCCACCAAGACATGAGGTCCCTAAGCCTCATGTAGGGGGCCCTCTGCCTTTGTGCAGTGACAGATGCTAAGGATCCCTGAGAAATGCCTGGAGGGTCACAAGCATCTGGCCTAGGGCCAGAGTATGGAGACAGGGGCTCACACTCTGTGGCTATCTCAGTTCAAGTCCTCTAGAGGCATCACCTTCCTTTTGCCCTTGGAGTGTTTCCAGGTGAGATACTCCCTCTAGGTGTTCTCCAGGACCTCATCCCCATAGTTGAGTTGTTCCTCCTCCATGACCGGAGAAAACAAAGCCCATTCCTGTATTGACAAGTTCATAATTGTGAAAGTTCCTTCAGTTTAAGACATGGTCTCCATAAACTCAGAGGCTACTTTAGAGTCAATTATATCATCCTTTTCCCCAAACCAATACCTCCAGAACCATCCTGATGCTTCCCCATATGGCCTCCATGGCATGGCATCACCTCCCCACTTTGGTGAACTATGAGTACCAATATTTTCAGTGGTACTTATCTCATTGTCTTAATCTTACTGGACCTTAAATTTATTATTATTATTATTTACATAAAGCCTACTCTATTGCCCAAGCTAAAGTGTCAAGCTAGCTCACAACAGCCTCAAATTCCTGGGTCCAAGTGATCCTCCTGCCTCAGCCTCCCAAGTAGCTGGGACTAAAGGCACTTGCCACAACACTCAGCTAATTTTTTCTATATTTAGTAGAGACAGGGTCTCTTGCTCAGTCTAGTCTTAAACTCCTAAACTGAAGCAATCCTCCCACCTTGGCCTCCCAAAGTGCTAGGATTACAGGTGTGAGCCACCACTCCCAGATTGTTTTTTAAGACAAGGTCTAACTGTCATTTGGGTTGGAGTGTTGTGGCATCATCATAACTCACCACAACCTCCTGGGATCAAGCTATCCTCCTGCCTTAGCCTCCTGAGTAACTGCGACTACAGGTAGGAGCCACCACACCTGGCTCATTTTTATATTTTTTGTACTGATGGGGTCTCACTGTTGCTGATGCTGGTCGTCAACCCCTGACCTCAAATGATCCTCCTACCTTGGCCTCCCAGAGTGCTGGGATTACAAGTATGAGCCACTGCATCAGCCTTAAGTTTTCTATTACTACTGTATTTTTTTTATTTTGAGACAGAGTCTCACTTTGTCACCCTTGGTAGAGTTCTGTGGCATCACAGCTCACAGCAACCTCCAACTCTTGGGCTCAAGCGATCCCCTTGCCTCAACCTCCCCAATAGATGGGACTACAGGTGCCCACCACAATACCCAGCTATTTTTAGAGACATGGTTTTGTGCTTGCCCAGACTGGTCTCAAACCTATGAGCTCAGGCATTCCACCCACCTTGGCCTCCTAGTGTGCTAGGATTACAGGTATGAGCCACCTTGCCCAACCTATACTGTTGTATTTTAAAATAAGTTCCTCATGGGTGAGTATCCCAGGGCAGGGAGGGGTCCTGCCCCTTTGGTTCTGTGTTCCCTCCACCTCTGTCCCCAGAACAGCACAGCTGCTGTTGTAGTGGGCACCCAATAGCTCCTCATCTCGCTCCCACAGTCAAAGCCATTCCTGCCACCCTGAAGTAGATGGGGATCTCCCACCTACTTCAGTAGAAATACTGAAGGTAGGGGAGGTGAGAGACGTCCCATTAGCGCCGGATCCCCATAGGTAGGACTGGGCTGGCTGGTGGCACAGTGAGTATCCCGGGGCGCTTAGGGCCCCTGACTCAGCTTCGCCCGGCAACATGGACCGGATGGCCAGTTCCATGAAGCAGGTACCCAATCCACTCCCCAAGGTGCTAAGCCAGCGCGAGATCAGTGTGGGATTGGAGGCGGCTGAGCGTGAGAGCTTCGAGTGGACTCAGAGGCTCCCGTCCAGAAGGAGTGTTAAAGGACAGAAATTTAGCAAGTAACCTGGCAGATTAGAGCTGCACCAAGAGAGAAGGTTGAAGAACACAGGTCAACCCTGCTGAGGCAAGCTGCGACCCCAAGGATACAAACAAAAGGTACAAAATCCATCACCAAGTGGACGGGAGTCCCCTCCCCCATGAGAACGGCTCGGAGTATTCCATGAACAAACGAGCAGAGTTCAAAAGTCCATGGGAGGCTCTCGGCCTTAGCGCCATCTTTCTAGAAACCTCCGCGCCATGAGAGCCAAGTGGAGGAAGAAGCGAATGCGCAGGCTGAAGCGCAAAAGGAGAAAGATGAGGCAGAGGTCCAAGTAAACCGCCTGGTTGTGCACTCGTGAAGGCCACAAGAGAAGGAACATGGAATGCCAAGAGGCTAAGGAGGCTAGTACAAGCTGCTGGACTGCATGCTACTGTCTAGAACTTGCTCTCAGTGGATCTAAGACCTCATCGCCATCCAATCACCATGACCACCCCTAAGAGACCCACCTTGTTCACACCAAAACAATCCTATTGGTCCCTTGCCCTGGACCTGACATCCTGGACTCGTTCTGTTCTCGCTTGTGGCTGAGTGTAACCAGTATACAATAAATCATACCTTCTGCTGTTTCGGCTGATGAAGCAAAAAAAAAAAAAAAAAAAAAAGTCCATGGGAGAGACCCTCTAAAAACTGGACCTACTTCCCCTACTAGGGTGCCATGGCGCTCTCCTGCCAGGCATAAAACTGCGTAAAACTGTATATATTCTCTACCTGCAGTTCTGAGCTCCCAGCACTCCCCTCCACTCTCACTCTGAAGTCTGGAGTCCTGTCCCCTAGGAGTCCAGATTCTTGGGTGTTTTCTTGAGAGGTGTGGACAGGGCCTGGACTGCAGCTGGTCAGTGCTGATTCTGCGGCATGGGAGTGAAGAGAGGATGGTCGGCTGAGAGGGAACCACGCCAGAGTGGTGGTGCCCCGAAGTGCAGAGCAGCAGCCATTTTTGGCAACAATAGAGCTCACCCCTGGATATTCCAGAGTCACATCCCCTGTCTCTATGGGCAACCAGAGGAGGCCGGGTATCTTCTCAGGTGGCAACAACCCGCAGAACAGATCTGGGACGGAAACGCAGACAGCCCTTAGAATGGGAGAAGATATTTGCAGGTCATGTCTCCGACAAAGGTTTAATAACCAGAATCCACACAGAACTCAAACATATAAGCAAGAAAAGAACTAGTGATCCCATCGCAGGCTGGGCAAGGGACTTGAAGAGAAACTTCTCTGAAGAAGACAGGTGCACGGCCTGGAGACATATGAAAAAATGCTCATCATCCTTAATCATCAGAGACATGCAAATCAAAACTACTTTGAGATATCATCTAACTCCAGTAAGATTAGCCCATATCACAAAATCCCAAGACCAAGAGATGTTGGCGTGGATGTGGAGAAAAGGGAACACTTCTACACTGCTGGTGGGAATGCAAATTAATACATTCCTTTTGGAAAGAGGTTTGGAGAGCACTTAGAGATCTAAAAGTAGATCTGCCATTCAATCCTATAATTCCTCTACTAGGCATATACCCAGAAGACCAAAAATCACATTATAACAAAGATATTTGTACCAGAATGTTTATCGCAGCCCTATTCATAATTGCTAAGTCATGGAAAAAGCCCAAATGCCCATCGATCCATGAATGGATTAATAAATTGTGGTATATGTATACCATGGAACATTATGCAGCCTTAAAGAAAGATGGAGACTTTACCTCTTTCATGTTTACATGGATGGAGCTGGAACATATTCTTCTTAGTAAAGTATCTCAAGAATGGAAGAAAAAGTATCCAATGTACTCAGCCCTACTATGAAACTAATTTATGGCTTTCATATGAAAGCTATAACCCAGTTATAACCTAAGAATATGTTAATATGTTAGGGGAGAGGGAGGGGGGAGCATGGGCGGAGGGAGGGTGATTGGTGGGATTACACCTACGGTGCATCTTACAAGGGTACGTGTGAAACTTAGTAAATGTCGAATATAAATGTCTTAACACAATAACTAAGAAAATGCCAGGAAGGCTATGTTAACCAGTGTGATGAAAATATGTCAAATGGTCTATAAAACCAGGTATGGTGCCCCATGATCGCATTAATATACACAGCTATGATTTAATTAAAAAAAAATAGAAAAAAAAAAAAAGAAATACTGAAGGCACCTACTCAGGATAGGTATCTTCCAGGCATGCGAGCGCCAAGCAGGGTCCTCAGCAAGGAGACTCAATTCTCTCATGACATCTCTTTCTCATCCCCAGGCAGGAAGACCTGGGTCGTGCGAAATTACAGGGTTAAAGTGGAAATCAGGAAATACTCCTGTAAAAATTATGTAAAACAACCTCCACAATGGCCAAAGGTATATACTAGGTGAATTAGCAGACTTCTTAAGAGGAATCATCAGTAATTAAAGCAAGATGTAAAAAGTTGAGTGCAGCATGACTGGAGTTCCGTGAACAATTGGTATGAACCTTTTATATGTACGTGTATGCAGGCATGCAGCACATGTTTCCATAAATAATGAGCTGCATATAAGATGGTGGCCCCTTAAGGTTATAATGCTGTATTTTACTGTACCTTTTCTATACTTAGATGCACAAATAGTTGCCATTGTGTTATAATTGCGTATAGTCTTCAGTACAGTAACATGCTGTACAGATGTGTAGCTTGGGGCAACAGGCTATACCATCTAGCCTAGGTGTGGTAGGCTCTACCATCTAGGTTTGTTTAAGTACACTCTATGATGTTTTCACAATGATAAAACCTCCTAATGACACATTTCTAAGAATATATCTCTGTTAAGTGGCAAATAACAGTATATGTCAGTATATGACTATACAGATACTCTTCCACTTATAATGGGGTTACATTCTGATAAACCCATCATATGTTTAAAATATCATTGTCAAAAATGCACTTAATATACCTAATTACTGAACACAATAGCTTGGCCTACCCTACCTTATATTAGCCTATATTTGTACAAAATCATTTAATGCAAAGCCCATTGAGAAAGTGTTGATTATCTCATGTAATTTATCAATCGCAGTAACTGTAGGGTACAGTATTGTTTGTTTACCTTGGTGACCAGGAGCTCTCTGCCACTTCTCATCATCACAAGAGTATCATACACTTATCAGCAGCCTAGGAAAAGATCAGAATTTAAAATGCAAAGCATATTTTCTACTGAATGCATTTCACTTTTGCACCATTGTAAAGCTGAGAAATCATTAGTCAAGCCATTGTTAAGTGGTAACCATCTGTATAAGCACAAAAACTAAGCATAATTATATGGATTACCTGATGAATGGACTAACAAAGGAAGGCAGAGGCAAGGAGGAAGAGATAAAAAGGACAAACCATTCAGACTGCGCTGAAACGTGTAACAGACCATATTCATGCACTATAGCATAATGTACTAATCATGGATTCTGAAGTCAGACTACCTGATTCCATCCCAGATTTACACTTACTACCTTTGTTATCCTGGCTAAGGTGCTTACCTGCTCTGTGCCTCAGTTTCCTCATCTGTAAAATGGAGATATAATCATATCCATGTCAGAAGTTACTGAGTAGATCAAATGGGATTATACATTTAAGTTCTTAGAACCGTATATGGCACATAGTAAATGTTCGCAAAACATTAGCTAGGATTCATGGCCCTTACTAGTGATCAGTGCCATCCCGTTTGTACACGCTGGTACCACCACTATCTATAAGACACATCTGTCCAGAGGCCTGAACTACTCCACTATCAGGGGTGTCTTTCCCTGAACAGTGCTGGGTACATCCTGTAGCATTCTAATGGCCCAGGTTCCTTTCTAACACACCAGGCGCAGGCCCTTCTGTCAACATAGTTTTCCCCCAAGCAGATCACAATAAGTATATAATTGATTTGTTTCTTCGTTTGGACTTTAAAATTCTGTTTTCTTTTTAAAAAACAGCTTTATAAAGTATCATTTACATAAGATAAAAATCATTCCTTTTACATAAGATAAAAATCATTCCTTTTAGCACGCTGTTCAAAGATTTTAGTAAATTTACAGTGCGGATTCAACCAACATCACAACCTGATTTTAGCACCTTTCTGCCACCAAAAGAAATTGATGCGGGGTGGGGTGGGGGGGCACCTGTGGCTCAAGGAGTGAGGCGCCGGCCCCATATACCGGAGGTGGTGGGTTCAAACCCAGTCCCAGCCGAAAACTGCAACAACAGAAAAAAAGAAAGAAATTGATGCCCACTGCATTCTCTCCTGCTCTCCCTTCTACTGCCCTCAAGCGCTCACATTTTGCTGTGGAGTTCCAGCCCCAGGCCAGCCAGCTGGGCCCTTCTGGGAGTACAACCAGCCACCTTATTTGGAATCCCTAAATTAACTCTTCAGTGAAACATTGTGTGCAACTTACACAATGTGAAACTTCTACAGATAGGCCACTACAGAAGGCCCTTCTACAGAAGGCCACTTCTTTGTTTCTTTCTGCTGATCTAAAAATATGTATTTTTATTACATAAGTAATAAGTGCTCCTTGTAAAACACATAAATGCACAAAAAAATCATAAGGAAGAAAATACGAATTACCCATAATCCTACTGCTAGATGGAAGTGTTAATTTTTTTTTTAATTTTTTTTTTTTTGAGACAGAGTCTCACTATGTCACCCTTGGTAGAGTGCTGTAGTGTCACAGCTCACAGCAACTTCAACCTCTTGGGCTTAAGCAATTCTCTTGCCTCAGCCTCCCAAGTAGCTGGGACTACAAGCACCCACCACAGTGCCCACTATTTTTGTTGTTGTTGTCATTGTTGTTTTAGTTGGCCTGGGCCGATTTTGAACCAGCCCTGGTGCATGTGGCTAGTGCCCTAACCACTGAGCTATGGGCGCTGAGCCGGAACTGTTAACTTTTTTTTTTTTTTAAGAGATAGAGTCTCACTTTGTGGCCTTCGG
The DNA here is from genome assembly GCF_027406575.1 of Nycticebus coucang. NCBI lineage: Eukaryota > Metazoa > Chordata > Mammalia > Primates > Lorisidae > Nycticebus > Nycticebus coucang. The sequence goes on from NC_069781.1 coordinate 86,222,561, forward strand.
TAGAGTACCATGGTGTCACAGCTCACAGCAACCTCCAGCTCTTGAGCTTAGGCTGTTCTCTTGCCTCAGCCTCCATAGTAACTGGGACTACAGGCACCTGCCACAACGCCTGGCTATTTTTTGTTTTTGCAGTTTGGCTGGGGCTGGGTTTGAACCCGCCACCCTCAGTATGTGGGACCGGCATCCTACTCACAGAGCCACAGGTGCCATCTGGAACTGTTAACATTTTTTTTTTTTTGTTATTGTTGTTAGAGACAGTCTCACTTCCTCGCCTTCAGTAGAGTGCTGTGGCATCACACAGCTCACAGCAACCTCCAACTCCTGAGCTTAGGTGATTCTCTTCCCTCAGCCTCCCGAATAGCTGGGACTACAGGCACCTGCCACAACGCCCGGCTATTTTTTTTGTTGCAGTTTGGCCGAAGCTGGGCTTGAACCTGCCACCCTCGGTATATGGGGCCAGCGCCCTACTCACTGAGCCACAGGCGCCGCCCTTTGTTACCATTTCTAAGTGAATTATCCACGCATTCAAAAAATAAAATAGCTTTATATTAGAGATACTATTTTAGAATCTAATTTTGTTTAGCATAAAATGCTGTTTTGAAATTTTACTGTCATTAAACATTTCTATATAACTTCATGATTTCCCCAAATTTGTTCACTTATGAGCTCATCACTGGATATTTTTTCCCACTTTTGTTCATTATATATAATACTTTTTGAACCTCTCTAGAGATCACTTTCAGCACACTTCTGTCATCCGTTACACTTCTCTCTCATTCACTGAGAATGATTTCTTTTTCATTATAATAATTCATGAAAGAAATTTTTTGAAATACAAGGAAAGTAAAAAAATCCTCTCTTAGTGAAAACTCTTAGTAACTACCACTACTTGGGTATATTCTTCCAGATTTTAAAAATGAAGATACAGATTATATACAGATTTTATATATATATATATATATATTTTTTTTTTTTTTTTTTTTTTTTTTGCAGTTTTTGGCTGGGGCTGGGTTTGAACCCGCCACCTCCGGCATATGGGGCTGGCACCCTACTCCTTTAAACCACAGGCACTGCCCTATATTCATATTTTAAACAAAAACAAGATCAGACTCTAGGTATTTTGGGATTTTTCCAGTCATCTTTCTGTCATTGACTTCTAGTTTAATTCCACTGTGGTCTGAGAACAGACATTGTATTATATTTTATATTTTTAAATTTATTCAGATGACTTTTATGGCCCATAATGTGATCTGTCTTGGTGAATGTTCCATGTGAGCTTGAGAAGACTACTACTTCTGCTATGAAGTAGTCCATAGTCCATAGATACTGATTATATCCTGTTGATTGATGCTGCTATTGAGTTCAACTATGTTCTTACTGATTTTCTGCTTTCTGAATCTATCCCTTTCTGATAGAGGAGTGTTTAAGTCCTCAACTGTAACAGTGGATACTTCTGTTTCTCCTCATGGTTCTATCAGTTTTTGCCTCACATGTTTTGACACTGTGTTAAGAGTATACACATTAAGAATTATATATTGACCCTTTATTGTTATGTAAAGATCTTCCTAATCCCTAATAACTTTCCTTGCTCTGAAATCTGGTCTGTGTGAAATCAATATAGCTATATCTGTATTATTTGGGATTAGTGTTAGGATGTAATCTCTTTCTCCATCCATATACTTTTGATCTGTAAGTGTTCTTGTATTTAAAGTGTGTTTCTTGACTGAAAAGAGTGGCTTATGCCTGTAATCCAACCACTTTAGGAGGCTGAGGAATGCAGGAGGATCACTTGAGGCCAGGAGTTTGAGACCAACCTGGGCAGCACAGGGAGACCCCATTGCTACAAAAATTAGAAAATATTAACCAGGCACCAGGCACAGTAACTCTTGCCTATAATTCTAACACTTAGGAGGCCAAGTCAGGTAGATTGCCTGAGCTCACAGGTTCGAGACGAGCCTGAGCCAGAGTGCGACCCCGTCACTAAAAATAGCCAGGTGTCGTGGTGGGCACCTTACAGACTCAGCTACTTGGGAGGCTGAGGCAAGAGAGAATCACTTGAGCCCAAGAGTTTGAGGTTGCTCTGAGCCATGATGCCATGGCACTCTATTGAGGGTGACAAAGTGAGACTGTGTCTCAAAAAAAAAAAAGAAAAAAAGGAAGAAAATAATAACCAGTCATGATGGGACATGCCTATAGTCCCAGTTTCTTGAGAGACTGACACGGCCCGGGGGGTGGGGATGGACAATTGAGCCCAGGAGCTTAAGGGCTATGATGACACAACTCACTCTAGCCCAGGCAACAGAGGAGACCCTGTCTCAAATAAAATAAGATACAGTGTGTCACTTGGAGACAACATATAGATAGCTGGGTTCTCTTTTTTGAGCTACTCTGACGATCTGTTTTTAATTGGTGCATTCAGAACATTGACATTAAAAGTGATTATGATATAGTTGTATTAATATACACCACATTTTTTACTGTGCTTTTTGTTACCCTGTTCTTTGTTATTTTTGTCTTCCACACTTTCTGCTTTTTGTGGGGGTTTTTTTTAATTTTTTTTTATTAAATCATAGCTGTGTACATTAGTATGATCATGGGGCACCATACACTTGGTTCATAGACCGTTTGACACATTTTCATCACACTAGTTAACATAGCTTTCGTGGCATTTTCTTAGTTATTTTCCTAAGACCTTTACATTCCACATTTACTAGGATTCACATATACCCTTTTAAGATGCACAGCAGGTGTAATCCCATTAATCCCTCTCCCTCCACCTACCTCCTCCCTCCCTCCCTTTTTGTGGTTTTAATGGAGCATTTTACCTGATTCCATTTTTCTCTTTTCTTAACATATCAAGTTTACTTCTCTCTCCCTCTTTTTTTTTTTTTACTTTTTTTAGTAATTATAAATGTACATTTACAACGAATGCAATTGTAACTAATCCAAGTCTACTTTTTCTTTTTTTTTGAGACAGAGTCTCACTACGTTGCCCCCAGTAGAGTGCTATGGCATCACAGCTCACAGCAACTTCAAACTCTTGGGCTTAAGTGATTCTTTTGCCTCAGCCTCCCAAGTAGCTGGGACTACAGGCACCTGCCACAACACCCGACTATTTTTTTTGTTGTTGCAGTTATCATTGTTGTTCAGCTGGCCTGGGTCAGGTTTGAACCTGCCACCCTCAGCGCATGTGGCCAGTGCTGTAACCACTGTACTACGGGTGCCAAGCCCCAAGTCCACTTTCAAATAACACTGTACCATATCATGGGAACTGCGAGTACTTATGATAACAAAATAATCATAATTCCTCTCTCCCATCCCTAGTGTCATTGCTGTCATTCACTTAATACTTTTTTGCTATTATTATTTTAAATAAACTGTGATCTGTTAGGTCAGTTCAGATAAGAAACATAAACATTTTATTTTAACCTACATTAATTTTTTTCTCTAATTCCTTCCCTTATGTAGATCTGAGTTTCTGACCTATATAATTGTCCTTCAAATATTTTAGCATTTCTTACAAGGCAGGCTTACTGGCAACAAATTCTCTGTGTTTTCTTGTCTGAGAAGGTCTTTATTTCTCCTTTGCTTTTGATGGATAATTTTACATGATATGTACTTCCAGGTTGGTGGGTTTTTTCTCTCAACACTTCAAATGTTTCACTCTACTCTCTGCTTCCATGGTTTCTGCGGAGGAATAGGATATAATTCTTACTCTGACTTCTTTAAAGATATTTTCTTCCTCTTTGGTTTTCTGGAGTTTAATATGATATGCCTGGCCTATATCAAAATTCTGAAATAGCATCAACTATACAAAATCTCCCTAAAAAGAAAAGCTCAGGACCAGATGGCTTCACATCAGAATTCTACCAAACCTTAAAAGAGGAACTAGTACCTATATTACTTAACCTTTTCCAAAATATAAAAAAAAGAGGGAATACTACTACCCAACACATTCTATAAAGCAAACATCACCTTGATCCCCAAACCAGGAAAAGACCCAACAAGAAAAGAAAATTATAGACCAATATCACTAATGAATATTGATGCCAAAATATTCAAAAAGATCCTAGCAAACAGGCTCACGCTTGTGGCTCAAGCGACTAAGGCACCAGCCACATAACACCTGAGCTGGCGGGTTTGAATCCAACCTGGGCCCACCAAACAACAATGACGGATGCAACCAAAAAATAGCCAGGAGTTGTGGTGGGCACCTATAGTTCCAGCTACTTGAGAGGCAGAGGCAGGAGAATTGCTTGAGCCCAGGAGGTGGAGGTTGCTGTGAGCTGTGATGCCACAGCACTCTATCCAGGGCAACAGTTTGAGGCCCTATCTCAAAAAAAAAAAAAAAAAAAAAAAAAGATCCTAGCAAACAGAAGCCAGCAACACATCAAACAAATTATACACCATGACCAAGTGGGTTTTATCCCAGTGTCTCAAGGCTGGTCCAATATATGTAAATCTATAAATATAATTCATCACATAAACAAAATAAAAAACAAAGACCATATGATTCTCTCAATTGGTACAGAAAAAGCTTTTGATAACATCCAGCATCCCTTCATGAATGGAGTTAAAATGAAATCATTGCCACTCAGATCAGGAACTAAGAAAGGTCGCCCGTTGTCTCCACTACTTTTCAACATTGTAATGGAAGTCTTAGCCATTGCAATTAGGCAAGAAAAGGTGATCAAGGGCATTCATATATGGTCAGAGGAGATCAAACATTCACTCTTCACAGATGATATGATTGTATATCTGGTAAACACCAGGGATTCTACTACAAAACTCTTAGAAGTGATCAAGGAATACAGCAGCATCTCAGGTTACAAAATCAACACTCATAAATCTGTAGCCTTTATATATACCAACAACAGTCAAGCTGAAAAAAAAGTCAAGGACTTTATTCCTTTCACAGTAGTGCCAAAGAAGGAGAAATATTTGGGAGCTTACATAACAAAGGACATGAAAGATCTCTATAAAGAGAACTATAAAACTCTCAGAAAAGAAATAGCTGAAGATGTTAGCAAATGGAAAAACATACCATGCTCATGTCTGGGAAGAATCAACATTGTTAAAATGTCCATATTAACCAAAGCAACATACAATTTTAATGCAATCCCTATTAAAGCTCTACTGTCATACTTTAAAGATCTCGAAAAAATAATACTTTGTTTTATATGAAATCAGAAAAAACCTCGAATAGCTAAGACATTACTCAGAAATAAAAACAAAGCAGGAGGAATCATGCTATCAGACCTCAAACTATACCATAAATCGATGGTGAGCAAAACAGCATGGTACTGGCACAAAAACAGAGAGGTAGATGTATAGAACAGAATAGAGAACCAAGACATGAACCCAGCTACTTACTGTTATTTGATCTTCAATAAGCCAATTAAAAACATTCAGTGCGGAAAAGATTCCCTATTTAACTAATGGTCCTGGGTGAACTGGCTGGTGACCTGTAGAAGACTGAAACTGGACCCACACCTTTCACCATTAACTAAGATAGACTCTCACTGGATTAAAGATTTAAACTTAAAACATAAAACTATAAAAACACTAGAAGAAAGTGCAGGGAAAACACTTGGAAATCAGCCCGGGTGAATATTTTATGAGGAGGACCCCCCCCCACCAACCCCAGGCAGTTGAAGCAACACCAAAAGTACATTACGGGGATCTGATCAAACTAAAAAGTTTCTGTACAGCCAAGAACACAGTAAAGGAAGAAGACCACCCATAGAATGGGAGAAAATACTTGCAGATTATGTCTCCAACACAGGTTTAATAACCAGAATTCAAAGAGAACTCAAATGTATTAACAAGAAAAGAACAAGGGATCCCATCTCAGGGTGGGCAAGGGACTTAAAAAGAAACTTATCTGAAGAAGACAAGCGCAGGGCCTACAGACACATAAAAAAATGCTCATCCTTAATCATCAGAGAAATGCAAATCAAAACTACTTTGAGATATCATCTAACTCCAGTAAGATTAGCCCACATCACAGAATCCCAAAACTAGAAATGTTGGTGTGGATGTGGAGAAAAGGGAACACTTCTACATTGCTGGTGGGAATGCAAACTAATACCTTCCTTTTGGAACGATGTTTGGAGATCACTTAGGGTTTAAAAATAGACCTGCCATTCGATCCTACAATTCCTCTACTAGGTATATATCCAGAAGACCAAAAATCGCTTTGTTTGAATGTTTATTACAGCCCAATTCATAATTGCTACGTCATGGAAGAAACCCAAGTGCCCATCAACCCATGAATGGATTAATAAATTGTGGTATATGTACACCATGGAATATTACACAGCCTTAAAAAAAGATGAAGACTTTATTTCTTTCATGTTTACATGGATGGAGCTGGAACATATTCTTCTTAGCAAAGTATCTCAAGAATGGGAGAAAAAGTATCCAATGTACTCAGCACTGCTATATGATAGCTATAGCCCAATTATAGCCCAAGAAGAAGGGGAAAGAGGAGAGGGAGGGGAGGGGGTAGGAAAGTTGGAGGGAGGGTAATTGGTGGGACCACACCTACAGTGCATTTTACAAGGGTACATGTTAAATTTACTATACAGGGGTCCTCAAACTACGGCCCACGGGCCACATGAGGCGGTATGACTGTATTTGTTCCCGTTTTGTTTTTTTACTTCAAAATAAGATATGTGCAGTGTGCATAGGAATTTGTTCATAGTTTTTTTTTCTTTTTAAACTATAGTCCGGCCCTCCAACGATCTGAGGGACAGTGAACTGGCCCCCTGTTTAAAAAGTTTGAGGACCCCTGGAAAATGTCTTAACACAATAACTAAGAAAATGTGGCAAAGGCTATGTTAACCAGTTTGATGAAAATATTTCAAATTGTGTAAAGTCAGCACATTGCACCCCATGATTGCATTATTGTGTGCAGCTATGACTTAATTTAAAAATATATATCATATGCCTATAGGTAGATTTTTTGAGGGGGGCTTATTTGTTTGTTTTTGTTTATTACACTTGGTGTTCTCTTGGATCTGTCTTTGGTGTACAACACTAATTGGGGGGAAATTCTGAGTCACTATTGCTACAAATGCTTCTTCTGTTTCTTTCTTCTCTCATGACATTCCTATTGTGTATATGTTACATCTTTTGTAACTGTCTCAATATTTTTGGATATTCTGTTTCTTTCTTTCTTTCTTTCTTTCTTTCTTTCTTTCTTTCTTTCTTTCTTTCTTTCTTTCTTTCTTTCTTTCTTTCTTTCTTTCTTTCTTTCTTTCTTTCTTTCCTTTCTTTCTTTCTTTCTTTCTTTTCTTTCTTTCTTTCCTTTTCTTTTCTTTTCTTTCTTTTTTTTTTTTAACAGAGCCTCAAGCTGTCGCCCTGGGTAGAGTGCCATAGCATCACAGCTCACAGCAACCAACTCCTGGGCTCAAGCAAAAGCGATTCTCCTGCCTCAGCCTCCAAAGTAGCTGGGACTACAGGCGCCTGCCACAATGCCCGGCTATTTTTTGGTTGCAGCCTGCATTGTTTGGCGGGCCTGAGCTGGATTCAAACCCACCAGCTCAGGTGTATATGGCTGGCGCCTTAGCCGCTTGAGCCACAGGCGCCAAGTCATCTGTTTCATTTTTTCTAATACTTTTTCTTTTTGCTTTTCAGGTTTGAAAGTTTCTACTGACAGATCCTCAAGAATCACTTGAGAGATTCTTCCTCAACCATGTTCAGTCTACTAATAAGCCCCATCAATGGCATTCTGCATTTCTGTATAGTGTTTTTGACCATTAATATTTTTTATTCTATCTTATAATTCCCATCTCTCAGTTTACATTAGCCATTTGTTCTCGCATATTGTTTACTTTTTCCATCAGATCCCTTAGCATAGTAATCATAGTTGTTTTAAATTATAGTATGATAGTTCCAACATTCCCGTCATGTCTAAGTATGATTTTGATACTTGTTTTGTCTCTTCAAACTGTATTCTTTGCCCATTTGCACACCTTATAATTTTTTCTTAAAAGCTGAACAGCATTCTTGTACTGGTTTCTGCTGTGGTAAGAAGAGAGGTTTTTGCTTTGGTAAGCTGTGATCTTCTGCATTTGACTGTTTGTCTCTCCAGTTTAAGAGGGCAGAAGTTTGCTCTGTGATAGCTTCCCAGATCTAAGAAGAATTGTTGAATTTTCCATTTCTTCCACTTTTTATTTGTTGTTAGAACAGAGTGTCAACTTCCAAGCCCCTTATGTGCCAGACCAGAAACAAAAGTAGACCTTCCTTTACCCATACTTTAATTGAGCTTTCTTTTTATTGTTGATTTGTGTTTTTTATACAGTGAATACAAGTCCTTTGTCAGATGTATGACTTGCAAATATTTTCTCCCATTCTATGGGTTGTATTTTCCTTTTTTCATTTCATTTCTTTATTTTTTTCACAAAAGCATAAAAGCTTTTAGTTTTGGTGAAGTTCATTTATCTGTTTTCTTCCTGTTGCTTGTGCTTTGGTGTTATATCCAAGAAACCATTGCCTAAAGCACAGCATAATGATTTACCACCATGTTTTATTTTAGGAGTTTTATAGTTTCTTTACATCTAGGTCCATAATCTATTTTGAGTTAATTTTGTATTAAGATTGAAGTAGGGGTTCAACTTTAATCTTCTATATGTGGATTGTGAATTATCCCAGTGTAACTTATTTACTGAAAGGACTATGCTCCCCCCTTGAATTGTCTTAGTAACCTTATTAGAAAATCAATTGACCATAACTGAATTTTGTCTAAATAATTTTATACCTTTTCTTTATTTTCATTTCCTATTATTCACGTTTTTCTTTTATATGACACAATAGCTGCTCAACATGTCATTTCTTTCAATTTTATCTTCAGTTCTGTTATGGAATTTTTTCTTTTTCTTTCTGAGATAATGAGAGAGGATATGTGAGAAGGGTGAGGTCTAGGAGAACAGGTCTTCTCAAGGAGACCACAAGGATACACCTGCAGGGTCCTCTCCATGGTGACTCAGCTCTTGGGAATTTGTAAACTTGACTTCTGGAACTTGGAAATTTCTATTTCTGTGAAATCCTGTAGTTCTGTGGGGGCTGGAATAGCATCTCCAGCTTAATTCAAAATGGCCAGTGAAAAAGGTACCTATGGGTTGGAACTTTTTCACTGTAGTTAAAAAGGGAAAGACCAAGCCAGTCAGGGAGTGTGGCCATTTGGAATTCCTCTATGCTGTAAGCTCCCAGCTGGTGAATAAAGCCCTTTCTCTTTTAAACATGGTGTTTGGGTGCTCTTTCTCTCCATTGGGCCTTGTCTTCCTGCAACAATAGGGGCTGACGAAGGGAGGCAGAGACAAGATGGCTGACTGAAGCCAGCTTTCCACAGAGGCTCCCGTCCAGAAAGAGAGTTAAAGGACAGAAATTTAGCAAGTAACCTGGTGGATTAGAGCTGCACCAAGAGAGAAGGTTGAGGAATGCACATCAACCCCACTGAGGTGAGTTGCAACCCCAAGGATACAAACAAAAGGTACAAAATCTATCACCAAGCGGACGGGAGTCCACTTCCCCATGAGAATGGCTCGGAGTGCCCCACAAACAAATGAGCAAGTTCAAAGACCCTCCCACTATACTCCATGGGAGAGACCCTCTAAAAACTGGACCTATCAAAAAAAAAAGTCCCTACCTGTGGCTCAAGGAGTAGGGAGCCGGTCCCATATGCCGGAGGTGGTGGGTTCAAACCTAGCCCCAGCCAAAAACCACTAAAAAAATAAAAATAAAAACTGGACCTACCTCCCTTAGTAGGGTGCCATGGCGCTCTCCTGCCAGGCATAAAACTGTAAAACTGTATATATTCTCTACCTGCAATTCTGAGCTCTAAGCACTCCCCTCCACTCTCATTCTGAGGTCTGGAGGCCTGTCCTCCAGGAGTCCAGATTCTTGGGTGATTTCTTGAGGGGTGTGGATAGGGCCTGTACTGCAACTGGTCAGTGCTGATTCTGCTGCACAGGAGTGAGGAGAGGACGGTTGGCTGAGAGGGAACCACGTAGGAGCATCAGTACCCCGAAGCGCAAAACAGCAGCCGTTTTTGGTAACA